>NC_067419.1:41600221-42800221 GCF_009764475.1 Pristis pectinata | reverse complement strand
GTTGTGTGCTGAGAGATTCCCAAGCACCGGACTGGTTTTTAATGTGACTGTCACTGCGTTTTGTTTGTGTCTGCAGGCGGCTTCAGTAAGTTCCAAGCGGAATACCCGGCGCACTGCGAAACGAACGGCGAGAGTTCGTGTTGCAGTCACTCCCCCACGGTGCCCGTCCTGGGACTCGGCGGACTCCGCATCAGCTCCGACTCGTCGGACATCGAGTCGGACGCCCCGAACAGCGCGACCGAGTGCGAGAGCAGCCCGCTCTCCAACAATCACCAGCCACCCTTCCCGGTCGAGATCTTGCCCTATCTCTACCTGGGCTGCGCCAAGGACTCCACCAACCTCGACGTGTTGGAAGAACACGGTATCAAGTACATCCTGAACGTCACCCCCAACCTCCCCAACCTGTTTGAGAACGCAGGCGAATTTAAATACAAGCAAATTCCCATTTCAGATCATTGGAGCCAGAACCTTTCCCAGTTTTTTCCTGAAGCGATTGCATTTATAGGTAAGAAATTCTGCTTAAAAATCTCTCCACCAAATGCTTAGCACGGGTTCCTGTGAACGTCTCTGGTGTTGCTTTGTTGGCCCTGCAGAAATTTCCAAAATAGATATAATGCAATAATTAAAAACAATCCAAATAAAATTTGTAGTAAGATAGCTAGGCCAAATGAAATGGAAATTCCATTTGCCAGTCTAAATATCATTTGGAAACAAAAGCCTTTGACAGCCCGGAGAAATAGTTGCTTAAATTAGGGGCAGGTTTGTTTTGTATTTGTAATATAGCAGAGGAACAACGATAAATGAAAATCAAAGAAACACAGATGCCGGAAATCTGAAATATAAACAGAAAAGGCCGGAATCAGTCATGGAAGGGAAACAGTTAACCTGTCAGGTTGAAGTGCCTTTGTCAGAACTGGGATGAAAACAAGTCAGTTTTGGAAATCAGGAAAATTAAAACTAACTTGTTTTCTCTCTTTCCCACTTGTGGTGAAGAAGTCTTGACTTGAAAGTCTTCTCTCTCGCTCTCCCCATGGATGCTGCCTGACCTGCTGAGTTTTTCCAGCATTTTCTGACTGCATTTCAGATTTCTAGCATTTTTAATTTTCATTGTTGGTTGAGGATGACAATGTGAGCACCAACGTTTGAAGGTTGTGTCATGGTAAAAGGTTGTTGAGCCAATGTAATGCACGACATGAGTTTATAATGAAGACATATGTCCCTTTTTAACCCAACTGTGTTTATTTTAAAAAAAAGCAAGCCACATTTTCCACAACTCTGGTCATATTTCCAAAAAAAAGGAAATGGAAATTGGAATAAACTTGTACCGGATTCTGGGAAAGGCGCAGCATATCCGCAATGGTGCTTTGGAACATTTCAGATGCTTTGCATTCAGTAATTGTGGGCGTCTCTTGGCTGTGTCTGCGCAAACTATTGGCAAAAAAGTCCTCCTGTGTGTGTGTGTGTGTGTGTGTGTGTGTGTGTGTGTGTGTGTGTGTGTGTGTGTGTGTGTGTGTGTGTGTGTGTGTGTGTGTGTGTGTGTGTGTGTGTGTGTGTGTGAGGCAGTGGTCCAGAATTAGAATCAGGTTTATTATCACTGACTTAGATGACACGACATTTGTTGTTTTTCGGCAGCAGTACAGTGCAAAGGCATTAAAAATTACTATAAATTACAAAAATAAATCAATAGTGCAACAAAAAAAAGGAATAATGAGTTAGTGTTTGTGGGACCGTTCAGAAATCTGATGACGGGGGGAAGGAAGCTGTTCCTGAATCCTGAGCGAGGGTCACCTATGAGTTGAAGCTTAATCTACAAATATAAAGGATTTTCAATATATCTCAGTTATACCATCTGATTTTCGGACTTAAAACATCGATAGATCTATACATAAGCCCATAGCTCATAGCTATTTCATAGCTCAGAGGTACCATATTTTTAGTGATCCCACAAGATTTAAATTATGAGATCATAAGCTCTTGTTTTCAAAAAAAATGACCAACAGACAAATGGATTCCAATATAAAGTATTAAACAAGTTCTAAAAGGATCCCCGTGGTTTATGTGTGCAGACAACATAGTTATAGGTTTAACCAGAACCAATGTAATTACAATCCCCGAGGCGCGTCCTGCAGTTTGGGGCTAATTTGAACCTTGGCGGAAGGAATTTCGGCTAGAAGCCACAGAGAAACTAATCTGGAGGCATTGTAATGCATTTCCTCCTACAAAGGAAACCATTTTCAGGCAATGTTCACATCCTGTTCCTGTTAATGGGCCCCGTCCCCTGTGACTCTCCCTTTCTTTTGATATGCCTGAATGCCTCTATTGTGGAGAGAAGCACAGCATTTGGGAGAATAAGTTAATAAACTTTACAGCCAGGGAGTCTCTACATAGAAGACATTCACTGCCATCTTGCAAACTTTCTATTGAAACATTCATGCACAGACATCAATACACCAGAGAATGAATGCACTTTTTTGTTAGCAGTGACCCATTTCAAACCACACCGGGATTCTCGGTTACACTTCTGTTGCAGTGTAGCCTTTAACGTCACTGGCTTTCTAAAACAGTGCTTTGCAAGTCAAGGTTTCTGCAATTGTTTGATTTGCACAGGAAGCTTTCTTACAAACTGTTGAACATAAATTACTGGCTTTCTGACTTGTCCAAGAAGCTGAGACAGAATGAGAAATTTTGATTGGAGGGGGTGGGAGGGAGTGAGTTGCCATGCAATTTTGCAAATTGTTCTATGGGGGCACAGAAGAAGGCCATTTGGCCCATTGTCTGTATGCCAGCTCCTGTCTCTGCGTATAACCTTACAAATTATTCTTTCTCTAATTAAGTGGATGTTTTTCCAAGCTGCTAGGACTGTCGATGCTGTAACTCCGACTGACCTTCCTGTTCTGTTTTTCTTTTATCTTTCTCAGATGAAGCTCGTAACCAGAGCTGTGGTGTCCTGGTGCACTGCTTGGCTGGCATCAGCCGATCAGTCACAGTGACCGTGGCCTACCTGATGCAGAAGCTGAACCTCTCCATGAACGATGCCTACGACATCGTGAAGATGAAGAAGTCCAACATCTCCCCCAACTTCAACTTCATGGGGCAGCTGCTGGACTTTGAGCGGACGCTGGGCCTCAGCAGCCCCTGCGACAACCGGGTCCCCACCCAGCCCCTCTACTTCACCACCCCCACCAACCACAACGTCTTCCAGCTCGACTCGCTCCAGTCCACTTGACCTGATGACCCAACGCCGACGGAAGAGGCTGGGGAGGAATTTTTAAAGGTCGAATCACTGACACATAACGGGGTCGACCTGGCTCTGGAAAAGAATAACTGATCTCACTGAAAGCAGCTTGACTCTTGTCCAAGCAGCCTATTGTGGAAAGGGGGGGTTGGTTTCCCTGACCTTTGACTTTGAGGCCGTTGATGGTTCACAAGGTTAGTTGGGAAAGTGCAGTGGCTGAAAGCTTTGCAGTCTAAAGAAGGGACAAAAAAGAGGTGTCAGGTGTAGCACTTGTGCTCCCGCTCAATGCTCTCTTTTTCCGTCCTACTGGTAACTAAATGTGTCTTCAGTGAAGACTTTGTCAATTCACACTAGTAGGGAAAAGTAAAAAAAAGTTTTGTGGAGTTCTGGAACTGGCCACGATTTTGTCTCTGTACTCGTGATCTTGTCGAGTATCTCACAGCATGACTTCTGTATATATTGTCTGCATACAAATCCAGTGTCATAATCGAATGTCAGCTGAGGTTCTGTACTTTTGGACAGGGTGTTAGAAGGAATCTAGCTTCCTGTAAGGTACTTGCTTGTATTGAATCTGTTCTACCTGCTGACTCATGGGACTGACAGTTTGGAAGTGTGTAACTATGTAAATCAATGTTATGTTTTGATTCATTGCTGGGACAGTATATGCCAAAAATCATTTTCTTCAACTGTTCTGCTTTGATATGCTTTATCTACGTGTGAGTGTAATTTAAAGCTGCTTTTTGATTTATTCCCTTTATATTTTGTCTATTCTAAACTGAGAGCCTTGTTTATGTGTATATAGTGTTTGTGTTTTCTTGCTTATGAACGAGTAGACTGTTCTTTGGATACAGGGGACCCAGACTGTTTCTTCGGGTTTTAATTTGGACAATGCCCAAGTCATACAGTGCATTACCTCTGTGCAGACTCTTCAGGGAAATTAATTGTGAATGCAATAGATTTTTTTTCTAAGTCTGTATTTAAAACTGGAAAGCCAGTACTGTATGTATGCAATGCACTTGCTGTAGTTCAGTAGCCAGTGGGAAGCTGTTCCCCATTCTGTTGTCACAGGCGGCTTAATGTGGAATGGGGATTTATTCTAAGAATGATTGATTGTATTATACTAAGTTATTAATAAATAACTATTTTGCCTATATAGAACCTCACATAAGTCTTGGCCATTATTTAATTAACAATATTCAATGAGTCATGGACTTGCACCCCAAGGTCTCTCTACTTTTCCAACACTGTTAAGGGTCATCTCTATAGAACTCTGGTTAGGCTGCATTTAGAGTATTACGTACAATTCTGGTCACCTTACTATAGGAAAGATGTCGAGGCTTTAGAGAGGGTGCAGAGGAGGTTTACTAGGATGCTGCCTGGATTAGAGGCATGTGCTATAAGGAGAGGCTGGGCAAACTTGGGCTCTTTTCTCTGGAGCAGCGGAGGCTGAGGGGTGATCTGTTGGAAGTGTATAAAATTATGAGGGGCATAGATAGGGTGGACAAGCAGTATCTTTTATCCAATACCAGAGGGCATGCATTTAAGGTGAGGGGGGGGGTAGGTTCAGAACAGACGTGAGGGGTATGTTTTTTACTGAGAGAGTAGTGGATGCCTGGAATGCGTTGCCTGATATGGTGGTGGAAGCAAGTTCATTGGGGGCTTTCAAGAAGGGCTTGGATGGGCACATGAATGAGAGGAAAATGGAGGGATATGGATATTCTGTAGGTAGGAGGGATTAGCTATGTCAACACAACATTATGGGCCAAAGGGCCTGTTCTAATATTTAGGGATCCGTGAAATCGCTCAGCTTTTAAGGAAGCTTCATGTTCAGAAACTAATAGCAATAATTGGCAACTTGTGCTTGTTTCAAAAAGTACATCCTGTCTGCAATGTCCTTGACTGGTTTGGGGAAGTGGATGTGGGATTGCTCATCCGATATGTATGTGTGTGTGTGTGTGTGTGTGTGTGTGTGTAGGCTTCCAGTGGCATCGCCTCCTGCACTCCTGTTTGAGGAAGTGGCTCCTATTTTTAAACGAGGATGGAAATGAAAAGAGGAAGACCAGGGCACTGGTTAGACGGGTCGTATCAAATCAGGAAGATTCTCACCGTCTCGGGTTTCCACATGGCTCCAATGTGCAGGATCAACTGAGTTGTAGACTCAGCCAGCTCCATCACAGGCACAACCCTCCCCACCATCGAGGACATCTTCAAGAGGCGGTACCTCAAGAAGGAGGCATCTATCGTTAAGGACCCTCATCACCCGGGACACGCCCTCTTCTCGTTACTACCATCGGGAAGGAGGTACAGGAGCCTGAAGACCCACACTCAACGATTCAGGAACAGCTTCTTCCCCTCCACCATCAGATTTCTGAACGGTCCATGAACCCATGAACACTACCTCATTATTCCTCTTTTACACTATTTTTTGGTAACAGAGTAACCTTTCTGTCTTGCGCTGTACTGCTGCTGCAAAACAACAATTTTCACGACATACGTCAGTGATAATAAACCTGATTCTGGAGACATAGATTAGTACAGGGTAGAATAAAACCACTCGGCCCATCGAATCTATGCTGGCTTTCTCAAAGAGTTAGTCCCAGAACCATGTCCTTTACCCATATTTCTGCTGTTTCCTTCCTCTACACGTTTTTACTTAAAAATACCTTCTGAAGGCATGCACTTTGTATAAAGGAATCAATATCGAAATATGGCAGCCACTATAGAATCATGAGGGGCAGAGATAGGGTGAATGCACACCGTCTTTTTCCCAGGGTTGGGGAATCAAGAACTAGAGGGCATAGGTTTAAGGTGAGAGGGGAGAGATTTAATAGGAACTTGAGGGGCAACTTTATTACACAAAGGGTGGTATCTATGTGGAATGAACCGCCAGAGGAAGTGGCTGAGGCAGGTACATTAACAACATTTAAAAGACACTTGGACAGGTACATGGATAAGAAAGGTTTAGAGGGATATGGGCCAAACGCAGGCAAATGGGATGAGTGTAGATGGGCATCTTGGTCGGCATGGACCAGTTGGGCCGAAGGCCCTGTTTCTGTGCTGTATGACTCCTATAAATATTTCCCCCTCTGTTGCTTTGCTAAGTACCTTAACACCATGCCTTCTGGCTATCGACCCCTTTATTGAAATCTCACCACTTTATTCACCTCTTTCAAATCTCCCTGCAGCATTTTTGTTGCTTACAGAACAATTCCAATCCTTCATTCTAAAGATTGGGGAATTACATCCAGGTAAATCTCTTCTACACACTTTTCCTAAACATTCACGTAGCTCCCGAACTCTGCCACAGTTGGATACAGTATTCTAACTGGTATTTCAGTTGATGGAATTGGTATTGGTTTATTATTGTCACTTGTGCCAAGGTACAGTGAGAAACCTGTCTTGCATACCGTTCATACAGATCAATTCATTACTCAGCGCATTGAGGTAGTACAAGGTAAAACAATAACAGAACACCGAATAAAGTGTTATAGCTACAGGGAAGTACATTGCAGGCAGACAATAAGGTGCAAGGCCATAACTAGGTAGATTGTGAGGTCAGAGTCCATTTTATCGTACGAGGGGACCATCCAATAGTCTTATAACAGCGGGATAGAAACTGTCCTTGAGCCTGGTGGTACGTGCTTGCAGGCTTTTGTATCTTCTGCTCGATGGGAGGGGGGAGAAGAGAGAATGCCCAGGGTGAGTGGGGCCTTTGATTATGCTGGCTGCTCTACCGAGGCAGTGAGAAGTATGGACGCGGTTTTTTACTCTTTGATTTTACTTACAACTTGGAAGCCTATGTATGTTATGAGCCTGTCCTGCTGTCTTCACAGATTTGGAGTACATCCGGGTCTCTCTCCCACCCTCTCCAAACACCACTGATTCAATGATTTCCACATTAGTGCAGTGGTTAGCGTAACACTATTACAGCGCCAGCGACCTGGGTTCAATTCCGGCCACTGTCTGAAAGGAGTTTGTACATCCTCCCCGTGTCTGCGTGGGTTTCCTCCGGGTGCTCCAGTTTCCTCCCACATTCCAAAGACGTACGGGTTAGGAAGTTGTGGGCATGCTACGTTGGCACCGGAATCGTGGCGACACTTGCGGGCTGCCCCTCAGAACATTCTGCGCAAAAGATGTATTTCACTGTGTGTTTCGATGTACATGTGACTAATAAAGAAATATAAAAACCAGGGTGCAGCTGAAGAGGGGCTTCTAAGGTGCACGGTAGATCACGGAAAATCACAGAAAAATTTTGCTGCATTGGAAGAAAACAGCAGTCAATATGTTCCTTCGTTGAATGCTGTCAGGATTAGCTTGGGGGGAGGCTGAGAGACATCCAAACTTGCCTCCAAACACGTCGAGACCTGCAAAGCAGCAGTAAGGAGAGCAAGATGAATGTACAAGCTGAAAGGTCAGGCTGATACCTCAGCAGACCCCGTCACACCAACGAAGGCAGTGTATTGTGGACGCTGGGCACTCGGCTTGGGACGCTGAGAGACGAGAGGGAGACAGAAATCCTGGACTTGGCGTGGAGAAGGGCACGAAGGTAATCGCTGGTGTAAGCTGATTTATGAGGAGCGATTAGAAAAATGCTGACTCTTCAAGTCTTGCCCGGAATTAAATATTAAGTGGAACAGGGGTCAGCCCCTGCTCTGTAAATGCTGAGAAGTATTTAAAGGCTATTACTTGAGCAAGTTTCTCCACCTCCCCTACTGCCTTGGTATCAAATATCTGATGCCTCTCCTGTGCAATGCCTCACATCTGATTTCCCTCCATTACAGACACTATATAAATGCAGGTTGGTGCCATTAAACTACAAGTGCAAACTACAGAAAAGCAAATGCTGGTCTGATGACAGGAAACGTTTAAAATAAATAGTAATCAATGCCAGGATGTAGGGCTGTAACTCTGGAACCAGTTCTGATGCTGTTAGACTTTCCCCTGGGAATCAGGGTTTCTTCACGGAAGCTGTGCTTTGTGACAAAGCTCCCTTGGGCAGCGTTGTGCTCCTCACAGAACACCAACGACCCAAGTTCGATCCTGACCTCCGGCGCTGTCTGTGTGGCGGTTGCATGGTCTCTCTGTAATCATGTGGGTGCTTCAGTTTCCCCCCCCATGTCCCAAAGGTGGATTAAACATAGAACATAGAACATAGAACAGCACCAGACAGGCCATTCAATGTTGTGCCGATCTCGATGCCAATTTATACTAAAAGTCATCTTCCTCTGGGTTAATTGGCCACTGTAAATCACCCCTGATGTGGAAGTCAGGGGGTAGAATCTTGCGTGGGAGTTGAGAGGAGCATAAGGTTCTGCCCTAACCGCATCTACAAGTTTGCAGTTGATACCACCGTAGTGGGCCATATCTCAAATAACGATGAGTTGAAGTACAGGAAGAAGATAGAGAGCTTAGTGACATGGTGTCATGACAACAACCTTTCTGTCAGTGTCAGCAAAACAAAAGAGCTGGTCATTGACTTCAGGAAAGGGGGTGGTGTACATGCAGCTGTCTACATCAATGGTGCTGAGGTTGAGAGGGTTGAGACCTTCAAGTTCCTAGGAGTGAACATCACCAATAGCCTGTCCTGGTCCAACCACGTAGATGCCACGGACAAGAAAGCTCACCAGCGCCTCTACTTCCTCAGGAGGCTAAAGAAATTTGGCATATCCCCTTTGACACTCACCAATTTTTATCGATGCACCATAGAAGGCATCCTATCTGGATGCATCACAGCTTTGTATGGCAACTGCTCTGCCTGGGACCACAAGAAACTGCAGAGAGTTGTGGACGGCTCAGCACATCATGGAAACCAGCCTCCCCTCCATGGACTCTTGCCTTGGTGAAGCAGCCAGCATAATCAAAGACCCCACCCACCCGGGACATTCTGTCTTCTCTCCCCTTCCATCAGGTAGAAGATACAGGAGGCTCAAGGCAGCTTCTATCCCACTGTGATAAGACTATTGAACGGTTCCCTTATATGATGAGATGGTCTCTTGACCTCACAATCTACCTTGTTTGACCTTGCACTTTATTGTCTACCTGCAATGCACTTCCCTGTAGCTGTGACACTTTACTCTGTATTCTGTTATTGTTTTTACCCTGTACTACCTCAATGCACTGTGTAATGAATTGACCTGTACGAACGGTATACGAGTCTTTCACTGTACCTCGGTACAAGTGACAATAATAAACCAATACCAGTACCAAATGGGATCAGTGTAAAAATGCATGATTGATGCTCACTGTAGAACCAATGGATTGCAGGGCATGTTTCTGTGCTCGATACACCAGAGGTGTGACCATTACAACCGGTCATTCAGCTGCTTGTTATTGCAAGGACACAGCCCAGTCGGTTACCTCAAATGTCACAATTGATATGTAACCTGATACAACCCAATGCACTGGGTGTCACTGAAATCAACATAGTGTGAACCTACCGTGTGAAAATGATGTATATGTAGGTGTTATCCCTGATGCAGGGCAAATAGCATTGTCCCTGGCTGTTACGGCACTTTGCATACCTCAGTAAAACATCTCACGTTGGCAAGTGCACACACAGTTTAAAGCTGTGCTGCACTAACACCACATAGACTGAGCGTAGCCACAAATAGGAGCGACACGCAAAGTGCTGGAGGAACTCAGCGGGTCAGGCAGCATCTGTGGAGGGAGAAGGGTCGAGACCCTTCACCTGGACTTAAAGAAGGGAGATAGTTGGTATAAGGAGGGGAGGGGGAAGGGATGGAGCAAGAGCTGGCAGGTGACAGGTGGATCCAGGTGAGGAGGGGTGAGAGGCGGATGGAGGAGGGAAGTTGGGGAATAGCGACAGAGGCCGGGAGGTGAGAGGTGGAGGTGACACAGGGCTGCAGATGGTGGGATCTGATCAGAGAGGAAGGTGGAGCGTGGAACCAAATAAGGGAGGTGGGGAGGGCAGATGGGAACAGTGGGGGGGGGGGAGGGGACCCAGGGGGAGGGGTGTGTGCGTGATGGGCAGATGAGTGGGTAGAGGAGGGGAAAGAAACAGGGTGATGGGGGTGGGGTGGGGTGGGTGTAGGAAGAACTGGGTAGACCAGGAGGAGGGAGAAAAGGGACGGAGGGGAATTAGGTGACCAGAAGTTGGAGAAGTCAATGCTCCTGCCATCAGGTTGTAGACCACCCAGGGGGAATGTGAGGGGCTGTTCCTCTAGTTTACATTTAGCCTCACCCTGGCAGTGGAGGAGGCTGAGGACAGACCCACAGGTAGGATCATTTGGAGAAGGCAGTCTCATAGTAAAGCACTGTTACTCGAGGCTGGTGTATCATAGAGTCATAAGGCCTTTCGGCCCAGTGTAACCATGCCAACCGTCAAGAACCCATCTTTACTGATCCCATTTACCAGCATTTGGCCTGTCGCCTTCTACGCCTTGGAAATTTAGGTGCTCATTTCGATACACAGAAGTCAAATACTTCACTGTCTGATTGTTCGGAAATCCCAACAGTTCTGCATCTGGTCCTCCAGATGCTGATTCTGAAGCTCCTTCTCACACATCGGAGCCTGGGTATCCCGTGTTCCCTCGAAATTAACCTGGTTCTGTTTTCCTGTCCTCCCTTGAAACTTATCGGGTTCACTGGAAAATTTAATATACTGTGTAATGTCTTAAGAAAGTGGGTTAAAAGCACGGAGACACTAGAGTCTTCAGATGCTGGAACCTGGAGCACCAAACAATCTGCTGGAGGAACTCAGCAGGCTGGGCAGCATCTGTGGGGGGAGGGGGGAAGGAATTGTCGACGTTTCAGGTCGACACCCTGCATCAGGACCCGTGACTCACTCCTGATGTGGGGACTGGACCCGAAATGTCGACAGTTCCTTTCCCTTCCAAAGATGTTGCTCGACCTGCTGAGTTCCTGCAGCAGATTGTTTGTTGGATTAAAAGTGTGTTGGGTATTAATTGGAATAACATCTAATAGTCCAGAAAATCTGCTGGTCCAGAACCACCAAGTCTCACGTGTGCTGCATCAAAAGAGTTTCATTGTAGTTCTTCAACATTGTGAGACTCTATCTTCACCATATGATCAGCCAGTGTGCTCAGTTTAAAAGACCCTTTGGGTGTTAAAGATCTTCCTTAGATCCTCCTTAAGTCTCTTACACCTTGTCTCAAACCCATGCCCTCTAGTTTTTGAAACCTCTGCTATGGGGAACAGTTTCCGACCGTCTCCGCTCTGTATCAGTGCACCTGCCTTGGAATCAGGGCAACATAGATTGACTCCTGAGATGGGAATTAGTTACAGGAGGAGGGATTGAGGAAGACTGAATGCCCCAGGATTCAGGAGAATGACGGAGGACCTCACTGAGATGTACAGTTCTAAGAGGCACTGACATGGTGGAGGTTGAGAGGTTGTCTCCTCAGGCTGGTGTGTCTAGAACCAGGGGGCATTGTCAGGAGAAGACATGGGCCATATATGACTGAGCCAATGAGTAACATCTTCACTCAGAGCTCTGTGAATCTTTGGAATTCTCTGTCCCAGAGGGCTGCCGATGCTCAGACACACACATTCAGAACAGAAATGAACAGACTGTTGACCATTAAGAGGATCAGTGAGAAATTGAACTCGAAATAAAAGACCAGCCACCATCTCATTAAATGGTGCAGCAATCTCAAGGGGCCAAAAGGCCTTTTGTTCCAACTTCTTATGTCTCATCATCTTTTTGAATAAAGAAATGTCTGAGACAACTCCTAAGATCTCTGCTTTGGGATAAGATATCAACGTTGCAAAGTTAGTTCCTGTTACGCATGATGTTTAAGACCATGTGCAGACAATCCTATTCCATACTCAATAGGCAGCAGATACAGGTGGTACATGTGGTGCTTGATGCGGAATTGGAATTGGAATTAGTTTATTATTGTCACATGTGCCGAGGTAGGATGATAAACTTTGTTTTGCATGCCATCCATACAGATCATTTCATTACATCAGTGCATTGAGATCGTACAAAGGGAAAACAATAACAGAATGCAGAATAAAGTGTTACAGTTACAGAGAAAGTGCAGTGCAGGTAGACAATAAGGTGCAAGGTCACAACGAAATAGACTGTGAGGTCAAGAGTCCATCTTACCGTACTAGAGGACCATTCAATAATTTTATAACAGTGGGATAGAAGCTGTCCTTGAGCCTGGTGGTATGTGCTTTCAGGCTTTTGTATCTTCCAGGAGAGGGGAGAAGAGAGTATGTCCGGGGTGGGTGGGGTCTTTGATTATGTTGGCTGCTTTACCGAGGCAGCGAGAAGTGTAGACAGAGTCCACGGAGGGGAGGCTGGTTTCCGTGATGTGCTGAGCTGTGTCCACAACTCTCTGCAGTTTCTTGCAGTCTCGGGCAGGGAAGTTGCCGTACCAAGCCGTGATGCATCCGGATAGATGGTGAGGTATAAGATCCGGATATGGTGGGTAAGAGGATTGTTTGGCATCTTGTGTGCTCCTTCTGCTGTTCTCCCTCAGCCTCCATGTACCCTGTTGATTCCCAGATGCTCCTTCTCCATTCTGAGCAGTCACAGGCCAGGGTCTCCCGTCAGACAGTGAGGATATAGTAATTTTTTTCTGGGAGGAGCTGAAAATGTCCTTGAAGAGTTTTCGTTGTCCTGGAAACGTCAATCAGGTCATTGAGTATAGGAGTTGGGACGTTATGTTGCAGTTGTACAAGATGCTAGTGAGGCCACGGCTGGAGTATTGTGTGCAGTTTTGGTTACCCTGTTATGAGTAAGATGTCATTAAGCTGGATATAGTGCAAAGAACGTTTATGAGACTGTTGCCAGGACTCGAAGCCCTGAGAGGTTGGTCAGGCTTGGACTTTATTCCTTGGAATGTAGGAGACTGAGAGGTGACCTTATAGAGGTGTATAAAATCATGAGGGGCATAGACAGGGTGAATGCACACATTAGTGTCTTTTTCCCAGGGTAAGGGAGCCTAAAACTAGAGGGCTTAAGTTTAAGGTGAGGGGGGAAAGATTTACAAGGGACCTGAGGGGCAATTTGTTCATTTAGAAGGTCGTCTGTATATGGAATGAGCTGCCAGAGGAAGTGCTTGAGGCAGGAACAATAACAACATTTAAAAGACATTTGGACAGGTACACAGATAAGAAAGGTTTAGAGGGAGATGGGCCCAACACAGACAAATGGGATTACCTTAGATGGGCATCTTGGTCGGCTTGAACGAGTTGGACCTAAGGGCCTGTTTCTGTGTTGTATGACTCTTGACTCTTACCATGACAGAGCTCGGAGTAGAGTGCTTGTTATGGGAGCCTAGTGTCAGGAAGACAGATAATGTTTCCTGCCCACCGGAACTGCTTGAGTGAAATCAGCCCACATAACTGTTCCATCTACCCACCACTCTCTGTTTTTTTTCCACAGAGGGTGGTGGGTACATGGAACAAGCTGCCAGAGGAAGTTGTGGTAGAAGATACAATCACAATGTTTAAGAGGCATTTGGACTGGTACTTGGAAAGGAGCAGAGGGATACAGGCCTAATGCAGGCTAATGGGACTAATGTAGATAAACATCATGTTTGGCATGCATGAGTTGGGCTGAGGGGCCTCTTCCTGTGCTGTACAACTCTATGACTCTATTAAATCAGAGCTGCAATGCTGGGGATGTTGGCTGGGGAGCGGATACAGCTTTGGTTCACCAATCCTGCCAATGGAGTAAGAGGAGTTTGCGGAGACAGTGTTGTATGTTCTCCACTGGTTCGAACTGCCCACTGTCGGTTGTCCATTTTGGGGACACTTGGAGAATGGGGACCAAGGCTTCTCAGTGGACAATGAGCTTGCTGTCAGGTTTGAGGTTTTGGTCTTCAAAGGTTTCATTTATTCAATCAGTCAAAGGCCATGTGGGTGAATTTCATCATCGGCATCTCCCTCTGACATCACCACTATCGGCCTCTGACACCATCACCGCCTGCATCTGACCTCTGACATCACCATCATCTGTTCCTGACATTGTCATCATGCCTGCATCTGACACGGCAAGTGATCCATGTCACTGGGGTAATGTCGGAATTGCAGCAGTCAAATGGTGCATTGCAAGATCCCAGTTGGAAGGTTATGCTGATTGAATCAGGTGGACAGTGGTTTTGGGGAGGCTCATTGTCTGTGGGTCTCAATGACCCACATTTGTGTGGTGATCAGTTTGTAAACCACGGACTTAATCCAACCTAAACGTGAACTAATCCGCTGCCTGTGTCAACCAAGTCCCACTCACCCTTCACCCCTGTGCTTCCTGACCCACACAGCCCAATCCCTGAGTTCTCACCCTGGATTCCATGGGCATGTCCTACGTACCGATGATTCCTCCTTTGGTCCTACATGCTTCTAAGGTCTACAGTGTCCTCCAGTGGCCACCAGATGCGCATGAGAAACAAAGGACTGCAGATGCTGGAATCTAGATGAGACACACAATGATGCTGGAGGAACTCAGCAGGCCAGGCAGCATCCGTGGAGAAAAGCAGGCGGTCAACATTTCTCTGAAGAAGGGTCCTGACCCGAAACGTTGACTGCCTGCTTTTCTCCACGGATGCTGCCTGGCCTGCTGAATTCCTCCAGCATCATCGTGTTTTTTCAACCAGATTTTTCCGAGTCTCACCTCAACAGCCTGGAGCCCAAGTTCCAAAATTCCCCTCACCCACAATCTCCACGACCCTTCACACCCCAACCCTTTAAGATGTCCCTTAAAGCTTTAGTCAACAGTCTTAATATCTTATGGGGCTCAGTGTCAATTGAAACACAGTGTAGAGGTCTGGTCTGCCTGCTTAAGGAAGGTTATACTTGTGATAGAGGAAATGCAGTGAAGGTTCACCAGATATTCCTGGGATGGAGGGTTTGTCACATGAGGAAATGTTAAGTCCACCACGTGCAGACTTCCTGAAGCTTAGAAGAATGAGTCTCATTGAAACTCACAAAGATACAGAGCTTGACGGGGAGAAGTGGCGGAGCAAGAGCTGGCAGGTGATAGGTGGGTCCAGGTGAGGAGGGGTGAGAGGCAGATGGAGGAGGGGAGGGTGGGAATAGCGACAGAGGCCGGGAAGTGATAGCTGGAGCTGACAAAAGGGCTGCAGAAGGTGGGATCCGATCAGAGAGGAAGGTGGAGCAGGGAACCAATTAAGGGAGGTGGGGAGGGAAGATGGGAAGAGTGGGGGGGAGGGGACGCAGTGGGAGGGGTGTGTGTGGGTGATGGGCAGATAGAGTGGGTGGAGGAAGGGAAAGGAACAGGGTGATGGGGGGTGGGTTGGGTGTAGGAGGAACTGGGCAGATCAGGAGGAGGGAGAAAAGGGACGTAGGGGGAGCAGGTGACCAGAAATCAGAGGATTCAATGTCCATGCCATTAGGTTGTAGACCACCCGGGGGAATATGAGGTGCTGTTCCTCTTGTTTCCTCTACTGTGGTGTCTTGAACCAAGGGTCGCAGTCTCAGACCGAGGGGTTGGCCCTTCAGGATAGAGATGAGAAGAAAATAATAGAGAAGAACTACTGTAAATCTGAAAGCCCCAGCAGGTCAGGCAGCATCTGTGGAGGGAGAAACAGAATTGAAGTTTCAGGCCGAAGACCTTCATCAGAAAAAAGAAGACATTTCTTCACCCAGCGGGAAGTGAATCTTTGGAATTCTCCCTGCAAGAGAACTGTGGAGGCTCAGTCAAGATAGGGATTGATAGATTTTTGGATGTAAGAACATAAGAAATAGGAGCAGGAGTCGGCCATCCGGCCCGTCGAGCCTGCTCCGCCATTCAATAAGATCATGGCTGATCTGGCCGTGGACTCAGATCCACCTACCTGCCTTTTCCCCATCACCCTTAATTCCCCTACTATGCAAAAACCTATCTAACTGTGCCTTAAATATATTTACTGAGGTAGCCTTCACTGCTTCCCTGGGCAGAGAATCCCACAGATTCACCACTACCTGGAAAAAGCAGTTCCTCCTCATCTCTGTCCTAAATCTACTCCCCCGAATCTTGAGGCCATGTCCCCTAGTTCAAGTCTCACCTACCAGTGGAAGCAATTTTCCTGCCTCTATCTTATCTATCCCTTTCATAATTTATGTCTCTATCAGGTCTCCTCTCATTTTTCTGAATTCCAGTGAGTATAGTCCCAGGCGACTCAATCTCTGCTCATAGGCTAACCCCCTCATCTCCAGAATCAACCTGGTGAACCTCTGCACCGCCTCCAAAGCCAGTATATCTTTCCTCAAGTAAGGAGACCAGAACTACACACAGTACTCCAGGTGTGGCCTCACCAGTACCTTGTAACATATGAAGGAAGTCTAGGCAAGAATGTGCTGCTGATCTGTGGTGATCTTATTGAATGATGCAGCTTTACAAAACTCTGGTTAGACCACACTTAGAGTACTGTGTCCAGTTCTGGTCGCCTCATTATAGGAAGGACGTGGAGGTGTTGGAAAGGGTGCAGAGGAGATTTACCAGGATGCTGCCTGGATTAGAGAGTATGGATTATGAGGAGAGACTAAAGGAGCTAGGGCTTTACTCATTGGAGAGAAGGAGGAAGAGGGGAGACATGATAGAGGTGTACAAAATATTAAAGGGAATAGATAGAGTGGACAGCCAGCGCCTCTTTCCCAGGGCACCAATGCTCAATGCAAGAAGGCATGGCTTTAAGGTAATTGGTGGGAAGTTCAAGGGGGATGTTAGAGGAAGGTTTTTTACCCAGAGAGTGGTTGGTGCATGGAATGCGCTGCCTGGGGTGGTGGTGGAGGCAGGTACGTTGGTCAAGTTCAAGAGATTGTTAGATAAGCGTATGGAGGAATTTAAAATAGAGGGATATGTGGGAGGAAGGGGTTAGATAGTCTTAGGTGTGGTTTGAAGGTCGGCACAATGTGGTGGGCTGTATTGTGCTGTACTGTTCTATGGTTCTATGATGCAGCAGCTATAAAGGACCGAATGGCCTTAACCTGGTTCTATTGTTGATGTTTTGCACTGTGTTAAAGACACTGCAGGAATCCAGAGGAAGGAAGAGGACGGAACTTCAAGCCATCATTGCTGTAGGGTGGATTCGTATTCCCTGCGGTAGATGAAGGCTCAGAGAGCTGAGCACAGAGGCAACTCCACCCACAGCTGGTGAGAAATGATGAAGTACGACAAAACTCAACAAGTTAATCCCTCCCTGACACCCTCCCCCCTTTCTGCTTCACTTGGTAACAGAAGCAATGGTGCACTTGTATTTTCACTTCAGAATTAACAATCCCCCAGGGTAGTTTTAAAATTTGATTTAAAGAAAAAATTAGCCTTGTCCTGGGAATTAGCTGCAGCAAAGGGGCAAGTTGCGAAAGAGTGGAACAGGTTGTTGCTAAGCCTGGCCTGTGCTAATCTCCCTGCCAACAGCTTCCGTTGCCCATGTCGATTGCACACTGTACCAACTGACGGAGATTTTGTGGAGGCCTCGGCAATTTCCTGGCCAGCTGCATTTCAAGTGCTTTCTGCAAATTAAGGATGCAGATAATTTTAGCGAAGGGAGAGAGAGAGGGATAAAACCTGCCTCTCTTATTCTGTAGGTTATTAATCTCTGCCTTCCTCCCAGGATCCACAGATACACTGTTCTGGGCTTGCATGAAGCTGACAGATGGGCTTCCCAGAATCTCACTGCAGCTGAGGTCTGTTGTGTCCTGAGTAGCTGAAGATGATCAAACCGGCCACCACTGCTGGCTGCGAGCCACAGCCCATTACACACAGCAGCAAGTCCGTCAGTGGCTGTGTGCCGGAGAACAGCTGGGAAGTCGTTTGAACAAAGTTTGTGGTGACATCTATGATGAAAGTTGAGACCACTTAAATGCACAAAAAATGCACCCACCATTCATGTGCACACACACCCACCGCCCCCACACACATAAACACACACACACACAAACAAACACGTACACACACACACACACACACACACACACACACAAACACACACAAAACCATACACAAACCTGTGCACTAATTGACACATACACAGACAGGCACACACAAACAAACCAATACATATATAAATAACACAGACAGATAGACACACACACACATGCACACATACACACAAACACACATACAAACACACGCATGTGCACACACATGCACACTCATGTACACACATGCACGTATACAAACACACACATCAGTACACACGTGTGCAATGCACACACATACATATGCACACACATGTACACATACAAACACACCCCCCCACATGCATACATGAACATACATGCATACATATACAAACACATACACACACACACACGTGTACACACACACATACACAGAAATGCAGACAGAAAGACATCTTCTCTGACAGTCCCAGTTCTCTGGGCTCAGGTGTCTGGAGAACAGGGTGAGATCCACAGACTCTGCCACATGTGGGTGGATAGAGGCTGATGGGGCGGACAGGTGGGTTGGATTGGACTGTTGCAAGCTTCTGCTGCTGCCCGCACCAGACCTCCCTGAGGCCTGATCAGAGAGACCCAAAGACCTCAATGCCTGTTCAGTTGCTTCTCTGCCTCCAGCTGGGGGGGGGTGGGGGGGGGGGTGCGTCCTGAACCAGGGATTCCCAGGAGTTAGTGAGGTTGTTGCAATTTTTTAAGGAGCTCTCAGGACATCCTTGAATTGCAGAGGCAGAATTGGTGGTACCTCTCCAGCGATTTGTGTTTCCAATGCTGAGCTGCTATACCTCACTAGACCATGAACTTGGTCTTGGGGTTGAAGTCTTGGGCTTCAGTCATTCTTTTTTCCTTACTGAGGACCATGGTGGATTCCACCATCAATGTTTGGCCTCAGTGGGAATTGGCTCCCGAAGTAAGGGAAGTCATTCACATTGACCAAGGTCTTATTGTGGATCTTGCTTGTCAGAGGGTGGTGTTGTGTGGCTAGGGGGAGCATTGGTGAAGGGTCTTTGTCTGCCGGGTGTTTAACTCAAGACCTATCCCTCTCGTACACTTCAGTGAAGGGGTCAACAATGGTTTGGAGCTTGGACTCGGAACCTGCGCTGTTGCAAGTGTTATCTGCATATTGTCGATTGATAACCGAAATGGTTGCGGTCTTGGATCTGAAGTGGAGGCATGGACAGTTGAACAAGTTACTACTCATCCTGTGGGTTAGCTGCTAGTCAGAAACCTGCTGGAGGTAAGGTGCAGAGCAGGGAGGATAGTGTGATAGTGTGGCTTCACTTGTCTTCAATTCGCATTGGGATTGGGTCCGTGGTGGATCAAGATTTGCAAGTCATTGTAGGCCGAAGGGCCTGTTCTGTGCTGTACTGTTCTATGTTCTATGTTCTATGTTCTATCCCTTTCAGTTGACAAAGCTGAAAGTTTTCCCAAGGTCAACAAAGGTCAAGGACAGTGGTTGATGCTGCTCCCTGCACTGTTCTGGGACTTGTTGCACAGTGAAGATCATGTCTGTGACACAGACATACTCAGTCAGAGATATACACACACACACACACACTCACAAATATAGACACACAAATACACACAGACAGACATGCACACACACAGATAAATATATACACACACATCGGGACACACAGACAGAGATACACAGACATATGCAAGTGCAAACATACTCAAAGATACACACACAGATAGAGATACATGGACCCACACACACACACACACACACACACACACACACACACACACACAGATACACAGACACCGACAAATACACACACGTACACTCACAAACACACAGACAAAGATACAGACTCATATAAATACACACACACACAGATGCACAAAAAGTTATACAGACTGAGACATACTTCTATACTCAGACCTGTAAAGATGCACAGACACATGCACAAACACAGGATGAAAACAAACTAACAAAGCCTTCTTACAATGAATTATTTCACCATTTATCAGTATTTTAAGGTCTGGGCTCTTGTGTGCAATCATCGCACCCCATGCATCGTCCACCAGCTGTTAAGCAAAACCACTCATTGATCTGGAAGCTCAGATTTACAAGTGCCTACAACTTCCCACTGATCAACCTCAGCAGTTTGTAAATGGCAAGAATTATCCAACTGCCTTCACCATTAATGCAATAGCCTTAAAGAGACAGGCCACATTGAACCCACTCAGCTCTCGTACATGGATTAATACATTGCGCTTTGCAACAACATCTTGCATTTACTTGGCACCTTTTAATGCAACAGTAATGTTCCAAGACGTTTCATTTCAAACAAAATTTGACACTGAGCCACATAAAAGGATATTAGACCAGATGGCCTAAAGCTTAGTCAAAGAGGTAGGTTTTAAGAGGAATCTTAACAGAGGAAAGAGAAGTGGGAAGATTTAGGAAGGAAATTGCAGAGCTTAAGCCCTTGGCAGCTGAAACTGTGATTAAATTCAGAGATGAGAAAGAGCCCAGAACTGAAGTTATGCTTTTGAATGGACTCTTTAAAAATGTGCGCACACACACACACACACTCACACACACACACACACACACACACACACATGAACACACACACACACACACAAACACACACACACACACACACACACACACACACACACACACACATGAACACACACACACACACACAAACACACACACACACACACACACACACACACAGACATATGCATTTTCTGACACATTAATGAAAAATGGAAGAAAGAATTTACACATTGTGGCGTTTTTCATGACCTGAAAATGTCCCAAAATGCTTGGCAGTTAATATACTGCTTTTGCAGTGTGGTTACTGCTTGTGATGTAAGAAACACAAGAACTAGTTTGCACCCAGCTGTCACAGGTTGTCTGCAGGAAGTAACAAGTTGGTAAGTAGGTTTTAGATATCCTTCCCTGGAATCTCTTGTTCTATAACATCAAATAAATTTTGCTAAGTTATTTCTTCAGCTCTTAACCTCAACCTACTTTTCAGAATTTCTCCTGAAATGCATCTTTCACCGGTGCCATTAAACTAAAAGCAAGAAGGATGAAAGTATTTGACTGGATTTTGTTGATAAGAATCTGGTCCCTTCTCATTCCTCACTCTATGGATTTCTACATACAGGTGATGTACTCAGGGAGCGCCACTCTGTAGGTAGCGCCATTTCTCTCTGGATAAGATATCTTTATTAGTCACATGTACATCGAAACACACAGTGAAATGCAGCTTTTGTGTAGAGTGTTCTGGGGGGCAGCCTGCAAGTGTCGCCACGCTTCCGGCACCAACATAGCATGCCCACAACTTCCTAACCCGCACGTCTTTGGAATGTGGGAGGAATCCGGAGCACCTGGAGGAAACCCATGCAGACATGGGGAGAACGTACGAACTCCTTACAGACAGCGGCTAGAATTGAACCCGGGTCGCTGGTGCTGTAATAGTGTTACGCTAACCGCTACACTACCGTGCCTGCCCATTGACATTGAAGGGAGGACCCCTCAGCTCTCTCAGGTAGACAATAAGATCCCATAACATTACAGGCAACCCCCACATTATGGGGAGGCTTTGCGTTCCTAGAAAATGGTCTGTATTGCGATTTTCCATAACACCCAGCCATGTCATCTCCGCATGTGTCAAGAAACACGAGTTGAAAAGGATAAACCTTATGTTTATTTCTTACACACATAAATTCCGTGAGAATGGATTTTCTGCCCTATCTCAAATTTTGGGTAGAGATTTGTGAATTCTGTAAGGGCGCATTTCTCAGAATCAGAATCAGGTTTATTATCACTGATGTATGTCATGAAATTTGTTGTTCTGCAGCAGGAATACAGAGCAAGACATAAAATTACTATAAGTTACAAAAATAAATAAATAGTGCAAAAGAGGAATAATGAGATAGTGTTCATGGGTTCATGGACCGTTCAGAAATCTGATGGCGGAGGGGAAGAAGCTGTTCCTGAATCACTGAGTGTGGGTCTTCAGGATCCTGCACCTTCTCCCCGATGGTAGTAGTGAGAAGAGAGCACGTCCCAGATGGTGTGGGTCCTTAGTGATGGATTCCGTCTTCTCGAGGCACTGCCTCTTGAAGATGTCGTCGGTGGTTGGGAGGGTTGTGCCCATGATGGAGCTGGCTGAGTCTACAACCCTCTGCAGCTTCTTGCGATCCTGTGCATTGGAGGCTCCATACCAGGCTGTGATGCTCTCCACCGTACATACGTAGAAATTTGCAAGAGTCTTTGGTGACATACCAAATCTCCTCAAATTCCAAATGAAGTACAGCCACTGGCATGCCTTCTCTGTGATAGCATCAATGTGTTGGGCCAAAGATAAATCCTCTGAGATGTTGACGCCCAGGAACTCGAAGCTGCTCACCCTTTCCACCGCTGACCCCTCAATGAGGAACCTAAACAGTAATCCAAACGGCTGTAATGCAGGGGTCGCCTGAATTAAGAGGAGTGGAATTATCCTTAGTGTCTTATGCCAACATTTACTTCTCGATCATTTAGACTGAACGGATTTGTTCAAAATGCAGGTGAACCCCTCATTACATTCCCAGAAAACTGTACTGCGATTTTCCGTAATGCGAACCACATCAGCTGCACATGCGTCAAGAAATGCAAGTTGAAAATAAAATAAAAACTGACACGTAAATTCTGTGAGAGCGAATTTTTATTCTGTTTCTCCAATTTTTTTGGTACTGATTTCTGAATTCTGTAAGGAGGAATTTCCATTACCGGATCTGCAGTAACATGGGGGTCACCAGTAATTGTTTAAGGTTTTCATTCTGAAGTATTTGGTGTAATTTGTCATGTTAAAATGATTACTTTATTATAATTATCTTACCTTGTCATTACCTCCTTGCTTCTATGATCTTCCTGTGCCCTCAGTGGTTGATGCACTTGCTGCATAACAAAACAAACTTCAGAAGTTCTTTAGTATCTGTCAAGTCTCTTAGGATATCCTGTTTTGGTAAATTGGTTTATTATTGTCACATGTACCAAGGTACAGTGAAAAACTTTGTCTTACGTGCTGTCCATGCAGATCATTTCATCACATCCATACACTGAGGTAGTACAAGGGAAAACAATAACAGAATGCAGAATAAAGTGTTACAGCTACAGAGAAAGTGCAGTGCAGGCAGACAATAAGGTGCAAGGGCCACGACGAGGCAGATTGTGAGGTCAAGAGTCCATCTTATACTAGGGGACCATTCAATAGTCTTATAAAAGTGGGATAGAAGTTGTCCTTGACCCTGGTGGTACGTGCTTTCAGACTTTTGTATCTTCTGCCTGATGGGGGAGAAGAGAGAATGTCCGGGGTGGGTGGGGTCTTTGATTATGCTGGCTGGTTTACCGAGGCAGCCAGAGGTATAGACAGAGTCCATGGAGGGGAGGCTGGTTTCTGTGATGTGCTGAGCTGTGTCCACAACTCTCTGCTGTTTCTTGCGGTCCCGGGCAGAGCAGTTGCTGTACCAAGCAGTGATGTATCCAGATAGGAACATAAATAGAAATATAAATTTAGGTCTTGTTTCTCTTTTATATGAAATGATGTAAGCCAGAAAGAAGCCACTTGGCCTATCGAGTTTGAGCCAGGTCAAAATGCATTAACCCAGCCCCTGCCTTTTCATCCAGATGTGGAATAATTTCCCATTGATACTTATCCTTCTGTTTGTCATTTCTTCAGCAGGCCTCTACATAGTTCTCCCCCATTCAATAATTGCTCAAAGTGCTAAACAGAGGGCAACCTCGCCAAAGAAGGCTTTTAAGGACGGAGGCAGACTGTAATGATGAGAAAGTGACAAATTACACCAAATACTTCAAACTGACAATCCTAACTGATTATTCTGAAAAAATTCTCTTCAACCTAACTGGTCATAGTGCCTCTTTAGCCTCTGCTATTCAATCTGCTCTGACCCATTGATGCCCTTACCCCCACCCCAACAGCTCTAATTCTCTAGTTATCAGCCTCGAAAGCATTAAAGCCCATGCCCGATTGCTCCAAGCTGTTTAATTACTTCATAGCTCAGAGGAAAGGGTTAGTGAACTCTTCCTTAATTGCCATTTGTTGTCCAGTAGTTCCGAGAGTTATGGCTCCAGACACCAAGGGTGTAGCCAGACTCACTTTAGCCTGGGGTCAACAGACTACAAGACCCTGGCTCCATCAACCCATAACTTTTTAAGTGGTGCCTGAATACAAACAGTCTCCACTTTGAGCTGCCAAGGCTACAGAGGTTATACGAGGCCATCAGTCATTACAAACAGCAGAGCACTAATGACTACTGACAGGTCATTTAATGGATAACGCTTTAAAACCAATTTGGAAAATGAATGCAAGATTCCAAGCAAGGAAAAGGAGAAAATGCACAATAACACTTCATATTCATGGTGAGGAATCTGTAAGATTGTGGAGGAGAATCAAAGTGCTGAAAGGATTTCATCAGCAAATATGGAATCACTGTTTTGTTCCAGGCAAGGAGGAGACTGCCCAGTGAGTAAAGCAAGGTCAGCAACTCAAAGGGGAGACAAAAATTAGTCATTTGGTTGGTAAAGCTAAAGGTGTGAGTCCAACATTGGGGGTGGGTGAGAAATCACGGGGTTATCTGCTGGGCAGATTTCTCGTTTTGCTTTGATCTTTGCACTTGAATTGATTGTCACACCAGCAGAGTTCGAAACATAGAATGGTTATGACACAAAGGAGGCTATTTGGCTCAGCAAAGTCTAACTTCTTGTAGAGTGATCCAATTAGCCCCTTTCTCCACTCTTTCCCCATAGCTTTGCAAACTATTTATGCTTTTCCAGTCACTATGACCTGTGTGTAGTCTGGCAACTGCTCTGCCCGAGACTGCAAGAAACTGCAGAGTTGTGAACTCAGCTCAGCACATCACAGAAACCAGCCTCCCCTCCATGGACTCTGTCTACACTTCTCTCTGCCTTGGGAAAGCAGCCAGCCTAATCAAAGACCCCACTCACCCCGGCCATTCTCTCTTCTTCCCCCTCCCATCGGGCAGAAGATACAAAAGCCTGAAAGCACAAAGCACCAGGCTCAAGGACAGCTTCTATCCCGCTTTTATAAGACTATTGCACAGTCCCCTAGTACGATGAGATGGACTCTTGACCTCACAATCTACCTCTTCATGGCCTTGCACCTTATTGTCTGCCTGCACTGCACTTTCTCTGTAACTGTAACACTTTATTCTGCATTCTGTTATTGTTTTCCCTTGTACTACCTTAATGCACTGATGTAATGAAATGATCTGTATGGATGGCATGCAAAACAAAGTTTTTCACTGTGACAATAATAAACTAATTTACCAGTTAGAAACACTTTTCCTCACATCCTCCCTGTATCTGTTGCCCAGAACTTTACAACCATGGATCATGGATATAGAAGGAGAAGGCCATTCAGTCCTTCAAGCCTGCTTTGCCATTCAACAAGATTAGTATTGGTATTGGTTTTGGTTAATTATTGTCACATGTACCGAGGTACAGTGAAAAACTTGTCTTGCAAACCGATCATACAGGTCAATTCATTACACAGTGCAGTTGCATTGAGTTAGTACAGAGTGCATTGAGGTAGTACAGGTGAAAACAATAACAGTACAGAGTAGAGTGTCACAGCCACAGAGAAAGTGCAGGGCAATAAGGTGCAAGGTCACAACAAGGTAGATCGTGAGGTCAGAGTCAGATCACTCATCTTAACCCCATTTTCCTACTTTCTCCCCAGATCCATTGATTCCTGTAATCCCCAGAAACCTATCTACCTCTGTTTTGAATGTAATCAATGATTGACAGCCTTCTGGCATAGAGAATCCCAAAGATTCACCACCCTTTGAGTGAAGAGAGTTCTCCTCATTTCAGTGCTAAACAGTCTACCCCTTATTTTATGACTGTGACCTCTGGTTGTAGACCTTTCTGCCAGCTTCCTTCCATCACCCTAAGGCAATCAGGACCTTGCCCACCTCTCAAATCTCCTCTCTCAATTTGTAGCAAGGAGAACGACCCCAACTTCCTCAGTCTAATCCTGTAGTTGAAATCCCTCATCCCTGGAATATCATGCAATTTTTTGTTCTCACTGTGTCCCTCCTTGTCTACTTTTGTATAATATGTTTAATTTGTTTTTCTTGTGAGTGTTGTGTCTCTAATGCTACATGCCTGTGATGCTGCTGCAAGTAAGATTTTCATTGCATCTGTGCACAGCTGCACTTGTCCACATGACAATAAATTCAACTTTGACCTTAATTGCAAAATTAACTCCATTGTGGGGGAGGGCCAGAGATTTCGACAATAACCGCAGATAAAGAAGGACTTCTCTAATAGTCTAGTAAAAGAGAATGTTTACTTTGAATTGCAGGATGTTGCAAACTATAAGTCCTTATTGTAGCAGTGTCGTGCTGCATTGTCAAACGCACCACTTCTCAGATGCAATATTAAAGCAAACCCCCGTCTCCCCTCTCAGTTAAAGAGTCCAGGATGCTACTTGGAAGGAAGACTGGAGGGTTTACTCCAGCATCCTGGCTGGAATTCCTTCCTCAAACAAAAACACCGATTACTTGGAAACGTATTCATTTTACCATCGGTGGAATTTACCATGCAGAGATTGGCTGTTGTGTAGTCCTTTGAGATGCAGCAGTCTGTACAGGACCCTCCACACACAAGTTTATTTCTGTTGAGTCAGATCTTCAAACACTATAACTGTTGTACTGCTTCATTAAAAAATACTAGTTAGATTCATTTTCAGGAAGTATCGGCTGTCTTTAAGTCAGCAGGCACCTGTGCAATGCACCTTTGACACAAGATCTTTCTTTGGGAATTAATCTTGGTTTGAGGTTCATCAAACACTTTGGCGTTGATTGTGCACAAAGGGAGGTTCTTTGCTAGCCCAATAATTATTGCTTCAGCCCGGAGGCTGAGTATCAGACATTGTGTCTTTGATTCTACTGACTGAGGTAAACAGATGCTGCACATCTGCACAGGTATCAAAAAAAAGCAAGACGTGCATTTCTATAACGCCATGCACAGCATTTGAAAGTGCTTTTATAGCCAAGGAAGTACTTCTTGTCTGCACATCCCTTCCCACCCACCCCTCCCCGTCCCCTGGCACTTTCCCTTCACCTCTCCACTTCCCCCCACCACTTTATCACCATCCAGGGACCTACACAGCCTTTCCAGGTGAGGCAGAGGTTCACCTGCACCTCTTCTAACCTGGTCTATTGCATTTGGTGCTCATGACGTGGCCTCACCTACACTGGTGAAACCAGGTGTAGATGGGGTGATCATTTTGCAGAACACCAGCAGCCTGTCCGTGACGGCCATTTCAAGCTTCTGTTTACATATCATTTTAACTCTCCTTCCCACTCCCACACCGACCTGTCTGTCCTCGGCCTTCTCTATTGCTACCGAGGGCCCAAACGCAAATTGGAGGAACAACGTCTCATTTTGTGGTTGATAGCTCAAAAGGTACAGTGAAAAAAAAACATTCATACAGATCAATGTATTACACAGTGCATTGAGGTAGTACAGAGTGCATTGAGGTAATACAGGGTAAAAACAATAACAGAGTACAGAGCAAAGTGTCACAGCTACAGGGAAGTGCATTGCAGGTAGGCAATAAGGTGCAAGGTCATAACAAGGTAGATTGTGAGGTCAAGAGTCCATCTCATCGTATAAGGGAACAGTTCAATAGTCTTATCACTGTGGGATAGAAGCTGTCCTTGAGCCTGGTGGTACGTGCCCTCAGGCTCCTGAATCTTCTGCCTGATGGGAGAGGGGAGAAGAGAGAATGACCCGGGTGGGTGGGGTCTTTGATTATGCTGGCTGCTTCACCATGGAGGGGAGGCTGGTTTCCGTGATGCGCTGAGCTGTGAACATTGATGTGAACATTGAACTTTCCAACTTCAGGTAACCGCACCCCCTGGTGCTCTCCGTCCACACACACTCACCTGTCCACCTCGGTTTCTTCTCCCTTTGTTCACCTTTCCCATCCACCTACCCCCCCTCCTCCGCCTGGCCCACCTGCCCATCCTCCCCTCCCCATCTGGTCCCACCTTTCACCTACCAGTCTCCATCCCACCCCCTACCTACCTCTATACACTGGCAATATTTCCCATTCCCTCTCAATCCTGATGGAGGGTCTCGATCCAAAAAGATCTTACACCTTTTGCCTTCACAGATGCTGCTTGACCTGTTGAGTTCCTCCAGTGTTGTTTGTTGTTCCTGGGATGAAGGGGTTGTCCAATCAAGAGAGAGTCTGGGCGTGCATTCCTTAGAGTTTAGAGGAATGAGGGGTGACCTTATGCAGATATGTACATCCCTAAAGGTGCTTGACAGGGGAGATGTTGGGATCTTTCCACTCGTGGGAGAGTCTCGAACAAAGGGACATAGCTACAAAATTAGGGGCTGGTGATTTAAAACTGAGGGAGATAGAAATTTGTTCTCTGAGAGGGGGGTGAATCTCTGGAATTCTCTGCCCCCCAGGGTGGAGGAGGCCAGATCGGTAGATATATCTAAAGTAGAGATGAATAAATATTTCAAAGATTGAGGAATTAAGAGTTATGGGGAACTGGCACTGAAGAAGAGCTGAGGCCTAGTCCTAGAACACAGAACATAGAACATTACAGCACAGTACAGGCCCTTTGGCCGACTATGTTGTGCCGACATTTTATCCTGCTCTAAGATCTATCTAACCCTTCCCTGCCACATAGCTCTCCATTTCTCTATCATTCATGTGTCTATCTAAGAGTCTCTTAAATGTCCCTAATGTATCCGCCCTCACAACCTCTGCAGGCAGTGCGTTCCACGCATCCACCACCCTCTGTGTATAAAAACTTACCTCTGACATCCCCCTTGTACTTTCCACCAATCACCTTAAAATTATGCCCCCTCGTGTTAGCCATTGTCACCCTGGGAAAAAGTCTCTGACTGTCCACTCGAGCTATGCCTCTTATCATCTTGTACACCTCTATCAAGTCACATCTCATTCTCCTTCTCTCATGGAGAGATACAGCACAGAAACAAGCCCTTTGGCCCACCGAGTCCATGCCAACCATTAACCACCCATTTACACCAATTCTACGTTGACCCCACATTCTCATCAACTGTTCCCCCCCCACCCCCTCAGATTCTGCCGCTCACCTATGGCAATTTACAGCCGCCAATTAACCTATCAACTCTGAAGTGGGAAGGAGCTGGAGCACTGAGGGGAAACCAGGAGAGAACATGCAAACTCCACACAGACAGCACCAGAGGTCAGGACTGAATCTGGCTCCCTGATGGTATGAGGCAGTGGCTCTACTGGAGATGGTGGGACTATGGAGAGAACGACGTGGGGTTAGTGTTGATCAGCCAAGAATGTGGGTTTGATGGTTGACACCAACTTGGTGGGCTGAAGGGCCTGTTTCTGTACTGTATAAAATAAGATAAGATATCTTTATTAGTCACATGTACATCGACACACACAGTGAAATGCATCTCTTGCGTAGATTGTTCTGGGGGCAGCCCTCAAGCGTCACCACACTTCCGGCGCCAAATAGCATGTCCACAACTTCCTAACCCATTCGTCTTTGGAACGTGGGAGGAAACCGGAGCACCCGGAAGAAACCCACGCAGACATGGGGAGAACGTACAAACTCTTTACAGACAACGGCAGGAATCGAACCCGGGTCACTGGCGCTGCAATAGCGTTATGCTAACTGCTACACTACTGTGCCTACTAATGTACAAGGTACACTACTAACTCTATGTGATTACAGGAGGCATGGTTAGATGACATGAGGATGGTAGTATTCAGCTACAGAACAATATTAACGAGTTGGTAAAATGGGCAGAAAATGGCAGGTGCAATTTAATCCTGAAAAATGTGAAGTGATAAGTTTTGGAAGGTCTGATACAGCTAGGACATACACAGTGAATGATAGGACCCCAAGAACTACTGAGGGACAGACAGACCTTAGTGAACATGTCCAAGGATCCTTGAAGGCAGCAGCACATGTAGTTAAGAAGGAATAAGGGGAACTTTCCTTCATGAGGCAGGGTGTAGAAAATAACAGCAGGGAGGCATTGGTACAACTTTATAAAACATCTGTTGGGTCACAGCTGGAATACCAAGTTTGGGTCACCGCACTACAGGGAGAACGTGTTTGCACTGGAGGGGTGCAAAGGAGACTCAATGGGATGTTGCCTGGGATGGAGCATTTCAGTCATGTGGAGAGACTGAATAGGTTGGCTTTGTCTTCTGTGGAGCAGAGAAGTTTGGAGAGGATACCAAACTATCTGGGTATAGATAGGGTAAGTGTGGAAGGGGTAAGAGATTTAGAGGGGATTTGGGGAAGATTTTTTTCACCCAGAGCCTAGCTGAAATCTGGAACACATTGCCTGAGGAATGGTAGAGGCAGGAACTCCCTCAACAGGAGGCCGCACTGGGAGCACCGGATGCAATAAATGACTCCCTTGGACTCACAGTTGAATTGCTGCCTCACCTGGAAGGAAGGATGACCTGGGACCCTGAATGGTGGTGAGGAAGGAGGTGTAGGGACAAGTGTAGCACTTGGTACAGTTGAAGGCATAAGTGCCAGGGGGGTTATCGGTCGGGAGGGACGAGTGGACAAGGGAGTTGTGGAGAGAGCGGTCCCTGTGGAAAGTGGAGAGAGGGGGTGAGGGGAAGATGCGCCTGGTGTACATGGCGTAGAAAGTTAGGGGCTGAGTGCTGGGAAATGGAGTTGGAATAGATGGGTACTTGATGGCTAGCAAGGACAGAGTGAGCCAAAGGGCCTGTTTCTGTCTTGTATGAGTCCATCACTGTGAATGGGCCTAGAAAGCTGACCGTGTGATTCCTTATAGCAGAGCATCAGTCCAGCATAGTTTGTGAGAACGTTCACCTAGCCAGTGATGACTGGGTATGTGTTGACTGTTGGCCCCAAGCTCTCATTCCAGGTAATTAGCCCTCATCCTCCCCCAGCGCCTGAGTTTTAATCTCCTTATGACCAAAGGCTCGGAAGTACTTTGCAATAAAGTGCAAAATTTCACAAAAACAACCTTGTTAATATTTTCTTATATAAAAACCCCAAGAGCACAGCACAATCCATATTTGCTTTTTCAAAATGTAAAATCAAGTTCATGTCTGACAGTTTATTGTCATTTGGGTGCAATCGGATTACTTTTAATTTCCAGTGGTTGTAATAAGATTCTATGAAGCATTTTTATTAACTTATGTGTTCGTGGGGTATGGCGTCACAGGCCAGGGTGACATTTATTGCCTGTTCCTTATTGTCCCTGAAGTAGGTGGTTTGGGCTTTGATCTAGTGACTGCAGAGTCAGAGATGGGATGTTCTGTGCATGCACCTTTACGATCATTGGATACTCCAAGCCCAGAAACCCCAAAAACCTCATTCAACCACCTTGGAACCAGGACAATTATCAGCAGGGGTCTTGGGTCAATAAGGACTGGAAGAATTATTTGGAGCAAGGTTTGCTCTCCCTGTCACAGTATTTTAAGGAAATCTTCCTATTAACCATCACTGTTTTTGTTTTTCTGGAGAAAGCATTCAGAAAAAGAAAATGGCGAGCACTTAATGGATGACTACTGTGGCCTGGTGATTACAAACCCCAGAGTTTCAGTGCACTATGACCTCACCCCTGGCACATAGTTAACTGGCAGTTCTCAGTGTGTTAGAAATTCCAGTCAGACTCCCAGTTACATTCTTCAGTAATTGCAGGTTTCTGTTCAGCGTCCTTTGTTTTTTCAAGCTTGAGAGGGAGCTTGGAGTTCAATGGAGCCAGGAGGTTGTAAATGTGCCCTGGGTTAATGGTTCCAGCAGGTTATAGACAGAAAGGTTCAATTGATTGCCAGCACTAGAAACGTGTGTATGTGTCAGCCACATATTGACTTCAATGGAACCAAATGTGAGGGAGAATAGTGCATAAATTACAGAACTGTTACAACGTAAAAGGTGACCAATCTGCCGATCAAGCCTATATGGGCTCCTTGTACAGCAATCTCATCTGCACCATTCCCCAACTCTTTCCCAGTAGCTCTGCGAATTATTCTCCCCAAAGTTCCCATTCAGTTCACCATTGAAAGCCCTGAGTGAATCTGTTACCAATTTTTGGCTAACTGTGGAAAACTGTGTTTAATGACCAAGTTTCTGTCTTGCACTGTACTGCTGCCACAAAACAACAAATTTCCCAACATATGTCAGTGATAATAAACCTGATTCTGATTCTGAAGACCTCCAAGCTTGTGGTTGATTGAGCGGCAGTGATCAATGCCCTCCTGTATTCTAGATAATCGTACCTCCCCATTTATTAAATAGAATTAAAATTCAGACACAGGGCAGTTATCCCAGCTGTCCTGTACTCTGTGCCCTGCCATCAGTGAGTTCGCTGATGACACCACTGTTGTTGGCAGAATCTCAGATGGCGATGAGGAGGCGTACAGGAGTGAGATAGATCAGCTGGTTGAGTGGTGTCACAACAACAACCTTGCACTCAACATCAGCAAGACCAAGGAATTGATTGTGGACTTCGGGAAGGGGAAGTCGGGAGAACACACACCAGTCTTCATTGAGGGGTCAGTGGTGGAAAGGATGAGCAGCTTCAAGTTCCTGGGTGTCAACATCTCAGAGGATCTATCTTGGGTCCAACACATTGATGCAATCACGAAGAAGGCGCACCAGTGGCTTTACTTCATTAGGAATTTGAGGAGATTTGGTATGTCACCAAACTTGCAAACTTCTACAGATGTGTGGTGGAGAGCATTCTGACTGTTTGCATCACCGCCTGGTATGGAGGCTTCAATGTGCAGGATTGAAAGAAGCTGCAGAGGGTTGTAGACTCAGCCAGCTCCATCACGGGCACAACCCTCCCCACCATCGAGGACATCTCCAAGGGGCGGTGCCTCAAGAAGGACCCTCATTAAGGACCCTCACCACCTGGGACATGCCCTCTTCACATTACTACCATCGGAGAAGAGGTACAGGAGCCTGTAGACCCATACTCAATGTTTCAGGAACGGTTTCTTCCCCTCCGCCATCAGATTTCTGAACGGTCCATGAACCTATGAACACTACCTCTTTTGCACTATTTATTTATTTTTGTAACGTATATTTTTATTTCTTAAAGTAATTTTTATGTCTTTACGTCTTGCACCGTACTGCTGCTGCAAAACAACAAACTTCACGACATACGTCAGTGATAATAAACCTGTTCTGATTCTGATTCTGATCATAGCTACTGTCTACACAAAATCTTTTCCTTGCTTTTCTTCCTGTATCTTTGCCCCAAAATGTTAAATCTGTGTCCCTCCACACCTGCCCCCTCCCCCAAGTCCTTGAACCATCTGTTAACCAGAATAAGTTCCTTCTATTAATGAGGTGGGCAAGTGGGTAGCTTGTGAGGTGATCCGATCCTCCCTCCACTTGTGCAGGGCCTCTATCTGATCCAAGAGCACGGCTTTAAGGTTCTCACAAGAACACAGGAGCAGGTGGAGGCCACTCAGCCCCCTCAAACCTGTCCCACCATTCAACATGATCATGGCTCATCTATGCTAACCTCAACTCTTCTTCTGTGTCAGTTCCCCATAACCCTCAATCCCTCAATCTTTCAAATATTTATCTATCTATTTATCTATATTGAGGCTCTATAAGGCATTGGTAAGACCTCACTTGGAGTACTGTGTGCAGTTTTAGGCTCCTTATTTAAGAAAGGATGTGCTGACATTGGAGAGGGTTCAGAGGAGATTCACTAGAATGATTCCAGGTATGAGAGGGTTAACATATGAGGAACGTTTGATGGCTCTTGGGCTGTACTCCTTGGAGTTCAGAAGAATGAGGGGGGACCTCATAGAAACATTTTGAATGTTAAAAGGCCTGGACAGAGTAGATATGGCAAAGTTGTTTCCCATGGTAGGGGAGTCTAGTACAAAAGGGCATGACTTCAGGATTGAAGGGCACCCATTCAGAACAGAAATGAGGAGAAATTTCTTTAGCCAGAAAGTGGTAAATCTGTGGAATGTGTTGCCACGGGCGGCTGTGGAGGCCAAGTCATTGGGTGTACTTAACGCAGAGACTGATAGGTATCTGAGTAGCCAGGGCATCAAAGGTTATGGTGAGAAGGCGGGGGAGTGGGGCTAAATGGGAGAATGGATCAGCTCATGATAGAATGATGGAGCAGACTCGATGGGCCAAATGGCCAACTTCTGCTCCTTCGTCTTATGGTCTTATGGTCTTATCTCCACCTTAAGTATATCTAACAATCCGGGTCTCCATTGCCCTTGGGGACAGAGAATTCCAGAGATTCATCACCCTCTGAGAGAAGAAATTTCTACCCACCTCAATTTTAAATGACCAGCTCTTTATTTTGTAGCTATGGTCCCTTGTTCGTGACTCGTGGAAACATCTCGACATCAACCCTGTCAAGCCTCCTTTGGATCTAATATGTTTGAATAGGGTCACCCCTCATTCCTCTAAACTCTAAGGAATACAGACCCAAATTGTCTAGCTTTTCAGCACCAGCAGGATGTTCCTTCTCCACTTTTGAGTTGTCACGCACCAGAGATTCCCAGGAGTCAGTGGGGATATTACTTTGAATCCTTGAATCCTTGAATCTTTTCTTTTGCCCACTTTTTCTCTTTCAATCTCTTTCTGTGACAGAGCTCGGAAAAGACTGTCTGTTCCGAGAGTCTGGTGTTAGGCATTGAACGATGCAGGATTTTGTATGTTTAAATCAAATCCACTCTTAAACTTCCAAACTCCAGCAGATACAAACCTAGCCTGTCCATTATAGAACTCCTCATAAAACAATTTTTAAGCCCATCTGACATTCATGAGCCCTTCGAGCATGCCCGCTGCTGAGATACAAGGATCATTGGTTTTACCTGCTCAATTCTTTGGAGAAGTATGTTACAGAGCAAACTCTCGGTTAAATAAAGAGGAAAGGTGAAGGGCCTCAACTTAACAGCTAACATGAAAGCTGCCCCATCCTACAGTGTAGTACTGCCTAGAGAAACTGCAGATGCTGGAATCTAGATGAAAAAACAAGATGCTGGAGGAACTCAGCAGGCCAGATGCAAACTGGAGGAACAGAACCTCACTTTCCATCTTGGGACCTTACGGCCTAACGGCACGAACATCAAATTCTCCCACTTTAAGTAAGCCAAACCACCCACCACGGCCCCCCCCCCCCCCATTCCGCTACCTTTCTTCCCTTTCCTAGTCTCTCTTTTTTCTCCTTGTCATTTTTTTTCCCTCTCCTTCCCTCCCCCCATGCCCCCTGCCTCCACACCTCTGACCCATCTCCCGGTGGATCTGCTCTCCCCTCCTCCCCTGCACCTGCCTTTCACTACCTCTTACCTGCATCTACCTATCACCACCCTGTGCCCACCCCACCTCCCCTCTTTTGTCCACCTATCACTGCTCTGCTTTTCCCCACTTTATATGTCGGGCTTCCCCTTTTCCTATCTTCAGTCCTGAAGAAGGGTCCTGACCCGAAATGTTGACCGTCTGTTTTTCTCCACGGATACTGCCTGGCCTGCTGAGTTCCTCCGGTATCATCATGTTTTTTCATTAGTGTAGCACTCAGAGGGAGTTTTGGACAGTCTGCTTGTTTCTCAAACTTAAGCCTTTGAAAATGGAGGTAAACCAAAGATGTTCTGACCCAGAGGTGAGAGTGTCACTGCTGACACCCACTCGTGTTGCTTTCTTCATTATATCCCAAAGCACTTCACAACCAGTGAAGTCTAGCCACTCTTGTAATGTAAGAATCACAACAGCCAATTTACATTCAGCCTTCTCCCTCAAACAGCAATGTGAATGGATCAAATAATCTTATAGAGTCAGAGAGAGAAACAGTTCAGAAATAGTTCACCAAATCCTCACTGACCATCAAACACCCATTTTTACACTAAACCACTTTATTCTCCCTTTATTCCCATCAACTCCACCCCCCCATCCCAGATTCTACCCCTCATCTACACACCAGGGGCAAGTTACAGTGGCCAATTAACCCACCAACCTGCACATTTTTTGGACGTGGTAGGGAACCAGAGCGCCCAGAGGAAACCCACGTGGTCACAGGGAGAACATGCAGGCTCCATAATGACAGCACCCGAGGTCGGGATTGAACCCAGGCCACTGGTACGCTGAGGCAGCGTTTCTACTATTTGCACCATTGTGCCACCCAATTATGATAAATATTAGTGAGAATACCAACAATATCTTTCTAGGTCTCTCCCTGACCACAGACCTCCCCTTTTATTCTTTCCATCCTCCCCCATCTTTCTCTGCAACTTAAGACCTGTTTCACCTCCAGCTTTTCCTAGTTCTGATGAAATATCATCAAATTGAAACTTCAACTGTTTCTTTCTCCATAGATACTACCTGACTTGCTGAGGATTTCCAACAAACTCTGTCTTTATTCGAAGGATAACGTCTTCAAAGTAGTACATGGAATTTTTTACATCCTTTAGAGTGTCACAGAAAACATCTCAGTTGAAGGAGAAATAGCAATGGTGTGGCAGATGCTCTGAAGGGACAGATTAAGTACGGGGCGGATCACTGATCCAACAGAGCAGTGAAATGTCAGCTACGTTTTTTCTAAGTCACAGGAGCGGGAACTGAACTCAAACCCTCTGACTCAAAGACACAAGTGGTGCATACTGAGTCATTGCTGATACTGCCTAGGGGAATTTGGAATGGTAACAAACTGAGATTACAAATATCCCATCGGCTTCTTTAGCTCTTTTTATGTCTACCTACCATCATTATAGATTGGAAACAGTCTCCACGTCTTTCTACTGAGACCTTTAGCAATTCTAAAGACCAGGATTAAATAACCCCTCACCCTTTGCTTTTTCACGGTAGTGTAGTGGTTAGCACAACACTATTACAGCGCCAACGACCTGGGTTCAATTCCTGCCGCTGTCTGTAAGGAGTTTGTACGTTCTCCCCGTGTCTGTGTGGGTTTCCTCCGGGTGCTCCGGTTTCCTCCCACATTCCAAAGACGTACAGGTTAGGAAGTTGTGGGCATGCTGTGTTGGCGCCGGAAGCGTGGCGACACTTGCGGGCTGCCCCCAGAACATTCGACACAAAAGATGCATTTCGCTGTGTGTTTCAATGTACATGTGACTAATAAAGAAATCTTATCTTATCTTAATAGGCATAATCTTACATTTCTGGTGCCATTTGAAAAAATCTATTTTGCATCCTCACCGGCGCTTCTATTTTCTTTTTCTAATATGTCACCCAGAATTATTCATAATATGCCAGATAATGATTCTTAATTACATGGAGGTGACAATTGTGATCTGCACTCATTAAAGGAGCTCTGACTTCTAGAGCTGAGGTGGAACTGCATGCAATATGCAATGACTCAGTACGCTCCCCTGGTGTCTTTAAGTCAGGTGGTTGAAAGTTCAATTCCCACTTCAGTGACTTTGCAAAAACGTGAACAACACTGCACTATTGGAGAAGCATCTTTGCATCAATCTTCAATTCCATGCCTAATCTCTCCTCGCAGTGCTTGGAGCCCATTCTGCCTCACCAAAGCTATTTCTCCACCAATTATGAAGCACCTGGGGATATTTTCAGTGACTCTCCAAAGAATGTGAAAAAACTCCTTGACACATGCACAGGTGAAGCAACGTTGTCCTTGCAATGTGTCCATGCAATTTCATGCTATTGTATTCATGGTTTTAAGTGTGACGAAACAAGTGCATTGTGTTTGCCAAGTGCTTTTCCATAATAGTGTATCCAATGAATCACTGAGGCTGTCAAAGCTCCAGTTTTCTATTATGATAACTATCATTAATCAAAATAGTTATCATAATATTTGTAACTATTAATGTTTTTCATTGTGTGCTTTATTTCTTTGAAAGCCAATAATGATGTTATTATAGATAATATTACCAGTAATCACAGGTACAGTGCGTGATGTAAAATTGGCACCGGTTCGACTCAAGGGTTGTGTTTGCACAGGAATGTGGACTAGTACCCAACTTAGTTGAGACCATAGATTTACAGTTGGTGGGATTATTAAATGGTAGCCAGTAATAAAGGTGGGTTTTGAGTTAGAAATACTTTTTGCTTGTTCCTGGCCTGTGGTTCTTATGTTAGAGTTTTCATGGGACTTGTTGGTCCACTTGGGTATTGTCAGAAAACTGATGTTCCCTTCCAGCTTCTCCAGGAATATTGAGTATGTTTTGGCAAGGGATAGTAATGCAGGGTATGGGAGCAGCAAGGATATGGCATTCTCTAATACATAAAAATATCCCAAAATGTTTCTGAATTGGGAAATAATTAGTGATAATAAGGCAAATGGAATCCAGCTTCTGGAGGGAGAGATTAGGTGAGGGGCAGAAGCCTTGGCTTTGAGAACACAAGAAATAGAGGCAAGGGTTGGCCATTTGAACCCTTGTACCTGCTCTGCTGGTCAATAAGATCATGGCTCACCATCAATTTCCTGCTAATCTGATATAATCTTTGAGGCTCTTAGATAGGCACATGAATATATAGAGAACGGAGGGATGTGGATCATGTTCAGACAGAAGAGACTTAGTTTAATTTGGCGCTGTGTTCAGCACAAACATCCCGGGCTGAAGGGTCTGTTCCTGTGCTGTAATGTTCTATGTTCTATGGATATGCCTTGATTCTGATCTCTCGATCCCTGTTTGGAATGTACTGAGGAACTGAGCATTCACAGCCCTTATAGGTAGAGAATTCCAAGGATTCACTGCAATGAAATTCCTCCCCATCGCTCTCCAGAAAAGTTCTTACCCGAATGGTTCTCCTGATCCAGGCACCCCAGTCAGCAGAAGCAACAATTCCCCAAATACCTTGTCAAGCTCCCGAAAAAATTTAGTAAGTTTTACTTAGATATCGCTCTTCTAAACTCTGATTTTAAGGAGGTTCATAAGTGTGAGAAGAAAGAGCAGAGGAAAGATTCAGAGAGCAGAGGGAGGAGATGTATAATCCTGCTGCCAAACGTGGGTCCGAAATAGGGGTGGATACCACAATGGGCCAGAGTTACAGCTGCAGAAGATATCGGAGGAGTTAGATACAAGCCAGTTAAGGGCTCAGAACTGGGTTGGGTTCTGACCATGGGATTTTTCATAGAAAAGGAGAACGTTTTAACACAATGTAATGTGAGCAGTTACAGATCAGCAAAGAGGGGAAAGGAGATTAGATTCACATTAGTTTATTGTCATATACACCAGGGTGCAATGAAATTTCTTGCTAACGTGAAGTTCGCAGTGTAAGCTGGAAACATGGTAATAATAAATACAGCAATGAGCACAAAACAGCAGAGTGGTGCAAAGATCGTAGTACAAACTGAGGTAGTGCCAAAGGAAATGCTCAAGTGACAATAACGGAATAACCGAGAGAGGTAGAGGTAACTGCTGAGCTGGACCTTTCCAGGTGAAGATATAAGAAAGCAAATATTAGATGCCTTGGAAGTAATGGAGGGTGGAAATGATCAGGTTCCAAGTATCAGAGTTAAGTATTGTAAACTGCTTGAAAATGATCACAATGCTTTGTTAACAATGAGAAAAATATGAAAGATGGAGGAAACAAATCTGTGTTCTACCAAGAAAGAAATGCATTTATATAGCGCCTTTACCTCAGCCCAATATATCATGGACACACCCCTCCCCAACATCGGTAGTATCTACAGGAGGCGCTGCCTCAAGAAGGCAATGTCCATCAACCAGATCCTCGCCATCCGGACCATGCCATCTTCTCGCAGCTACCATCGGGCAGAAGGTACAGAAGCCTGAGGTCCCACACCACCAGGTTTAGGAACAGCTACTTCCCTTCAACCATTCGGTTCTTGAACCAAACGGCACAACCCTAATCACTACAACATTATGACCACTTTGATTACTTTGCACTAAAATGGACCATGTTCTTTTTTGTTCTAATTGTGTCCTTTCTTGTAAAAACTGAATATAATTTATGTTTGTCTTGTGAATGCTGCTTATCTGATGCTGTGTGCCTGTGATGCTGCTGCAAGTAAGACTTTCATTGCACCTGTGCATATGTGCACTTGTGCATATGACAATAAACTCGACTTTGACTTTGACTTTCATGGCTTCAGGTATTGCTGAAGCTCTCGCAACCAATGAACGACTATTGAAGTGGTATCACTGTTCCAAAGCAGAAAATTCAGCAACCAATTTATGCTCAGTAAGTCTCCCAAAACAGCAATGTGATAATGAGCAAATAATGACCGAGAAGTTCTGGACGCAGAACCATCCTTTTCAATGACGCGTGTGTGAAAGTTAATGGAACGCAATTGCAATAATTTCTGGAAATATAACAAGGCACTTTGGTTATAAGTCGTGCTTGCAACAATGATGCTATTTTCATATCAGACATACATGAAATAACATAGTTCCCCATGCAAATAAGCAGGAAGCCGTCACGTTGTTCTGAGGTGAACCTGTTATTGGGCACTCCCAAGCAACAATGCTTTAGGACATCTCTCTTATTTCACAATTACAATGTTGATAACCCTCCCTTGGCTTAATGTCTTATTCGAAAGACTGTACACCTGACAATGCAGCACTCATTCCAAATTGCACGCGAGTGTCAGACAGGATTGTTGTGTTTGTGTCTCCATGTCATCCCGCAAACATTGTAGTAAGGGCAGGGAGGTGGAAGGTGTCTGTGACCAGACTCTGGAAGTCCTTAATCTAAATAATGAGGCCACTGTCAATCATGGCAATATTGGTATTGGTTGATTATTGTCACTTGTACCAAGGTACAATGAAAAAACGCACAGTGAAAAAACTAAGTATACTTAGATTGGTTTGGCCAAAATGGTGACATAAAAACAGAAAATTCTGGAAATACTCAGTAAGTCAGGCAGCATCTGTGGAGAGAGAAAAACAAGAGTTAACATTTCTGGCCAATAATTTCCATTAGATCAGTTTGGATTTGTTTAGATTGTCACTACTTGAGCAAGTGCACTGATGTGATGAAATGATCTGTATGGATGGCATGCAAAACAAAGTTTTTCACTGCACCTCGGTACATGTGACAATAATAAACAAAACCAAACAGAGTTGCCATGGATTGCAAGGATAAATGAGGTTTAAGTAAATTATTAAAGGTTTTAAAACAAAAAATAAAAAAAATTCTGGGGAAATGAATTTCAAGGTTCATCAAATCACAATGTTTGCAAAGTTCAGGTATTTGGGTCAAGTCGCTTCTAAATATTGGGATTATCACGATAACGAAAGCTACTTCAATCTCATTCTTTGCATGTAGCATGTGTGGTGAGACAAAATCAGCAAGGTGTAAGGATTTACCTTACCTGTGAGGGAGATATCCAGTATTTTAATCCCATTAGCACCAAAATTTGTATGCCTCTGAATGAGCTAAACATTTGAAAATCAACAGTTTAAGTACATGTGAGCAGTGGGAACCTTGGAGTCCTTGAGTTTAAACTAAAAGGAAATCAAACAAAGCCATGGACCAGATTTTGATAAACAGCACAGCAATTCTGAGGAATAGACTCGATAAACTTAAACCAGAAACAGTCGTCTACTGTTGGCCATAGCTTCTAGTACCTGCTTTCATCTGGGTGCTAAGCATTTGATGTGGAATGTAGAAGTAATTGGATAAATGGACCTCTCGGAATGTATGCCATGTACTGAAAGAGAAATGGGTTGTTTACATTGGAGAAAAAAATGACATAAAATTCACTTAACTGAAAAGAAGTAAAGATTTGCAGTTATATTGTCAGGACCTCAGGATATCCCAGTATATTTCACAGCCAATTAAGTACTTTTCAGGTATTGCAATGTAGGAAATGTGACAGCCAGTTTTAATCATCAAACTCCCACTCATAAGGATGTGGTGTGACCGCAATTTGTTTGATGTTGTTGATTGCGGGATAAATATTATTCAGGTAATAGGGAATAACATTCCCACCTCTTTAAAATAGTAATGTGTGTGTTTTATATCCACCTGAGAGGGCAACTGGGTCATTATTTTTAACATCCACCCATTGTAGTGAATGAACGTGGAACAGAGGAACCTAGGGGTACAAGTACATAGTTTGCCGAAAGTGGCGTCTCAGGTAGACGGTGGTGAAGAAGGCATTTGGCAAGCTGGCCTTCATCAGTCAGGACATTGAATATAGGAGTGGGGATGTTCTGTTGCAGATGAACAAGATGTCGATGAGGCCGCACTTGGAGTATTGTGTACAGTTTTGGTCGCCCTGTTATAGGAAAGACGTCATTAAGCTGGAAAGAGTGCAGAGATTTACGAGAATGTTGCCAGGACTCGAGGGCCTGAGTTATAGGGAGAGGTTGGACAGACTAAGACTTTATTCCTTGGAGCGTAGGAGATTGAGGGGTGACCTTATAGAGGAGTATAAAATCACGAGGGGCATAGGGTGTCTTTTTTCCAGGGAAAGGGAATCAAAAGCTAGAGGGCATAGGCTTAAGGTGAGAGGTGAAAAATTTAAGGGGGACCTGAGGCGCAACTTCTTCATGCAGAGGATGCTGCATATATAGAACATAGAATATTACAGCACAGTACAGGACCTTCGGCCCACAATGTTGTGCCGATATTTTATCCTGCTCTAGGATCTATCTAACCCTTCCCTCCCACATAGCCCCCCAATTTCTCTATCTTTCATGTGTCTATCTAAGAGTTTCTTAAATGTCCCTAATGTATCTGCCCCCACAACCTCTGCAGGCAGTGCATTCCACGCACCCACCACTCGCTCTGTAAAAAAACCTACCTCTGACATCCCCCTTATACCTTCCTCCAATCACCTTAAAATTATGTCCCCTCGTGTTAGCCGTTGTCGCCCTGGGAAAAATACCTCTTATCTTCTTGTGCACCTCTATCAAGTCCCCTCTCATCCTCCTTCTCTCCAAAGAGAAAAGCCTTAGATCACTCAACCTATCCTCGTAAGACATGGAATGAGCTGTCAGAGAAAGTGGTTCAGGCAGTTACAATAGCAATGTTTAGAAGACATTTGGATAAGTACATGGACAGGAAAGGTTTGGAGGGATATGGGCCAAATGCGGGTAAACGTTTCTAGCTCAGTGGGCACCCTGGCCAGCATGGACAGGTTGGGCCGAAAGGCCTGTTTCCATGCTGTATTACTCTATGACTCTAATGGTATTAATTTCATGCCCCTGACCCCATAATATTTCTATTCTTCATGTTTGTGCAGCCAGACTCACATATTTTTGGTTAACAGGTACATTTAATATCTGGTCAATGCAATTTGTCAGTACAAAAATATGATTAATGCCATTCATTATAACTGACACCAGAAATTATGTAAATTTAATACCTCATAAAGAATGCATGCATGATTTTTTCGAGCTGTGGAATCTAATTCACACCTAAGATGATACCAGACTAGCAGATTTTATCAATAAGTTGAGTAAACAGAGGATTTATGACAATTGGTTCCATTACAGACAAGAGAACATGGTTTTGAAGCTGGTCATATTCCTACAACTGCAAACCAGATTTAATCAGCATGATATATTCATGTTAGCTTTCAAAAATTAATGTCCAACTTTTATAATAGTAGAATTTGCACATTAATGAGCTGACAAAATGACTGTGATAGAAATATTACTTGCATTCCATCATTGGTGTTGTTTATAAGAAGCTTCTCCTTGGACTGTGTTAAAGTGAAGAGGTTATGTGCCCCAATGTGCAAGGCCAAGAAAGCACACCAATGCCTCTACTTCGTCAGAAGGCTAAGGAAATTCAGCATGTACCTGAGGACCTTCACCAGTTTTTACAGATGCACCATACAGAGCATCCTATCTGGATGCATCACAGCTTGGTATGGCAACTGCTCTGCCCAAGAGCGCAAGAAACTGCAGAGAGTTGTGAATGCAGCCCAGTCCATCATGGAAACCAGCCTCCCCTCCATTGACTCTGTCTACACTTCCTACTGCCTCAGGAAAGCAGCCAACATAATCAAAGACCCCACCCACCCTGGTCATTCTATCTTCTTCCCCCTTCCATTGGGCAGAAGATACAAAAGCTTGAGAACATGCGCCACCAGGCTCAAGGACAGCTTCTACCCCACTGTTATAAGACTCATGAGGGCTAAGTTTTTTTACTCAGTGTGGTGGATGCCTGGAATGCATTGCCTGATAGGGTGGTGAAGGCAAATTCATTGGGAGCTTTCAAGAGGGGCTTGGATGGGCACATGAATGAGAGGAAAATAGAGGGATATGGGCATTCTGTAGGTCGGAGGGATTAGCTATGTCGGCACAACGTTGTGGGCCGAAGGGCCTGTTCTGTGCTGTACTGTTCTATGTTCTATGTTCTATTTTCTAATGGATCTCTTATACAATAAAGATGAACTCTTGATCTCCCAATCTGCCTTGTTGTGGCCCTTGCACCTTATTGTCTACCTGAACTGTACTTGCTCTGTAACTGTAGCACTCTATTCTGCATTTTGTTTTTTTTGTTGTTTTTTTTTCTGCATTTTGTTTTTTTGTTGCATTTTGTTTTTTTGTTCCAGAGTAATCTGTCTGGATTGCACGCTGTATCTCAGTACATGTGACAATAATAAACCAATATCAATACCAATAACAATACCATATGACTAACATTCATTTGGCCACACCAGAAACCATAACCTGGTTACAAAGCCTAGTTATTAATATACAAGTTGGTACTACTGCCATATGACAATAAAAAGCAAGATGTCGACCTTGACAACAACATTGCATTCTGTGAACAATTCAACTCCATTGACTCGTCCACTATTTCATACTTCTTGTGTATCAATTGGTATTGGAAGTTTGCTCTAGACTACACAACATATGAACATTGATCTGTCTGTGCTAAATCACTGTACAGGAAGCTAAGTTTTAATACAAGCTGCAATCATAACATTTAGATTTTCCAGGACTCAAAGCAACTGAAAGGAAATTTCTGATCGAAGTCATTGCACAGTTGGATGGAGAAAATAGTAACTTCTTTTACCTTGTGCAATGACAACATTAAACCTCAGCAAGCATCCAGACCCATGAACTCAGCAATATTACACCAGCGTTAGCTGATACTTTGAATACAAGGAAATGGGACTTTTTCCATGAGCCCCAAGCTACAGTTGCCTTCGATGGAAACATTATGTTGAATCGCATTTTTGTGAAGGCAAGTTGTTGCTATCAGTACGTGCTTTAAGCATTGTAAGACATCACCAGTAGCCACTTTACAATAGCGTCAATGGGCAAACGTTCGACAAGGAGCCACACTTGCTAATTGGCCAGGTTGTGGTCAATTGGAGCTGCCGTCTGTGTTTGCCGGCATGGTTTCTACAGGTGTACGGTGGAGAGCATTCTGAGACGTTCCAATGTGTAGGATCGCAAGAGGCTGCAGAGGGTTTTAGACTCAGCCAGCTCCATCACGGGCACAACCCTCCCCACCATCGAGGACATCTTCAAGAGGCCGTGCCTCAAGAAGGCGGCATCCATCATTAAGGACCCTCACCTTCTGAGACATGCTCTCTTCTCGTTACTACCATCGAGGAGAAGGTACAGGAGCCTGAAGACCCACACTCAACGATTCAGGAACAGCTTCTTCCCCTCCGCCATCAGATTTCTGAACGGTCCATGAACCCGTGAACCCTACCTCGTTATTCCTTTTTTTTTGCACTATTTATTTGTTTTTGTAATTTATAGTAATTTTTATGTCTTTGCACTGTACTGCTGCTGCTGCAAAATGACAAATTTCACATCATACAAGCCAGTGATAATAAATCTGATTCTGAATCTGAACCAAAGGAGATGGGGATACTGCTGGACAGTGGCGTTGAGGTAAAGATCAGCCAATGTCTCATTGACTGGGAGAGCAGACACAAGAAGCTGAATCTTTGTGCTCCTCCTGTTTCTTCTGTTCGAACACTTCAGAAAGGAGCTTCACATTGTGTACACTTTAGTGATATTGCTCAAGCATAAGCACATCGTGCAAGCTCACAGCTTAGATTATTTATTAAATTATTGAGAACCATGATTGAAATTCCTTGGAGGTCTGCGGTGTAATTTGCATTAGTGGGTGGTGTGAATGTCTGAATATTCTAACTGAAGCATTGATTCTCTAAATTTCAGCTTTTGGCTCAAAATTAAATACTTGACGTGCCTTCGGTGAAACAAAGAGAATCAAAGGCACATGCTTGGTGTGCGTTAAGGGTTGTTTATTGAGAGCGGGCCATTGTTTATAAAGAATGTGAGTGCCTCTGAAGCAACACACACAAAATGCTGGAGGGACTCAGCAGGTCAGGCAGCTGGGTATGTGAAGGAGGCATTGCAATGCATTAGATCTTGCTCCATCACAGAGACTGTGTGTTCGAAATTATGGAGTTTGTTAAAGGCAGAGCAATCAATATCTTTCACTCTGAATCAAGTATTGTCAAAAAGGAAATTCACTTACTTCAGTGAACAGTTGCTAATATTTACCATAAAAATTGTTATAAAAGTTGTTTAAACTTTTGTTGTTTAAACTCTTGTCGGTTAAATCTCAGGTGGCGATGAGATGGTGCACAGGAGTGAGCTAGATCGGCTGGTTGAGTGGTGTCGCAACAACAACCTCGCACTCAATGTCAGCAAGACCAAGGAATTGATTGTGGACTTCAGGAAGGGGAAGTGGGGAGAACACACAGCAGTCCTCACCAGTCAGCAGTGGAAAGGGTGAGCAGCTTCAAGTTCCTGGGCATCAACATCTCGGAGGATCTATCTTGGGTCCAACACATTGATGCAATCACGAAGAAGGCACGCCAATGGCTCTACTTTGTTTGGAGTTTGAGGAGATTCGGTAGGTCACCAAAGGCTCTTACAAATTTCTATAGATGTATGGTGGAGAGCATTCTGACTGGTTGCATCACTGCCTGGTATAGAGGCTCCAATATGCAGGATCACAAGAGGCTGCAGAGGGCTGTAGACTCAGCCAGCTCCATCACGGGCACAACCCTCCCCATCATCGAGGACATCTTCAAGAAGCTGTGCCTCAAGAAGGCGGCATCCATCACTAAGGACCCTCACCATCCGGGACATGCCCTCTTCTCGTTACTACCATCGAGGAGGAGGTACAGGAGCCTGAAGACCCACACTCAACGATTCAGGAACAGCTTCTTCCCCTCCGTCACCAGATTTCTGAACGGCCCATGAACCCGTGACCATGACCTCGTTTTTCCTTTTTTTTACACTATTGATTTATTTTTGTAATTTATAGTAATTTTACAACTTTGCACTGTACTGCTGCTGCAAAACAACAAATTTCATGTCATCTAAGTCAGTGAAAATAAATCTGATTCTGATTCTGTTGAAAGTAGCACCAATGTATAAATCACCCCCCCCCCCATCTATTTGCGGTCATAATTTTAGGAAAACACCTTTCTTGGTTTAAAATACATTTAACTTTTATTGTAAAGCATTTGAGCAGTAAGAAAGAAAAAAGCAATTTAAGTTTTGTAACTATATTGATTCCATTACTATTAAATTATGTTTTACAATCGCATTACTTCAATTAACAAAATATGAACAAAGTTGAAAATACAGACATCAACAAGGAGAGTTTGGAATCACTTTGATAAGTGCTGGACTAGGTCCTACAGATTGCTCTACCATTTGGTAATGTGGCTGATTACTTTCCTTGTGTGAGGAGCCATCTCTCTGCAAAGGCAACGCACACAAAATGCTGGACGAACTCAGCAGGTCAGGCAGCATCTATGGAGGTAAATGAACAGTCGACGTCTCGGGTCGAGACCCTTCATCAGGACTGGAAAGGAAGAGGGCAGAAGACAGAATAAGAAGGTCAGGGGAGGGGGGAGGAGCACACGCAGGCAGGTGATAGGTGAGTCCAGGTGAAAGTGGGAAGGTAGGAGGGTGGGGGAGGAGGTGAGAAGGAGTGAAGTAAGAAGCTGAGAGGTGATAGGTAGAAGAGGCAAAGGGCTGAAGAAGAAGGAATCCGGTAGGAGAGGAGAGTGGACCATGGAATAAAGGGAAGGAGGTGGGGAATAGATGGGCAGATCGTGAGGGCAGCGGAGGGGAAAGAGAAGGGGTGAAGGGGCCACAGGAATAAGGGAAAACAAAGGGGGGGGGGAAGAATGGGGAGGGGTTACCGGAAGTTAGAGAAATCGATGTTGAGGCCATCAGGTTGGCCTCAACATGGCAGTAGAGGAGGCCGTGGATAGACATGTTGGTATGGGAGTGGGATGTGCAATTGAAGTGGGTGGCCACCAGGAGATCCTTGCCCCCTTTTTTTCCACCCCTTTGATTTCCCTCATTCCTACAAATATATAAGCAAATGTCACACGGAAGGGGGTAATGCAATGCAGCCTCAGTCTCTTGCAAGGTAGCCCCAAGCCCAGGAAAAGAGTTACAGAGTCATACAGCATGGAAACAGGCCCTTCGGCCCAAAACTCCTCACTGACTATCAACGATCCAATTACACTAATCCTACACTAATCCCATTTTATTCTTCCCACATTCCCATCAACTCCCCTCAGACTCTGCCACTCACCTGCGCACCAGGAACATTTGACAGTGGCCAATTACCATCCCAACCCTTTAGGTTGTGGGAAGAAACCGGAGCACTCGGGAGGGTCACAGGGAGAATGTGCAAACTCCACATGGGCAGCGCCGGAGGTCAGGATCGAACCCAGATTGCTGGAGCTGTGAGGCAGCGGCTCTTGCATTGCATCACTGTGCCGCGCAAGGGGTACACCATTTGTCTCATCAAGCTACTCCAGCGATCAAATGGGTAGAGCCGATGCCTCATGGTCCAGCAGTCGAGATTCAATCATGACCTCCGGTGCTGGCCACGTAGGGTTTGCACATTCTCCCTGTGACCCTCGGGCTTTCTGGATTCCTCCCACATCCCAAAAGGTTGGGAGGGTAATTGGCCACTGTAAATTGTTCCTAGTGTGTTGATGATAAAACGTTATCTAACCCAGTTCTGAAATTGGCTGCAGAAGTGACAATGCTGTTGCTGATTACAGAAAACTCATTCGGGTAAGTTAAGCTTGGTGTGAGAGCCAGAGACTAATTTTATACAAATAATTTATATGTAACTACTTGCATTCTTCTGGGGAAATTACCCTGCTTTTATTGGGAGAGGTTGCTGTGGCTTTCTGTTTCCTCCATTTCTTTATATTAAATTTTCTAAGTAAATACTTTGCACTACAGTTGTTTGCTTGGCCAACACAGTGCTATCAATAAGTGCTTTTGAGACTACCCCCTCAGCCTCAGCAGCATTTTGAGGAGAGCGTTTCATTGCCCTTTGCGTGAGAAAGTGCTTCCTGACATCCTTCAGTAGCCTGACTCTAATCTTGAGGTGAAGTCCTCTCACTCTGAACTCAGCCACCAGAGGAAGTAGCTAATCTCCAACAACACTTGAAATCCTTAAATCACATAAACATCTCAATTAGATTACCCATAATCTTCTACAGCCAAGGAAGTAGAAGCATAGTCCATGTACCCTGCCATTGTACTTTAACCCCTCAGTTCCGGCAGCATCCTGTACCTTTCTTACACAACTCCCACCCACCATTCCTCATCCAAAGGCCAATGCAGCCTTCCTGAAATGAATTCATCAGAGCTTAAGACAATACTCCAAATGGGATCCAATGAAAAATTTAATTGACTGTAACAAAAAAAATCCCACGGATAGCGTAATGTTTCTATGCCAATTTGGAGGTTATATCCAACAAGGTCTTTAATTGGCAGTAAATGGACTAAGACTATGAAAGGCACCATGCAAATGCAATTCGTTCTTTCCCTTGGTGAAAAGTAAACAAACACTGAAGGGAAAATAGAATGTCAGAGTCAGAATCAGAATCAGGATTAGGATCAGATTTACTATCACTGATTTTTATGATGTGAAATTTGTTGTTTTGTGGCAGCAGTACAGTGCAAAGGCATAAAATTACTATAAGTTACAAAAATAAATAAAAAGTGCAAAAAAAGGGAATAACGAGTGTTCATGGACCATTCAGAAATCTGACAGCGGAAGGGAAGAAGCTGTTCCTGAATCGTTAAGTGAGGGTCTTCAGGCTCCTGTACCTCCTCCCCGATGGCAGTAACAAGAGCACGGCATGTCCCAGGTGGTGAGGGTCCTTCGTGATGGATGCCACCTTCTTGAAGCACCACCTCTTGAAGTTGTCCTTGATGGTGGGGAGGGTTGTACCTGTGATGGAGCTGGCTGAGTCTACAACCCTCTGCAGCCTCTTGCGATCCTGTGCATTGGAGCCTCCATACCAGACAGTGATGCAACCAGTCAGGATGCTCTCCCCCGTATATCTATAGAAATATGTAAGAGTCTTTGGTGACCTATCGAATCTCCTCAATCTCCTAATGAAGTAGAGCTGCTGGCATGCCTTCTTTATTATTGGATCAATGTGTTGGGCCCCGGATAAATCCTCTGACATGTTAACACCAAGGAACTTGAAGCTACTCACTGTGGGGACACAAGAGACTGCAGATGCTGGAATCGGGAGCAACACACAAAGCGCTGGAGGAGATCAACGGGTCAGACAGCAGCTATGGAGGGAAGTGGACAGTCGATGCTTCATTGAGTTCCTCCAGCACTTTATGTGATGTTCACTCATTAATTGTGTTCGATGAATGGAGGTATAGAAGGATATTTATAGACGAGTGATGAAAGGAGATTTGCGTTGGGAATAAACACGAGAATGGAACAGTTAGGCCAAGTGGCCTAGTTTTGTGCTGTAAATACTGCAATGAAATTCTTTCTAATACACATGTCCTTTATTTTTAAACTGCACAAGTGAAGTAAGGAGCTATAATCGTGCAGGGACAGTTAAGACCGGCTCTATATTTTTGCCAATGGAGTGACTACGAAAGACATGGATAGAGATGAGTTAATGGTCTGGATTGGCATCACCTTTCCTCAGATACTCAGCTCTCTGCAGGAGTACAAGACAGAAATAACTCCTCAAACCATGTCTGATGTAGCACAGAGTTGAGTGCTTGGATTACAACAAAGGGGTCATTGCCCGCTATCAGCTAAATGCGACATCGGAAGAGGCTTTTATCTGTTGGCTTCCCTGCTGAACTCTAAAAATAGCGTCGACTGATGGCTCAGAGGAGACATTTTCAACCATGGAGCTGGTTTCCTGTGACTGCTGGGAAGATGCAGGGTTCGTTCAGTGCAATATTGTCCACGTGGCATGGCAACAGAGAAGCAGAGCTATGCAGCACGGAAACAGGCCCTTCGGCCCACCGAACCTGTGCTAACCATCAAGCACCTAGTTACACTAATCCCAAACGATTACATTTTATTCTCCCCACATTCTCAGCAACTCCCCCCAGATTCTACCACTCACCCACACAATAGCGGCAATTTACAGCCAATTAACCTACCAACCGGCCCATCTTTGGGATGTGGGAGGAAACTGGAGCACCTGGAGGAAACCCACACTGTCGCAGCCAGAACATGCAAACCCCACATAGACAGCACCCAAGGTCAGGATTGAAAGGGGGTTGTTGGAGCTGTGAGGCAGTGACTCTAGTGGCTGTGTAACTGCCCTCCTTACAACTTGCAATGGAATGCTTAGCTACAGGCTGTTCCTGGCTTACGAACGCCCAATAACCTACTCATGCTTATACATACGAACGAGCTCCCATTATATAACTAAATTCAAAAGTCCGATGTATGTACATAGGTTCATTCCTACTAACTGCAGAACTAGATTTCTCCTCTCTCTCTCTTTCTCTCTCTCTCTCTCTCTTTCTTCCCCCCCCCCACCCACTTTTAGTAATTGTTGTTTCTTACCAGACTTCTCTGCTTTTGATTCCATTCATTACCATACTGTGGAGGTGTGATTACCATATCAAGTGATTTTTGCGTATTATCTATGGACAAAATTGACTCATGGATATCTACAAAAACGGAACCTGTTCATTACTCAGGGACGCCTGTATTTCAGAAATGGAAGAGTTTATCTTTTGGTGCCTTACCAGTTCTAACATTAGGCTAATGTATTCTCACATTGGGCCTACCTCAGAGCCCACATAACTGGCATGGAAACAAGTCATCCTCAGTGCTAAGGAACTGCCTGAGGAAGAAGACATTCAGTTATGACTTTTGCAGAGGTTATTGACCTTTACATAACCAAGCTGAAATAAACTGGAGACCTTGTTCAGTACTGCAGTACCTGAATTACAATGGGCAGTACACTAGCCTGGCTTCAATGCTCACCTATCACGTCACCTCCCAGCCTCTGTCACTATTCCCACTCTCCCCTCTTCCACCTACCTATCACCCCTCCTCACCTGGATCCACCTTTCGCTTGCTAGTTCTTTCTCCATCCTTTCTCTTCACCTTTTTTGTACTGGCTACTTCCCCTCTATCTTTCAGTCCAGATGAAGTGGCTTGACCTGAAATGATTGTCCATTTCCCTCTGCATGCTGCCTGATCCACTGAGTTCCTCCAGCATCTTGTTTGATACTCCAGATTCCAGCATCTGCAATCACTTCTGTCTCCTTCCGGCTTCAATGCTCATTTTGAATGGGATAAAACTTCATAGTCACAGAGTCACAGAGGTATACAACACAGAAACAGGCCTGTCGGCCCAACTCATCCATGCCGACCAAGGTCCCTTACTGAGCTAGTCCCATCAGCCTGCGTTTGGCCCATATCCCTCTAAACCTTTCTTACCATGTACCTGTCTAAATGTCTTTTAAATTTATACCACTCCACCACTTCCTCTGGCAGCTTCAGCCAACCTTTCTATCAGCAGAACATAGGAAGCTTGTCAAGGAAAGGAGAAATTCCTACAATAAAAGGCTGCAGACCCTTGGAATTCTCCAGAGCACCATTGATGCATGGTTATTTGCAACTAAGCTACTTTATTCAACAGTAAGGGATCCAACAGATATGGGCATCAGACTGGAAAGTGGAGCACTTGGTCCAAGCTATCACAGCAAGAGTTCATCAAGAAGGCAGAGGAAATAATTTGGGATGTTCTCAAAGCATTCTTGAAAAAATGTAGTATTTTTACCAATCCTTAAAATGGGGAAGGGAGACCTGGGATGGAACGGGGAACAACCATTCTCTTCATCGGGAGTACAAGATAGTCCAGCATTAATGCTGGAAGGAGGGGGGGACCCCCTAAACTATTTACCAAGTACCTCCTGTCCTACCTGTGGCAGAGTCTGCAGGTCCCACATTGGCCTTATCAACCGGTTCAGGACCCTCAAAACTGGAGTGGAGGCTAGTCATCCTTGAACTTGAGGGATTGCCTTGGAAGAAGGTGTTGATGTAGAGATTCAGCAGTGATTGGATCAGTAGGCTCAATGGCCAATCTGCCCTTCTCCTTCTTCTACATCTCATGTTTCAATCTCTTTGAGCTCTCATGTTACTTCAGATTATTTAATGTTAAAGAAAGATTATGCAGATGTGTCAGACACTGTGATCTCCATTCTGTAATCATTAGAACTGAGTATTATTATATCACCGGACTGGAATCAGCTTGGAGGTGCTTTCTTTTTTTTCCATTTATAATTTGGAAGCTTACATTCCCTAATGGACAAGCAGTCAAAGTTCTAGACCATTGATCCAGGGATAAGAGTTCAGCTAGTTGAACTGTTGCCTCACAGCTCCAGTGACCCAGGTTCAATGCTGACCTCTGGAGCCATCTGTCTGCAGTTTGCATGTTCCACCTGTGACTGCGTGGGTTTCTTCCAGGTGCTCCGGATTCCTCCCACATCCTAGAGGTGTCCGGGTTGGTGAGTTAATTGGCCCCTGTAAACTGTCCCGAGTGTGGATGTGAGTGGTAGAATCTTGGGGGTGGGGGGAAGTTGATGGGCATGCACAGAAAAGAGTTTATAGGGAAGAAAAATTATCAGGAAAGGAATTGCTCTGTGAGCTGGCAGAAACTTTGGGCCAAAATGGCTTTCTTCTATGTTGGTAAGGAGATACAGAATATGATAAATCCCACAGCAGCAGCTGGGGAATTTAAATTCATGTAACCAGATAAACAGAAATATGAAGCAGGTATGATTACATTGTTCAAAAGACATTCAGACAGGTTCACCAGTGACCCAGGTTCAATTCCTGCCGCTGTCTATAAGGAGTTTGTATGTTCTCCCTGTGACTGCGTGGGTTTCCTCCAGATGCTCTGGTTTCCTCCCACATTCCAAAGACGTATGATTTAGGAAGTTGTGGGCATGCTATGTTGGCGCCAGAAGCATGGCGACACTTGCGGGCTGCCCCCAGAACACTCTACGCAAAAGATGCATTTCACTGTTGTTTCAATGTACATGTGACTAATAAAGAAATCTTACTTATCTATCTTAAAGGTTTAGATGGATATGCGCCAGATGCAGGCAAATGGGACTAGCTCAGAAAGGCACCATGGTCAGCATGGACGAGTTGGGCTGAGGGGCCTGTTTCTGGGCTGTATGACTCTGTAAAGCTACTGGATTGTTGTGAAATCCCACCTGGTTCACAGATGGTCTCCTGGAAAGAAACCTGCCATCCTTACCTGGTCTGCTTTATAACTGACTCCAGACCCACCAATAGAGTTGACTCTTAATTGCTTCCACAGTTCAGGGGCAAATCGGGTCAGACAACAATGCTGACATCTCCAGCAACATCCACATCCTGTGAACAAATAGAAGCAAAGGTGAACAGGATTCCACAGTACAACACCGAGAGTAGCTCTTCCCACTGCATGCTCACCTGGAGCTGCTCAAACAATTGAGAATGTGGACATGACTACCACAGTGTAATGGCAGAGATGTGCAAAAGGGGGTGGTTGATATGCACCCAAGAGAGAAAGGAATTGAAATATGTGCTGATTGTGTTAAATAAAGTAGGTGGAATGTGACACATCAGGAGTCTCACCATTGGAATGGAGAAATTGGCCAAATGGTCTGTTTCTGTCCTGTAGATTTCTGTAGCATCCAGTTAATTTAATGCAAACAATCTTATTCCAATTTCTTTGCCATGGTTTCTCTGAATGAGAGAAAAACTGGGCAGCACAGTGGTGAGGCTAGTGTAGCTACTGCCTCACAGCTCCAGCGCCATTGGTTCAATCCTGACCTCAGGTGCTGTCTGTGTGGAGTTTGCATGCTCTCCCTATGACCACATGGACTTAGAGTCATAGAGTCATACAGCAAGGAAACAGGTCTTTCGGCCCAACTGGTCCATGCCGACCAAGATTCCATCCAAACTAGTCCCATTTGCCCGCATTTGGTCCATAAACCTTTCCTATCCATTTACCTGTCCAAGTACTTTTTAAATGTTGTTAATGTACCAGCCTCAACCACTTCCTCTGGCAGCTCATTCCATATACTCACCACCCACTGGGTGAAAAAGCTGCTCCTCAAGTTCCTACTAAATCTCTCCCGTCTCACCTTAAACCTATGCTTACTAGTTCTTGATTCTCAAACTCTTGGAAAAAGACTGTCCACATTCACCCTATCTATGCCCCTCATGATTTTATACACAACTATAAGATCACTCATCATTCTCCTACACTCCAATGGAAAAAGTCCCAACCTGCTCGACCTCTCTCCGTTACTCAGTTCCTCAAGTTCCTGGCAACATCCTCATAAATCTCCTCTGCACTCTTTCCAGCTTAATGGCATCTTTCCTACAACAGGATGACCACAACCAAACACAATATTCCAAATGCGGCCTCACCAACGTCTTGTACACTTGCAATGTAACATCCCAACTTCTATACTTTATGCCCTGAATGATGAAGTTCAGCGTGCCAAAAGTCTTCTTCACCACTGGGATTTCCTCCTGGTGCTCTGATTTTCTCCCAATTCCCAAAGACGTGTGTTGGGGGATTGATTGCCCTTAGGGTTTAGGTGGGTGGTAAAATCTGGGGGGAGTTGATGAGAATGTGGGGAGAATAAAATGGGATTAATGGATTGAGGTAGGATTAGTATAAATGGGTGGTTACTGGTCAGTATGGACATGGTGGGCCGAAGGGCCTGTTTCCATGCTGTTTCTCTCTGTGACTCTATGACTCTAAATGGGTGGCACAGAAGACCAGCTAGTAGAGGGACAAAATGGGATTAGTGTAGCATTAATGTAAATAGGTGGTAGATGGCCAGCATGGGCTAGATGGGCTGAAGGGCCTGTTTGCATGCTCTGTGACTCTGTGACTCTATGACTAAATGTAGCCACAAAGAACAGCATTCAAACAAGTGTCAACTTCCATTTCTCATGTTATGATTTTTTTTATTGCTCTTGTTACACGAAGCAGGTTCATAAAAGACTCATTCATTGTATATTTATTACAGGTATTAATCTTTTTAAGTGCTGAATTATTTTAAAATGGTTAATGTTAGATAGTGGCCAAAGGAAAGACTGAACAAAGATGTTAAGCATGTATCCACTGGTGTTGGTATCCACAAACTATCAACATCCCATTCAGGCAGAAAGGACATCACGAGATGTAGGTTGAGAACAAGATCAAAGGAACAGCCCTATCCTGTCGCCGGTGATATCAGGAACCACGATGGCTTTGTCTGACTTGTTATAATCAGTAGGGATTGATATTACACAGAGCGTATGCTGGCAATCCATCCCATTCCCTGTCTATTGAATTAGGTTAAAATAACACACTCCCCCTCCCCCAGTCTCTGGGTAAGGTGATGAACTGACAATGTTGTGCAACAGCCGGATCATTACCAATAGTTCCACTGACTCCTGTCCTCAAATCACAAGTTTCATTTCCTTTCCAAAGGGAGCCAGTAGCAGGTAAATAAGTGATTAGCCAGAGCAAATATTTAACGTCTGAGCAACTCATGAGCCCAATTTAGAGAGTGAACAAGCAACTGGGAAACTTCTTGCAACCTGTGCCTTTAGGAATTATTTGCAAGCAAGAAATGGATTACTAATGCTAAGGTTCAGACCTGGAGTCCATTTAGAACTTTGTTCTGGGGTGGTCTCAATGTCACCTCTGACCTTAGAGGAGAAGAGGGTCATTTTCTCTGAGTGGCAGTAACAACACAGGGACAGTGTTTGCTCAGCAGAGTAATGGTCCAGATGTGCCTTGTTATGTCCCCAGGGATCTGCACTGGAGCCCTGGCTTTTCACTATGTTTATCATTGATTTAGATCAGGGGGATGATACAATGGGTGACACAAACAGTAAATCCAGATTGGAGCAGAAAGTTGTGATGGGGCATTGAGTGAGCGCAGAAGGAAGTATAAGTGAGGGACCATGATCCCAACCAATTTGGATTTTAGATCGATGCGTAGCTCACAGTGTTTCCTGAAAGATAAGATAAGATAAGATCTCTTTATTAGTCACATGTACATCGAAACACACAGTGAAATGCATCTTTTTTGTGAAGTGTTCTGGGGGGCAGCCCACAAATGTCACCATGCTTCTGGCACCAACACAGCGTGCCCACACCTTCCTAACCCGTACGTCTTTGGTATGTGGGGGGAAACCGGAGCACCCGGAGGAAACCCAAGCAGACACGGGGAGAACGTACAAACTCCTTACAGACAGCGGCCAGATTTGAACCCAGGTCGCTGGCGCTGTAAAGCGTTACGCTAACCGCTACACTACCGTGCCTGCCCTAAAGAGGAATGGAGAATGTGGGCTTAACTTGCTGACCCTCTAAATGTAACAAAAAAATGTACTGTTTGTATTGTATTTCCTGTACATATGTTTTATGAATGCAGTTTATTTTGAAATAAAAAAAACAAAACAAATGGGAACTGTGGAGTAGCAGGGAGATGTAGGGGGTTGGAATTTAGGGGAAATCTGAAACTCTCTCCCTCAAAAATGGGGAGGGAAAGGGGCAGCACAGTGACGCAGCTTGCAGAGCCGCTGCCTCACATCTCCAGTGACTCAGGTTCGATCCTGACTTCGGGTGCTCCCTGCGTGGGGTTTGCACGTTCTCACTGTGACTGCACAGGCTTCCTCCGGGTGCTCCAGTTTCCTCCCACATCCCACAGACGTGCGGGTTGGTAGGTTAGTTGGCCACTGCAAATTGCCCCTAGTGTGTTGGTGAGAGGTAGAATCTTGGGGGGACTTGATTAGAATGGGGGAGAATAGGTGACAAGGGGTGATAGAATTGCTCTGTGAGTTGGCATAGACTCAATGGGCTGAATGGCATCCTACATCATAAGGAAATATGGAAAAGTTGTTTAGACAGACTCAATCAAATAAGTTTAAAACTGAGACAGATGTTTTGATGGGCAAGAGAAAGAAGAGGGATAGGAAGCAAAAGGGTGGGAAGTGGGAAGAGAATGAACAAACTATGGATTTACCACAATCTAATTGCTTAGGGTAACTGTTTCAAAGGCTAAATGGTCTACTATGTTTGAACTCACCAGAGTGAAGCCACTTCAAATGAGCTCCAGGCAGGAGGTACAGAAGCCTGAAGTCCCACACCACCAGGTTCAAGAACAGCTACTTCCCTTCAACCGTTTGCTTCTTGAACCAACCAGCACAACTCTAATCACTACAGTTTAGCAACACTATGACCACTTTGATCACTTTGCACTGAAATGGACTTTTTTTTTTGCTCTGACTGTGTTCTGAGATGGCACGGCAGTGTAGCGGTTAGCGTAACGCTATTGCAGCGCCAGCGACCCGGGTTCAATTCCGGCCGCTGTCTGTAATTCTCCCCGTGTCTGCGTGGGTTTCCTCCGGGTGCTCCGGTTTCCTCCCACATTCCAAAGACGTATGGGTTAGGAAGTTGTGGGCATGCTGTGTTGGCGCCAGAAGCGTGGCGACACCTACGGGCTGCCCCCAGAACACTCTACGCAAAAGATGTATTTCACTGTGTGTTTCGATGTACATGTGACTAATAAAGATATCTTATCTCACCTTTCTTGCAAAAATTATGTTTAATTTATATCTTTTATTGTGAATGCTGCTTATATGATGCTATGTGCCTGTGATGCTGTTGCAAGTAAGTTTTTCATTGCACCTGTGCAGACATGTACTTGTGCATCTGACAATAAACTCGACTTTGACTTTGAGTAGAGATTCAAGCAGGAAAATCTAGGCATCCACGCCAGAGGGTGTTTTAACTGAAGCCTGCTTATCCCTTCTGGAGGAAGTGGGAGATCTCATGGGTTGATTACAATGAAGAGTAGAGGAGTTGATGTCTTCGCAAGTATTTATTATTGGTATTGGTATTGGTTTATTATTGTCACTTGTACCGAGGTACAGTGAAAAACTTGTCTTGCATACCGTTTGTACAGATCAATTCATTACACAGTGCATTGAGGCAGTACAGGGTAAAAACAATAACAGAATACAGAGTAAAGTGTGACAGCTACAGGGAAGTGCACTGCAGATAGACAATAAGGTGCAAGATCAAACAAGGTAGATTGTGAGGTCAAGAGTTCATCTCATCGTATAAGGGAACCGTCCAATAGTCTTGCTATCCCAACCAACCTCAGGGAAGCAGGTTATTTGCTCACATCTCATGAGAGTTAAAGTGAGAAATATTCGTCTGGTTTGCTCTCCACTAATCGTGTGGACGGGGTTAACACCATGAGTTTTTGTGCTTATCTCTCTGGCAAAAAAGGGATATGGGTTCTGACAAGACCATGCTCCAAGCATTTCATCAGAAGGGGTTCCTGCTGGAGTTATCTTTCCCTACTCCCTCCTTGTCAACCACTTCTTATTGGAGGCTTGTGGATTTTCTAACCCTGGCATTGAAGTCAACCACGAGGATCAGTCAATCTCCCTCTGGGACACGGGCAAGGGTTCTTTCAAGGTCAGAGCAGAAGTCACCCTTGGCCTCAACCATAGCTTCAAGAATTGGAGAATATGTGCTGATGGCTATAACAGGTTATTTCCATGGTACCATAAGACCATAAGATATATCGGAGCAGAATTAGGTCATTCGGCCCATTGAGTCTTCTCCACCATTCAATAATGGCTGATTTTTTTTAGCTCCATTCTCCCCATAACCTTTAACCCCTTTAGCAATCAAGAACCTCGCAATCTTTGCCTTAAATGCACCGAATGACTTGGTCTCCATAGTCTCTGTGGCAAGAAATTCCACAGATTCACCACCCTCTGGCTGAAGAAATTCCTCCTCATCTCAGTTTTAAAGGGACGTCCCTTTAATCTGAGGCTGTGCCCTCAGATCCTGGACTCTCCTACTAATGGAAACATCCTCTCCACGTCCAGTCTGTCCAGGCCTTTCAGTATCTCAATGAGATCTCCCCTCATCCTCTGAACTCCATCGAGTACAGGCCCAGAGGCATCATCCAGTGAGCATTTCAGTTCCACATCCTTGTGAATCTCCTCTGGACCCTCTCCAGGGCCAGCACATCTTTCCTTAGATACGGGGCCCAAAATTGCTCACAGTATTCCAAATGCGGTCTGACCAATGCCTTATAAAGCCTCAGCAGTCCATTGAGTAGCCATAGAGTATTACAGCACAGAAACAGGCACTTCAGCCCATCTAGTCCATGTCAACCTGATCTTCTGCCTAGTCCCATTTACCTGCACCCGAACCAAACCCCTCCCATCCCTGTACCTATCCAAACCTCTCTTAAATGTTACAATTGAACCCACATCCACCACTTCCTCCAGCAGCTCGTTCCACACTGGCACCACCCTCTGAGTGAAGAAGTACCCCCTCAAGTTCCCCTTATATATTTCACCTTTCACCCTAAACCTACATCCTTGCTTCTATATTCTAGTCCTTTCGAAATGAATGCTAAGTGAGACAAAGGTGATCACATTCTACTGCCGGAGTTGCTGAGACACTAGACTAGCTCTTGACGGCAAGGTTCAGCATGAAGGCAGTTACTCTTCCAGTTTGCCCTTCCAGAAGGTGGTGTACCCATCACGTTGTTCTTTGAGTTGGCCCCCTCCCACCTTTCATGTGTCATTCAGGGCAGTGATGTCTAAGTCAAAATATTTGAAATCGTGGGCCATGATAGGAGAGGAACATAGAAGTCTGTCACTCCTGGATTTGTTCATGGAGGTTTTGAACTTCATACTGAATGGAACTTTCCTGTGAGGGGTTTCTTCTAACATAAGATGGCCATTGCACACCAGTTACCATACAGACGTGACATTGCAAGGTCTTGATGCACAGGCACAGTAGTGTAGCGGTTAGCGTAACACTTTACAGCGCCAGCGACCCGGGTTCAAATCTGGCCGCTGTCTGTAAGGAGTTTGTACGTTCTCCCCGTGTCTGCGTGGGTTTCCTCCGGGTGCTCCGGTTTCCTCCCACATTCCAAAGACGTCGGGTTAGGAAGTTGTGGGCGTGCTGTGTTGGCGCCGGAAGTGTGGCGACACTTGCGGGCTGCCCCCAGAACACTACGCAAAAGATGCATTTCACTGTGTGTTTCGACGTACATGTGACTAATAAAGAAATCTTATGTAATGGCAAGGAGACTTTAGATGAAACTTCACCCTGCTCGCAACTCGCCCCCACCCTCTTCCTAGCCACATGCTTCCACTTCTGGCCCCACTTCTGCCCCAATGCCCAAATGCATGGTTCCTGGTCCCCTTCATCCCTTCTCATCTCCAATCCCAGCCACACACCTATCTCCAGTACCAGCCCAGGTACTGCCTCCCATTCCCAGCTGTACACTTGACCTCTTCCTGGCCCAAACTCATTGACTATGCTCATACATACTCACATGCAAGTTTATTGTTGTCATTGGCAAACATTCCCAGGGTATAAATGCCACAAAAATTAGCTTTTTGCAGCAGTAGTACAGTACATTACAAGACGAGGTCAAACATGTTAACATAAACCTAAACTAACATAAATTATACATGCCTTACCTGTGTACAAAATAAACAACAAAATAAACAAAATGATTTTAGTGCAAGATTGAGAGAGAGAGAGAAATATAGTCTGAGGTAGTGCTAAGGTTTCTCAGGTTGGTTCAAGAACCTGACGGCAGTGGGGAAGAAGCTGTTGTTGAACCTTGAGGTGTGGGGCTTCAGGCTCCTGTACCTCCTGCCTGATGGCAGCATCGAGAAGAGAGCATGGCCCGGATGGTGGGGGTCCCTGGTGGTGGATGTCACCTTCCTGAGACATCATGCTTGATGCTGGGCTCCAGCTCATTGCCCACAGCTTCACTGTTAGCGCTGGGCTCCTGTGTGTCCCTGACATACATGAGAATGGGCTTTATCACACACAAAACTAATGTCCCCTACCAATCCACCCCACACGAAACAATACTGCCCTTTGACGATAAACATCCACAATGATATCTTGGAAAACATGAACCACTTTCCATATCTTAGGAGCCAGCTAACAATGAAGGCAGACATTGTTGATGAGTTTTACCACATCCTTCAGTGTGCAGCCCAGTTTTTGACTATCTGAGGTAAAGAGTGTTTGAAGATCAAGACTTCAGCACAAGACTCATGATCCTTGCCCTCCTGTACACTTCTGAGGCATGGATTACCTATAGTGAACACCTCAAAGTATTGAAGAGATACCACCAACACTGTCTCCACAACATCCCCCAAAACCACTGGCAGGATGAGCAAACCAATGTCAGTGTCCTTTCCCAGGCCAACATTCCCAATTACACCTAAGTCAACTCCAGTGGGCAGTCCATGTCCCTCACATGCCTGGCACCAGATTCCCAAAATAGACACCAGACTCTCAAAACTGATATAAATAGAATTAATGTAGGATTGGTGTAAATGGATGGTTGATGGTCGATGTGGTCTTGGTGAGCAGAAGGGCCTGTTTCCATGTTGTATCTCTCCACAGCTCTCTGAGGCACTTTATTCTGAGCTTTGACACTGCAAGAGATTACCAAGTAGTTCAAGAAAAGGATCTCTCACACACACACTCTCACGCACAGACACACACACACACACACTCTCAAACACACTCTCACACACACACACACACTCCCTCTCTCTCTCTCACACACACACACACACACACACACACACACACACACACACACACACACACACACACACACACACACACAAGGATGAGCATTCAGAGACATTAAAAACTTCAAATCATTGATCAGGGACATACAGAGGCCCAGCACTAACAGTGGAGCTGTTCACTAATAAGGGAAACTAACTGCAATCTATTAATGGAGACACCAAATAGAGAGTCTCAACCTGAAACGTTGACTGTCCAGTTCCCTCCACAGATGCTGCCTAACCTGCTGAGTCCCTCTAGCATCTTATGTTTAAGATAGGTGGAGGAGTAGGTAGTATTGAAGAAACAGGAAGGTTGCAGACTTAGATAGTTTAGGAAAATAGGCAAAGAAATGGCAGATGAGATTCAATGTTGAGAAATGTGCCATTGTACACTTTGGAAAAAGAAATAAACGGGCAGATTATTATCTAGAAGGGGAGAAAATTCAAAGTACAGAAGTACAAAGGGACTTGGGGGTACTGGTGCAGGATACCATAAAGGTTAACCACCAGGTCGGATTGGCAGCAAAGAAAGCGAATGCTATGTTGGCATTCATTTCGAGACGTACAGTGTATAAAAGTAGGGAAGTGTTGATGAGGCTCTATGGAGCACTGGTGAGGCCTCATTTGGAATACTGTGTGCAGTTTTGGGCCCCATATCTTAGGAAGGATGTGCTGATGTTGGAGAGGGTTCAGAGGAGATTTACGAGGATGATTCCTGGAATGAAAGGGCTTACATATGATGACCGTTTGTCAGCTCTTGGACTGTACTCACTGGAGTACAGAAGAAGGAGAGGGGACCTCATAGAAACATTTAGAATGTTGAAAGGACTGGACAGAGTAGGTGTGGCTAAGCTGTTTTCCTTGGTGGGTGAGTCCAGGACTAGAGGGCACAATCTTAGAATTAGAGGGTACCCGTTTAGAACAGAAATGAGGAGAAATTTCTTTAGCCAGAGGGTAGTGAAATTATGGAATTCTTTGCCACATACAGCTGTGGAGGCCCAATCATTAGGGGCGTTTATGGTGGAAATAGATAGATATCTAATTAGTCAAGGTGTCAAGGGATACAGGGACAAGGCTGGAAATTGGGGCTAGATAGGAATAGTTTTTAGTGTAGCTCATGGAGCAGACTCGATGGGCCGAATGGCCTACTTCTGCTCCTTTGTCTTGTGATCTTGTGATCTTGTGCTGCAATCTATTAATCTACAATAATCCAAGTATGAGGTGAGAAGTCTTGGGAAGCAATAGGAACAGTAGGTCCACAGTCACCATTTCATCCCAATCCAGCTAATTTTGCCATATCATTGCTATTTTTGTGCAATGTCTCCACAGCCTAACAGTGACTTCACTCAAAAAGTACTTAATTGGAATGAAATGCAGTGGGATGTCCTGATTTTGTGGAAGGACAGAGAAATGCAAGTCCTCTCCATTATTATAGTCTTTTATTTTTCCTTCCAAAGTGGATGACCTCGCATTTACCAACATTGTACTCCATCTGCCAGAGGCTTGCCCACTCACTTAACCTATCTATATCTCTCTGTAGACTCTCCGCATCCTCTGCTACATCTATTTCTTGGTTTATTGCCTGTGCCACTGTAATGTTATTATTTGGTGGCCTATAGACAACTCCCACCAGTGATTTTTTTCCCATTACTATTCCTAAGGGCAGGCACGGTAGCGTAGCAGTTAGCGTAATGCTATTACAGCGCCAGTGACCCAGGCTCAATTCCGGCCGCTGTCTGTAAGGAGTTTGTACGTTCTCCCCATGTATCTGCGTGGGTTTCCTCTATGTGATCCCGTTTCCTCCCACATTCCAAAGACGTACAGGTTAGGAAGTTGTGGGCATGCTATGTTGGCGCCGGAAGCGTGGCAACACTTGCGGGCTGCCCCCAGAACACTCTGTGCAGAGGATGCATTTCACTGTGTGTTTCAATGTACATGTGACTAATAAAGAAATCTTGTTTTGTCTTGTCTTGTCTTGTCTAGCCCTGTTTGTATAGGTATTTCATCACATGATGCAGGTCACATTGCTATTCCTGTCTCAACGACTGGCACTCACATTGCACTTTTAGTATAGGAAAAGCTTGCAAACTATTTCGCAGAGGTGTAATCAGACTCCAAATTAAAGAAAATTAGGAAGAATGACCAAAAATGTTTGGATAAAGAATTACAGTGTTTAAAATTATCAGAGGCATTGACAGGGTAAATGGCTCTCCCTTAGCAGGGAGGTTGTTAATTAGCGGGTAAAGATTTAGGTTAATTGGTGTGTGGCTTGGAGGGCAATCTCCAGGCAGTGGTGCTCCCATGAAAGAAAAGCTTGCAAAGAAAGAGAGGAGCAGTGTCATGGAGGAATTTAATGATTGGATTTTTGGCATTGGTATTGATATCGGTTTATTACTTTCTCATGTACTGAGGTACAGTGAAAAGCTTTAGTGTGTGTGCCATCCAGACAGACCATGCCGTACATAATTACCTCGAGGTAGTAAAAAGAAAACAGAATGCAGAATATAGTGTTTCACGCTGAATCAACGTAAGTCAGTGTGATTAAGTCTGGCCCACAGGAAGAGGTGTGGGTTAAGACAGCACAGTTTTGAATGAATGGAAACTTATGGAAGATGAAACTGGTCGTTTCCTCAGTGTCTCATTGAATCTTTAACAATTGTTGTAGGCTTTTACTTTACAAACCTTGGAGAAGGATTGCCAGGCAACAGCACTGATACATTGATTCTTAAGGAGCACACACCACTCCAGCACTGTGTACTGATGGCAATGAGTTGTCATTAGGACATAGGAAATAGAACACAGAACATAGAATATAGAACATAGAACATAGAAGAGTACAGCACAGGAACAGGCCCTATGGCCCACAATGTTGTGCTGAATTAATTAAGCCAATGACCACTAATTACACTAATCCCTTCTGCCTGCACATGGTCCATATCCCTCCATTTCCTGCACGTCCACATGCCTATCTAAGAGCCTCTTAAACGCCTCTATTGTACCTGCCTCCACCATCACCCCAGGCAGCGCATTCCAGGCACCAACCACCCTGTGTAAAAAAACTTGCCCCGCACGGCTCCTTTGAACTTTCCCCCTCTCACCTTAAATGCATGCCCTCTAGTGTAATATATATCTGTGCAATAAATATGTATCATTTGTACTATACACAAGGCATAGCAGGAACAAAACTTAAATATGATATCCATACAGTTGATTTCATACAAGGTAAATGTGTGCTATTCCTGCTGTCAGGAGTTGTTGTCTATTGCCTTTTAAGAATCTGGGATTGTCTTTGATTCAAGGTCATTATTTTCCCTTCAAGGGGCATTCTTGAGCAACCCTTTACAGGAGCTGCCTGAGTCCACTGCAGACGGCACCAGATAGTTACACAAGCAAGAGCTGTATTAGTAACAGTTTGAAATAAATCTTTCACTCTGTACCTTGACACTTAGCGTGGCAACTCAGGCTAAAATAATTCCTTCCTCTGCGATGTCAGCAGAAATTTAATTAATATACAAAGTCCTAAACAGCTTGGTTTCAAAAGTAACTGTCAAATATTTTTCTATTTGTCTACCTCTTCAAATAGTCAGGCGCCACATGGAGTTGCCTAGTGAACTAAAGCAAACAGTTAAGTGTTAATGAGTAACTCGGGGCCATTCTCCATTTTAATAACCTTCACATATCCGAATCCATTCCAAAGTTCAAACGCCTTTTTAATGGTCCATCTCCAGACCTTTTTCCATTTGTCTCTCATAATATCCTATAGCCCGAGGGGCCAATAAACCACGTGTCCCATAGATGCTGAAGGAACATGCAATGGGTCACAAAGTGCAGGGTTGATGGATCTCGAGCTTCCAGCAAAGAATTGGACTGCTGTGGACACATTTCACAAGCATTATCCGACTAAACTGATGGGGATCTTGGGGACATGGTGTGAAAACTCACAATTTGCTAGCAAAGGGAGTCACTGATACAACTGAGGAGACTAAGTCAGTATCTTTCTTTCTGTATTCATTCAAGGGGTGTGGCCTTCGCAGGCTGAGCCAGCATTTAATTGCCCGTCCCTCGTTGCCCTTGAGAAGGTGGTGGTGAGCTGCCTTCTTGAACCGCTACAGTCCCCGAGGTGTGGATACACCCACAATGCTGTTAGGGAGAGAGCTCCTGGATTTTGTGAAGGAACGGAGATATATATTTCCAAGTCAGGATGATGTGTGGCTTGGAGGGCAACTTCCAGGAGAATGAATAGCGGGTCACAATGCTAGAAATAGGTGAGGATATTTGAGGGGAAATTCAGATATTCTAACAAATTCCAGTTTTGGTTTGTTGGGCTGAATGGCCCCTTCTGTGACGGACGCCCAGTTTATCAGTGACGTGCACTGCAACATCAACTCCATTGCCTTTGGGGGGGAAGTCACGTGTGGAGCAGCAGTCAATGTCAACAGCATTACCTGGAAGCTACATCAGCAAGAATTTTCTTACGTGAGAAAGTCAGATATTGGAGCAGGAGAGGTCCATGCAGCCACTGAATCATAGAGTCATACAGCACAGAAACAGGCCCTTCGGCCTAACTGGTTCATGCCAACCAAAATGCCCATCCAAGCTCGTCCCAATTGCCAGCATTTGGCCAACAACCTTCTAAACCTTTCCTATCCATGTACCTGTCCAACTGTGTTTTAAAAGTTGCTATTGTACCTGCCTCAACCACTCGCGGCACGGTAGTGTAGAGGTTAGCATAACGCTATTACAGCACAAGCGACCCGGGTTCAATTCTGGCCGCTGTCTGTAAGGAGTTTGTACGTTCTCCCCGTGTCTGCGTGGGTTTCCTCCGGGTGCTCCAGTTTCCTCCCACATTCCAAAGACGTACGGGTTAGGAGCTGTGGGCATGCTATGTTGCCGCCAGAAGAGTGGCGACACTTGCGGGCTGCCCCCAGAACATTTTCAGTAACGCAAAAGGACGCATTTCACTGTGTGCTTCGATGTACATGTGACTAATAAATAAATATATATCTTCCTCTGGCAGCTTATTCCACATACACACCACCCTTTGTGTAAGAAAGTTGCCCCTCAAGTTCTTATTAAATCTTTCCCCTCTCACCTTAAACCTCTGCCCTCCGGTTCTTGATTCCCCAACCCTGGGAAAAAGACTGAGTGCATTCAGCCTATCTGTGCCCCTCATGATTTTATACACCTTTATAAGATCACCCCTCAGTCTCCTAACATCCTAGACTTGCCAACTTGCTCTGCTATCCAATAAGATCATAGCTTATCATATGTGGCAACTCCACTTACTGCCTGCCATTCCTTCAGTAAGAGTACCAATGGTACTAAGCAGAATAGAATGTATAATTTATATTCCGTATAATTTATCTACCTACGTGTTGCTGCAAGTTTTTCATTGTACCTGTACCTCACTGTACTTGTGCACATGACAATATAGAACTTAGAACATAGAACATTGCAGTACAGTACAGGCCCTTCAGCCCACGATGTTGTGTTGACATTTTATCCTGCTCTAAGATCTATCTCACATAGATCCCCATTTCTCTATCATTCATTTGTCTATCTGAGAGTCTCTTAAATGTCCCTAATGTATCTGCCTCCACAACCTCTGCCGGCAGTGCATTCCATGCACCCACCACTGTCTGTGTAAAAAACCTTACTCCTGACATCCCCCTTATATCTTCCTCCAATCACCTTAAAATTATGTCCCCTCATGTTAGCCATTTTTGCCTCTTATCATCTTGTACACCTCTATCAAGTCACCTCTCATCCTCCTTCTCTCCAAAGAGAAAACCCCTAGCTCGATCAAGCTGTCCTCATAAGACATGCTCTCCAATCCAGGCAGCATCCTGGTAAGTGTCCTCTGCACCCTCTCTAAAGCTTCCACATCCTTCCTATAATGAGGCAACCAGAACTGAACACAATACCCCAAGTGTGGTCTAACCAGAGTTCTATAGAGCTGCAACATTACCTCGCGGCTCTTGAACTCAATACCCCGACTAATGAAGGCCAACACACCACACGCCTTCTTAACAACCCTATCAACCTGCGCGGAAACCTTGAGGGATCTATTGACGTGGACGCCAAGTTCCCTCTGTTCCTCCACACTGCTAAGAGTCTTGTCATTAACCTTGTATTCTGCCTTCAATAAACTTGACTTGACTTAAACTAATGGTTAAGTTATTAGACTAGCAGCCAGAGTTCTAGCCCATTAATCCAGAGACATGAGTTCAAACCCACCATGGCAGCTGGGAAATCTAAATTCAAGTAATTAAATAACTTCTCAATTTAAAAATGTTAGCCTTTGTAACCATAGCCATGAAACTACAATATATAAAAAAACACAACTAATTCACGAATGTCGCTCTGGGAAGGGAATCCACCTCCCTCACCTGGTCTGGGTTAAAGGTATCCTCAGACCCACCAATGCGTTGACTTATCCCTGCCTCCTCAGTTCAGGATCAATTAGGGATAGATAATGCTGATATTGTTAGTGACATCCATGAATTAATAAAACAGAAGAGTTAAGACCCACAACAGCCGTAAACCATAAGAACTGTTGAGAATGTCTGTTCCCATTTTCTTGTATATCCTGGTTAGTCATTTGACCAAACCACAATCCCAGTTAATCTGTAGCTATTGATTTGGACAATCTCACATGTCAGTTTCCAAGGTAAATTGCTACTGTAGCTTCCTGTAATAGTACTGAATAAAATGGCCGTTACAGAAATGGCATGACTCCAGTATACGGTCTACAATGAAAGTCTCAAGCTAAACAAAAATCAGTCATCACTTTGCATTGTAGTAAACTTTAAATGTCTTAGTTCTGTTATTAAATGACACTCTCCCTCACCAAGTAAAGTTGCATTTGAAAATAATTATCATTCCCTCCTCATTTTGCTACTTTTTTGATGCAGCACTTGCAAGTTAAAAAAAAATGAGAAGAAAGCTCTGTTTGTCCTGATAGCCAGTTGCCATTAAAGCCCCAGAGTTAATTACAAATACATTTTTGCCTCCCTCGCAATTTTACAATGTAAAAGCAACGCCCACACCTCCTCCCCCTTCCTGCCACCAGCTCTCCTCCCCGCAACCTCCTCCCACTCAATCCCTGCAACCCTACTTCCAGTCCAATCCAAGGTACATCTGAGTGCTATACATCTGGACTATATCAGTAATGCTAAAACTACAGATCAGTTTATTTTGAAAATTTATTATACAGAAGTTGAATCAGTCGATGAGAGTTCAGACAAATATTCTGTAATATTTACTGCATTCTTGAACAAGTGTTTATTTTTGTAAACTTCTAAGATTGTTTTTGACTATTTCACAAGTGAAGATACCATCACACAACTGTAACACAGGGGTAATGAACACAGATCTCCAGGTCTGGAATAAACTAGGCAGAGAGAATTTGCCTCTCCTTGAACAAGATCAGGCAGGTAAATGTTGATTGGCATAAGCTGCATAGTTTTACATTTATGCAACTAGAGCAAGCAGTATGTTAGTCTGGAGGACTTTCAGGGGTTGGAGAGACTTGTTACTGAGTCACATGCCACAGAAGGAAGCTATTCAGCCTATTACACCCATGCTGGTGTATAATGTTGAGGGATGTGGGGAAATCAGTGATTTGACAGGAGTTTTTGTAAAAGGCTAAACAGATGGATAAATATCTTCTGAATAAAGAGGCAGATAAGGTAAGATTTTTTTATTAGTCACACGTACACTGAAACACACAGTGAAATGCATCTTTCGCGTAGAGTGTTCTGGGGGCAGCCCGCAAGTGTCGCCACACTTCCGGTGCCAACATAACATGCCCACAACTTCCTAAAACCTGTAAAAACCCATACGTCTTTGGAATGTGGGAGGAAACCGGAGCACCCGGAGACACGGGGAGAACGTACAAACTCCTTACAGACAGCGGCGGGAATTGAACCCGGGTCACTGGCACTGTAATAGCGTTACGCTAACCGCTACACTACAGTGCCCACCTCATGCTTAGTATGTGCATGGCTCATCAGGCGTGCACTGAACAGACTCTTTTTCCACTTCCTTATCTTGACCTATGCTCTAGTCTACAACACAAACTATAAAGGCATCCCACTTCCCCTCCATTTCTCCACCACGAAGTTTATTCTCTCTCAATGACTATTATGGGCCTTTTTATCTTGCTCGGCTCTTAACGTTCCCTCAGCCTGGCCTAAACAGACAGTCATATAAGGGATCCCTTCCTGTGATCTGTCCATCAGCCCATTTGTCCATAAGTCAGAAACAGCAATTCTCTATAATAATTCACATGGTATTGCTTGACATACACTTGCTATAATTGTTTTATTTCATTGAATAATCACCCTAACACTACCTGTAATTAAACTAATGGAATATATACTGTATCCAGTTATTAATGAATGCCGTGAATATTTTAATTATTATTATTATTACGAGTGTGAAAAATGCTTTAAAATGTATGGGAGGATTTGTGCAAAGTTGGAGTCAGATCATTCGTAACCCAGGGAGCCCCTGTATTAAGCTGGAAGTAATGACATTTATTCAGAGTTTACAATTTATTCCCACAGGTTAAATTTTGAGGAAAGGTGCATATTTTGGGGAATGCTTCCTGTGTCAGCAAGAAATACTCCTCATCGTGGAAGGTTCTCCCCTCTCAATTCTTAAGCTTATGAGCATTTGTAATGGGAGTAGCACATTTGCCTTATTTTTATAATTGCAGGCATTTTTGTCCACCCTCTATAGCTTTTCTTGTCACCAACATCAACTTTAAATTAGCAATGACTATTGGTGTGAGAACCACAGCGCATGGAAGCAGACAAAAAAGGGAAAAACAATACTCACCTTTCTATAGTAAGAAACAAACTGCTGGAGGAACTCATCCGGTTGCTGGAGGGAAATAAACAGTCGACGTTGTGGGTCGAGACCATTCACCTGGACTCCAGCAGTTTGTTATTTACTCCAGATTCAGCATCTGCAGTCTCTTGTGTCTCCACTGGTCTACAGCACCTTTTGTTGTCCCACAGTATTTTACAACAAAATACTTTTGAAGTGTAGTCACTTCTGTAATATAGGAAATGCAGAAGCCAATTCATACACTACAACCTCCTACAAGTATCAGTGTGGTACTCACTACAGCGTTTGTTGACTGAGGGGTAGAACATAGAACATAGAACATAGAACATAGAAAATAGAACATAGAACTGTACAGCACAGGAACAGGCCCTTCGGCCCACAATTACATGAGTAATTAAATGCCCAATTAAACTAATCCCTTCTGCCTACACAATGTCCATATCCTGCCATCTCCCTCACATTCATGTGCCTATCTGAGAGTTTCTTGAACGCCTCTATCGTATCTGCCTCCACCACCACCACCCCAGGCAGCGTATTCCAGGCACCCACCGCTCTCTGTGTAAAAAACTTGCCCCGCACATCTCCTTTGAACTTTCCCCCTCTCACCTTAAATGCATGCCCTCTGGTGTTAGACATTTCAACCCTGGGGAAAAGATACTGGCTGTCTACTCTATGCCTCTCATAATTTTATAAACCTCTATCAGATCTCTCCTCAGCCTCCGCCACTCCTGAGAGAACAAAGTTTGTCCAACCTGTCCTCATAGCACATGCCCTCTATTCCAGGTAGCATCTTGGTAAACCTCTTCTGCACCCTCTCCAAAGCCTTGACATCCTTCCTATAATGGGGCAACCAGAACTGAATGCAATACTCCAGATAACTGTGTACTGTCTTGTTACATTTGATCTTGCAAGGTGCAACACTTCACATTTGGCCAGGTTAAACTCCATTTGCCATTTCTCTGCCCATATCTGCAACTGATCTACATCCTGCTGTATCCTTTGCCAGTCTTCTACTCTATCCACAACATCACCAATCTTCATATCATCTGCAAATTTACTAACCCACCCATGTACATTTTCATCCAGGTCGTTTATATACATCTCAAACATTGGTAAATATTGGCCAGGGTAGCCATGAAACTTCCACTGCCCTTCCTCAAAGTAGAGTCACAGAGAGAGAGATACAGCACAGAATCTGTGGGCTGAAGGCCTGTACTATGCTGTAATGCTTTAAACAGGCCCTTCGGTTTACTGACCCCAAACCTAATATCAACCACCCATTTACACTAACCCTACACCTTTTATTCTCCCCACATTCTCATCAACTCCCCCCAGATTCTATCGCTCATCTACACACTCAGGGCAACTTGCAGTGGCCAATTGACCCACCAACCCGCACATCTTTGGGATGTGGGAGGAAACCCCTGCGATCACATGGTGAACGTGCAAACTCCACACAGACAGCATCCGAGATCAGGATCAAACCCGGGTCTCTGGCGCTGTGGGGTAGTGACCTCACTAGCGTCACCGCTGTGCTGCACTTAAATAGAATATCAGTTACGTTCCCCTGTGAAGGCAGCCTGACTATGTGTCTCCCCCAAAATACAATAGCAGTACTCCCTCAGTATCACATTAAAGTAACTGGAGTGTATTTGAGCACACATTTCTGAATGACATGTGACACGTTTATTAAGTGGTGTTATACTGTATTTTAATACAGTTAAAATGTATAACTTTCACCACACAAGAATCATATTCAAGGGCTGAAATTGATGTATCTCCTGTGGCATTACCCATAATAAGTTGGCTGATGCATAGATTTCTAGTATAGCGGTTAGCTTAACACTTTACAGCATCAGTGACCCAGGTTCAGTTCACGCTGTTGTCTGTAAGGAGTTTGTACGTTCTCCCCGTGTCTGCGTGGGTTTCCTCCGGGTGCTCCGGTTTCCTCCACATTGCAAAGACGTACGGGTTAGGAAGTTGTGGGCATGTTATGTTGGAGCCAGAAGTGTGGCCACACTTGTGGACTGTCCCCAGAACAAGCTACGCAAATAAAGATGCATTTCACTGTGTGTTTTGATGTGCATGTGACTAATAAAGATATCTTATCTATGTTATATATATGTTCTCCCACGTTGCTGACAATATTATCCTACTGCTATAGGTGGAACTGTGTTACATTAAGACCCAAAAAGATTTATAGTCATTAAGTAAACAGAGCTCAGGTTAAATATTTTAAATACCTATTAATTGTCCATCGCTGGTATTTATTTCCTGGCCTCTAATTGTCCATGGGAAGGTAGTGGTTAGCTGCCTTCTTGACCTGGTAGTGAAGGTGCTTCCCACAGTGGTGTTAGATAGAGAGCTCCAAGATTATATAGAATCATTAGAATCTAATGTACACTGAAGGACGCCATTTGGCCCATTGAGTTGATGCAGGCAATTTAGACAGATGCACAATATACCAGCCACATTAGCTCACATCTGGCTTGTCCTAAAGCCTACAGCACAGAACAAAACGACAAATATTGATCTGTGTTGAATACGCACAGTGGCTTGAGTCTCCACAGTCTTCCTGGGAAAAGAATTCCAAAGATTCAGTACCCTCCAGGCGAAGAAATTTCTTCTCAGGAGACACAAGAGACTGCAGATGCTGGAACCTGGAGCAACAAACAATCTGCTGGAGGAACTCAGTGGGTCAAGAAGCAGCTGTGGAATTGTTGACATAAATTGGTAAATTGGTTTATTATTGTCACATGTACCGAGGTACAGTGAAGAACTTGTCTTGCATACCGTCCATACAGATCATTTCATTACAACAGTGCATTGAGGTAATACAAGGGAAAACAACAACAGAGTGCATTGAAACACCACATTAGGACTGAATTTCTTCTCTGTCCTGAATGGCTGACCCTCATTTTGAGACTTTGACTCTTTTTTTGTGATGTTCATGTGGAGAGGGACAACTAGAGGGGCCACATTGAGCTGTAATATAAAAATGGACTACGATTACCATCAGATTATGTAAATTTATTCATTGTGGCTCACTGTAAATTAGTGTTCAATGGAATTTCTTGCTCTCACACCAGCTTGGCTTCAGTGGAAGCATGTACCCGCAGGCTATCTCTGATTGGATTCACTCTGAAGAGGTTGGGGCAATTACACTTTATCTTGCTGATCTTCCTGAGTGGATTCTTTAGACTGAGGCCTTCTGTTTGGAACATACTACAGACCTCAAATTCATTCCTGGGAAGTAAGCAGCCTGATCTGTTCCAGATGGACATAATGCCTCAATGTAAATAGAGCACAGCAGGGTTTGTTTTAAGGAGGAATTCCCTTCCAATTATTAACACACAGCCACCTTACTCGCTAGTACAGAATGTTGGCATTGCAGCTTGTATTAAAGCATTGTGCAGGAAGATCTATTGCATTGACCAAATATACACACTTGTAGGCTGAGTCTAAAGTGTCCAATGATTAACACTGGAAGACTTAAATAGCCCTGTAATGTGATGACACCCAAGGAGACAATGCATGAGTCATCAGTGTAAACATACCTAAAAGAGTGTGAACACTGTGCCAAAACTCTTGGTTCAGTCAATCTTTCTGCTTTGATTTTATGTAAGTGAAGGTATTCACTTTAGCCTTGAAGTTCAAAGGAGTATAATTACCCGATGATAGCAAATTCTAACCCAGACAGATTATATGTTAGCGCTTGATATTTTACGTGTATTCAAAGCTGGTAAAGTCTTTTTAATTCTGTTAATACGTTTGCTCAACATGGTTCTTAAGTGGACTCTTTTATAACCGACACTGGAATGCTGTAAGAGGGATTTGACTACTTAAAAAATGTTCCTGCCTGATTTCTCTTGTCCTACAGCCTTAAGGTCATCCAAAACACTATTGTCTGTCTCTAAACTCGCACCAACCCTTGCTTCCCTACACTGGCTCCTGATTGCAAACAGCCCCATCTTAATACAGGTCATTCCCAGGTTACGAAAGGGTTCCCTTCTTGTAAACAGTTTGTAACCCGAATGGTTCGCAAGTTGGAAATGGTATTAGTATTGGTTTATTATTGTCACTTATACCGAGGTACAGTAAAAAACTTGTCTTGCATACTGATCGTACAGGTCAATTCATTACACAGTGCAGTTACATTGAGTTAGTACAGAGTGCATTGAGGTAGTACAGGTAAAACCAATAACTGTACAGAGTAAAGTGTCACAGCTACAGAGAAAGTGCAGTGCAATAAGGTCACAACGAGGTAGATCATGAAGTCAGAGTCCATCTCATCGTATAAGGGAACTGTTCAATAGTCTTATCACAATGGGATAGAAGCTGTCCTTAAGCCTGGTGGTACGTGCCCTCAGGCTCCTGTATCTTGTACCTGATGGAAGAGGAGAGAAGAGAGAATGATCCGGGTGGGTGGGGTCTTTGATTATGCTGGCTGTTTCGACTAGGCAGTGAGAGTCAAAGACAAAGAGTCCATGGAGGGAAGGCTGGTTTCCGTGATGTGCTGGGCAGTGTCCACAACTCTCTGCAGTTTCTTGCGGTCCTGGGCAGAGCAGTTGCCATACCAAGCTGTGATGCATCCAGATAGGATGCTTTCTATGGTGCATCGATAAAAGTTGGTGAGCAGCCGAGAACCAAGGTCCCACCCAGCAGAAGGTGCCTGCAGCCCCACAGCAGCTGGCAAATCCATCCCACCGGTCTCCCAAATGCTTGTTTGTATGTACGGGCTGTACATACATTAGCCATTCATAAACTGGGGAAGGCTGTATTCTCATGTAGAGATACTAGAATCTAGATGAAAAACACGATGTTGCTGGAGGAACTCAGCAGGCCAGGCAGTATCCATGGAGAAAAGCAGGCGGTCAACCTTTCAGGTCAGGACCCTTCTCCAGGACTGAAGATAGGAAAAGGGGAAGCTCAATATATAGGAGGGAAAAGCAGAGCAGTGATAGGTGGACAAAACCCCTCTTTTGTCCCTGATCTTTTATGTCAATCCTCGCCCTCCTCCACTGCCAGGAGAATTCCAAGCACAAACCGGAGGAACAGCACCTCATTTTCCGTCTTGGAACCTTGCAGCCTAACGGCATGAACATTGAATTCTCCCCTTCCCCACAAACACCACCACGCTTCTTCTCTTCTTCCCTTTCCTAGCCTCTTTTTCTCCCCTCTCTCTCCTTACCTTTGACCCATCTCCCAGTGGATCTGTTCTTCTCTCCTCCCCCGCATCTGCCTATCACCATCTCTTACCTGCATCTACCTATCACCACCTTGTACCCACCCCACCTCCCCTCTTTTGTCCACCTATCACTGCCCTGCTTTTCCCTCCTATATATTGGGCTTCCCCTTTTCCTATCTTCAGTCCTGAAGAAGGCTCCTGACCCGAAACGTTGACCGCCTGCTTTTCTCCACGGATGCTGCCTGGCCTGCTGAGTTCCTCCAGCATCATCGTGTTTTTCATCATACACGTACTTGTGCATATGACAATAAATTCAACTTTGACTTTGACTTTAGAAAGATTTTCATTCATATACTGTCTTTCACAACATCTCAAAGCGTTTTAGATCCAATAGAATGTAAGCATTGTTATGATGGGAAGACTAAGGTCAGCTGAGATTTGCACAGCAAGTAATCTATTCTTTCAGAAATATGCATTAAGTGATGAATATCATCCTTAATGTCTGAACCTCCTCAAACAACATCATTAGCCTATCACATCCACCTGAAAGAGCCGACAGGGGATGGTGCCCCTGACTGTGCAGCCCTCCCCCCGGTACTGCAGTACAGCAGTGGCCTAGAGCAGGACTTGAAGCCAGAATCTTCTCAATCAGAACACAACAACTGCTGTTTCTTACCCTGGGGCCTGGACCGTGCGGGATATTGAAAGAGTTGTGTTACAGAGAGTATCTTTTTATTTTAAGATGCTGGAGGTAATTGTTGTTGAGTTTTTGTTTCACAAGTACTGCTGACTTCCAGCCCTAATGAATCTAATTCACACTCCAAATAAGCCATTTGAAAACAAAGGTTAAATATAACCTTCCATGAAACAGTTGGCATATCAAAAAAAAATCCCACTTTACTGACAAATTATTTTAATGTCAAAATATTAGTTTATTTTACAGAACTGGAGGATGATAATTCACATCAACCCACAGTGGGAAAGGTTATTAAAAAAGTGATACACTGACAGAATATTTTCCAAGAACTCACTATTAAACAGACACAGCTGGTGAAAGAACCAGCTCCTTTCCGTTGAGTGAGACCTTGGTTGTGCTTCTGAACTGTTGCTCAATGACTCTTGTGAAGATATGTAGCAGGATATATGGTCACTTTACTGTAGTATGAGTAAGGTGGTTCCTGTAGCACTGGGGCTGAGGAGTACATGGTGATCAGCAGCTGATGAAGGTTGAATTGTGGGGTGCATTTGTTCAAGGGCTGTGGACATCACTGGCAAATCATCATTTGATGCCCCTCCTTAATGCCCTTAGCATAGAATAGAGGGTCACCTTCTTCTCAAAGCTTTGAAGTCTGAATGATGAAGATGGTTCCATAGTACCGCTGTGTAGGGAGTTCTCGGAAACCTGAGACAAAGAAAGAATGGTGATACATCTCCAGACAGGAATGGTGTGTGATCTGGAGAGGAAATTTGAAAATGGTGATATTTGTAATTGGTTTATTACTGTCACACAAAATAGATCCAAACAGATCATTCCATTCATAAGTACATTCAGGTAGTCCAAAAAAAAATGCAGGATATAGAGTTACAGTTACAGAGAAAGTGCAGTGCAGGTAGACAAATAAAGTGCAAGGGCCATGACGAGGTAGACTAAGAGATCAAAAGTTCATCTTTGGCGTTTAAGAGGTCAGCTCAAGAGTCTTACAACAGCGGGATAGAAGCTGTCCTTGAGCCTGGTGGTGCGTGTTCTCAAGCTTTTGTATCTTCTGCTTAATGGGAGGGAGAAGAGAGAATGACCAGGGTGGGTGGGGTCTTTGATTATGTTGGCTGCTTTCCTGAGGCAGACGGAGTCAATAGAGGGGAGGCTGGTTTGCGTGATGGAGTGGGCTGTGTCCACCGCTCTCTGCAGTTTCTTGTGGTCTTGGGCAGAGCAGTTGCCGTACCAAGCCGTGATGCATCCGGATAGGATGTTCCCAAGACAGCTAATGCCATCATACTTTTCCATGTGGTGGAAGGTTTAAGAGCCATTTCAGAAGCAGACTCGACATCTCATGAATCTTGTAAATGGTACATATTGTGCACAAGTGACAGAGAGTGTGGATTTTTAAGTTAGTGGATAAGTTTGAATGAAAACAATTGGTAGTATTTGGGAATCTGGAAACATCATTACAGAGTTTTAATATCTTTCAGGGGAAAGAAATTCACCATCTTCACATAGTCAGGTCTATCTGTGTCACAGACCGTGTGTCTTATTGCTGAAGTAAACAGTCGACGTTTCAGGTCGAGACCCTTCATCTGAATTCTGATGAAGGGACTCGACCCGAAACTTCGACTGTCCATTTCCCTCCATAGATGCTGCCCAACCCGCTGAGTTCCTCCAGTACCTTTTCTGTCACTTCTTAAACCTGCTTCTTTGATGAAACTTTTGCTTATATCTCCATAGGTAGCATGATGCTAAATTTTGTTGAAGTCTTTATAGAAATACATTCAGTTATTGCTTGTCCATATAACTTAAAGGTTAACTTACTTCAATAACAACCTAACAAAACTTGACACAGACCTACATAAGGATATTAAGACAGATGATTGAAAGCTTGGTCAAAGGATTTAGGTGGAAGGAGGGTTTGAGAGGCAGAGAATTTTAGGGTTGGAACTTCAGCTGAAAGCATTGTTGTCAAAAGAAGAATCATTATATTCAGGGACACACACGAGTTGGAAAAAAATCAGATGTTTGGAGTGTTGTAAGTTTGGAGCAGATGACTGAGATAGGGTGGACGTTGCAATGGAACATCTTGAAAATAGTAATGATTTTAAAGTTGGGTATTACTTAACCAGAAGCCAGTATAGGTAAGCAATTTGAAAAACGTGAATAAAAATTTGTGAAATGTGCCTCACAACAGTTACAGTACATTCTCGTAAAAAGGGCTGTTTGGCTGATTCTAATTTGAGAAAGTTAACTAATGCAATTTTCAGCAAGTTGATCACACTTCCCTTTAGTTAGTTCCAGTACATCAACCCCTCATGAAACATACTGTTGAAGTTCCTGTGGCTTCAAGGTTATATATATGAAACGTACAGTTGCAGTTCCTTCTGTGGTTCAAGATCGCAAAGTCTGCAGTAAACCAAAAATACCATCTGGGAGACGAGATGTGTGTTGCCTCAGTTTAACATCTCATTCTTAAAGAGTGCGCTGTCACAGTGCAATACTCTCTCCCAACAGCACTGTGATTTGTCTTTAACCTAAGTTTCTAGAGCTGGATCTAAACTCCAAAAGCCATGACACTAGGCAAATGTGTTACTCAGTAAGCCAAGGCTAACTACTGCAATGAAATAAGTCTGAATATTTCCCCCAAGTGTGGGGAGCGTTGCCTTAGAATGCATAATGTTTGTTTTGAAATGTGAAATCTTGTCGAGAACATTCACAAGTTCTGTCAAGTCCTTACTTGCACGTAACGATGCAACAAGGCTTCAAAGAGGTTTTTGCCAAGGCTCAAAGGACATCTTGTGTTTGTGTCCAATGGAACACCTCAGTGTAAAATCTACCACTGGTCTAAAAGTAAAAAGGAATTTATATTATCCTCACTTTCTGATGCAATCTCTGAAAATCTTTTCAATGTGTCCCAATAAATATTATCCACAATGACTTCATCTGGACTGATCAAATTGAAGGCTCACAGAAAATTAATTTAATTTCTATTAAGCAGACATTAAAAATAAATTACTACTTTAATATAGCTTCCAACTGTATCAACTGCCATTGATGTAATGCCCAATAGCTGTCAGAAATCCATGGGAAAAGTGCCCAGCAACTTTGCAGCATTAATAATTCATGCACCACTGGGCTTTGCTGTCTGTGGGATCTTGCTGTGTGAATATTGTACATAACAACAGGGACTACGACTCAGAAGTGATCCAGTGTCTGTGAACCCCTTTGGGATAGGATAAGGTGCTCACGAAAACTTGGTCTGTGTCTAACCTTGTCTTTCTCTCTTGCCACCCAAAGGCTCAACTTTAAAAAGTCTTATTCCCATGTTGCAATCCCTCCAGAAGATTGCTCCTCCCCATTCTGAAACTTCTCTACATGTAAACTCTCCTCCACATCACTCTGCCTCTTCTATATTATTCCTCCCCTTCTATACACATCACTATTTCTGAAATTCCTTCCCTACACCTCTTTGCATCTTCACTTCCTTTAAGAAGGAAGATGTGCTGGAACTTTTGAAAAACGTTAGGATAGATAAGTCCCCAAAGCCAGACGGGATATATCCCAGGATACTACAGGAAGCAAGGGAAGAGATTTCTGAGCCCTTGGCGATGATCTTTGTGTCCTCACTGGCCACAGGAGTAGTACCAGATGATTGGAGGGTGGCAAATGTTCTTCCTTTACTCAAGAAAGCGAGTAGGGATAACCCTGGGCATCATAGACCAGTGAGTCTTACTTCAGTGGTGGTAAATTATTGGAAAAGATTCTTAGGCACAGGATTTATGAGCATTTGGAGAAGCATCATCTGCTTAGCGATAGTCAGTATGGCTTTGTGAGGGGCAAGTCGTGCTTCATGAGCTTGATTGAATTCTTTGAGGATGTGACAGAACACATTGATGAGGGGAGAGCAGTGGATGTGGTGCATATGGACTTTAGTAAAGTGTTTGATAAGGTTACCCATGATAAGCTCATTCAGAGGGTCAGGAGACATGGGGTCCAGGAAAACTTGACTGTGGATTCAGAATTGTCTCGCCCATAGAACGCAACGGGTGGTTGTAGATAGAGCGTATTCTGCCTGGAGGGTGGTGACCAGTGGTGTTCCACAGGGACCTGTTCTGGGACCCCTGCCCTTTGTGATCTTTATAAATGACTTGGATGAGGATGTAGAACGGTGGGTTTGTAAGTTTGTAGATGACACAAAGGTTGGTGGTGTTGTGGATAGTGTGGAAGGTTGTCAAGGGTTACAATGGGATATTGATAGAATGCAGAGCTGGGCTGACAAGTGGCAGATGGAGTTCAACTCAGAAAAGTGTGAAGTGATTCACTTTGGAAGGTCAAATTTGAAGGCAGAATACAAAGTTAATGGCAGGAATCTTAGTAGTGCAGAGGTACAGAGGGAACTTGGGGTCCAAGTCCATAGATCCCTCAAAGTTGCTGCACAAGTTGATAGGTTTGTTAAGAAGGTGTATGGTGTGTTGGCCTTCATTAGTCAGGGGATTGAGTTCAAGAGCCCTGAGGCGATGTTGCAGCTCTATAAAAGCCTGGTTAGACCACACTTAGAATATTGTGTTCAGTTCAGGTCGCCTCACTATAGGAAGGATGTGGAAGCTTTAAAAAGGGTGCAGAGGAGATTTACCAGGATGCTACCTGGATTGGAGGGCATGTCTTATGAGGATAGGTTGAGTGAGCTAGGGCTTTTCTCTTTGGAGCGAAGGAGGATGAGAAGTGACCTGATAGAGGTGTGTAAGATGATAAGAGGCATAGATCGAGTGGATAGTCAGAGACTTTTTCCCAGGGCGACAATGGCTAACATGAGGGGACATAATTTTAAGGTGATTGGAGGAAAGTACAGGGTGGATGTCAGAGGTAAGTTTTTTTACATAGAGTATGTTGGGGGTGTGGAACACACTGCCAGGAGTGCTGGTAGAGGCAGATACATTAGGGACATTTGAAAGACTCTTAGATAGGCACATGGATGATAGAAAAATGGAGGAGTATGTGGGAGGGAAGGGTTAGATTGACAGAGTAGGATAACTACTGGTTAGATTGATCTTAGATTGAACTAATGGTTAGATTGATCTTAAGAGTCGGCACAACATTATGGGCCAAAGGGCCTGTACTGTGCTGTAATGTTCTATGTATGTTCTAAGACCTTCGTTTGGCTTCAAGTTGCCTTATAATCAGGGATGATTTTTTTCCACATTCAAGATACCATATGAATGAAGATTGTCATCGTTGTGTAATGATATGACCCACGTTTTGATTTTTTTGAAGTATCTACAAATGACAAGAGGGTTAGGTGAGTACAGAATCATGAGGGATTCTGATACTCTAAATAAAGACAAGCTGTTTCCTTTAGCAAATGGTTTGAAGATTGGGGATGCTGAGTTAAAATGGAAGGGCAAAAGGTGCAGGAGGATGTGAAGAAAGCATTTTTGCATTGGAGTGATTCTTGTCACTGCCCAACAGTGAGTAAGAGCTTTCAAAAGGGAATGGGATAGGCACTTGAGGGAAAAATAACTTGCACAGAGTCATACAGCATGGAAACAGGCCATTTGGCCCATCGTCCATGCTGATCATCAACAACCCATTTACACTAACTCAGTCATTAATCCCAAATTATTATTTTCCCCACGTTTTCAACAACTTCCCCAGATTCTACCACTCACCTACGTACCATGGACGATTTACAGCAGACAAGTAACCTATCAAGCTGCATGTCTTTGGGATGTGGGAGGAATCTGAAGCAACCAGGGGGAGACAGATGAGGTCTGAGGGAGAACATGCAAACTCCTCACAGACAGCACCAGAGGTCAGGATTGAGCACAGGTCACTGGAACCATGAGGGATCTATTCTATTGGCTGCACCATTGTGCTACCTATTTTACCCATGCTATCTCTATTGTTGAAGACACAACCAGCTGACCCAGAGGTGCCTGACCCACTGAGTTCCTCCAGTGCTTTGTGAGTTTCTATCTCTATTGTTCTCCTAGGGCTGGCATGGTAGTGTAGCGGTTAGCGTAACGCTGTTACAGCTCCAGCAACCCGGGTTCATTTCCAGCCACTGTCTGTAAGGAGTTTGTACGTTCTCCCCGTGTCTGCATGGGTTTTCTCCGGGTGCTCCGGTTTCCTCCCACATTCCAAAGACGTACGGGTTAGGAAGTTGTGGGCATGCTATGTTGGTGCCGGAAGTGTGGTGACACTTGTGGGCTGCCCCCAGAACACTCTACGCAAAGGTGCATTTCATTGTGTGTTTCAATGTATATGTGACTGATAAAGATATCTTATTTACACTGAAACCCATAAAAAAGAAATGTGCATTTCTATAGCACCATTCCTGACCTCCTCAGAGCATTTCATGGTTAATCAAGTACTACTGACGTGTAACAATAAACAGCAATGTGATCATTCATATTTCCAGCATTTTCTGTTTTTGTTTTAGATTTCCAACATCTGCATTTCTTTTTTATTTTCAGCAATATAATCTATAATCTTTTTTTTTGCTTCTGCATTCGAAGGATGTGGGAGTTGATGAATTTCATGCTCATCTCTAATTGGCTTCAAGAAGGTTGAGAGGTCAGGAGAAGGTAACAAGAAAGGATCGATTTCCCTCAGGATGCCGAGATTTAAGTTAATTGGTAGAAAGGATTAGAGGGGAGTTAAGAAAAAATATTTCAATCAATGAGTGGTTGGGTCTAGAACTCCCGAAAGTATGGCTGATGCAGAAACCCTTACTTTGAAGAGCCCTTAATCTACAGGCGTGGAATCAACCTAGAGTCCGTGCTTGGCAAACATGGATAAGACGGGCTGAACAGCCTCCTTCTATGCTGTATATTTCTATGAGGTCAGCACTTTCGCTTCTGAACCAGAAGGTTGTGGGTTTGAGAGCTGCACAGAAACATGCTGATTTGGCCTGGCTCTCCTGGAGGTTGACTGAGAGGGTGCTCTACTCTTGGAGGTGCTGTCTCTTGGATGAGACACTAAAACTGCCTATCCTCTCGGTTAGGCATGAAAGGTCCCAAGGCACTATTTTGAAGAAGAACATGGAAGGTCCCTACACTTCCTGACCAATATTCATCCCTCAATCTTTGACACACAAACAGATCCCTAGTCATTACCTTGCTGGGTACAGACTGTCTTCCTACAATACTAACTGTCCTTCAAAGGTACTCAAACTTTGGCCACTCTTCAAGGCTGAAGTGGGTAGGTTTTTGGCCTGGAGATGAACCAGGTAGAGATGAAGTTGAGGCTGTGTCCTCAACCCTCTACTCTACTCCCTATACACTCATGACTGCATGGCCAGATTCTACTCTAACTCCATCTACAAGTTTGCAGATGATACCACTGTAGTGGGCCATATCTCAAATAATGAGTCAGAGTACAAGAAGGAGATAGAGCCTAGTGACATGGTGTCATGATAACAACCTTTACTTCAATGTCAGCAAAACAAAAGAGCTGGTCACTGACTTCAGGAAGGGGGGCTGTGTACATGCACCTGTCTACATCAATGGTGCTGAGGTCGAGAGGGTTGAGAGTTTCCAAGTTCCTAGGAGTGAACATCACCAATAGCCTGTCCTGGTCCAACCACATAGACACCAGGTAGACACTACTTCCTCAGGAGGCTAAAGAAATTTGGCATGTTCTCTTTGACACTCACCAACTTTTGTCGATGCAACATAGAAAGCATCCTATCTGGATGCATCACGGCTTGGTACGGCAACTGCTCTGTCCAGGACTGCAAGAAACTGCAGAGAGTTGTGGACACAGCTCAGCACATCACGGAAGGCAGCCTCACCTCCATGGACTCTGTCTGTACTTCTCGCTGCCTTGGTAAAGCAGCCAACATAATCAAAGACCCCACCCACCCGGGACATTCTCTCTTCTCCCCTCTCCCATTAGGCAGAAGATGCAAAAGCCTGAAAGCACATACCACCAGGCTCAAGGACAGCGTCTGTCCTATTGTTATAAAACGATTGAACGATTCCCTAGTACAATAAGATGGACTCTTGACCTCACAATCTACCTCATTATGACCTTGCACCTTATTGTCTACCTGCACTGCACTTTCTCTGTAGCTGTGACGCTTTACTCTGCATTCTGTATTGGTTTACCTTGTACTACCTCAATGCACTGTGTAATGAATTGACCTGTATGAACAGTATGCAAGATGGGTTTTTCACTGTACCTCGGAATAAGTGACAATAATAAAACTAATTCCAATTCCAATGAGGTCTAGTTCAGACCAGTTATAATCTTACTGAATGGCAGAGCAAGCTCAAGGGGGCATGAGACGTATTCTTGCAATTCTTGCACCTTATTTGTCTACCTGCACTGCACTTTCTATGTGTCAGTAACACTACATTCTGCATTCTGTTATTGTTGTCATTTGTACTATCCTGATGTACTTATGTTTGGAATGGTCTGTCTGGATGGCATGCAAACAAAAGCTTTTCACTGTATGACTTGATAGAGGTGTACAAGATGATAAGAGGCATAGATCGAGTGGACAGTCAGAGACTTTTTCCCAGGGTGAAAACGGCTAACATGAGGGGACATAATTTTAAGGTGATTGGAGGAAGGTATAAGGGGAATGTCAGAGGATGTTTTTTACACAGAGAGTGGTGGGTGCGTGGAACGCACTGCCGGCAGAGGTTGTGGGGGCAGATACATTAGGGACATTTGAGAGACTCTTAGATAGACACATGAATGACAGAGAAATGGGGGGCGATGTGGGTGGGAAGGGTTAGATAGATCTCAGAGCAGATTATACCATCTTATTGTACTAGGGAACCGTTCAATCGTTTTATAACAATAGGACAACATAAAATATTGTCACAACATTTTGTTGGCACAACATCATAAATTGTTGGCACAACATCATGGGCCGAAGGGTCTGTACTGTGCTGTAGTGTTCTGTGTTCTATACTTATGTAACATCAGAATGAAATAAAGTATTTAATTTGCTCTTTAGGAGCTTGGGACATTCTGAGTCTTGTGAAAAGTGGTCTATGAAAGTAAGGCTTTCTCATGCCATGGGTGTTTATTAAATAATGCATTGAATTAAAATAAAACAGAATAGCATCATATTTATGCTATGAGAACGTACTTGGCATTTTAAACACATGGACGATTTCAGACTCCTACTGATGTCATGTGAGAGAAATGCCACCACCCGTCCCCACTGAAATTCACCCCCTGTGGTTTACAGCTAAAGGATACCAGTAGTTTACAGCTGAACAGCTAATGATGCAGCTTGCCTTTGTAAATGCAATGGAGGCTCAAGTCTTAATGCGAAGAGGGCCCTGCGAACAGCAAATGGTCACAGTGATACAGGCAGTTGAAATAATGGCCTTCACAGCAAGAGGTTTTAAATACTTCAGAGGTAGCACACCCACGGATTTAAAGGCTCTGCCCAGCAAGCCTGGTGCCGCTTCCAAAGCTTTGAGTTTGACATTTCTGGGAATGAGAACATAAAGGTTCATTTGATCAAATTTCTGTTTGATAACTATTCTGTTAAGTGTCTTGGAACGTCTCATGTGCCAGTGTTATTGCTGGGGTTAGTCACACCCCTCTGACATATGAAGGAAGAATCCAAGAATTCCAACCTTTCCATCCTTTCCAGGGATGGGAGTAAGGAAGCCCATGATTCTGCTTCATGATAACCATCTGTTCTTTGAGAATAATGAATTGTGTAATGAATTGATCTGTACGATCGGTATGCAAGACAAGTTTTTTACCGTACCTCGGTACACGTAACAATAATAAACCAATACCAATACCAATACACATGCATTTGTGGGGCTGGAACTTACATAATGAAAAAAGGTTATTTGGATGCCAGCTTGGTGTCTTGACGCCTTTCCTGTTACTATTGCTTTGTGAAAACAGCTACATCACTCACCATTAATAACCTGTACGTACGATAGCCTGTAGTTCCTTTGAAAAGTACCATGCAAGTTATCTGTCGTCAAATAAAGATGCTTATGCCTGCCCGGTTGAGCAGCTTTGAACCCTCTTTCTTCTGGCAGTTCAATGAAACGTGAGTTCAAGTCCCTGCTTGCCTCGTCTACTTTCTTTCTGCCTGAGCCAAAACCCAGAGAAGCAGTGGACAATCTTTAGTGGAGTTCAAAGCAAGGAGTTTGTACGTTCTGCCCATGTCTGCATGGGTTTCCTCCAGGTGCTCCGGTTTCCTCCCACATTCCAAAGACGTACATGTTAGGAAGTTGTGGGCATGCTATGTTGGTGCCGGAAGCGTGGCGACACTTGCGGGCTGCCCCCAGAACACTACGCAAAAGATTCATTTCACTGTGTGTTTCAATGTACATGTGACTAATAAAGATATCTTATATTACATCTGGCCTGAAAACTGGGTTTAAACATCAAGCTCAGATGTAATTGACTGGTGGTATTGTATCACATCGGTAGGATCGGTGGGGAGATGTGGGGAGGGGGGGCACGGCAGAGAGGGTTCTAAATGGCTGTGTGTGAGGGAACAGGTTAGAGGTAACTAAGTGGATAAAAGGGATTGATGGGATTGTTCTGAGAGCTGACATTGAGTTGATGGACTAAATGGCCTCCTTCAATGTCACAACAATATATTAAAAATGCTAAACAGCATATAAGGAGAAAGCTGGATAAATAAATGAAGGAAAAAAGAAATAGAAGATGAGATTGTTAGGATGATATGAAATACGTTGGGAGCAGCAGCTTCAAGTGAAGTATATCAACCACCATGGACCTGTTGGGCTGAATAGCCTGTTTCTGCTTTGTAAGTACTCGGTAATCCTGTGCAATGTCTCCAAGCATCTATCTGTGATATTTTGGGTTGAACCAAGCATTCACTAACAATCAAAAGAGAGCATTCAATTCATGATTAGTATTAATAGTCATGCCGTACACCTCTCCTAGTGGTTCCCATTCTCGCCTTCTTTACTTATTGGAGTCCAGCACTGGTAGCTCTTTGTTTTCTGGTTTATCTCCCTCCAGCAGCTGTCTCCAATTTTCACACTCCCGTCCCTCTACCTTGCTCCATCTGCCTCTCAGTGTCTTTTTCCCTTGCTCTCTCTCTCTCTCTGTCTGCCTCCATCTCTCACCCACCTGCCACTGTCTCCCAACTCCACCACAACCTCCCCATCATCTTACACCCCTCCTCAGTGCACCAATCATCTCAGGCTCCTGTCTCACCACTCCCCCTCTCCTCTTTATACCAGCCATCTCCCCTCCTCCACTCTCAGTCCTGATGCAGGATTTCAACCCAAAATGTCGACAATTCCTTTCCTCCCACAGATGCTGCTCGACCTGTTGAGTTCCTCCAGCAGATCGTTGGCTGCTCATGATTAGTATTGTTTGATTTCTGGCCAGATATAGTTTTTGTCTGTCCACGTGGCAAACTGTTTTAGTAATGCTAAAAAATATTGGCCGAGACTCCAAAGATCTTAGAAGTCTGCCAGAGGGGACAGATGGAGCTTTAGTTTAACATCTTACCTGAAAGCGTGCTCCTCCAACAGTACAGCACCCCCTCAGCTCTGAGCTGGAGATAGCCTAATCTCTGATGCTTAAATCCCTAGTGTAACTTGAACCCACAACTTTCTGACTCAGAAGCTGGAAGGCCAATTGAACCTCAGTGGACACATAAAACACATCTAATTTTGATAGAAAAATTCCATCAGATTCAAGTAGGTGCAGATCTGCAGAGATTCCAGATTCTCCTGTCCCAGGAGATGGTAAAATTCGGCAGATTACCACATTGTACGTGTGTCAAAAGGTGCAAGTGATATGCAGGATAAGGAGAAGGGATGGAAAGCAATAGACAGCTTCCTTCCTTGTCCTGAAATATAATTCTCCACTCATGTTCAAATCCTTGCAAAATCTATGCGGAAATTTTTAAGGAAGCCTAGTTTTCATCCTCTAGAGGGGAAGTGGATTCACTGACTTATCATCCGCTCTTGCATTGACCTTGAAGATGGTAAATGGATTTCGAAGAAATTCCAGTAAGCAGCATTATACTCCCATAGCTTAGTACCTCTTAAAACCACATGGGGCATTCATAAACATAGAAAATATGTGCAAGAGCAGGCCATTTGGTTCTTAGACCTTGCTCCATCATTCAACATAATCATGGCTAATTATACAAATTAACTATCCTTTTCGTCCACTATCTTTCTTGATCTCTCTGGCCAATTTGGTATATATATATATATATATATAGATATATATATATATATCTATATATATATCTATCTATCTATCTATCTATCTATCTATCTATCTATCTATCTATCTATCTATCTATCTATCTATCTATATATATATATATATATATATATATATATATATATATACATATATATATATATCTATATATAGATATAGATATAGATATATATAGATATATAGATATATATAGATATATATAATTCTTTCCTGCATATAGTTAGTGATTTGGCTTACTTATCTGTATTCTGTTATATTAAGGCAGCATGTAAATGCAAGCTGTTCATGAATCCTAAAGCCACATTTTATAATGTAGCAAGCAGCTGGGGGTGGGGGGGGAGTGGGGGGGAACTGTGGTATGACTAATTGAAAGGACACTTGATAATAAAACTAACGGGGAGAGATAAATTTGAGGATTAACAATGGTATAACTGTCCTCTCTGATTCATAATGGAAGATGATGCCATTCTCCAAGTAATAGTTTATTGTTAGACATCAAGGACCTTTGTGGAATGACATTGCCCACTAAACATTAAAGATCTACATGTGTGATGAAATTCAACAGATGATGCAATTATCAGGCGATGCATTATCGCAAAGCAAACCTGAAAAGTCATGCAATCATCATATTAGTCTGAAATACCTTCTGCATTAATCAATGTTCTTAAAACATCCATGGAATTAACCTCAAGTAGTCATTCATCATTTCTGCACAAGTGTTCTGGGGCATTTTCAGTGTGGTGTTAACCACAAGCTCATATTGACTTGAGTATGGCATTGTTGAATAAAGGTCTGTGAAATGAATAGAATGTGACAAGAAGAACTCTGTAAGAAATGAAAGGGGAGAAAAGTGCTTCACAAAAATAGCAAGTCATTTCTGAACTTGGCAAAACATAAAACAATTAGGAAGTACTTATGTGATATGGTACTCACAAAATAACTTCATACAGTTACACTTCAGAACAGCAAGTAATTCTGTGTCAAATTCCCATGACATTGTGGATTATAAATGCTTCTTTTAGATATTTCACTGGTAGACGATTTAGAACATTGAATTTAATGGCACAGCTGAAACACTGTTATTTTTTGCACTTCTGGTATGCTTTTTAACAGAGGCAGCTGGGGAAGAAATTAAATCTTTATAAAAATGAAAATGATTCAAAGGTTAAAAAAAAGTGAAGAGAAAAGGTCTGGACTCCCTCACATAGGAACTTGCAACAAACATGATGTACGTAGAGATTATTTGATTTTGTCTGTATATTTGAGTAAAGTCTGTCAGAAAAGAGAAGAGATATGAATAATCTTTTCAAGCTTCTGATGCTGTCCCAATTTGCTTAATAACCTAACCATTGGCGATGTAGGAGCAGAATTCCTGCCATGATATTGCGGTGTCCAGGAATAAGGTGGTTACAAACCCCTCTTTATAATTTCTCTCTACTGCCGAAATCTTTGTAAAGGCACAGGTGAGGAAGCTCAATCTAGGGTCAGGCAGCATGACAAGGGTGAAACCAAAGTCAAAGTCAATGTCGTGTTTATTGTCATATGCACAGGTGCAATGAAAAACTCACCTGAAGCAGCATCACAATCTGTCTTGCAATCTGCCTTGGCCTATAACTTTTGATGCCAGTGGGAGAAGCTTGGATTTATCTATGTGGCAGGATATACATTTGAGGGGTTTTGGTGATTTAACATGGATCTGCACTGCATACTTCCATTTGGGGTTTGGTGCACCTCTGAGAAGTTACATTATCCGTAGGAATCCTTGCAGATGTTAACAGAAAGTACTCCCTGCATGATATTTGCCAGACTGTGCTGGATGTAAAGCCCGATAAGTGTGTGAACCACAGGCTATTGAATGATATTGAAAGCAGAATGATGGATTATCACTGGGAAAGAGGCAACCATTCCCCGAGGATCACAATGATGCCAGAATTAGTCAAGACAATTTCGTAGAAGAAAACATTGTGGACCCAACCGGAAATCTCAGCCATTATAGATCTGATCATGTGTAATCAAAAGCATTTAACAGTTGTGTTATTTGAGGCTAAATGACCATAAGTAATATGACAGAATTTTGTATTCAGTTTGAGATTGACAAAATTAAGTCCAAAGTTATGTCTTAATTTAATTAAAGACACTTACACAAAAATAAGGTTTGAGTTAGTTAGATTAGGAAACCATATTAAAATATATGATAGTTGATAAAATAGATATTTATGGATACATTTTGTATTGAGAAATAGACTCCACAGGAAAAGTGATTCATCTGTGACTAACTAAAGAATTTAAGGCTGATAATAGATTCAGAGAAGTGTTTATAAGATTACAAAGAACAGCAAAGTTTCAGAAGCAAGCAAGGATGACTAAAAACTGACAAAGATGGAGAAAATAGAATATGAGTAAGCCAGAAATGATATACAAGGAGATTATAAGGGCATCTACAAGTATGTAAAAAGAGAGTAGCAAAAATGAATATTGGTCCCTTAAAAGTTTAGGGAGGGGAATTAATAGTCGGGAACTAGGAAATGATAGAGACATTAAACATACATTGCGATTAACAACTGACAAATCCCCTTGACCTGATGACCTGTAGCCTAGGGTTGTAAAAGATGTGGTTGCAGAGATAATTGATACATTGGTGTGACCTCCCAAACTCCCCTAGATTCTGCAGCAGTTCCCAGTGGGTTGGAAGAACATCCAAGAAAGAAGGTAGTCAGCAATCTTGAGAACCAGAGGCAATATGAGTTGTCAGGAAAATACTGGGATCCAAGTCAAGTTGAGTTTATTGTACACGTATGCACAGGTGCAATGAAAAACTTACTTGCAGCAGCATCACAGGCACATGGTATTAGAGGCACAATATTCAGGAGAAAAACATAAATTAAACAAATTATACATAAATTATAGAAGAATTGTATAAGAAAGAACACAATTAGAACAAAAAAGAGGTCTGATTAACAAACAGACAACAAAGGATAGGGAAAAACAGGTCATTTTCAAGTTGGCAAGTGGGGTGTCTCAGGGATCAGCTATTTGCAGCCTATATTACTGAGATAGACAAAGGGGCCGATGTTTGCCGATGATACGTAGTTGGTGGGAAAAAGAATGCAAAGAACTTGCAAAATTGCAATGAGTAGGCAGAAAGATGTCAGATAGTGTATGAGGAGGGAAAATGTGAGGTTATTCTTTGATAGGAAGAATAAATAAGCAGAGTTTCATTTAAACAGTATGAGACAATTAGATGTTGGTGTTCAGGTAGTATGAGGTGTTCTTGTATGAGAAATAAAGAATGTGAGCACACAGGTGCAGCAAGTAATTAAAATGGCAAATAGAACATTGCCTTTATTGCATGGTGGATGGGGTACAGGAATAAAGAAATCTTGATGGAATAGCTTGGAGCCTTGGTAAGACCACAACTAGAATACTACATATAGTTTTAAACATTAGATAGATAAGCAGGAATAGACTATACAATGCCTTGGTTCCTCTCCTTGTCCAGAAAATCATGGTTGATCAGATTGCTGTCCTTAAATCCACCTTCCTGTTCCAAACACCCAATTCCCTAAAGTCCAAAAATCTAACCATCTCAGCCTAATTAATGACTCAGCCTCCACAGCCCTCTGGGATATAGTCCATAAAGATTCATGGGCCGAATGGCCTGTTTCTGTGCTGTATCACTCTATATGACGTTATGACTCGATGCCAAATCCGTTTCCAGAGAGTTGACCACACAATCTACACTAGTCCAGTTTGGAGGGAGTGCTGCCTTGGGGTACACACCATTTTCTGGATGAATTGTTAAACCAAGACATAGTGTGATCTCTTAGGTGAATGTAAAGGATTCTTTGGCACAACTTTGAAGAAGACCAACCGGAATTATCTCCAGCAACCTGGCCAACGTGTGGCCTTCAATCAGTATCACAGGTTATCTGTTTTTTGTCGCATTGAGGTTTGTGGGATCCTGTAATGTACAAGTTGACAACTGTGCTTACTACCTTATGACGGTGACTACCCTTCAAAATACCTCTCTAGCCGTGGTGCGTTAGACCATCCTGAGATCATAAAGAGCCATAAGTAAAAATAAATTTAACCTTCCTTTGCTTCACTGATTGAGTTCTGGTACAACTATTGAATCTGAAAGTGAATTCCCCAACCTCATAACTATCTGTGTTGAAAATTTCTCAAAACCCTTGTATTTACCCCTCCTCAAGTACTGAATCACTAGGCATCTGTACAGAAAACCCCCGATATGCATTAAATTGAATCTTCATTCACAGTGATTTACTGTTGCAAGGTGTGAATTCAGCAAATGTCAATATATGTCACTATTTAATGTGTTGTGCAATTGATAACTAATGTTAGATATCACTCTATTAGGGAAGGGGAGTTGTAAATAGGTCTGTTATTTATAGGCAGCACTAAAACTATTGTCATACCTCATTCAGCAAGGCAATTTGATACAATGATCATGTGAAGTGCTACTCCTGCAGGCATTATACGTCTTCCACGTGTAGCTATCAGTGAATAGGGTGCTGAATGATTTGTTCAGCCAACAGTGTTACATTTACAAAAACAGCTTCCATGAAATTGTCAATTAGTATTTAATCAGCACTTTTATGTCAGGTGTCAAGCTTGTGAAAGGGTTTGCATTTATATGGAGTCTTACCGCGTCACTCGGGATATCTTCAGACACCTCACAGCTAATGATTTGCTTTTTAAAGCGTGTTAGCTGTAATGTGGTTTAATGTGGCACATTATAAAATGCAGGCATCAATTCATCTGGTCAGCACTGAAAATAAGACACGCTTGTTTATTACTACAGCTTCATTTCCTTACAAGCTCTCTTTCTTTAAAACAATTCTAAGTTGAGTTTATTGTCACATGCACATGTACGTGTGTGCAGAAATGCAATGAAAAACTTACTTGCCGCAGCATCACAGGCACATAGCATCAGATAAGCAGCATTCACAAGAAAAACATAAGCACAGTTTTTACAAGGAAGAACACAATTAGAACAAACAAAAATGAAGTCCATTTCAATGCAAAGTGGTCAAAGTGGACATAGTGTTGCTAAACTGTAGTGATTAGGGTTGTGTCAGTTGGTTCAAGAACTGAATGGTTGAAGGGAAGTAGCTGTTCCTGAACGTGGTGTGGTACAGATTATCGTCTGTGCACACTTTCCTACAACATTTTAAGCTCCTGTTTCTTAGAGTCATAGAGTTATATAGCATGGAAACAGGCCCTTTAGCCCAACTCATCCACCCCGACCAAGATGCCCATCTAAGCGGGTCCCATTTCCCCACTTTCGGCCCACATCAGAAGTCAGAAGATGGGTGAAAAGCTCCACTGTGTGAGGAATGGAGGAAAAGCCCTGGCAAAAGCAGAGGCATAGATACCTGGGGTTGGCGGAGATACCCTGTAGTCAAAGCAGGTTGAGGGAACTTGGCCTTTTCTCCTTGGAGAGGCGGAGGATGAGGGGGGACCTGATAGAGGTGTATAAGATGATGAGAGGTATTGATAGGGTAGATAGTCAGAGGCTTTTCCCCAGGGCTGAATTGATGGCCACAAGAGGAAATAGGTTTAAGGTGCTGGGGAGTAGATACAGAGAAGATGTCAGGGGTAAGTCTTTTACTCAGAGAGTGGTGAGTGTGTGGAATGGGCTGCCGGAAATTGTGGCGGAGGCTGATACGATAGGGTCTTTCAAGAGATTGTTAGCTAGGCATATGGAGCTGAGTAAAATAGAGGGCTATGGGTAAGCCTAGTAATTTCTAGGGTAGGGACATGTTCGGCACAGCTTTGTGGGCCGAAGGGCCTGAATTGTGCTGTAATTGTTCTATTTTCCATGTTCTAAAGATATCCAGTAGACAAACAATAGCAACGCCTCTGCCTCTGCCAATCTCCTAATTTAATCACAATCCTCCCCAGGATTCCAAGTCAAATCGAGTTTATTGTCATGTGCACAAGGACGGTGAGGTACAGGTACAATCAAAAACTCGCTTGCAGCAGCATCACAGAAGTTCCATTAAAGGAATGTCAGTTGTTGTTAAGCATTCCATTGTTTCTATGCTCATTGTTATATTTGTTGTTGTATTTATTAATACCATGTAAAGTGTTCACTCTGTGAGCTTCATGCAAGCAAGGAATTTCATTGCACCCTGGTGGATGTGACAATAAACTAATCTGATCTGAATCTGCTCTGAATCTGAATCTGAATAGGGTTTGTATGTAGCAATGCAGAGAAGATAAGTAATGCTGATGATTTGAGCAGTGGGAGGAACGGCCCCTGAGTGTGGGGCATTCAGAGGATGTATGCTGTGTGCAAATCTATCCTTAAACCAGCAGAGAGTATCAGGCGGTCACGGGGACATGATGGAGGCCAATCACACTGGACCTCCAGCAATGGGTTTTATTAGCTGGTAATTGTTGCAGTTCACCTGCCATTAGAGAAACAAGGAATAAATAATAATAACTGCAATCCCTATAAATGCACAACATAGAACAGTACAGTACAGGAACAGGCCCTTCAGCCCACAATGTTGTGCCAAACTAATTAAACTAGTATTAAATGCCTAACTAAACTAATCGCTTCTGCCTACACAATATCCATATCCCTCCATTCCCTGCACATTCTTGCGCCTATCCAAGAGCCTCTTAAACGCCTGTATCGTATTTGCCTCCACCACCACACCTGGTAGCGCATTCCAGGCACCCACTACTTTCTGCCCCACACATCTCCTTTGTGAACTTACCCCTCTCACCTCAAATGCATGCCCTCTTAGTATAGATGTTTCAACCCTGGGAAAAAAAAGATACCGACTGTCTACCCAATCTATGCCTCTCATAAACTTCTATGAGGTCTCCCCTCAGCCTCTGCCGCTCCAGAGAAAACAATCCAAGTTTGTCCAACCTCTCCTTATAGCTCATACCCTCTAATCCAGGCAACATCCTGGTGAATCTCTTTTGCACCCTCTACAAAGCCTCCACATCCTTCCTGTAATGGGGTGACCAAAATTGAATGCAATGCTCCAATTGTGGCCTGGAAGGAATTTATATTTAGAATGTCACATTCTAAGAACATCTCAAGCACTTCATATTCAGTAAATTACCTTGGAGATAGAACCATCATTATTATGTGGGTTCATAAAGCGGACAACTTGTTCAATACAGTTCCATTAACATCAAAGAATGAATGACCAGTTGATATGTTTTGGTGATGTTGGTTGAAAGAGCAATGTTGTCTTGGACAACAGAGGAATTCTTTGTAACTTCCCAAGAAAGTACCATTCTCCAACAGGTTCCTTCAGTAGCATGGTGCCAGCCTAGGTTATGTACTAATGATCCAAAATGGAATTCTAAATGGGAATGGGAAGTGGCAGCACTCTCGCCTTCGAGACTCATGTGGTTCCTGGTTACTCCAAGGGCCTTATGCATGAAGCAAGACAATGAATTTTTGAGGGAATCTTCTTCTTCATGTGTCCATCAGAGCTCTTTCAGCTGACTGGCACAATGACACTTGATTTACTTGGTCGATGCTGACAGTCAGAAAGACTCACTGGGCAATGTTGATGGTCCTGCTGTGGCCTCACTGAAGGGGTGCAGGGCTGCCATGTTTTGAGGAGACACTATATCAAAGTCCTATCTGCCCTCTCAGAGAAGAGAGTTCTCTCCAGTGGCCTGGCTGATAATATTTAAGTGTCTGCAGCACTCTTTGGGATACCTTGAGGAACATCTTAAGAACAGAAGTTCTTCTTTTCTAACTTACAGCCTTTTGGATCAGCTGTAAGTGTCCGTTAACTGAGCTGTGGTGACACATGTAAGAGTAGGTTCTATTTAAGGGTGAGTCTTATTCAATTTAGACCTCCCACACAATAACTTCAGTGGCATTTATTCCAGTTGCAAAGAAGATATTTTCCTCATTTCTTTTTCGAGTGGGATTTTCAAATTCTCCCGTCTATGTGCGGTGGCACAGTTCATATAGACAGGTAGTAGATGATGAAGGATGGTGAGCCAAGTTACCTTACATGGCAGATCACAAAGCCTGCAGTTATCCCAATGAGTCATCTGTTCTCTCATATAGAGTGTATTCCAAAGTAAGTGCACTCCCACCTTTATGTGTGGAGGGTGACTGAACTACAGGAACAAGCACAGAATTAGATCTAACTCCTTTGCCTGTTCAGTGCATCAACATAGATTTACACAGCTAATTAAAACCTTCCCTTTCATCTACATCTCTAAAGTGGCACCCAATGTAGCAAAGAGCAAATTGAGCCTGTTCATGCTGCATTATGAGTCAGCTGACAGATTCATTTTCCTCCTCCTCACACACTGTAATTGTCTCACTGCTAGAATTCAATTTATTTTTTGTTCACTGTCTGGAAATAGAACCGTCGCAAAACTAAAGCTGCACCACAAATAAAGAATGGATCGTGATTGCCAAAGAACACCAACGCAAAATTTATTCTTGTGCACAGAATTGAGTGCATTCATATATGGAAATTCCAGTTTTGTTCAGCTTTTTGTTGATCAAACTCATATATCATCAAACAGCTTCAAAGAATGAATTTATTTTCTTCTGCATGGGCAATACTAATCTTTTAATTCTACAGTTTAGCAACATTATGACCACTTTGATCACTTTGCACGAAAATGGACTTCATTTTTTTGTTCTAGTTGTGTTCTTTCTTGGAAAAATTATGTATAATTTCAAAGTCAAAGTCGAGTTTATTGTCGTCGCACAAGTACACGTACACACAGGTGCAATGAAAAGCTTACTTGCCGCAGCATCAGACACATAATGTCATATAGTGCCAGATGATTGGAGGGTGGCAAATGTTGTTCCTTTGTTTAAGAAAGGGAATAGGGATAACCCTGGGAATTACAGACCAGTGAGTCTTACTTCAACTTACTGGAGAATATTCTTAGAGACAGGATTTATGGGCATTTGGAGAAGCATAAGCTGATTAGGGACAGTCAACATGGCTTTGTGAGGGGCAGGTCATGCCTCACAAGCCTGATTGAATTCCTTGAGGATGTGACAAAGCACATTGATGAAGGTAGAGCAGTGGGTGTGGTGTACATGGATTTTAGTAAGGTGTTTGATAAGGTTCCTCATGGAAGGCTCATTCAGAAAGTCAGGAGGCATGGCATCCAGGGAAACTTGGCTGTGTGGATTCAGAATTGGATCACTCATAGAAGAGGGTGATGGTAGATGGAGTGTATTCTGCCTGGAGGTCGGTGACCAGTGGTGTTCCGCAGGGATCTGTTCTGGGACCCCTGCACTTTGTGATTTTTATAAATAACTTGGATGAGGATGTGGAAGGGTGGGTTAGTAAGTTTGCTGATGACACGAAGGTTGGTGGTGTTGTGGATAGTGTAGAAGGTTGCTGTAGGTTACAACAGGATATTGATAGAATGCAGAGTTGGGCTGAGAAGTGGCAGATGGAGTTCAAACCGGAAAAGTGTGAAGTGATACACTTCAGGAGATCGAATTTGAAGGCAGAATACAAGGTTAATGGCAGGACTCTTAGCAGTGTGGAGGAACAGAGGGATCTTGGGATCCATGTCCATGCCGCGCAGGTCGATAGGGTTGTTAAGAAGGCGTGTGGTGTGTTGGCCTTCATTAGTCGGGGTATTGAGTTCAAGAGCCGTGAGGTAACGTTGCAGCTCTGCAGAACTCTGGTTAGACCACACTTGAGGTATTGTGTTCAGTTCTGGTCGCTTCATTATAAGAAGGATTGAAAGCTTTAGAGAGGGTGCAGAGGAGATTTACCAGGATGCTGCCTGGATTGGAGAGCATGTCTTATGAGGATAGGTTGAGTGACCGAGGGCTTTTCTCTTTGGAGAGAAGAAGGATGAGAGGTGACTTGATAGAGGTGTACAAGATGATAAGAGGCATAGATCGAGTGGACAGTCAGAGACTTTTTCCCAGGGTGACATTGGCTAACATGAGGGGACATAATTTTAAGGTGATTGGAGGAAGATATAAGGGGGATGTCAGGGGTAAGTTTTTTCACACAGAGAGTGGTGGGTGCGTGGAACGCACTGCCTGCAGAGGTTGTGGGGGCAGATACATTAGGGATATTTAAGAGACTCTTAGACAGACACATAAATGATAGAGAAATGGAGAGCTATGTGGGAGGGAAGGGTTAGATAGATCCTAGAGCAGGATAAAATGTCAGCACAACATTGTGGGCCGAAGGGCCTGTACTGTGCTGTAATGTTCTATGTTCTATATAAGCAGTATGCACAAGAAAAACATCAATTACACACAATTTTTTTACAAGAAAGAACACAATTAGAACAAAAAAAAGTCCATTTTGGTGCAAAGTGATCAAAGTGGTCAGGGTGTTGCTATACTCTGGTGATTTTGTGCTGGTTGGTTCAAAAACTTTATTTTTAAAAAATTATGTTGATGGTTGATAAAGATGGTTGATGAAGAAACCCTCATCATATTTAAAAATTGGAGAGTCATAAGCTATAAGGCCATGGATTGAGAACTAGTGAATGGGACTTGATTCAATAATTCTTTATCAGCCAGTGTGGAGAATGCCTGAAGAGCCTTGTTCTCAATCATATCTTATCATATTATGTCATATCATACCATCATACCATACCATATCATATCATACCATATCATATCATACCATCATACCATACCATATCGTACCATACCATATCATACCATATTAGATCATATATTTTCTTATGACTTAGGAGAAGGCCATTCAGCCCTTTGAGTCTACCCTCAGGGCACTCCTATGGGTACCACTGTCCTTTTTATTTCCTGCAACTTACTCCCTCTCACTTACTGATCATAAACTTTTATCATCCTATAAATGTTTAGTGTAAAATTCATCTGTCACTGATGTTTTGAGTTGTCCTTTCTCCTTGGAAGGAAGAGAGGAATATGGAACATTTACATTTATACCGGGGCTTCCAACCCCTCAAGCTCCAAGCTCTCACTGTTGGTTTGTGAACAACATCAGTGGTCGATATGAACCCAGTAAGTTGCTACCACCACCAGTGTGGTCATGAGCTAACTATCTGATCTCGCCATGCTGCTTGAGGGATGGGGAGGAGAACACAGTTACACTTCCGAAACCTACTGCCACAGGGTCTCTTACATTCGGCCGGGAGAGCAGACGGCAAAGTTACTGAAGATTTGCAATGTGCATTTTCTTCTCCTTTTCCTCCCTGCCTCCCATTTTACCACTGTAACCTTTCAGTTCCTCCATCAGTGTGACGGCACTGTGTACCATCTACAAAAAGCACCATAGTTACCCACCGGGACTACTCCAACAGCACCTTCCAAGCCCACAACCTCCACCACCAAGAAGAACAAGAGCAGCCGGAGCACAACAGCACCTCTCCTTGCAGGTTCCCCTCCAAGTCACAGAGCATTCTCACTTAGAAGGTCATCCGGAGACACAAGAGAGACTGCAGATGCTGGAATCTGGAGCAACACACACAGAATGCTGGAGGAACTCAGCAGGTCAGGCAGCATCTATGGAGGGAAATAAACAGGCAACCTTTCAGGTCAAGGCCCTTCATCAGGACTGGGGTTGACGGAGATCACAGAGGGGGAGCAGTGAGAGAGAGCCTCATGGAATCCTCGCCAAAGAGAGGAGGAAAACTTCTTCAGGGTAGGCACACCTCGAAGAGACCTCGCAGTGACCAGCAAAATGGAGATACAAGAGACTCTGCAGATTCTGGAATCAGCAGCACACACACAAAGAGTCTCGACCCAAAACGTCAACTGTTTATTTCCCTCCATAGATGCTGCCTGACCTGCTGAGTTCCTCCAGCATTTTGTGTGCGTTAGAAAGTCATCCCTTGTCGAGTCTAAATCCTGGAACTCCACATCCAACAGCATTGCAGGAGCACCATCACCAGAAGGACTGCTGTTGTTCAAAAAGGTGGCTCTTCTCCAGGGCAATGAGGGCAAGCCAAGGTCTGCAAATGGAGCAGGGTTGCCGATCAGCCATGATCTTATAAAGTGGTGGAAAGAGGTTCAAGGACTAACCTCTTCGCATTGCGAATGTTTTCCATGCAAGGTTGTTAAATGAAGTTGGGACAGGAGATGGAGGAGGAGCTGGTTGGGAAGTTGTAGAACGGTATGGCATAAAAGGTCAGTGGGTCCATCTGGTTTGTTCCAACTCGTTCTACCAGCTAATGAGTTTGTCCCATTCCCCTGCTTTTTTCCCTGACCAATGCAATATCTTCTCCCAAAAAGACTTATGCAGCTGTTTTTGCATCCCCTTAGGACTTTTATCAATGCACCATAGAAAGCATCCTATCTGGATGCATCACGGCTTGGTATGGCAACTGCTCTGCCTAGGACCGCAAGAAACTGCAGAGGGTTGTGGACACAGCTCAGCATGTCACGGAAACCAGCCTCGCCTCCTTATGCCTTGGCGAAGCAGCCAGCATAATCAAAGACCCCACCCACCCGGGTCATTCTCTCTTCTCTCCTCTCCCATCAGGCAGAAGGTACAGGAGCCTGAGGGCACGTACCACCAGGCTTAAGGACAGGTTCTATCCCACTGTGATAAGACTATTGAACGGTTCCCTTATACGATGAGATGGACTCTGACCTTACAATCTACCTTGTGACCTTGCACCTTATTGTCTACCTGCACTGCACTTCCTCTGTAGCTGTGACACTTTACTCTGTACTGTTATTGTTTTGACCTGTACTACGTCAATGCACTCTGTACTAACTCAATGTAACTGCACTGTGTAATGAATTGACCTGTACGATCGGTATGCAAGACAAGTTTTTCACTGTACCTCGGTACAAGTGACAATAACAAACCAATACCAATAATGCTTTAAAGCCAATGAAGTATTTTTGAAGTGCAATCACTGTTATGATATCGGCAACATGGTATCCAATTAGCCACTGTGAACTCTGGCATAATGCAACATGTTAATGACCAGATTATTCATTTTGAAAATCAAGAAAACTGCAGATAAAAACAGAAAATGCTGGAAACGCTCGGCAGGTCAGACAGCGTCTGTAGGTAGAGAAACAATCAATGTTTCATGTCTGAGACCCTTAGAACAGGTAAAGAGAGAAAACAGAGAGCGGGGAAACAGAAAAGAGAGAAGGAGGGACAGTCTGTTTTACTGAGGGATGAATATTGGCCAGGGGCACATCCTTGCTCTTTTTTGGAAAGAGTTCAATTCCACGGGAGCTTACATTCCGTGTAAGAGCACAAACCAGGTCTTGATTCAACATCACATCTCTGACAGCGGAGGGCTCCTAAAAAATCTGCAGATGTTGGAAATCTGAACCAAAAAACCAGTGCAGGGAAAACTGGAGGGATAGTGACCATGTGCAGCCAGATGGGATTAGTTTAATTTGGCATCACGGTCGGCACTGATATTGTGGGCCGAAGGGCCTGTTCCTGTGCTGTATTGTTCTACGTTCTAACTCAGCAAGTCAGGCAGCATCTGTGGAAAGAGAAACAGCCTATATTTCAGGTCTGTTATTTTTCAACAAGGAAGAGACGAATACCTAGTGACCTCAGCAGGGAAATGGCCACATCGGCAATGATGGACACTTCAACCGTCCAGCTACACAGACGAATTCCGCTCAAAGGCTGGAAATGTTGGTGGGCCCCAGAGAAAGAAAAATAAACAAAGTTTTAAAAAGCAAAATAACAACTTCCCTGTAACACAACATCCCCCAATTTTACACAGTGTTTGCTATTAATTTTATAGATGATGATGCATATAGCAGCATTAAAATATTTCCCATTTTGGATTATATTTTTAGCTAACAGTGATTACCAAACCCGGAGGAAGAACGACTGTCAATCAAATCCTCAGCCTAAAGTAGACCTGGACTAGCAAATTACTGGCTAGTGCATAAGAGCGGCAGTGTGCCTTAAAATAGTCATGGTTACAAAGGGAACCTGTTTTTTCTTGTACGTGTGACTCATGCACGAATTTTTGCACAGAAGCCAGTTGATTAAAATCCAGTATGTGACTTTTGCTGTCAAACTCAGCAACCGTGCAATATTTATTTCTGGAACGTCCCCGCGGGTAAGCTTATAAAATATTGGCAATATCCGTGTGGTAACTGCATTTGATCGGGATCCACTAATTAAGCTGATTCGCCCACGCAGGATAATAATGTGAATCATTTTAGGATTTATGAAAGAGACTTTTCCTGTTACCTAGGAAATAGTGGGTATCATAGTAAGTCCCGGGCACCTTGCCTTCCAGGCAAACTGTTCATTCAAAGCGACAGGGAGCTGTTTATGAATGGAGACACGAAAGACTGCAGATGCTGCAATCTGGAGCAAAACACAAACTACTGGAGGGGCTCAGCGGGTCAGGCAGCAAAAGTCCAGATGCAGGGTCTCAACCCGAGGCGTCGCCAGTTCCATAACCAACTCCAAACCCCCCGCGGATGCTGCTCGACCCACTGAGTTTCTCCAGCAGTCTATTTATGAATGGCAGAGAAAGCCACAATGCAGTTGTTGCTGGGCAGATTACGTGCAGCGAGCATGAGATGTAAACGCTTTACCGAGGACGACTCTTTTAAAAAGAGTTCTGCATTTTAATTTGTCCGTGGAATTTCTAATTTCTGCAATTGATTAATTCTCCCCTCAAAAAAAATCAATTGGTTTAATTTTAGTCAGAATTAACATGTTCATTTCAATATTTTTTGGAGTTGTATTATTGCTCTTCTAGGAATGCATCATTCCGAAATACTGCGGGTTGCTTGAAGAAATTTTATTCTACCCCTCCCCGCCAATCTGTTTTAATATCACCCTGAATTAATAGTCAGGAACGGTCCAATCAGCGTTGTCCGGGGCGCTGCCGCTTCGCGCACACCCGGGACTTCATTGATAAAAAAATACAATGGGGGGCCACGTGACCAAAGCTTTGCAACATCGTCCGCTCACCCTCCGCAGGGAGGCGGTGCTCCCGGTCGCTTGTGCTGCGGATTCTGCAAGATGTCTGGCTTCAGAAGGCCTATTTAATCGTTTGCGCAGTCGGCCTTGTACAGCACACACACAAAAAACGAAAACTGTAGGTGCTGGAGTTCTGAAATAGAAAGAGATAATATTGGAAACACTGTATAGATGCTGCCTGATCTGCCGAGTGTCTGGAGCACTACATGTGTTTGACATTGGTTCTCCTCTAGTGAGACACCTTAACGTTCTTCAGCGAGCAGAGCAGCGACCTCACAGCGCCACTCACCCGCGTTTGATCCTGACCTCCAGCGCTGTCTGTGTGGAGTTTGCACGTTCTCCCTGTGACTGTGTGGGTTTCATAAGATATAGGAACAGAATCAGGCCATTTGGCCCATCGAGTCTTTTCCCTCCCTCAGTCATGGTTGATTTTTTTTTCTCGACCCCATTCTCCTGCCTTCTCCCCGTAATCCTTAACCCCTTTACCAATCAATCTGACCAATAATTAGATCGTCAGAGGCTTATTCCCAGGGCTGAAATGGTGGCCACAAGAGGACACAGGTTTAAGGTGCTGGAGAGTAGGTATAGAGGAGATGTCAGGGGTAAGTTTTTTACTCAGAGAGTAGTGAGTGCGTGGAATGGGCTGCCGGCAACGGTGGTGGAGGCGGATACGATAGGGTGTTTTAAGAGACTGTTGGATAGGTACATGGAGCTGAGAAAAATAGAGGGCTATGGGTAAGCCTAGTAATTTCTAGGGTAGGGACATGTTCAGCACAGCTTTGTGGGCCGAAGGGCTTGAATTGTGCTGTAGTTTTTCTATGTTCTAATAAATACGCCCAATGACTTGGCCTCCACAGCCCTCTGTGGCGATGAATTTCACAGATTCACCACCCTCTGGCTGAAGAAATTCCTCATCTCAGCTCTAAAGGGTCATCCCTTTATTCTGAGGCTGGGCCCTCGGATCCGAGTCTCTCCCACTGATGGAAACATCCTCTCCATGTCCACTCTATCCAGGTCTTTAAATATTCAGCAGGCTTCAATGAGGTACCCCCCTCTTCCTTCTGAACTCCATCAAGTACAGGCCCAGAGGCCTCAAACACTCCTCATATGTTAACCCTTTCATACCCGGGATCATTCTTATGAACCTCCTCTGGACCCTCTCCAAAGCCAGCACATCTTTCCTTAGATACGGGGCCCAAAACTGCTCACAATACTCCAAATGCGGTCTGACCAACACCTTTCAAAGCCTCAGCAGTACATCCTTGCTTTTATGTTCTAGTCCTCTTGAAGTGAATGCTGGCTTTCCTCTGGGGTGCTCCAGTTTTCTCCCATGTCCTGAAGGTGTGCAGGTTGGTAGGCCACTGTAAATTGGTCCTAGTATATAGGGGAATGGATGGGAATGAGGGCAAATAAAAGTGGGGTTAATGCAGGATTAGTATAAATGAAGTGTTTGATGGTTGACACAGTGGATGAAAGGGCCTGTTTCCGTGCTGCATGACTCTATCACTCTGTCCTTGTTTTAAACATTTCTCCATGGTCCAACTCTCCCTATCCATGAAAGGGAAAGAAAAAAAAACTGATGTCCTTGCTTAAGCAGAAATCTCGGTTGAGTCACAGAACAGGTCTCTGCTGGGACGGAGGGAGTGCTGCACTATTGGAAGTGTCTCCTTTTACATTAGATGTCTCCTCTCCCAGGGAGATGTAAAAAATCTGTGACACTATGTTGAAAAGGAGCTGGGGAGTAATGACTAGCGTTCTGGCCAATACTGAATCCTCAATCAAGGAATATTTTTGGGCAGGTTCTTTAAATGTCACACATTATGTCTATATTTACATGTTCACTTATCCTTCATTTACTTAATCTTTATGGGGGGGAGGGGGAATTGGAATTGGTTTATTATTGTCACATGTACTGAGGTGCAGTGAAAAACTTGTCGTGCATACCGTTCGTACTGATCAATTCATTACACAGTGCATTGAGGTAGTACAAGGGAAAACAATAACAGAATGCAGAATAAAGTGTTACAGTTATAGAGAAAGTGCAGTGCAGGCAGACAGTAAGGTGAAAGGTTATAATGAGGTCAAGAGTCCATCTTATCGTACTAGAGGACCATTCAACAGTCTTATAATGGCAGGATAGAAGCTATTCTTGAGCCTGGTGGTACGTGCTTTCAGGCTTTTGTATCTTCTGCCCGATGGGAGGGGGGAGAAGAGAGAATGTCCGGGGTGGGTGGGGTCTTTGATTATGTTGGCTGCTTTACCGAGACAGCGAGAAGTGTAGACAGAGTCCACAGAGGGGAGGATGGTTTCTGTGATATGCTAAGCTGTGTCCATGGCTCAGCACATGACAGAATAAAATGAAATAACTGGTCCCTGTTGCACTGCCCATCTCCCCCCTCCTATCACCTGTCAATTTTCTGACTTCAGTCAACAGCGACACAGGAGATTCTGCAGATGCTGGAAATCTGAAGGAACACACACAGAATGCTGGAGGAACTCAGCAGGTCAGGCAGCATCTATGGAGGGAAATAAACAGTCGACGTTTCAGGTCGAGACCCTTCATCAGGACTGGAAAGGAAGAGGGCAGAAGCCAGAATAAGAAGGTGGGGGGAAGGGGAAGAGCACAGGCTGACAGGTGATAGGTGAGTCCAGGTGAGAGGGGGAAGGTAGGTGGGTGGGGGAGGGGGTGAAAGGGAATGATGTGAGAAGCTGAGGGGTGATGGGTGGAAGAGACAAAGGGCTGAAGAAGAAGGAATCTGGTAGGAGAGGGCAGTGGACCATGGAATAAAGGGAGGGAGGTGGGGAACCAGAGGGACGTGAGGGCGGGGGAGGGGAAAGAGAAGGGGTGAGGAGGACTACAGGGATGAGGGAAAACAAGGGGGGGGGGAAACGGAGGGGAGGAGTTACTGGAAGTTAGAGAAGTCGATGTTGATGCCGTTAGTGTGTTGCTTTCGTCAACAGCACCGGTTTCCTCTTGTACCACAAAGTCTATTTTTGAGAAGTATTTCATTGGCTGTGAAGTGCATTGGGATGTTCTGAAGGGGATGTGAAAGGCACTATCGGAATGAATCGGAGCAACTTACAGCATCAAGTTGCCTTTCGTGAAGCAATTTAGGTGACTCCTACTTCCCATTTCTTAGTCCACAGCTATATAGGTTTTAGCAAATTAAGTGTGAAGAGGTTTTCTGCCCACACTCTTTTAGGCAGAGAGTTTGAGACCCCCATTACACTTTGGGTAAAATAGTATTCCTCAACGCCTCTCTAATCCTTCTACCTGTGAACCTGGGTTTGTCCCCAAGTACTTTAAATCTACATCCCTAGTTATTGATCCCCACGTCTTCCCACAGTCAGGGAGATATGCCTTTTCTAATTATTTAAGCCCCTCAACTCTTCAGTGAAATCTCTTCTCATCCCTATAAGTCAAAGTAAACAACCCAAGTTTGTCTGATCTTCCCATGTAGCTACAAATTTACAGTGCTAGAAATATAAATCTTTGCATCTTCTCTGGTGCAATCACATAGTCCCTTGATTCTTCCTTCCCGAGTCACTCCATGTTACTGAAAACCCTTGTTCCGGGATTGTACTGAGAATCTCTGCACCCTCTGGGAGGATTTGTTGCCCTGGTCACACTCAATACTCCAAACAGGCCTCAACAAGTGCCTTATGAAGGTTTAGCTTTAACCTTCTTGCTTTTATAACCTCTGACCCTTTCCTCAGCTTTTGTAACCTCTGACCCTTTCCACAGGACTCTTGAATACAAAAATGCAGTGGTCTTCTCCTGTTGGACTTTCTGACTGATTATAATCGGGACCCAAATGGATGCAAGTAATAAAAGGTAGAACTTGAATTACTTTTAATCAACTCAATGCCTTTTGCTGACTCTATATCGGAGGAGTGCTATAGGGGGAAAGCTGCAGAAATCCTACTGTCTACGTTGTTTGGGGTAGGATATTGAAGAGCAGCCCACGAAGCTTTCACCTGTAATCTGTCACAGTTCTCGGCTATTCTCTTCCAATGTCTGACTCAGATCTTCACAGCTGCTGTTGGGAGCTTTAGTGCTGCGTTATCCTATAAAAGCAGCTGACAGAATTGAAATAATCCTGTCTTTTGAATTACTAAAATGTTCAAAAGATTGGAATGTAACCAGGAATGAATTACAGTACCTTGGTGTCTCAGTAAAGAAGCCACTGATGATTTTTTAATTACATAGCGAGGCAGTAGACAATTCGACAAGAAGAATGAGGGGTGACCTTATTGAAAGATATGATCCTAAGGGGACATGACAGGATGGATGTTGAAACATTTTCACTAGACTTGAACGAGGGGATATAGTTTCGAGATAGGGGGCTGGTCATTTAAAAACCAAAGTATGTAGAAGTATCTTCTCGCAGAGAGTAGTGAATCCCTGGAACTCTCTCCCCCAGAGAGTTGTGGAGACTGTCTCATTAGAAGTATTTAAAGTGGAGATAAATAAATTGTTGAAGGATTGGTGAATTGAGGTCTGTGAGGTTCTGGCACAGAAGAGGAGTTGACGTCTAGGGTAGGTCAGCCATGATCATACTGAATAGCAGGGCAGGCTTGAAGGGGCTGGTAACCCACTCCTGCTCGAATTTTCTTGTGTTCTTGTGACAATAGAACACATCACTGTTGTGTCCTATCGTCCCCCAGACCGCAAGAAAGTGCAGAGAATTGTGGACACAGCACATCGCAGAAACCGTCCTCCCCTCTATGGACTCCTTCTACACCCTCACTGCCTCAGTAAAGCAGCCAGCATAATCAAAGACCCCACCCACTCCAGACATTCTCTCTTCTCCCCCCTCCCATCGGGCAGAAGATACAAAAGCCTGAAAGCACGTACCACCAGGCTCAAGGACAGATTCTATCCTGCTGTTATAAGACTATTGAACGTTTCCCTAGTACGATGAGATGGACTCTTGACCTCACAATCTACCTCGTTATGGCCTTGCACCTTATTGTCTGCCTGCACTGCACTTTCTCTGTAGCTGTATTGGTATTGGTATTGGCTTATTATTGTCATTTGTACCGAGGTACAGTGAAAAACCCATCTTGCATACCAATCGTACAGGTCAATTCATTACACAGTGCAGTTACATTGAGTTAGTACAGAGTGCATTGAGGTAGTACAGGTAAAAACAATAACAGTACAGAGTAAAGTGTCACAGCTACAGAGAAAGTGCAGTGCAGTAAGGTGCAAGGTCACAACAAGGTAGACTGTGAGGTCAGAGTCCGTCTCACTGTATAAGGGAACCGTTCAATAGTCCTATCACAGTGGGATAGAAGCTGTCCTTGAGCCTGGTGGTACGTGCCCTCAGGCTCCTGTATCTTCTACCTGTTGGAAGAGGAGAGAAGAGGGAATGACCCGGGTGGGTGGGGTCTTTATTCTGCATTCTGTTATTGTTTTCCCTTGTACTACCTCAAAGTACTGGTATGCAAGACAAGTATTTCATGTACCTCTGTATATGTGACAATAAATCAATTCCAATTCCACACCAATGATCCAAGACTGAAATCTTCCTGACTGCAGAATTACCAGGAATTCTTCAGGAATGGGCATTAGGGAAGCCCATACTTACTCCCCCTCCTGTCCCTTTTCTCTCTCCTCCTGATCCACCCAGTTTCCTTTCCCCTCACCCTATCCATCACCCTGTTTCCTTCCCCTCCTCCACTCTGCCCATCACCCACACACCTCTCCCCCCACTGTTCCTACCTGCCTTCCCCACCTCCCTTGTTAGGTTTCATGCTCCAACTTCCTCACCTATCAGATTCCATCATCTACAGCCCTTTGTTGCCTCCACCTCTCACCCCCCAGCCTCTTCCCTCCCCCATCTGCCTATCACCCCCCTCACCTGGGTCCGCCTATCACTTGCCAGCTCTTACTCCACCCCTTCCCCCTCACCTCTTTATATTGGCTATCCCCCCTCTCCCTACTCTTTAAGTCCAGATGAAGGGTCTTGACCCAAAACGTCGACTGTCCATTTCCCTCCACAGATGCTGCCTGACCCGCTGAGTTCCTCCAGCAGTTTGGTTTATGAAGCCAATACACTGGATTATTTTAGTGGCCTATCCTTCCTTAACTTCTCTGTTTCTCTACCTCTCTCTTCCTTTGAGATGCTCTCTAAAACTCACCTCTTTGATCAAGCTTTCATTCACCTCTTAAGATCTTCTTTGGTTTGGTGTCAATGTTTCTTGTCCAATCATGCTGCTGAGGAGGGCATAATAGTTAAACCTGCTGTATAATTGTAGGTTTTTCTTTTGTTCAAACCACAGATCCACTGATGGCACTTTCCAACAGAAGGTGACTGGGGTGTAATCAGGAAGGATTTCTGTCCTGTATCCTTTTCCGGATTATAGTTCCCAATTGAAATATAAATTACATAAATGTGTTTACTCTGATGTTAGTTCAGATTTTAAAAAATCTTCCAGATGTTGGTTTGAAACTGTCAACACAAAGGGCTTGATCTTAACATTGGGTACCGTCTGTCACGCTGAATACCACAGCGCAAGGTAGTCGATGTCATTCGAGATGCATTGAGCGAAACGCACAGGTCAGGCACAATTCACGAACTGCATACAACCTGAGCCACACTTGATTCAGTCACTGATACATGGATTTACATCACTGATAAATTACTCAACTTTCAGATTAATTTGTAATGCAGAAATAACAGTGATTGAGTCAGTTGCACTCATGCCTGAGTCAGAAGGTTGTGGGTTTCAAATGGCAATGCAAAGATTTGGACAGGGAATCGAAGTTGATATCCTCAGGGCAGTACTGCACTGTCAGAGGAGTTGCCTTTCATCCGAGATATTAATCCAACGCCTTGGTTGTCTTAGAGTAATATGGCACAGAAATGGGCCTTTCGCCCATCAGGTCCATGCCAACCATTAATTACCCACCAATCCTAACCCCATTTACCAGCAGTTGGTCTGTAGCCGTTTATGCCTTGGCAGTTCAAGTGCTCATCCAGGTAATGTTGTGAGATTACCTGCTTCTGCCACCTTCTCAGGCTATGCAGTTTTGAACTGCATTCTTGAGCTGACATATAGTTAAAGATTCACGTCTTTCAAGTTGCCATCTTAAACCACTGCCTCCATTGTAAAGGTCTTGTCCTTGTTTTCAACTCCCTCCATGACCTTGTTTCTCCCCAACTCTGCTATCACCTCCAATCCTACAACCCTGTGGGATATCCACACTCATCTAATTCTGGCCTCTTGGTACTCCTTGGAATGAATCATCATCATTGGCAGCTGTGCCTTCAGTTGCCAAGCCTCTGAGCTCTGGATTCCCTCTCTCATTTAAGACATTCCTAAAGGCCTACTTCTTTGACCAAGCTGAGGACAACCGAATGAATATCTAATCTAGCTCAATATCAAATATTTTGTTTAATGTAGTTCCTGTCAAGTCGCCTGGGATATTTTTTGCTGCATTAAAGATGCCAGAGAAATGCAGGTGGTCATTGGAGACACAAGAAACTGCAGATGCTGGAATCTGGAGCAAAATATAAGATGCTGGAGGAACTCAGTGGGTCAGGCAGCATCTGTGGAGGGAAATGGACAGTCGACACCTCGGGTTGAGACCCTCAATCTGGACTGCTCGCATTGCACCAACTACCCCGACAACTGCCGATCTCGCTACCAAACCTCCATTTCCTCAAGCGCCCAAGTATCACCAAGTATCAGGTTTGCTCCAATCCAATTAGTCGTTGATGGAGCATTCTCAGCTAAGGGAAACATAGAGAACTGAAGTTATACTGATGGTTCGGAGTACAGGCCAATATCCTTCCCCAGTATAAGATAAGATTTCTTTATTAGTCACATGTACATCGCAACACACAGTGAAATGCACCTTTTGCGTTGAGTGTTATGGAGCAGCCCACAAGTGTCGCCACACTTCCGGCGCCAGCATAGCATGCCCACAACTTCCTAACCCGTACATCTTTGGAATGTGGGAGGAAACCGGAGAACCCGGAGGAAACCCACGCAGACACGGGGAGAACGTACAAACTCCTTACAGACAGTGGCCAGAATTGAACCCGGGTCGCTGACGCTCTAATAGTGTAAGGTTTCTTTACTGTTAGCCTTGTTAGCCTCTCTTGGCTAGAATTCCTAGTGCATCCCAACTGGGTGAGCCAGATGGACATAGACATGAAGAGCCAATGACTATTTAAGCCAATGAGCCTTTGCTGTAAAGGTCACTGGAAACTCAGCACACATACTTCCTTTCAAAGGTTAGGCTCAGGATAGCTGGGAGTTGTGATGTGGGGGATTGCTGGGTCAGGTGATCAGATGGGGTTGGGAGCTTGGACCTGGGATTTGGGCAGTTGAGGGAATGGGAGTTCGGAGTCAGATTGGGAGTTATTGGGGTAGTTGATGCAATGTGAGCAGGGCAGCGAGATGAAGCTTGAAAGAGTGCAGAGAAAATTTACGAGGATGTTTCCGGGACTTGAGGACCTGAGTTATAGGGAAAGGTTGAATAGGTTAGGACTTTATTCCCTGGAATGCAGGAGAATGAGGGGAGATCTTACAGAGGTATACAAAATTATGAGGGGTATAGATAGGGTGAATGAATGCAGGCTTTTTCCCCTCAGGTTGGGTGAGACTAGAACTAGAGGTCGTAGGTTTAGGGTGAAAGGTAAAATATGTAAGGGGAAACTGAGGGGGAGCTACTTCATTCAGAGGGTGGTGCAAGTGTGGAACGAGCTGCCAGTGGAAGTGGTAGATGCGGGTTCAATTGTAACATTTAAGACAGGTTTGGATAGGTACATGGCTGGGAGGGGTTTGGAGGGATATGGTCTGTGTGCAGGTGGATGGGACTAGGCAGAAGATCAGGTCAGCATGGACTAGATGGGCTGAAGGGCCTGTTTCTGTGCTGGAGTACTCTGTGACTCTATGAAAGACAATGGTAAGTATTTCACTTACCTACAGGAGACTCATACCAGCAGTGTTCTGGGAAGACCACATTGTCCTGAGAGTCACCAACAATGGATGCTCCCAGGACAACATAGTCCAAGGTCCCCTGTGATGCTTCAAAGAGAATACTGCAGAATGAATGACACCAACTTTATGAAACTTTGGATAGGCCACATTTGGAGTACAGTGTGCAGTTCTGGTTGCCACATTACGGAAGGATGTGGAGGCTTTGGAGATGTTGCAGAAGAGGTTCACCAGGCTGTTGCCTGGGTTAGAGAGTATTAGATATAAGGAGAAGTTGGCCAAACTTAGATTGTGTTTTTTCTGGAGTGTTGGAGGCTGAGAGGAGACCTGATAGAAGTTTATAAAATTATGAGAGGCTGAGATAGGGTAGAGAGTCAGAGTCTTTTCCCCAAGGGGAAATATCAAATACTAGAGGGCGTAGCTTTAAGGTGAGAGGGGGGGAAATTTAAAGGAGATTTATGAGGCGAGTGTTTTATGCAGAGAGCAGTAGGTGCCTGGAACATGCAGCCAGGGGAAGTGGTGGAAGCAGATACAACAGCAACGTTTAAGAGACATTTAGACGGACACATGAACAGGCAGGGAGTGGAGGGATATAGATCGTGTGCAGACAAACGCACAGTTTAAATTGGCAACATGGTTGCTGCGGAGGTAGTGCGCTGAAGGGCTTGTTCCTGTGCCGTACTCTTCTATGTTCTGTGTTGTGTCATCCTGATGTGGAAATTTCATCAGTGGCACAAAAGCCTGAAGGACCCAGTCTCACCTCCAGAGTTACGTGAAGCAACACCGAAATAGACCTTCCTGCATAACATGGAACAAAGCAACATTTTGCAATGGAATTTCTAGGCACAGGTCTTCTTGTTTACCCACACTCAAGATAAAAGTCATTAGAAGTCAGGAGAAGCTGCTTCAGAGTTTAGAGGACTGACAGAATTGGAAAAACTAATATTCAAAACTGACTTGGTGTAGCAGAATCTTGAGTGTGACAAGGAAAGCTTATTACAGATAAATAACTTCACGCCCCCATCTCATCCTTTCCTTTAGTAATATCAGCCTAACCTTGACGTCTACCTTGCGCAAGCTTCCTGCCTTGAATTTTTTGAGTTCAGCAGACACTCTTTCCTGCACTTCCTTCCTCCTCACTGCATTTGCAACTCATTCAGCAGTTCAGTCTCAAGGGCAACTATCGCTGCAATCTCACAGCTGTGCCAGGTCTCTCCCCATGGGGAGGAGGGACCTTTCACACACTGAGTTCAGATACATAATTCCCTGAAAGTGACGTCACAGGTAGACAGGGTTGTAAAGAAGGCTTTTGGCATCCTGGCATTCGTAAATCGAAGTATTGAGTATAGGAGTTGAGATGTTATGGTGAGGCTGTATAAGACATTGGTGAGGCCAAATTTAGAGTATTGTGTGCAGTTCTGGTCACCTAACTATAGGAAGGATATCAGTAAGATCGAAAGAGTGCAGAGGAGATTTACTAGAATGTTGCCGGGTCTTCAGGAGTTGAGTTACAGGGAAAGATTGAACAGGTTAGGACTTTATTCCTTGGAGTGTAGGAGAATGAGGGGAGATTTGATAGAGGTTTACAAAATTATGAGGGGTATAGACAGAGTAAATGCGAGTAGGCTCTTTCCACCTAGATTAGGAGAGATAAGTACGAGAGGACATGGCTTTAGGGTGAAAGGGGAAAGGTTTGGGGGAACATTAGGGGGAACTTCTTTATTCAGAGAGTGGTGAGAGTATGGAACGGGCTGCTATCTGACATGGTAAATGTGGGCCCACTCTCAAGTTTTAAGAATAAATTGGATAGATACATGGACGGGAGAGGTCTGGAGGGTTATGGACTGGGTGCAAGTCAATGGGACTAGCGGAATAAAGTTTCAGCACAGACTAGAAGGGCCAAATGGCCTGTTTTTTGTGCTGTACTATGGTTCTAGGTTATGTTTATTGAGTGGCCTTATAGAGTTACTTGCCCCATCTGGATGCCAGTCTTTTTTGGAAATAAAGTAGCAGTGGAAAAGCAGCATAGGACAGAGGTTAAGCTTCTTAACAGGTTCTATTTTATATAATTAGCTTGGAGTCACACAGGCCCTTTGGCCCAACGAGTTTGCACCATCAAGCCCCCATTTACACTAATCCCATATAATTCTCAGTGCATTCCTAAAGGGCCTTTAGCACTTTTGCAACACATTCAGAAACAAAATATGATACTGGCATTAGGAGAGATGAACAAGTCTTGGTCTTAAAGGTAAAGTCTTAAGGAAGGAGCGAAAGGTGGAAAGGTTCAGAGTTAATGGCCCAGGCAGTTGAAAGTATTGCCACCGAATTACAGCTGCAGAAGAGACCAGAACTGGAGAAGGCTGAAGTTCTTGGAGAGTTGTGAGATTGGTGGGGATGAGGGGAGGGGGATGCAGGTGATAACATCGTTAACACCTGCTTAGACATCATGTTTGAATTAGTTACACTTCAGATCAGATGTGGATAAACCCAGCCTATCCAATCCCTCCTCATAAATTAAAGCCCTTCACTCCAGGCAACATCTCTTCTACTGCTACCACATCCTCCCTGTCGTGCGGTGACCAGGGCTGTACACAATGCTCCAAATGCTTCATCCTTCCCACCGCTGACCCCTCAATGAGGACTGGTGTGTGTTCTCCCGACTTCCCCTTCCTGAAGTCCACAATCAGTTCCTTGGTCTTGCTGACATTGAGTGCGAGGTTGTTGTTGCGACACCACTCAACCAGCCGATCTATCTCACTCCTGTACGCCTCCTCATCACCACCTGAGATTCTGCCAACAACAGTGGTGTCATCGGTGAATTTATAGATGGTGTTTGAGCTGTGCCTAGCCACACAGTCATGAGTGTAGAGAGAGTAGAACAGTGGGCTAAGTACGCATCCTTGAGCTCCACCTAATCAGTCCCTGCCTTTCCAAATGAACATAAATCCCGTCCATTAGAATTTTTTCCAATAATTTCCCTACTATTGATGTACTTTCTCCCACACTATCAAGACTGTCAATTGTTGTATTGTCTGCAAACTTTTTAATAATATTGACCACATTTAAATTTTATTCATTACTGTATATCGCAAAAAGCAAGTGAGTTCCGTAGAACCCATTGGAAAGAGCTTTCCAGTCACAAAAGCCCCTAATCACTATTAATGCTTGCTTCCTGCCACTGGGACTATTTTGGATCCCAAGGGCTTTTATTTTTCTGTCATGTAGGACATTGTCAAAAGCCTTGTTAAAATCCATGTGGACTCCTCAAATATGTTATCCTCAGTGACCCCGCTTGTTAAATGCATAAAGTTCAATCTAGTTAGACAAACACAACCTTCACATAGCAAATCCACGCTGATGATCTTTGAACAATCCATGCTTTACTAAATGTTGATTACTATTGTTCCTCAGAAGTTAATCCAAGAATTTGCCCACAACTGAGGGTTGGGCAGACTGTCCTGGAATTTCTTGGTGCATCCCTTTCACCCTTGATGAACAAATGTTAATTCTCCAGTGCTCCTGCACCGAATCAATAACTTGATCATTTGCGTAGGAGCTGTTGACCTAGCCTGCGACAAGCATGTGGTATGAATAACTAAATAAATGCAATCTTTGCTTTGGCTTTATATCCCTGGGCGTTAACATATCGGGTGACCTGTCCTGGGCCCAGCACATAGATGCAATCACAAGGAAGGTATGCCAGCATCTCTACTTTAGGAGGGTCAGCTTGTCACCGAACACTCTTAACAAGCTTCTACAGATGTACTGTTGAAAGCATCCTCACTGGTTGTATCATGGTCTGGTACAGCAATTCAAATACTCAGGAATGTAAGAAGCTGCAGAGAGTAGTGGACTGTGCACAGTACATCAGGGGCACAACATTCCCCACCATCAGTAGTATCTACAGGAGGCGCTGCCTCAAGAAGGCAACATCATCAAAGATCCCCACCATCTGGGCCACGCCATCTTCTCGCAGCTACCATCGGGCAGGAGGTACAGAAGCCTGAAGTTTCACACCACCGGATTCAAGAACAGCTGCTTCCCTTCAACCATTCGGTTCTTGAACCAACCTGCACAACCCTAATCACTACCTCAGTATAGAAAAACTATGATCACTTTGACTACATTGCACTACAATAGACTTTGTCGTTTTTTTGTTCTAATTGTGTTCTTTCTTGGTTAATTTGTATAATATATGTTGAATTTATGTTTATTTTGTGAATGTTGTGTCTCTGTTTCTAGGCACCTGTGATGCTGCTGCAAGTAAGTTTTTCATTGCACCTGTGCATACATATACTTGTACATACATGTATTTGTACATACATGTACTTGTGCATATGACAATAAACTCGACTTTGACTTTGTACATATCAACTTTCATGAAAATCTGTTCAGTCCTGAAAGGAAGGGGAATGGGCGAGTACAGAGATGCAGGAAACAGAATGGAGGGGAATCCTCAGTGGGGAATAAAGGAAGACACATTGGAAGTGCTGGCAGAGTCACAACAGATGTGATGGAGTCAGATAGACCGTGGGAATGCAATGGAATCCCAGCAGGAAGCAGGAGGGAGCAACGCCTTTGACTAGGAAGGGGTTGTAGCCAAAGCGGAAGTTGTTCAACGTGAGAACGAATTTATCCTGATGGTGGATTGGGGCAGGTTTGTTCTCCACTCAGAGAGGAGAATCAGAGGCCCACAGGACATCCTGTAAAGGGGGGGGGCGGTGTGGTGGGGGTTGGAGGTGCCCTAGGATGGGGCAAACATGGTGAAAATGTTCCAATAAAGCAGTAATAATAGAACATGGGATGTGTCACCATTGTAGATTGGCAGAAAGTAGATGGAGAAAGGGAATATGGTCAAGGTAGGAAGACGTAAGTTGCACGGGGCAAGGGCCAGTTGAAATAATGGGTCTGTTGGACAGTTATGCTCGTAAACCTTGGGAAGAAGGTAGATGTTGGGTGTCGAGACACAAGAGACTGCAGGTACTGGGACCTGAAGCAAAGAACAAACTGCTGGAGGAACTCAGCGGGTCGAGCAGCATCTGTGGAGGCAGAGGGATGGTTGAAGTGTCAGATTGAGACCCTGTATCGGAACCAATCCAAAATGGTGACCATCCCTCCGCCTCCGCAGATGCTGTCTGACCTGCTGGGTTCCTCCAACAGTTTGTTCTTTAGATGTAGGCTGTGCGGGGTTGGGGTTGGAAGCAATGGAGGGAATGTCTCCAAGTGGCTGAGATCAGTCAGTCTGGGAAGCAATGGCTTGACGTTCAGTAATGGGGTCAATGGTACCGTTTGCTGAGGATTTCAGATATTTCCTGCCCTTATTGGAGGTAGCCACTGGCCAGATCAGGAACACAGAGATTAATTTGTTCATGAAATGTGGGCATTTGTTACATGTTCCCAACTGTGTGAAACTGAGTGATTTACTGGACTATTTCAGTTAAGGCTACATTGCTGCATGTATGGAATAATTTGTAGGGCCAGACCAGGTAACTGTAGTGTATGTGTTTGTAGACTCACCATTAAGAACTGATTGTTCTATGTGGCATGACTTTTAATCCATTATTGTACCAAACCTGCCCTCTTCTCGTTACTACCATTGGGGAGGAGGTACAGGAGCCTGAAGACCCACCCTCAACGATTCGGGAACAGCTTTTTCCCCTCTGCCATCAGATTTCTGAACGGTCCATGAACCCATGAACACTACCTTGTCATTCCTTTTTTTTTGCACTATTTATTTTGTAATTTATAGTAATTTTTGTGTCTTTGCACTATACTGCTGCCACAAAACCACAAATTTCATGTCATATAAGTCAGTGATAATAAATTATTCTGATTCTGAACACAACTGTTTGGTTGAGAGTTCACAGCCTTCACTGAAGGTTGTTCTGTTGCTCACTCTATCCCTGTCACTGATATCAGTCCAATAGAGTGTAGTCAGAAGGCAGCAAGACAGACTGAAAGCAACAGTGCTGGAGTTGTACACCTTGGAGATGATCCAGAAAGAGAAGGATGGGGGAGATGACTCTTTGACTTGAAAGGCCACAACAAGAAAGAGGCCAGATTTGGCAGTGAGGACACAAGATGAAGTGAAAGCCAGGACACAAAAATGGTGATACTTAAGAACAACTAAAGTCGCAATGAAGTTCATGGTATCCAGCAATGTACCAAATACAATGTGTAATTGTAACTACTGTAGCAGTTGGTCAGAGTAAATAGTGTGTTAAATTTTATGTCAGCAGCTTGGGATATGGAGGTGACAGAAGGAACATTGTGGACAAGAATACCTAATGTATTCACGGTCGTTACGAAGACATGTTGAAGCCACAATTACAAAACAGGATATGAAACCAATGAAGCAAAAAAAAACTGCAGATGCTGTAACTCTGAAATAAAACCAGAAAATGCCAGAAACACTCAGCAAGTCAGGCAGCGTTTGTGGAGTCAGCATTTCAGGCCAATAATCCTTCGTCAGAACACAGAGGATAAGAAGTGAGCTGTTTCTGAAGCCCAGCTGAAGGAGTGATCCTTGAGGGTTATAAGCTTCAGGAGTGAAATGTTCGATGAAAATTAGACTAAGTGATCCTGAATTTATTTTTAGTTGAATTTGCAGCTATATAGAGTCATAGAGCAATACGGCACAGATACAGGCCCTTCGGCCCAACCAGTCCATGCCGACCACGGTGCCCACCCAGCTAGTCCCAACTTCTTGCGTTTGGCCCATATCCCTCCAAGCCCCGCCCCTCCATGTACCTATCCAAGTGCTTCTTAAATGATACTATTGTACCTGCTTCAACCACTTCCTCCGCCAGCTTGTTCCATATACTCACCACCCTCTGCGTGAAAAAGTTGCTCCTCATGTCCCTATTAAATCTTTCCCCTCTCACCCTAAACCCATGCCCCCTAGTTTTGGACTCCCCTACCCTGGGGAAAAGACTGTTACCATCCACCTTATCTATGCCTCTCATTATTTTAAACACTTCTGTGTGGTCGCCCCTCATTCTCCTACGTTCCAAGGGATAATATATATTGACATAAATAGTTAACTAGTTGTATAATTCTATGTATGCAAATAGAAGATTGTATAGGTTCATTACATACTTTTCTAAAGCCGTGTAGTACGTGTACCTAATGCACCATAAGGTTTGACTTTTAGAACATTTTTGTACCAGATGCTGCATTTGGTTGAAAGGCTTTAAGCCTTCAGAGTTCTGTTGATGGCGTAACACTATTGCAGCGCCAGCGACTTGGGTTCAATTCCCGCCGCTGTCTGCAAGGAGTTTGCACGTTCTCCCCGTGTGTCTGCGTGGGTTTCCTCCGGGTGCTCCGGTTTCCTCCCACATTCCAAAGACGTACAGGTTAGGAGCTGTGGGCGCGCTATGTCGGCGCTGGAAGCGTGGCGACACTTGCGGGCTGCCCCCCAGCACGTTCTCAGTAACGCAAAAAGATGCGTTTCACTGTGTGTTTCGATGTACATGTGACCAATAAATAAATATCTCATCTTATTTGCCATTGCAAGCAGCAGTTTAAAAGAACCTACAGACAGTAGTAAAGATGGTAGATTTCCTTTCCTGGAGCATTGGTGAGTTAAGTATATTTTTTCAACAATGTAGTAGTTTCATGGTCACTGATGTTGGCTTTGCATTGTAGATTATTTAATTGGTGGAACTTAATTTCCCCAGTTGCTGCTTTAGGATTTGAAACCATATCTGCGCATTGCTAGTCTAAGTCTCTGAATTCCCAGCTGAACAACAGAACCACTACAATACTTTAACCTGTGTGTGTGCAGTCAGTGAATGCAGGACTCTGGAAAAGCCCCTGGAGCATTTCCTGGCAACTGCTAAGATTTGCTGATGAGCATTTTAATGACACAGCTCCTGAATTCAACATGAAGCGCTGTGGCGGGTCAGGGGAAGTGGCAAAGAAACCTCAAGCGCTGCTACATCATTAACGCAACAAAGGGCTCCTCTGAGTTTGGCGCGTTGCCCTTCGTGCACCTTTGTTGCTCAAGCTCTGTGAAAGCATGAATGAGCCAGTGAGGTTTTCACTTCCTGCGTGTGTGTTTAAATAAACATAGTGCAAGAAAGCAATTAGTATTTTCTGCAAACACTGTTAATGTTTGGCCTCTGCAGTCATGGAAAAAAAGCCTCCCACGTGACTGCTCGGGCTCCGGCCTTGAATGGTTGCTGGGTAAACTTAATGCCATTCACTTATCGCTTGTGAACTTGGATATGAATGGAGAACGAGACAGTCAGGGTTGTCAGTGATTGGCTGCTTGCAGGCTCTCTCTCTCACACTCTCTCTCTCTCTCTCTCTCTCATTCACTCATCATTCTATTCACCAAGAAGCATGCCCTGAGCCCTGAATTCTATCTGTTAGGGACTCCTATTCACTGACACGCATATGATAATTGAGAATGCCCTGTCAAGAATGATAAGGCAAAATGCAATAAGAAAGTCACTGGAAGGGTGAAAGCCAGCCTCCTGGGCTGCTGTTTTCGTTTTTTAGTGCTGGTTTTGACGATTCAGCTGAACATCCTGCTATTGTGAAATTTCTGTGAATCATTCACTTTACGGATTGAGCAAGGTAACCTCTCCAAGGAGACAAGCTTCAGTGAACTGCATTCGGACTGTCGTGCTGCATTCTGTGAATGAGAGGTATCAGGCTTTGTGAATTGGACAGACTGAATGAAATTACAAAGATGCTCTCGCAAGGCATTACGATATGCGGTGGCTCCAGCATCTTTTAACAAAGCAGAAAAAGCCCAAAGATAGTGGGGACATTGAAGGGATGGCTCCTCAAGTGCTCATTTTACATTTCTTGAATCTTTGCTCAACAGTACCTGTTTCTGAGATTACGTATCTATGTAAATTGTACATTTACATACAATTTGACTTTCAAGTTACAGAGATAATACAATGTATTTTTCCCAAGGAAAGGGAACCAAAAACTGGAGGGCATAGTTTTAAGGTGAGAGGGGAAAGATTTAAAAGGGACCTGAGGGGCAACTTCTTCATGCAGAGGGTGGTCAGTATATGGAACGAGCTGCCAGAGGGAGTGGTTGAGGCAGGTACAATAACAACATTTAAAAGACATTTAGACAGGTACAGGGATAGGAAAGAGTTAGATGGATATGGGCCAAATGCAGGCAAATGGGATGAGCTTAGGTGGGCACCTTGGTCAGCGTGGTTGGTCTGAGGGCCTGTTTCTGTGCTGTATTGCTCTACAGCTCTATGAAAAAGTTTATTAGGGGTGAAAAATGACAGCAAAAGGCAGTAGAAAAGGAGGTGCGCTTTTATATTTCCTCCTACATATCCAGATCACTGGTTGGCCAAGGTAATGGCCACATCAACAACAACAAAAACGATTTCCATTTAATGTAATGAAATGTCCAACGGCAAGTGACGTTATAAAACAAAAATTAACTCTAAACCAGTTAAGGAGATGGTTTGGGCAGGGAACCCAAAGCTTGGTCAGAGGTAAGTTTTGAGGAGAGCCTTAGAGGAGGAGGAGGGAGTTTGATGGTGATTACCGAATCAAAGTCCTTGGCAACTGTGGGCATGGCAGCTAATGCTACTGAGGTAATCCAGAGGCAAGAATTAAAGGAACGGATACAACTCAGTGTTGCAGAGCTGGAGGAGGTTATGGGAGCAGAGAGGGTGGGCCCATAAAGAAGAATTTTAAAATCAAGTCATTGGAAGTATGAGGATGAAGGGTATATGAGGCCCAAAGCAAAATGTGAATGAGACTCTGAGCAACATCTTATCAGAGTCAAGAAGTTATAGAGTCATACAGCATGGAATTAGGCCATTCAGCCCAGCTGGTCCATGCAGAACAAGATGCCCATCCAAGCTAGTCCCATTTGCCTGTGTCTGGCCCTTCTAAACCTTTCCTATCCATGTACCTGTTTTCTTAGATCGTCCTTTGGAGTTGACCATGACTTCCACTCCACTTCTGAAGTGGTACCACCAGGCTCAAGGACAGCTAAAGCACGTACCACCAGGCTCAAGGACAGCTTCTATCCCACTAAGGTTATTGAACGGTTCCCTAGTACGATGGGATGGACTCTTGATCTCACAACCTACCTCATGATGACGTTGCACCTTATTGTCTACCTGCACTGCACTTTCTCTGTAACTGTTACACTTTATTCTGAATTCTCAGAATCATAATCAGGTTTATTATCACTGACATATGTCATGAAATTTGCTGTTTTGCGGCAGCAGTACAGTGCAAGACATAGAGACAAAAAAATTACTATAAGTTACAAAAATAAATAAATAGTGCAAAAGAGGAATAACGAAGTAGTGTTCATGGGTTCGTGGACCGTTCAGAAATCTGATGGTGGAGAGGAAGAAGCTGTTCCTGAAACGTTGAATGTGGTTCTGTTATTGTTTTACCTTGTACGACCTCAATGCACAGTGTAATGAGTTGGTCTGTGTGAACGGTATGCAAAGCAAGTTTTTCTCTGTACTTCGGTACAAGTGACAATAATAAACCAATACCAATTCCAAGTCCAAGTGGTTAATGAGGCCAATGTGGGAACCGCAGACTGCCACAGATGAGTAGAGATGTTCAACGGGACGAGTGGGCAGGTAGTTTGGGTGTTTCATTGCTTTTTCTGCCAGTTTTTCAGCTGGCGAGCTCCTGTTGAAGAGGTGCTCTGTGCCTTTCTGGAAGCTCTTCCACTTTGAGCTATCACAGCCGACAGTTCCCACAGTCCATGAGGATGTTCAGGTTTTCTTCAAGGTGGCTTTGAGAACATCCTTGAAGAGTTTTCTCTGTCCTCTGGAAGTCTGAGCCTGACAGAGGGACATGGACAGCAGAGATTTAGATGTCTCAGTCTCACAGAGAGCAGGTCAAGAGGGGGCAGGCCAGGAGTGTGTCGGAATAGATAAGACCAGATGTAACAAAGTCACGGACATCGACGGCAGATGAGCAGCAGAGGTGAGGTGGGGTGATGTTGCAGAGGGGGAGATTGGCAGTGTTAGAGATCTGCATATAACGCCGAGGCTACAAACTGTTAAATCTGAAACGGATCTTTTTTTTATAAGGAGCTGGTATTTGGATATCAGAAAAAAGATGTACATTGTTAGCTCACAGATTAATCCTGATCTCACAAAGCTGGTCTGAATAGTCTACTTGAAATCCAATTTCCCTATGAAGTCTTAGCTTTTGACAGAAGCCAGGGAGAAGGATGGAGCTGCTTGGTAGGAGTTTGTAGTAGCAATCAAGGACGCTGGCTTCAGTTTTAAGATATTTATTAGTCACATGTACATCGAAACACACAGTGAAATGCATCTCTTTTCGTTACTGGGAATGTGCTGGGGGCAGCCAGCAAGTGTCGCCACTCTTCTGGCGCCAACATAGCATGCCCACAGCTCCTAACCGGTACATCTTTGGAATGTGGGAGGAAACCAGAGCACCTGGAGGAAACCCACACAGACACGGGGAGAATGTACAAACTCCTTACAGACAACGGCGGGAATTGAACCCGGGTCGCTGGCGCTGTAATAGTTTTATGCTAACTGCTACACTACCGTGCCGCCCATACGTGGAGGAAATTTCTGCTCCTCCATTTGGTGAATTTGGAGACAGTAGGGTGGGGGTCAGTGGAGGTGGAAGGTGGGTTGGTCAATGTCCGTGTGGAAACTGATGGGAGCTTTTGGATGATGTAGCTGAGGAAGAGAGAACACATCCTATCCGGACGCATCACAGCTTGGTACAGCGACTGCGCTGCCCGAGACCCCAAGAAATTGAAGAGAGTTTTGAACACAGCCCAGTCCATCACACAAACCATCCTCCCATCCATGGACTCTGTCCACACTTCCTGCTGCCTCGGGAAAGTGGCCAACATAATCAAAGACCCCTCCCACTCTGAACATTCCTTCTTCTTCCCCCCTTCCATTGGGCAGAAGATGCAAAAGCCTGAGAATACGTACCACCAGGCTCAAGGACAGCTTCTATCCCGCTGTTATAAAACTCTTGAACAGATCTCTTACACCATAAACGTGAACTTTTGTTCTCTCAACCTACTTTGTCATGTCCCTTGCACCTTAATTGTCACCTGCACTGCAGTTTCTCTGTGACTGTAACATGATATTCTGCATTCTGTTATTACTTTCCTTTTGTACCACCTCGATGTGCTTATGCATGGAATGATCTATCTGGATGGCATGTAAGCAAAGCTTTTCAATGTATCTCGGTACATGTGACAATAACAAACCAATTACCAATTACTCGATGAGAAATAGGAGGGTCTATCTTTGTGCTCAAGTCAGGCCAGACTGTCTGCCTCTCATATTGAGTAAATGATTTTCACTTTTAGCAGTGATGGGCATCTGATCGACAAAGATCATTTGTATCCTTCTCATTTTTCCTGACTGGTTGCATCACAGCTTGGTATGGAGCCTCCAATGTGCAGGATCGCAAGAGGCTGCAGAAGGTTGCAAACTCAAGCCAGCTCCATCATGGGCACAACCCTCCCCACCATCATCTTCAAGAGGTAGTGCCTCAAGAAGGCAGCTTCCATCACTAAGGACCCTCACCATCTGGGACATGTCCTCTTCTCATTACTACCATCGGGGAGGAGGTACAGGAGCCTGAAGACCCACACTCGATGATTCAGGAGCAGCTTCTTCCCCTCTGCCATCAGATTTCTGAACGGTCCATGAACCCACAAACACTACCTCATTATTCATTTCTTTTGTACTATTTATTTATTTTTGTAATTTATAGACCTTATGTCTTTGCACTGTACTGCTGCCACAAAACAACAATTTTCACATCACATGTCAGTGATAATAAATCTGATTCTGATTCTGGTACCAGTACTGAGAGAGCACTGCACCGTCAGATAGTCAGAGTACAGCCATGGCTCTGCACTCTTGGGACAGCACTGAGGGAACGCTGGACTGAGAGAGGTGCAGTAGTGAGAGAATACTGACCATTGGAGAGGCAATACTGTTGGGAATGTTACACTGATAGAGAGGCAGTACTGAGGGAGTGCTGCACAGTTGGAGGGATGGAACTGAAGGATTGGTGCACTATCAGAGAGGCAATACTGTGAGAAAGCCACACCTTTGCACGGTAGTATAGCGCTTAGCGTAACGCTATTACAGCGCCAGCGACCCGGGTTCAATTCCTGCCGCTGTCTGCAAGGAGTTTGTACGTTCTCCCTGTGTCTGTGTGGGTTTCCTCCGGGTGCTCCGGTTTCCTCCCACATTCCAAAGATGTACGAGTTAGGAAGTTGTGGGCATGCTATGTTGGTGCTGGAAGTGTGGCGACACTTGCGGGCTGCCCCCAGAACACTCTATGCAAAAGATGCATTTCACTGTGTGTTTCGATGTACGTGTGACTAATAAAGATATCTTATCTTTTGGAAAGATAAGACTGAGGACCTGCTCCACCATCAGAAGGCAGTGCTGAGAGTGCATTGCACTACTGAGGTGCAAGGCTAATCTTTAACCTGATTGCTGTCACTTAAGGAGAAGGCAAGTGTCAGTTCCCATGCGAGGCCAATTAGCAGACGACCGGATGTTTCACGTAGTCAGTGTTAGTGAGTCAGCTTCCTGAGAGTCTGTGGGAAAACGCAACGTTAACAAGCTGATGTAGACAGGAATCGAAGTCTATTTCCCATGTGGGGGCGTGGAGTGGGTTCTGGGGTTTGGAAACATACTTGGCCAGTGCTGTAAAGAAAGAAAGACTTGCATTTCTATAGCACTTACTTGTGGCACTTCTTGGCTTGTTTGGAATGTTGCCAGTGCTGTGAAGCAGCAGTTACAGGAGCTATTTTGTACTCCGCTCTGTGTTCATGGCCAGATTATTGGTTTAGTGACACAAAAGCCAAAACGTGGATGCTTGTAATCTGAAGGAAAATATGAAAATAATGGGAATGAAAGATAGTATTCAGGTACTGCAAGTAGTCAAGGAAGTAAATAGAAATTAGCAAGAATTACAGAGGGACCGAGATCAGCTGGGTCAGTGGGCTGAGGAATAGGAAATGGTTTTCAATTCAGACAAGTGGATGTCAGAGGCAAGTTTTTCACACAGAGAGTTGTGGGTGCATGGAACGCACTACCGGCAGAGGTGGTGGGGGCAGATACATTATCTCTTAGATAGACACATGAATGACAGAAAAATGGAGGGCTATGTGGGTGGGAAAGGTTAGATAGATCTTAGAGCAGGATAAAATGTCGGCACAACATCGTGGGCTAAAGGTCCTGTACTGTGCTGTAGTGTTCTATGTTCTATGTTTATCTGTGTTCATGTGTCTATCTAAAAGCCTCTTCAACACCACGATCATCTCTCCCTCCATCACCACCCCGGCAGCCCGTTCCAGGCACCCACCACTCTCTGTGTAAAAAATTGATGTAGATAGATGCATGTACACCACCCCCTTTCCTGAAGTCAATGACCAGCTCTTTAGCTTTGTCGACTTTGAGGGAAAGGTTGTTGTCATGACACCATTCCACTAAGCTCTCTATCTCCTTCCTGTACTCCGACTCATCATTGTTTGAGATATGGCCTACAACGGTGGTATCATCTACAAACTTGTATATGGAGTTAGAGCAGAATCTGGCCATACAGTCGTGAGTGTATAGGGAGTAGAGTAGAGGGCTGAGGGCGCAGCCTTGTGGGGCACCAGTGTTGAGAATAATCGTGCCGGAGGTATTGCTGCCTATCCTCACTGATTGCGGTCTGTTTGTTAGAAAGTCAAGGATCCAGTTACAGAGGGAGGTGTTGAGTCCTAGGTCTCGGAGTTTGGTGACAAACTTGCTTGGAATTATTGTATTGAAGGCAGAGCTGTAGTCAATAAACAATAGTCTAACGTATTGTACTCTAACGGATGAGTTAGAGTAATCTAACAGATGAGTTGGGCCGAAGGTCCTGTTTCCATGCTGTATGACTCTGTGACTCTGTGAATGTTGCCCATTATTGCAAGGGGATGAAGTATAAAAGTATGGATGTATTGTTAAAACTGTAGAGAAGTTTACTGAGAGATACCAGATGGACAACAGTCCATTTCAACAATAGTTTTGAAATAAAGAAAATAAAGGAGGACATAGTGAGTGCAGTTAGCAGAGTTGGCTGTGACGCACTGTCAGAGACCCAGATTCAGTCCTGACCTCGGGTGCTGTCTGTGCGGAGTTTGCACGTTTCCCCTGTGGCAACATGAGTTTCCTCCCACATCCCAAAGATGTGCGGGTTGGAAGGTTAATTGGCCGCCGTAAATTGCCCCTCATGTGTAGGTGAGGGGTAGAATCTGGGGCAGAGTGGATGAGAGTGTGGGGAGAATAAAATTAGTGTAAATGGGTGATTGATGGTCAGCAGGGACTCAGTGGGCTGATGTACTTGTTTCCATACTGTACCTCTCTATGACTCTGTGTCCTGAGGTGCTGCATACTGAGTCCTTATTTAAAGAGACAGTTCAGCTAGGGTTCTCTAGGTTGATTCTTATGGATCAGTCTGTACTCAGTGGAGATTAGAAGTACAGGAGGTGATCTTATTGGAAAATAAGATTCTGAGGGTTCTGAAAATAGATGCTGAGTGGATGTTCCCCTTTGACGAGGAACCTAGGACTAGGGGACATCAGATAAGATATTTATTTATTAGTCACATGTACATCGAAACACACAGTAAAATGTGTCTTTTTGCATTACTGAGGATGTGCTGGGGGCAGCCCGCAAGTGTCACCACGCTTCCAGTGCCAACATAGCATGCCCACAGCGTACAAACTCCCTACAGACATTGGCTGGAATTGACCCCGGGTCGCTGGCGCTGTAATAGTGTTACACTAACCGCTACACTACCGTGATGCCATTTCCTAGGGATCATGTCTGTAAGGAAGACATGTAGTAATACAGTTATGTGTACAACCTGTCAATAGATTATACTTAAATCTTCTTTAACCCTTTCAAGGTTTACATCATCATCATCAACTGCAGGTATAGCAGACAGCTTCTCCTGGAGACACTGTGAAGATCCTCCAAAGTCGCTATTTATTGAGGGGATTTAGTGTTTAATTTCTTTTGTGTTGAATTTGCCCATTTGTCTCAAGGTGATCTGCACTCCCATGAAGGATCTAACAAAGCAAATGTCAGTTCAATGGCCTTCAGTTCCATGCATTGGTCATACAAATATCCATCCAATATCTAGCTCTGAATACAACCTCCACAAGGAGGTCCCAGTGCTTTTTGAACAAGGGTGTCTCTTCTCATTCTGTCCACAGACAGTATTTATGTTAACCAATCCACGCTCCACTCATTTTCTCAGAAGTAGCGTGGGCACGGTAGTGTAGCGGTTAGCATAACGCTATTACAGCACCAGCGACTCGGGTTCAATTCCGGCCGCTGTCAGTAAGGAGTTTGTACATTCTCCCTGTGTCTGCGTGGGTTTCCTCTGGGTGCTGCAGTTTCCTCCCACATTCCAAAGACGTACGGGTTAGGAAGTTGTGGGCATGCTATGTTGGCGCCAGAAGTGTGGTGACACTTGCGGGCTGCCCCCAGAACACTCTACGCAACAGATACATTTCACTGTGTGTTTCAATGTACATGTGATTAATAAAGGAATCTTATCGTATCTTATCCCTGCGATTGGCCTTTCCAGGTCTTCCCTTCCAATTGTGGCATTCCCAAGATGCGATCCAAAGCTGGATCTTGTGTTGAAATCTCTAAAGAGGATCACCTTGGCTCATTCCTTGAATGAGCTTGGCATGATCCCTCGTTTAGAACAAGGGATCATGCATTTAAGACAGAAATAAGGAGGAATTTCTACTCTTAGAGCACCATGAATCTTTGGTACTCTGTATCGTACAGCGCCATGGAGGCTGAATCACTGAATATATTGCTGGCCAAGGTGGATTTTTGGTCTACAGGGGAACACTGTTGTAGTTGGAGAAGGTCACTCAAGCCTGCCTCACCATTCAATGTGACCATGGCTGATCTGCCCAAGGTGTCATCTCCTCTTCTGTGCCAGTTCCCCGATACCCCAATCTTTCCAAAATTTATCTATTTCCTTTTTAAACACCTCCAGTGATCCATCCTCCACAACCCTCTGGGGAGACAATGCTGCAGATTCACCACCATCCAAATTCCTACGTACCCCAGTTTTAGATGATCAGCTCTTAATCTTGTCCCTTCATCTGAGACTCACCTACTAGTGGAAATATCTCGTGGCCTACCTTGAGCCAGAATCAGATTTATTATCACTGTCTGATGTGACGTGAAATTTGTTGTTTTGCGGCAGCAGTATAGTGCAAGACATAAAGACAAAAAAAAATTACTATGTTACGAAAATAAATACCTAGTGCAAAAGAGGAATAACGAGGTCGTGTTCATGGGTTCATGGACCGTTCAGAAATCTGATGGTGGAGGGGAAGAAGCTGTTCCTGAAACGTTTGAGTGTAGGTCTTCAGCCATGATCTTACTGGTTGGCTTGAGAGGCCAAACATCCTTCTCCTGCCACTATCATCAAATTCACAACAGGTCGGACAGCATCCTTGGAGAAAGAAGGAAAGTTAACATTTCAGTGATTTTAGTAACATGCACTGAGGTATAACAATTGGCCAGCACTGGGGATTCACACTCTGCCATACAGTCATAGAGTCATACAGCACGGAAACAGGCCCTTCGGCCCAACTAGTCCATGCTGACCAAGATGCCCACCTAAGCCAGTCCCATAGGCCAGCGTTTGGCCCATATCCCTCTAAACCTTTTCTATCTATGTACCTCCACTTTAAATGTTGTTAATGTACCTGCCTCAACCACTTCCTCTGGCAGCTCGTTCCATATACAGACCACCATATGGAAAAGTTGCCCCACAGATTCCTATTAAATCTCTTCCCTCTCACTCTAAATCTATGCCCTTTAGTTCTTGATTCCCCAACCCTGGGAAAAAGACTGTGTGCATTCACCCTATCTATGCCCCTATATGATTTTATACACCTCTATAAGTTCACCCCTCAGTCTCCTACGCTCCATAGAATAGAGTCCTAGCCTGTCCAACCTCTCTGTATAACTCACAGCCTGCCCAAACTCTCTCTGTAACTCAGTCCTTCAAGTCCTGACAACATCCTCGTAAATCTTTGAAATTGTAAATCTCGCAAATGTTTTGCCCTTCTTTGAAACAGCACCATCCAGCTGAGAGAGCAGATAGGGCCTCATTGCCATGTGTTGGTGTTGGTATTGGTTTGTTATTGTACCGAGGTACAGTGAAAAACTTGTCTTGCATACCGATCATACAGGTCAATTCATTACACAGTGCAGTTACATTGAGTTAGTACAGAGTGCATTGAGGTAGTACAGGTAAAAACAATAACAATACAGAGTAAAGTGTCACAGCTACAGAAAAAGTGCAATGCAATGTCTCAACCAAAAGACCCCACTTCCAACACCGCCTCAGCAGGACACTGGAGCATCAGCCCACACACTCATGTTCAAAGTCCCGGTGTGAGACTTGAACCCACATTACTGACTCAGGGACATGAAGTACTAAAAACTGAACCACAGCTGACACTTGGTGGGGGTGTAATCACAGACTATTTTTAACACTGCAGCCTACAGACTGGGGCAGGATCTATGATGAACACATTATGAGCTAATTACCTCTGTCTTCTCTGTCTAGACTGGGTGAGCAGTTGAAAGCAATCTAACCCACAGATCTATTCCAGTTAGAATGAGATATAAGAGAGAAGAAATTAGTGTGTTGCTTTCTTTATAACACATTCTCTATCTGTTGTCAGTCACCCTTTAGATAACACCCAGAGTGACTTCAACACTGTTAGGATTCTGTTCTGCTGTTAAAAACTGTGTACAATTTCAGTCTTTTTCTTTCTTTTTCAATCTTTTTATTAGTTTTCAAATTAATACAGGTTAATATATAACATCAATGTTTGTACATGTAATACAAAGAGATCAGGAGAACAATCATGGCCTAGATGATCATAAAGAACAATAAAGTATATAAAAAATCTGTAGCTCCAACAGTCTCTTAGTGAATGAATACAATATAAAAGAAAGGAAAGAAAAAGATTTATTATAAAATATAAAAGAAAAAAAAATCCCCAAAACAATAAGAAAATTTATACAGTATATCAAACCAAACTAAGCTAAAGAAAAAAAATTCAAAAAAAAACTGGACTAAAATTTCTCAGTAGAAACAGAGCAATATTATGTTGTCAACTCCATTCCTCTAAGTTGAAAGATTATTACAAGGGGATCTATATCATGTGAAAATATTGAATAAATGGACTCCAAACTTCCTCAAATTTAAGCGAAGGATCAACAATACCACTCCTAATTTTTTCCAAGTTTAAACATGATATAGTTTGAGAGAACCATTGAAAAGTAGTAGGGGGTATTGGATCCTTCCATTTAAGCAAAATGGATCGTTTGGCCATTAAGGTAACAAAGGCAATCATACAGTTGGCAGAGGCAGATAGATGGCCAGACTCTATCCTTGGTAATCCAAAAATTGCAGTGATAGGATGAGGTTGTAAATCAATCTTCAGTACGTTTGAAATAATGTTAAAAATATCTTTCCAATATTTTTCCAAAGGAGGACAGGACCAAAAAAAAGTGTATAATTTCATTCATTATTTATTTGCTGAAATAAATTTGCATCAAGTCAAAGCTGGTTTGACACACAAAGCCCTGTAGGGAACTTAGCGGGTCAGGCAGCATCTGTGGAGGGAAATGGACTGTCGACATTCAGGTCGAGACCTTCATCTGGACTGAAAGATAGAGGGGAGAGAGCCGGTATAAAGAGGTGGAGGGAAGGGGAGGGGCAAGAGCTGTCAAAGTCGAGTTTATTGTCATCTGCACAAGTCCATGTGTGCACAGGTGCAATGAAAAACTTACTTGCAGCAGCATCACAGGCACAGAGCATCAGATGAGCAGCATTCACGAGAAATATAAGCAGCATAAACAGATCCAGGTGAGGGGGTGATAGGTAAGTGAGGGGGGGAGAGTGGGAATGGCGTCAGAAGCTGGGAGGTGACAGCTGGAAGTGTCAAAGGGCTGAGGGTGTTGGAATCTGACAGGAGAGGACAGTGGACCATGGAATAGAGGGAGGGAGGTGGGGTGGGGAACCGGTGGGGGGAGTGTGTGGGTGATGGGCAGAGGGAGAGGGTGGGGAGGGGTAGGGTGGTGGGGGCCAGGTGGATCAGGAGGAAAGAGAAAAGAGAACAGGGGAAAGGAGCGTGAAGTTCTAAGATAAGATATCTTCATTAGTCACATGTACATCGAAACACACAGTGAAATGCATCTTTTGCGTAGAGTGTTCTGGGGGCAGCCCGCAAGTGTCGCCACGCTTCCGGCGCCAACATAGCATGCCCACAACTTCCTAACCCGTACGTCTTTGGAGTGTGGGAGGAAACCGGAGCACCCGGAGGAAACCCACGCAGACACACGGGGAGAACGTACAAACTCCTTGCAGACAGCGGCCGGAATTGAACCCAGGTCGCTGGCGCTGTAGTAGCATTACGCTAACCACTACGCTTCAGTGTTCATGTTGCCAGGTTGGAGACTGCCTAGGTGGGACGTGAGATATAGCCTCACCCTGGCAATGGAGGAGGCCGAGGACAGACATGTCGGTGCGGGAATGGGAAGGAGTATTAAAATGGCTGGCGACCGGGAGATCCAGGCCGCCAAGGCAGACAGAGCGAAGGTGCTCGGCGAAGCGGTCACCCAATCTGCACCCGGTCTCACCGATGTAGAGGAGGCTGCAACGAGAGTACTGGGTGCAATAAAAAGCTGGTTTCTGACTTGTCATGATTTTTCACGATGGGTGTGGCTGAATGTTAGCAAGCATCAACTATCAGACAAACCTACACCATACAAACATCAGCTGCTGCTGGAAGATCAAAGAAAGATGCACTTACTGGCCTTCCAAAGTAAGGACTCGAGGGTTGAGTTACAGGGAGAGGTTGAGCAGGTTAGGACTTTATTCCTTGGAATGTAGAAGATTGAGTGGTGACCTTACAGAGGTGTATAAAATCATGTGAGACATAGATAAGGTGAATGCACACAGTCTTTTTCCAAGAGAAAGGGAACCAAATACTAGAGGGCATAGGTTTAAGGTGAGAGGGGAAAGATTTAAAGGGGCAAATATTTCACACAGAGGGTGGTGGGTATATAGAATGAGCTGCCTGGGGAAGTGGTAGAGGCAGGTACAATTACAGCATTTGAAAGATATTTGGACATGTACATGGATAGGAAATGTTTAGAGGGATATTGGACTAACTCAGGAAAGAATCTTAAGAGCATAGGATCATAAGATACAGGGGCAGAATTAGGCCATTTGGCCCATTGAATCTGCTCTGCCATTCAATCATGGCTGTTTTTAACCCCATTCTCCCAGCTTCTCCCTGTTACCCTTGACCCCCTTACCAAGCACGAACCTATCAATCTCTGCCCTAAATACACCCAATGACTTGGCCTCCGCAGCCCTCTGTAGCAATGAATTCCACAGATTCACCACCCTCTGGCTGAAGAAATTCCTCCTCATCTCAGTAAAACAGTTAAAGGGATGTCCCTTTATTCTAAGGCTGTGCCCTTGGATTCTAGGTTGGCCCATTGGTTGAACCTTGGTTGGCATGGGTGAGTTGGGCCGAAAGGCCTCTTTCCCTGCTGTGTGACTCTATGGCATTAGTGAACTGGATGGATTTTTATTATAATCTGGTAGTTTTTGAAGTTATTCTAACACTGTTTGTAGCTTGTAAGCATAAAACCATAAGACATAGGAGCAGAATTAGGCCATTTGGCCCATCGAGTCTGCTCCGCCATTCGATTATGGCTGATTTATTTTTCCCTCTCAACCCCATTCTCCTGCCTTCTCCCCGTAACCTTTGATGCCCTTACTAATCAGGAACCTATCAACCTCCACTAAAAACAGCCAATGACTTGGCCTCCACAGCTGTCTGTGGCAATGAATTCCACAGATTCGCTGCCCTCTGGCTGAAGGAATTCCTCCTCATCTCTGTTCTAAAGGGACGTCCTTTTATTCTGAGGCTGTGCCTAGAGTCTCCCACTACTGGAAACATCCTCTCTACGTCCACTCTATCCGGGCCTTTCAATATTCATTTGTTTCCAAATATTTCCAAATATTCCATGCATTTAAGGCGAGAAGGGGTAGGTTCAGAACATCTGTGAGGGTACGTTTTTTACTCAGAGAGTGGTGGATGCTTGGAATGTGTTGCCTGATAGGGTGGTGGAGGCAAATTCATTGGGGGCTTTTAAGAGGGGCTTGGATGGGCACATGAATGAGAGGAAAATGGAGGGATATGGGTATTCTGTAGGTAGGAGGGATTAGCTATGTCAGTACAACATTGTGGGCCGAAGGGCCTGTTCTGTGCAGTACTGTTCCATGTTATGTTCTATTTATTTGGAATATTCCAAATAATGTAATTTGCCAAATTATAGTATTCCCAATTATTAATGGAATTTAAACTCCCCAACTGCAGTGATGGGATTTGAACCGGGTCTCTGGATTGTGAGCCAGCACTGGCCCTGGCGTGGTCTTCCGCTGGTGGGTTGATAGGATATTTTCAGTAGACACAGGTCTGGTGACCTGGGTTCAATCCTGACCACTGACACTGTCTGAGGATCAACCAGCTGATGGAGGTGTGAGTTGCCAGCTTCCAAACTCTGAGACTTGGCTGAGTGCAATGTCAGGCCCATAAAGTGGTCACTTGCACTGACCTAACAGCTTTGACAGCCAGTGAGACCTCATCACTTCACCAGCCCCCACCCCCCCCCCCCCCCCCCATGAGACGCACCAGCTCTCAAATGTGATGCTGGAGACTGATGTTAGAGGATGTCCCTGACATTCAGAAAGATTCCAAATCTCTCAATAGATAAGATAAGATATCTTTATTAGCCACATCTACATTGAAACACAGAGTGAAATGCATCTTTTGCGTAAAGTGCTCTGGGGACAGCCCGCAAGTGTCATCACTCTTCCGGTGCCAACATAGCGTGCCCACAACTTCCTAACCCATACGTCTTTGGAAAGTGGGAGGAAACCGGAGCACCCGGAGGAAACCCACGCAGACACGGGGAGAATGTACAAACTCCTTACAGACAGCGGCCGGATTTGAACCCGGGTCGCTGCTGCTGTAAAGCGTTACGCTAACCGCTACACTACCATGCCTGAAGTTTGAAGAATCAAAACCATTTACAGATTTTTAAAAGTTTAGGCAATTAAACGCACTTCAAAACATTTAAATTAACTTAAAAAATAAGCTCCACTAACCCCTCTCCTGAGCTGATTTCTCTTGAGGCAGGGTTTCAACCCGAAATGCCGACAATTCCTTTCTCCACCACAGCTGCTGCTCGACCCGCTGATTCCTCCAGCAGATGGTTTGTTGTGGCTGATTTCTCCCCTTTAACGGGCCTGTGGTGTTTAACTCTGCACTGGCTCAATGGGTAGATTTCCTATTCAGAGAGGCGGGAGACCAGCACTGGTCAACATTGTTCTGTTTGGCTCCAGGAGGAACCCACCAGATGCATTGGGGTGGGAGCTGGTCGCTCTTGATTAGGCCAAACGTCAACATTGGAAACTGAGACTCCACAGGGAAATGTGGTACGTCCTACTGTAGTGTTTTAATTTTCCACAGAGCATGGAAGAAGGCCATTCCGCCCATTGAATCCTTCTCCCCCAACTTATTTCCCTGCAACCTATTCTCCCACACGTACCCAGTGACAACCCCCTGATTTCCCTCTACACTGAGGGCAACTTATAGTGCTTGGAATGTGGGAGGAAACCGGAGCACCCGGAGGAAACCCACAGGGTCACAGGGAGAACGTGTAAACTCCACTTCGAGAGTGTCAGACACCAGGATTGAACCCGGATCTCTGGTGCTAATTGCTGTGGCACATTGTCACCGGTGTTGGGGCAGGGTTACTTAGTCCTGACACATTGCAATTTGAATTTTAACGTTGATTAGTTCCTGGCACACAAGTCCCCTTCTGTCCAAGGGATAACTTAAAGCACGAGTTAAATTTCAGCTCCTTGACGGTCACTCCAATGCCATTGACATCCACAGTGCTGTTGGATGGGAAAGAGCTTTCTCTGCCGTGCATTGGTCTAACTACTCAGAATAGCTGTTTCCATAGCAACTGTGTTGGGTGATGTCATCTCACATGATGCATAATGGGCCAATCACTTTACACATGCAGAGTGCTAAGCGATGACATCACTGCGCAGCTGTTGGCAGTGACGTCATTGGGTCGGAGCTCTTGTCTTTGTTTCTGCTCCCGGACAGTGTGTGGAGGACGTTCCAAACGCCCCGTCCACTGAACCTCAACGTAGCAGTCGGAACTGTTTAAAAATCTTCGCATCAGATAAAAAGAAAGAATTGCACCTTTCTACAGAAACCTTTCACAACTTCAACCCTCCAGAGTGCTTTCAGCTAATAAAGTCGTTGAAGGGAACATGGCAGCCAATTGTAACGCAGCAAGATCCCACAGGGCGATGCCTCCTTGAGCAGCAGGAAGACGAGATCAAAAACCCTTGTCTTCAAACATCTTTTATGTCCAGTTGAAAGAGGTGCAAAATTTCACCTGAAAGATTGTGGCAAATACTTTGTCAGTGCACAGCTCAATCCGGGCCGTAGTTCTAATTAATGGTTTGGACTCTGTAGTAAACAGCTTGAGCCCAGGTCGAGGGCCAGGAAATTAATTAATTAGGAAGGTTGATTGATAAGCCTTTTTCCCTTCTGTGATATTTATGACATAACCTCATAGAACAAGCCTGAGGACTTGAAGAGGTGTATGATAGGGTGGCTGCGCTGGATTCAGCAAGTGCTTGGTTGCACAAACGTCCCCCTTCTCTTGATTTATTGCATTGGTACTTGAAGAATGAAAGCAATTAAGTCTAAATGGTTGGGTTCTCTATTTAATGAGGTTCCATTTGAGCGCACTTTGAGTGCATACAGAAAATACCTTTCTCTTTCTCGTTGGTACCATGTTCTTTATGCTGGCAAGGTGTCATGCTTCCGAGTGCTGGTTCTCGGTTCTGCCCCTTATGCCCAATGATGGGGCCTTGTTGTGCAGCACATGCTTTCCATGCACTACTATTTGCCTAATGACACACACCTGAGTTCCATCAGGAGACTAGTATTAGAACGCTGGTTTCACAAACACTGGTTGCCAGATTATTGGTCTATCTCTGGGTGTACTTTGTCTCTAGGCTGCTTAGAGCTGTTAACTCTAGAGCAGTCCTGGTTTTGTGGTTTCTCCTGTTTCTGTGTTGGGACTCCATCTCAGAGTCCTGAGGCAAAATTCCTTCTGTTTGCTCCTCTGTGTTTGGTACTGAGGAAGCACCCTGACTCCAGTCTTGTTCTGGTGTTCTGCATTTGGGTTCTCTGTGATCTTGCTCTTTGTGTGACATTGTGACACAAGGACAATGTTTCATACTTTGAAGAGGTGGTGTTGAGCAATCTTTCTGAAATCCATGTGGTGAAGGGGCTGCTATAATGCTGTTTGGTGTTGGTATTGGTTTACTCTTGTCACATATACCAAGATGCAGTGAAAAGCTCTGTGTGCCATCTAGACAGAAAATGCCATACATGAATACATTGAGTAGAAAAAGAGAAATGGAATGCAGAATATTGTGTTGCAGTTGGAAAGAAGGTGCAGGCACACAACTAAAGTGCAAAGGCCACATTGAGGTAGACTGGGAGATCAAGAGTTCACCTTTAGTGTATGAGAGGTATGTTCAAGTGTCTGATTACAGAGAAGCTGCCCTTTCACATGCTTTCAGGCTTTTGTATCTTCTGCCCAACAGGAGCAGGGAGAAGTGAGAACGACTGGGGTGGGAGGTGTCCCTGATTATGTTGGCTGCTTTCCTGAGGCAGTGGGAAGTGTAGCCAGAGTTAATGGCAGGGAGGCTGGTTTGTGTGGTGGACTGGGCTGTGTCCACAACTCTGCAATTTCTTGTGCTCTTGGGCAGACCAGTTGCCGTACCAAGCTGTGATACATCCAGCTAGGATGCTTTCCATGGTGCACCTGTAAAAGTTGGTGAGAATCATTTGGGTGTTCCTGGAATAAGTGTTGGTGAAGGAGCAGCAATGTAATTCCAAGTCAGGATGTTATCTGGAGGGATTGTTTTTTTTTTCGTCTGCCTGCTGCATTAGATAGCTGAGGAGGACAAGGGTTTGGGAGCTGCTGTGGAAGAAGCTACAACAATCTGCTGCAATGTAGAAAGCTTGGTTCACTAATAGGGGAGTGAACATCTAGGCTGGCGGATGGGTGTCAGTCATGATCTTTAGAGGATGCTGAGTTCATGGAATACTGTTGGAGCTGTCCAGGCCGGTGGAAGAAGCTTCATCCCATTCCTGTCTGGTGCCTTGTAGATGGTGAAGAATCTTTGGATATGCATTGCTACAGCTACCCAGCATCTGTGTTCCCTTTGTAGCTGTTGGAAAATCTTTGGTGCATTCCTACAGGTCCCTAGTCTCTGTCTTGCCCTTGTAGTCTTTGAAATATTGTCTCTTTGTTTTCACATCACAAGCTTACGGAATCAATTCCACAGCTTCCAGAGCAGGTGGGCAACCAGAATTTTAAGGGTACTTGCAACACAATTTAACATGGCTCCAAAAATAAATAGGTCTGGATTTTTGAAACAGGATCAGAAAATGCTGGCACACTCAGCAGGTCTGGCAGCATCTGTGGGAAGAGAACCAGTCAGTGTTTCGGGTCAAAGATCCTTCCTCAAATGTTCAAGCCAGTTACAGTGATGGATCCCTTCACAACTTTGGTCTGCACCCTATCATAGGTGTGGCCTCTGTTCTCCTCCCTCTAACTTAAAACACAATTGTTGTCTCACTTTTTCAGTTCTGATGAAGGGTCATGATCTGAAACATTGACGCTCTCGCTCTCGCTCGCTCTCTCTCGCTCTCTCCATGGATGCTGCCTGACCTGGTGATTGCTTCCTGCATTTTCTGTCTTTAGTTCTGGATCACTAACATCTGCAGTGTCTGGGTTTTGGGTGGGTTTTTCCAGCATGTAAGTGTAAGCACGAATCCTAAGTGTTGCCAAGTTCCGGGCTCCCCGTGAACACTGCACTTCTAAACCCATTGTCTGAGATCATGCAGTGTTTTCCCAGCTATGCTCACATTGGTGTTTGGCAGTTGGAAGAGGAGTTTGCTGGAATTTCTTGGTGTCCAGCACCTAGTGTGGGCAGTGATTCACACTTCAGTGTCCCAGTGTGGACAGCAGTCCACAGCCCTGCAGCAGAAGGAGTACATCTCCTCCCAAACTGCCTTTCCATCCATTCCCATCAAGCACTTTCTGCCCCACCTCGGGCTGAATCTGACAATCCCACCTGGATCTCCTTGGGACCTGCAGAACCAAGTCACATCTTCACCCATTCCCAGGGTGCTGTCACCAGCTGGGATGTTAGCTCCAGGTTTGCTCAGGACCACTTCCTGCACTCCCTTCTGAATGTTCCTCCTCTGTTTTGAGCAGTCATGGGCCAGGGGTTAGTGAGGATGCTGCATGTTCTCAAGGAGATTTTGGGAATATCTGGAATTGTCTCAGAAATCTCTTGCTTGGATGGAGCTGGGAGTAGAGTTGCCTGTTTTGAGAGCCTGGTGTTGGAAATGTGGTTAGCCCGCCATATTTGCCTGTGGATAATTAAAACCTCAGCGCTGTGGATGTCGTGGGAGGGGAAAGTTTCTGCAAGAAGAAGCTCCTGCTGGTCCTTGCAGTTTGACCACAGTCACACAGGACCCTTCATCCAGGCCACTGAAACAGATAAGATGCTTATCACCATGCCATCGGTGGAAGCCTGCGCAGGAATTGGCTGCAACTGTTCCCACGTTACCACAGTTAATCAAACTTCACTGGTTGTAGAGGATGTCACAGAGTCGGGGAGTCATTGACATTGAGTCTAAAAGCATAGAAACAGGCCCTTCACTTCACCAACCATCAAGTACCTACTTGTACCAATCCTACACTAATGCCATTTTACTCTCCCCGTATGTCCTGAAATGTGTGAGCTGAAAGTTTCCCTTCCAATCGGCCAGGACATCTGATTCTATTCACGGCACGGTAGTGTAGCAGTTAGCGTAATGCTTTACAGCGCCAGCGACCCGGGTTCAAATCCGGCTGCTGTCTGTAAGGAGTTTGTACGTTCTCCCCGTGTCTGCGTGGGTTTCCTCCGGGTGCTCAGGTTTCCTCCCACATTCCAAAGATGTACGGGTTAGGAAGTTGTGGACATGCTATGTTGGTGCCGGAAGCGTGGCGACACTTACGGGCTGCCCCCAGAACACTGTAAATGTATTTCACTTTGTGTTTTGATGTACATGTGACTAATAAAGATATTTTATAATGAATTCAATGGGGCCTTTTACAGCAATCCAGTATTTTCATGGCCACAATTACCAATATTAGTTTTTTTCATTCCAGACTAATTTACATAATTGAATTTTTATCCCCCAGCTGCCATGCCCTGATGACCTTCAGACCCACAGCTCCAGATCATGAGGCTCAGGATTCCCAGCAGTTGAGGTTCTGCTGTTGCATCCTCTGTCACGTGGAGAACTTCCTCCAACTTCAAAAAAGCCTAGATTTCCAGTGAGCTTGTGGATTAAAGCTGCACATTCATCCAAGTGCATAAAAAAAGAAAATAAACTTGAAATCCCATTAGATGTATAATTTGTAGTGAATGATAATTTCACCAAATCTGAGCAAAATAAGGCCTATGACTGCCATCTGGTGGCAACATTCAAAAGTACAGCTTGAGAACAGATGCAATGTGCATGAATCATTCAACAACTGTATTTAGATAGCAGAATTGCCTTAGAAAAACACCCCAAATCACTCTACAAGGGTTAATCAGAGAACAAAGAGATGACATACAATAAGTCAAAAGAAGATTTTTAATTCAACTAATTAAATAATCTAGAATAAAACATTCAGCCTCAGGAGGCTAAAGAAATTTGACATGTCCCCTTTAACCCTCACCAATTTTTATCAATGCACCATAGAATGCATCATGGCTTGGTACGGCATCTGCTCTGCCTAAGACCGCAAGAAACTGCAGAGAGTTGTGGACACAGCTCAGCACATTACGGAAACCAGCCTCCCCTCCATGGACTCTGTCTACACTTCTCACTGCCTCAGTAAAGCAGCCGACATAATCAAAGACCCCTACCACCTGGAACATTATTACTTCTCCCCCCTCCCATCGGGCAAAAGATACAACAGCCTGAAAGCATGTCCCACTAAGCTCAAGGACAGCTTCTATCCCACTGTATTAAGACTATTGAACAGTTCCCTAGTACGATAAGATGGACTCTTGAAATCACAGTCTACTTCATTATGGCCTTGCACCTTATTGTCTGCCTGCACTGCACTGTAACTGTAACACTTTGTTCTGCATTCTGTTATTGTTTTCCCCTTGTACTACCTCAATGCACTGATGTGATGAAATGATCTGTATGGACGGCATGCAAAACAAAGTTTTTCACTGTACGGTACACATGACAATAATAAACCAATTATCAATTACCAGTCTCATTTAGAGTAACAGTGAAAATGCTTGTTAGCTGGGAAAAAAAAACATTTTACAACATAGGAGGAAACTCACACAGTCACAGGGAGAACGTGCAAACTCCACACTGACAGCACCTGAGGTCAGGATCGAACCTGGGATGCTGGAGCTGTGAGCTGTAACTCTACCAGCTGTCGTGCGGTGCTGTAACCTGGAGGCAATGTGTTGAGATCAGGGTCTGCAGACACTTCATTGAATGGCAGATTAGGCTTGAGGAGCTTCTTTTTCTCATGTTCATAGGGAGAGAGAAGAAATGTTTATAGAGGAGCTGCTGATGTGAAGAGGAGCAGGTGATCACAGGGAGTATTGTGACCTAATTATTTCTGTTGGTTCTTTAAATCGCTGATAAATACTACAACTTCTTCATGCACAACTCCTGCACCCAAACATCTGTTGCTTGTAAAAGTCAATTGGAAAATTCAATCTTGAGAGTCATCTTAAGCAGCAGTATTACGAGTTATGTCAAAGTCAAAGTCATCTGCACAAGCATGTGTGCACGGGTGCAATGAAAAACTTACTTGCAGCAGCATCACAGGCACATGGCACTTTTCCCCAGGGCAACAATGGCTAACACGAGGGGACATAATTTTAAAGTGATTGGAGGAGGTTATAAGGGGGATGTCAGGGGTATTTTACACAGAGAGTGGTGGGTGCGTAGAAATCACTGCCTGCAGAGGTTGTGGGGGCAGATACATTAGGGACATTTAAGAGACTCTTAGATAGCCACATGAATGATAGAGAAATGGGGGGCTATGTGGGAGGGAAGGGTTAGATAGATCTTAGAGCTGAGCAAAATGTCGGCATCACACTGTGGGCTGAAGGGCCTGTACTGTGCTGTAATGTTCGATGTTCCATGTTCTATAAGCAGCATTCACAAGAAAAACATACATTAAACCTGATTAATACACAATTTTTACAAGAAAGAACACAATTAGAACAAAATAAAGCCCAATGGTGGGGAGGGATATGCCAGTGATATATTGGGCTGAGACCATCATTCTCCAAGGCTTGTTACATTCCTGTGCATTCGAATTGCCGTACCAGACCATGATGTTACCAGTCAGGATACTTTCAACAGCACACCTGGAAAAACTTGTTAGGGTGTTTGATGGAACGCCAAACCTTCTTAATCTTCTCGGAAAGTAAAGACGCTGGCACGCCTTCCTTGTGATTGCATCCATGTGCTGTGCCCAGGACAGGTCATGTGATATGTTAACGCCCAGGAACTTAGAACTGCTGACTCTCTCCATCACCGATCCCCCAATGTAGACCGGCACATGTTTGCCCTCCTTCCCCTTCCTGAAGTCAACAATCAGCTCTTCAGTTTTAAGATAAGATCTTTATTAGTCACGGTTACATCGAAACACACAGTGAAATGCGTCTTTTGCATAGAGTGTTCTGGGGGCAGCCCGCAAGTGTTGCCACGCTTCCGGCGGCAACATAGCATGCCCACAACCTCCTAACCTGTACGTCTTTGGAATGTGGGAGGAAACCCACGCAGACACGGGGAGAACATACAAACTCCTTACAGACAGCGGCAGTCATTTAAACCTGAGGTGGGCAGGAGTTCCTTTCCACAGAGGACAGTGAATGTCTGCAATCCTCTACGCTGGAGGGCCGTGGAGGTTTGATTGCCAGCGGTAGCTTAAGAGGAAGGAGGTCAATTTTTCAAAGGTTGGGGAATCTAGAGCGATGTGGGTCTGACACAGGAGAGTTGTGCCCTGGGGCAGACTCACCATGAATGGCGGGACAGGCTTGAGGGGCCAGGTTGCCTATTGCTGTGCCTGTTCTGTTGAGTTCTTGTGTAAAGGGGTAGAGAGGTCTTGGGAGGTAATTCGAGAATGATCAAACTGAATGCAGTCTGAGATAGAATAATTTTATTCACAGGTCCTTGGTTCTCCCTTATCTACCCATTTGAAATAATCTAAAACTTTCATTATTTTACAGCTGAATTGATTACTTCTTGTCAGAATGTCTGCATCCGAGGCTTTCAGGGAACCCATACAGCCCAACATAGTTGTTGACCATAGCCAACTATTCCTCTCTAGTTCAAAAACATGAGGAACTCAGCAGGCCAGGCAGCATCCGTGGAGAAAAGCAGGCGGTCAACGTTTCGGGTCAGGACTGCAGATAGGAAAAGGGGAAGCCCAGTACATAGGAGGGAAAAGCAGAGCAGTGATAGGTGGACAAAAGAGGGGAGGCGGGGTGGGCACAGTGTGGTGATAGGTAGATGCAGGTAAGAGATGGTGATCGGCAGGTGCGGGGGAGGAGGGGAGAGCAGATCCGCCGGGGGGGGGGGTGGGTCAAAGGTAAGGAGAGAGAGGGGGAAAAAGTAGAAGAGTCTAGGAAAGGGAAGAAGAGAAGAAGCAGGGGGGTGGGGGGGGGGTGTGGGGGGGGGGTGGGGGGTTGTGGGGAAGGGGTGTGGGGGTTACCTAAAGTGGGAGAATTCAATGTTCATCCCGTTAGGCTGCAAGGTTCCAGGACGAAACCCTTCCCCACAACCCCCCCACCCCCCCCAAATGATCTCCTTGAATCATACAAGGTACTGAGAGGGATTGACAGGGTAGATGCTAAGAGGCTCAAGGAGACAGGAGAGAGACTGCAGATCCTGGAAATGCATCTTTTTGCGTAGAGTGTTCTGGGGGCAGCCCGCAAGTGTCGCCACGCTTCCGGCGCCAACATAGCATGCCCACGACTTCCTAACCTGTACGTCTTTGGAATGTGGGAGGAAACCGGAGCACCCGGAGGAAACCCACACAGACGCGGGGAGAACGTACAAACTCCTTACAGACAGCGGCAGGAATTGAACCCGGGTCGCTGGCGCTGTAATAGCATTACGCTAACTGCTACACTACCGTGCCCTGATCTGACTGAATGGTGGAATAGGGTCAAGAGGCAGAGGGCAGCAGGTGCACTGGAGCACCACCACCTTCAGGTTCCCTCCAAGTCGCACACCATCCCCACTTGGAAAATATTACTGGTCCTTCATCAGTGCTGGGATTCAACCCTGGAATTTGCTACATAGAACACAGAACATTACAACACAGTACAGGCCCTTCAGCCCACAATATTGTGCCAAGATTTTATCCTGCTCTAAGATCTATCTAACCCTTCCCTCCCACATAGCCCCCCATTTCTCTATCATTCATGTGTCTATCTAAGAGTCTCTTAAATATCCCTAGTGTATCTGCCCCCACAATCTCTGCCGGCAGTGCGTTCCACACACCCACCACTCTGTGTAAAAAACTTACCCCTGACATCCCCCTTATACCTTCCTCCAATCACCTTAAAATTATGTCCCCTCATGTTAGCCATTGTCACTCTGGGAAAAAGTCTCTGACTGTCCACTCGATCAATGCCTCTTATCACCTTGTACACCTCTATCAAGTCACCTCTCATCCTCCTTCTCTCCAAAGAGAAAAGCCCCAGCTCACTCAACCTATCCTCATAAGACATGCTCTCCAATCCAGGCAGCATCCTGGTAAATCTCCTCTGCACCCTCTCTAAAGCTTCCACATCCTTCCTATAATGAGGCGACCAGAACTGAACACAATATTCCAAGTGTGGTCCAACCAGAGTTCTATAGAGCTGCAACATCACCTCGCAGCTCTTGAACTCAATACCCCAACTAATGAAGGCCAACTGTCCATACGCCTTCTTAACAACCCTATCGACCTGAGCGGCAACCTTGAGGGATCTGTTCTCCAGGACTTTATGACTCTATTAACTTGTGGTGGAGACCTGAGATATTTTCCAGTTGAAGTAATGCCAATACCACAGTCCAATGCCTCTGGACATCTGCACCGTTAGGCAGAGCATCTTTTGGATGAGATCTATCAGGGGCATAGATAGGGTGAATGTGCAGGGATGAGGTATCAAGAACTAGAGGGCAGAGGTTTAAGGTGAGAGGGGAGAGATTTAATAGGAACCTGAGGGGGAACTTTTTTACCCAGAGGGTGGTCAGTGTACGAAACCAGCTGCTAGAGGAAGTTGAGGCAGATACATGAACAACATTGAAAAGGCACTTGGACAGGTACATGGATAGGAAAGCTTTAGAGGGATATGGGCCAAATGCAGACAGATGGGACTAACTAAGATGGGACCAATGGGGTCAAAGGGCCTGTTTCTGTGCCGTATGACTCTATGACTCCATGTTAAAACTAAGGTCCCATCAACTTTCCCAGATGCATAGGAACAATCCCACATCACTTCTAGAAGATAGAATATAGAACAGTACAGCATAGAACAGGCCCTTCAGCCCACAATGTTGTGCTGACATGGCTAATCCCTTCTACCTACAGAATGTCCATATCCCTCCATTTTCCTCTCATTCATGTGACCATCCAAGCCCCTCTTAAAAGCCCCCAATGAATTTGCCTCCACCACCCTATCAGGCAATGCATTCCAGGCATCCACCACTCTCTCAGTAAAAAACGTACCCCTCACATCTGTTCTGATCCTACCCCCCTCACCTTAAAAACATGCCTTCTGGTATTGGATTGCTCAATAATGGGAAAAAGTTATTGCTTGTCCACCCTATCTATGCCCCTCATAATTTTATACACTTCCAACAGATCACCCCTCAGCCTCCACCGCTCCAGAGAAAAGAACCCAAGTTTGTCCAGCCTCTCCTGATAGCACATGACCTCTAATCCATTCTGATGAAGAACAGGAGAATTGTGCCCAAAGTTTTGGTCAATACTTTTCCCACAATCGACATCACTGCATCAGATGATACAGTCATTATCACCTTGTTGTAACTGGGAGCGTCTGTGCACAAATTGTCTTTCTTATTTCCTACAGTTACAAAAGCATTTTGGAAAGTCCTGAGGCTATGGAAGAAGATAAGTTTTTACACAGAGAGTGATAGCTGCCTGGAACATGCTGCCGAGGGAAGTAGTGGAAGCAGATAACAACATTTAAGAGGCATTTAGACAGACACATGAACAGGCAGGGAATGGAGGGATATAGACCATGCATCCTATCTGATGCTTCACAGCTTGGTCTGGCAACTGCCCTGCCCGTGACTGCAAGAAACTGCAGAGAGTTGTGGACACAGCTCAGCACATCACGGAAAACAGCCTCCCCTCTATGGACTCTGTCTATACTTCTCGCTGCCTCAGTAAAGCAGCCAGTATAATTAAAGACCCCACCACCCCAGACATTCTCTCTTCTACCCCCTCCCATCGGGGCAGAAGATACAAAAGCCTGAAAGTGCATACCACCAGGCTCAAGGACAGCTTCTATCCCGCTGTTATTAGGCTATTGAATGAACCTCTTGTACGATAAGATGGACTCTTGACCTCTCAATCTACCTCATTATGACCTTGCACTTTATTGTCTGCCTATACTGCATTTTCTCTGTAACTGTAACACTTCATTCTGCATTCTGTTATGTTTTTCCTTGTACTACCTCAATGCACTGTTGTGGTGAAATGATCTGTGTGGATGGCACGCAAAACAACGTTTTTCACTGTATCTCGGTACATATGACAATAATAAACCAATTTACCAATTTATGTGCAGACAGATGGGATTAGTTTAAATTGACGTCGTGGTCAGCGTAGACATCATGGGCTGAAGGGCCTGTTCCTGTACTGATCTGTTCTGTTCTATATAAATGGAAACTTCTTTCTTCCTTTTGGTTCGGTTGAATCACTTGGCATTTCCTTTGATCCAAGGCCTAGGAGCCTGCATCTTTGTCCACATGGCAGGCACGGTGGTGTAGCGGTTAGCGTAATGCTATTGCGGTGCAAGCAACCCAGGTTCAATTCCGGCCGCTGTCTGCAAGGAGTTTGTATGTTCACCCCGTGACTGTGTGGGTTTCCTCCGGGTGCTCCGGTTTCCTCCCACATTCCAAAGACGTACGGGTTAGGAAGTTGTGGGCGTAATATGTTGGCGCCGGAAGCGTGACGAAACTTGTGGGCTGCCCCCAGAACACTCTATGCAAAAGATGCATTTCGCTATGTGGTTTGATGTGCATGTGACTAATAAAGATATCTTATCACTTTTCCGCCTGTTGAAGTAATTTAAGGAATTGTAGTGGCCAAACTATGCTCCACAGTAATGCGATAAACAACTGGCTCATCTACTTGCATTGGAACTGGTTGAAGAGATAAGTATTGGCTGGGACAGTGGGGAAGAATCCCTTGCTTTTCTTCATGTCGTTCCCACTGGATCGTTTTTAATGCGCACCTGACAAGGGTTCAATGTTCATCTAAAAGACAGTTCTCAGCAGTGTGGCTCTTCCTCTGTACTGGACTGGCAGCACCAGCATCGACGTTTGTGCTCAGGTCTATGGATTTAGTGCTGATCTATTGACCTTCTGGTCAAGACGGAATCCTGTTGCATATCTATGTGACCTCCTTAATTTCACACCTCCCCCCCTCCCCTGTGCCCCTATCTGCCTCAAACCTCCCTAAAGTTAACAGCTACTGAAGTGTACCCACAAGGAAATCCGTTCATTTTTCCAGCCACTGTCACACAACTTTGTTTACATTTAAGCGACGAGAAAAAAAAAGCTCCCAAGGAAGACAAGATGTCGGCCTTGCAATTTCAACCTGTTGACAGCTATCAAACGTCCTGTGACTTTAGATAGCGAGTTTTGTTCGTGGTGGCGTGTGCATCCAGGAAAAGGAGGGGATAGTGGGCGGAGGATGGGAGAGCACATTCTAAAAAGTCAAGGAGATGGGAAGAAAGAAATTGCTCAGGACACTTCAGAGGAAACCCACAGAGGAATGTGGTCTCCCTTTAGAGGAGAGAAGTGAAATAGACTGTAGATTCTAAAGGTCTGGGGAAGATTGACCAGCGAGATGAAGCGACAATGGATCATAAATTTGCAGGTGATGTTACTGATGGCCTCCTTGACTGAAAATATGCTCCAGGTATGTCCTCACTTTAAGCAAGGGCCCACAGGCTCCTGTAGCAGCTGAAAGCCGCCATCAGTTAGTTCTGCAGCCCTGCGCAGACAGAAGATAATCAGCTGTAGGATGATTGGGGTGGGGGAGAGATGAGGAGGCTTGTTTTATTATGTGTGAGTGGTTATACTCTGTGAAAGCAGTGACAGCACAAACTCACATAGGAAACTTGCTGAGAAGTTGCACAGGAGAAGTTTACAGGACTCTAGAGTGGCTCTAATTAGGCAACCCTTTCAAAGGACCCACAATGGGCTGGATGGGAATATCAAGATGCATGTTCATAGTTCCATTGTGCTGCTATCACACACATTCCAGGGATGATGTCTAAATTATAATTTATCAGTTTAAAACAAGCAAAACTGAACTGTAATCTCTGAACATAGTCTGGAGTTGTTGGTTTTGTGCTGCTGGGCACAGTGTTTAGCTTGAACGAAGTCCAGCTCTCAGGGATGGGTGGAGAAGTTTGTCTTAAAACACATTATTGTGGAAGGTACATGTTCATTTGTCTGTGTGTGTGTACGTGTGTGTGTGTCTATGTGTATGTGCGCACGCACATGTGTGTGTGTTTTATGTGTGTTTTTGTGTGGGCATGCGTGTGTGTGTGTGTGTGTGTGTGTGTGTGTGTGTGTGTGTGTGTGTCTGTGCATGAGAGAGAGAGAGGGAGAGGGAGAAGCCATGCAGTGATGATAATGGTGCATTGCAGTTTTTTAACAGTTTATTACTTGAAGGGGTAAGACAGTTGACATTTTAATTAGAAGACAAATTACCTACTCTGCTGTATGACTTCAGCTGGGATCAAACCGTTGTGACAAGAAGGTTCTCATCAGGATCACAACCAAGTGTCACTCCTGTATCTTGAACATCAAGATGCAGTGTCCACAGAATTATACTCAGCTCACCGTGGGGAGTGGATCCAGGGACTGCAGGTAATGAAACCAGATCAAAAAAACAGAGCGGTGGGAACGGGAGGCAAAAATGAATCTTTGAATTAAGTTTGTGAGCTGCCATGTTCCTTTTTTTCATTCTGTGCAAGATACCGCATTCCACTCAAATCATTCTTTCTGTCTGTGCCTGGATGTCATCATGTCTGTGTGAAGGACATCATCCAACGTCAGTGCTGCGCTGGCTACTGGGGACCAGACTGCATGGGTAAGCTGGTATTCACTATCTCAGGAGGGTTTAGAGTACAAAGTCAAAGCCTGCAATTCAGTGTGGCTCCTTTAAGCCATCACAAAAGAGCCAGTCACCCGTATTAAGTTGTCAGTGTCACCTCTGATCCTAAAGAACCTGTGTTCAAGTCCCAATCCAGGGCAAGAGCAGAAAAAAATTAAGTTGATACCCTGCAGTGTCAGAAGTGAGATACCAATCTATACTCTCGTGTAAATATTCCAGGGCACTATTGCAAAGACCTTTCCCAAAGCCCTGAACCAGGACTTGAACTCACAATCATTACATTCACAGGCAAGTGGGCCGCAAGCGACAAGGAATGTATGAAACCCTATGGTCTAGAATGGAGGTAAATATGAGGTCTGTACAAAAAAAACCAAGTAGAATCATAGGATTGAATCATAGAATCATTATGGTTCAGTGAGAAACCATTCATGTCAAAAGTGATTTCTATTTCATAAACCCACATTGACTCTGCCCAACACTGTTATTGTCTTAGTGCTCTTTACCACTTCTTTAATCATTGATTCTCGTATTTTATGATGTCAGGATAACTGGTTTATAGCTCCCTGTTTTTTATGTCCCTACTTTCCTAAATAGTGGAGTTACATTTGCCACCTTCCTATCTGTGGGAACCATTCTAGAATCTATGAAATTTTATAGAAAGGTACAGCACAGTACGGGCCCTTCAGCCCACAATGTTGTGCCAACCTATATAAACATCTGCTCCATGATCAACTTAACCCTTGCCTGCTACACAGCCCCAAACCCTCCATTTTTCTTACTTCCATGTGCCTATCTAAGAGTCTTTTAAATGTCCCTGTTGTATCAGCCTCTACCACCGCCCCCAGCAGTGCGTTCCAGGCACCCGCCACTCTGTGTGTGAAAAACCTACCTCTGACATCTCCCCTAAACTTTCCTCCGGTCACCTTAAATGGATGTCCTCTGGTATTGGCCATTGCCGCCCTGGGGAAAAGGTGTTGCCTGTCCACTCTGTCTATGCCCCTCGTAATCTTATACACCTCTATCAAGTCGCCTCTCATCCTGTTTCACTCCGAAGAGAAAAGCCCTAGCTCACTCAACCTTTCCTCATCGGACATGTTCTCTAATCCAGGCAGCATCCTGGTAAATCTCCTCTGCACCCTCTCTAAGGTTTCCACATCTTTCCTATAATGAGGTGACCAGAACTGAACACAATATTCTAAGTGTGGTCTAACCAGAGTTTTATAGAGCTGCAACATTACTGTACGGCTCTTAAATTTTAGAAAACTAAAGAAATTCAGGAGGCTAAAGAAATTTGGCATTTCAATGCACCATAGAAGGTATACTATCCCGGTGCATCACAGCTTGGTTTGGCAACTGCTCTGCCCAAGACCGCAAGAAACTACAGAGAGTTGTGGATGCAGTTCAGCACATCACAGAAACCAGCCTCCTCTCCATGGACTCTGTCTACACTTCTTGCTGCCTCGGTAAAACAGCCAACATGATCAAAGACCCCCACCCACCCCAGACATTCTCTCTTCTCCCCCCTCCCATTGGGCAAAAGATACAAAAGCCTGAAAGCATTGTACCACCAGGCTCAAGGACAGCTTCTATCCCACTGTTATAAGATGTGAACAGTTCCCTAGTATGATAAAATGGACTCTTGACCTCACAACCTACCTTGATATGGCCTTGCACCTTATTGTCTACCTACACTGCACGTTCTCTGTAACACTTTATTCTGCATTCTGTTATTGTTTTCCCTTGTACTACCTCAATGCACTGTCGTAATGAACTGACCTGTACGAACAGTGTTCAAGACAAGTTTTTCACTGTACCTCGATACATGTGAAAATAATAAACCAATTTACCAAATTTACCAAGATGACAATCAGTGTAACCACCATCTCCACAGCCACCTTCCTCAAAATCCTTGGGCAACACACAAAGAGTGCTGGAGGAACTCAGCAGGTCAGGCAGCATCCATGGAGGGAAATAAACTGTCGACGTTTCGGGCCGAGACCCTTCCTTGGGTACCAAAATCCTTGGGTACAGGTCATCACAACTCTGGATTCATTGACTTACCACCCCACTAGGATCTCCAATATCAATTTTTACCTAATATTAATTTAATCCAGCCATTCTAGACCAACTGTTTGCTGCCATTTCCAGGAATTTTTTTCCTTTGAAGTCAGACACAAAATATTTGTGCCATTTCTCTCCCATTTCCCTATTCCCCAATATCGTTTCTCCTACTTCAGTCATTAAGTGACTCACATTAACTTTAGCTAACTTTTTTTATCTTTAGAAGCTTCTGCAGTTTGTTTTTTTATTGTCTTTCACTAGCTTATTCAAATATTCAACTTTCCTTATTAATGCAGCAAATCTGCTGGAGGAACTCAATGGGTCCAGCAGCATCGGTGGGAGGAAAGGAACTGTTGACATTACGCATCAGAACCCTGTGTCAGGACTGATACAGGGTTTCAACCCAAAACGTCGACAGTTCCTTTCCTCCCGCAGATGCTGCTCGACCCGCTGAGTTCCTCCAGCAGATTGTGTGTTGCTCCAGATTCCAGCATCTGCAGTCTCTTGTGTCTTCCTTAGCCTTGGACTTCCTTTGCTCATTTCCAAAATTTTCCCAATTATCAACATCTAGCAACATTGTCAACCCTTCACTTTGTGCCCCTTTGACTGAATGGTATCTCTTGTCTCTTAGCAAATGTTCAAGTCCTACTCCAGACCACTGTGCATGTAGCATAGGCTGCTACTTCAATGCTGTTCTGCATGAGTGCTGCACTATTGGTGACATCAGATGTCAACCTGAAATCCTTATCCCCTCTCAGGCAAACAAGAAAGATCACACAACATTATATAAAGAAGTGCAGGATTCTGGCAACTACTTATCTCCAGCCTAAGACAATGACCTAGTTATTTATTCCATTGCTGTTTGTGGGAGCTTGCTGTGTGCAAAATGGTGGTTGCATTTCCAATTTGTTAGTAATTTGGAAACAGTCTCAATAGCTCTTTCAGATGTCCAGGGGTTGCAAAAAGCACTGTATGAATCCTTTCTCCTTAGATCTGTTGAACATTGTGATCAGTAAATAGCCTTGAACTACTGCAGACATTGAATGTATAGACATCCCTTAGAATAAATCTGAAAGATCAGAGATTGAGAACCATGAAGATGTGGCATAGAGAAGGAGTTGAAGCCTGGATTAGATCAGCCATAATTGTATTGAATAACGGGGCAGGTTTGAGGGGCTGAGTTCCCACTTTAGTCCCTATCTTTTTGTGTTCTTATAACTGACCTCCATTAGATTAATTTCTCCAAGCCCTCATGCGTTCTTATTTAGAGAGCTTTCTAGTCTTAAGAATGTTTTCTGTAAGTCTCCCACCCACAATCTCTGTTACACCCTCAAATGAATCCATAACATTAGCCCTTTTCAGACTGAAGTTATTGCTTTAGCATTCGTTGATTGTTCTTTAATTACTTCCTTTATTTGATATACCTCCCATTATAGCTCTCAGAATTTTCATTCCTGGCATCTTGACCGATTGTAACAACATTAACCGCATTCTATCATCCCCTCAACTAATGGCCTTAAAGTACACAATCCAGTTGTTGTCACTTTACACCTTGTGGGATCTTGCTGTGCAATTCCAAAGTATTCTGAGCTCATGAAAGGTGCTTTAGAAATGAAAGGTATTTCTTTTTCTCCTTTTCCATGGAGATACTGTAAGAATAGGATGAGAACTTTCCAACTTAATCTTAAGATAAACTTCTATTTCAATTCTTAAAATGATGGATGTACTGCAGACTCAGTTCAGTGTTCTGGGATATCCTGAAGTTCCCAGAGTAGCCCATGTTCTGCAAGGGTTGACAGCAAAGATGCCAAGAAGCTGTTCATCTTGACCGGAGAGTCCAGGACCTCAGGATAAGGGACAAAGAGAAAGAAGAGAATAATTTTTTTCATTGAGAAATGAATCTTAATTCAATCTTCCTTCATTCAAAAGGGTATCCTAGGAATCCCCAAATTCAAAGCACTGAGGATTTGCAGGACCAAGATCATAGACTTTTTTTTGAAATCCAAAGAAATAGGATTGAGTAATTGTGGAATTCCAGACTGGTCTGGAGAGTGGGCCAGGCGTGAGGTTGAAGCCAGGATCAGGGTTGGGAACACTGGGGATCAGGAACGTGCAGCCAGAGCTGGGATCCAGAGTGCTTGGATGTAGGAAAGGATTAGAGTGATGATGTGGACCAAACGCAGGCAAATGGGACTAGCTTAGGTGAGCACCCTTGGCCGGCAGGGACGAGATGGGCCAAAGGGTCTGTTTCCGTGCTGTGTGACTCTATGTCTCTGTGATTCTATTTCCCACTCCCTTTAAACTCGGGAAAATTTATTATATTACTTTGTAATGTGTAACAAAAAGTGAACTAAAAGTATGTTTGAGAAATTGGGAGTGACCTCCAATAGTTGGAAAATCTATTAGTCCATTTCCTCCAAAGTCCCACAGGTACCATGAGCATGGATATGATGGGCCGAAGGGCCTGTTACTGTGCTGTCCAACTGTATGACTCCAAAACGAAGAGTCATAGAGTTCCACAGCACAGAAAACAGCCCGTTCAGCCCAACCAGTACATGCCGACCAAATTACTAAACTAATCCCATATTTCTGCATTTGGAGTTTTACTATAAATTTATCAATAATTATATTAGTGGTTACACTGAGGTTCAGCAGAGAAAAATTTTAAGAATTCTGCCTGTGTGGCTTTAGCATTGTTATCCAGTAAGTATACTCAGTGTTTCCTTCTTGATAAGAGGGCCCATTAATCCTACAGTTGGTGAAACCTTCTTAGAGTTTTAAACATCCTGCTTTTATAGAGCGGTTGCAATGTTTACTAGCCATGAGAAAGATTTGAGGAGAATAGGAAGTTGGCTGCCTTCACTGACCCAAGGAAATCTGTATCACAATGCTAGTCATTATCAGGGAGGAATATTAGCTAATTAAAGTGTTTCACTGGTTGAACAGCTGCCAGCCTCTCAAAGGCAATGGGAAAGTCTTGAGTCAACATGGAAACAAGAACTAAATCATGAAGATTATAACTAATTGGAATTGGTTTATTATTGTAACATGTACCGTGATTCAGTGAAAACTGGTCTTGCATACCGTTCATACAGATCAATTCATCACACAGTGCATTGAGGTAGTACAGAGTAAAACAATAACAGAATGCAGAATAAAGTGTAACAGTTACAGAGAAAGTGCAGTGCAGGCAGACAATAAGGTGCAAGGTCATCACAAAGTAGATTGTGAGGTCAAGAGTCCATCTTATCATAATAGGGAACTGTTCAATAGTCTTGTAACAGCAGGAGAGAAGCTGTCCTTGAGCTTGGTGGTACATGCTTTCAGACTTTTGTATCTCTGATGGGAGGGGGGAGAAGAGAGAATGTCCAGGGTGGGTGGGGTCTTTGATTATGTTGGCTGCTTCACCAAGGCAGTGAGAGGTATAGACAGAGTCCACGGAGGGGAGGCTGGTTTCCATGATGTGCTGAAACTGCAGAGAGTGTCCACAACTCTCTGCAGTTTCTTGCGGTCCCGGGCAGAGCAGTTGCCATACCAAGCTGTGATGCATCTGGATTGGATGCTTTCTGTGGTGCATCAATAAAAATTGGTGAGGGCCAATGGGTACATTCCAAATTTCTTTAGCTTCCTGAGGAAGTAAAGGTGCTGGTGAGCTTTCTTGGCTGTGGCATCTACGTGGTTGGACCAGGACAGGCTATTGGTGATGTTCACTCCTAGGAACTTGAAGCTCTCAACCCTCTCGACCTCAGTGCCGCTGATATTGAGGTTGTTTGGATTGGGCTGAGGAAAGATAGGTTTAGGCTTCTCCTGTTTCCTACCACCCATGGGCAATAGATGAAAAAACGATTCTTCCATTCATAAAACAAGGTTCAAGCATAGAAACTGCCTTGAGGTGGTTTCCATGAAGCCACCCCTCTGTGGTGACAGAAGAGTACTGCTGACCAGAGGTGACACATTGGCAACACGAGTCAGGCCACTTCGTGTGGTTTGCCCATCCAATGGCCAGCCTGACATTTGGTTCCAATGCTTTTCATGGAGTTGAAGGCGAGGGCTAAATGTGCTGACAGAGGAGGTGGTGTAAGCTACTCAAATAGGCAAGGCATAGGATATGGTATTGGTATTGGTTTGTTATTGTCACTTGTACCGAGGTACAATGAAAAACTTGTCGCATACCGATCGTACAGGTCAATTCATTACACAGTGCAGTTACATTGAGTTAGTACAGAGTGCATTGAGGTAGTACAGGTAAAAACAATAACAGTACAGAGTAAAGTGTCACAGCTACAGAGAAAGTGTAGTGCAATAAGGTGCAAGGTCACAACGTGGTCCTAATCTGCAGACAAATGGGATTAGTTTACGTGGGTAAAAAGGTCGGCATAGGTGCAGAGACCGAAGGGCCTGTTGCTGTGTTGTATGACTGTATGACTCTAAAACATAGAGCTCTACAGCATGGAACAGAGGCCCTAGTCTCATTTGCCTGCGTTTGATGCATATCCCCCTAAACCTTTCCTATCCACGAACCTGTCCAAGTACCATAATGAAATTCATTATTTCATTACTTTCTTACACTACCAGTAACAACATTTTGCCCTGCAGGCAAACGGGGTTAGTATAGATGGGCAGAAAGGTCAACATGGACGTGGTGGGCCAAAGGGGCTGTTTCTGTGCTGTATGACTGTGACTCCATGACATGCAACAAGTAGCTAGAGCAACATCACCAGCTTGCACTGCCAATGATGACAAATTCCTACCTTGCTGAGTCCTCACGGGACCTGGGTTCAAACAGGGTGAGCTGAACTGTAATGTAAAACTCACCAAACAAGTACGGTTTTGCAATAGAGACAAAAAAACATGGAAGTGCTCAGCAGGTCAGGCAGCATCTGTGGAGAGAGAAGCTGAGTCACCATTTCAGGTCCATGCCATTCCTTCTGGAATGTTAGCACTATATCTTCCTCCACAGATGCTGCCTGTCCTGCTGAGTAATTCCCACACTTTCTGTATTTACTTCAGATTTTCAGAGTCTGCAGTGTATTGTAATTTGCAATATAGTTTTGTGTTTGTACCATATTTTCCAATGAAAAATGAAAACACCAGAGAAAGGTGAAAGAATCTGCCCCCTCAAGTCTGTGCCTCCATTCAGTAAGATTGTGACTATTTGGAGCTGAGCCTCTGCTCTACTTTCCCACCTGTTGCCCTTAACCAATGACTAATCTGGCCACCTCACCCCTGAAAATATTCAATGACTCCACCTCCTCAGTTTTCTGGAATAGAAAGTTCCGAAAGTTCACAATCCTCCATAAAGAAATTCCTCTCCACCTCAGTCTTCAATTGCAACCCCTTACTTTGAAAATTTGTTCCCTAGTATTAGATTCCCCACACGAGGAAACGTCCACTTGAAGTCATATTTTAATTTGTCCTTGAGAAATAGATCATTGTTAAACATCCCTCTCTTGTATCCCCTTGATAGCTGGTTTGTGGCAGGGAGATGCTTTATAACATAGAACAGTACAGCACAGGGTCTTCACTCCACAAACCCCCCATGTCTGCGCCGAACAGAATGCCATATTAAATTAAATCTCTTCTCCCTCACATGATCCATATCCCTCCATTCCCTGCAGATTCTTGCGTCTAACAGCCACTGTTGTATCTGCTTCCACCACCACCCCTGGCAGCCTGTTCCAGGCACACACTGCTCTCTGTGTAAAAAAACTTGCCCGCACATCTCCTTTAAACTTTCCCCCTCTCACCTTAAACACACATCCTCTAATATTTGACATTTCTATCCTGGGAAAAAGATTCTGACTGTCTACCATATCTATGCCTCTCATTAATTTTATAAACTTCTATCAGGTCTTCCCTCAGCCTCTGTCGTTCCAGAGAAAACAACCCTAATTTGTCTAACCTCTCCTTAAAGCTCATACCCTCTAATCCAGGCAGCATCCTGGTAAACTTCTCCTGCAACCCTTCCAAAGCCTCCATATCTTTCCTGTAATGGGGCGACCAGAATTGCACACAATTGCCCACTTTCTTACATTAGAACAGAGGAGCAAAAACAGGCCATTTGGCCCCTCGAGTCTGGTCTGCCATTCAGCAAGATCCTGACTGATCTATCTCCCATACTTTATTCCTCTAACATCCAAAAAGCTACCCGGCTCAGTTTTGAATGAATGACTGAACCTCTACAGTCATCTGGACAAGAAAATTCCGAGGATTCTCTGTGCTGTGATTGGAGAAATTTCTCCTCATTTCATCCCAAGTGGCCTACCCCTTATTTTGAGATCTCGCGGTAGTGTAGCAGTTAGCGTAATGCTTTACAGCACCAGCGATCCGGGTTCAATTCTGGCCGCTGCCTGTAAGGAGTTTGTGTGTTCTCCCCGTGTCTGCGTGGGTTTCCTCCAGGTGCTCCGGTTTCCTCCCACATTCCAAAGACGTACGGGTTAGGAAGTTGTGGGCATGCTATGTTGGCGCTGGAAGTGTGACGACACTTGCGGGCTGCCCCCAGAACACTCTATGCAAAAGACGCATTTCACTGTGTGTTTCGATGTACATGTGACTAATAAAGGCATCTTATCTTATTTTATAGATTGTCACCCCTAGATCTAGTCTCTTAGGGTCAGGGAGAACATGCTCTCTGTGTCTGCTCTCCTAAATGTTTCAATGAGGTTACCTCTCATTGTTCTAAGCTTTAAACAACAGGGGCCAAACCTACTCAATTCCTCCTCATGTGAGAGACCTGCCAAGGACCATCTCTGGGTGAATCTTAACTGCTCTTCCTCCACAACAAGTATATCCTTGTATAGATAAGGAAATTCAAGTTGTACACAGTACTCCGTGGTCTCACCAAGGTCCCGTATCATTGTCATCTGTGATCCTTCACTAGTGTTCGTCAGGAACTTCCAAAATTGTGACTGAAGAACAAGTAAGAGAAGAATCTAAAGGTAACAGTGTACCATGATATCGCAGTTATCCTCTTAAAGGTCAGAGGCTGTGGGTTTTGGAGGCACTGTTAAAGTGGTGAAATAGTTAATAGAGCCATTGAGATACAGCAGGGAAACAGGCCCTTCAGCCCATCAGGTCCGTGCCATCCACTAACCACCCATTTACACTAATCTTATACTAATCCCATTTTTTTATTCTCCCCATATTCCCATCAACAGATTCTACCACTCACCTGCACATTAGGGGCAATTTACAGTGGCCAATTAACCTAGCAACCTTAGTGTCTTTGGGATGTGGAAAGAAACCGGAGTACCCGGAGGAAACCCACACGTTCACAAGGAGAACATGTAAACTCGACACCGACAGGGCCTGAGGTCAGGATTGAACCCGGGTCTCTGGAGCTGTGAGGCAGCAGCTCTACTTTCTGCACCACTCTCCTACCCCCTGCAAGGCCTGGAGATATTTGTTGAAATGTTAACTCCACGAGAATCATTTTAAACTGTTACAGTTTTGTGGAGTCGTCAACAAAAGTTTCTGATACTCCATCTAAGCAGCGTGTGCAAGCTTTCGTTGGCGTTATGGGAGCAAGGCTTCCTTCCTCTCTGCTGAAAAGCCTGACTTGCACTGTACATCCAGGGTGTTGACAGCAAAATTCATTCATGTCACGCTACCTCATGTTTCCTGAATGATAAGAAAGCTAACGATTGCTCGTGTTAGGTTAAATCATCAAAAAAACACAGTTGACCTTTTACTGAAATGCATGAGGCTTCCTACTTGGCTGTTAAGACCGGAAGAAGTACAGAGGAAAAGAAATAGAGAAAGATGTTGCATTTATATAGCGCCTTTCACTTTCCTCTTCGCTATGCGTTGTAGAATACACTTGGCTGATTCTGTGCAGAAATTATTTTTGCTGGTTATGTGCCTGTGATTAGGAATAGGAGCCCGAAATCTAATGTCAGGAGCCAGGCCTTTCAGGAGAGAAGTTAGAAACACATAGAGGCTAGTGGAAGTTTACAGCTCTGCTCCACAATAGCAGTTGATGTCAGACTGAGCAATAGCCAAAGGTATTAAGAGACATTGGGGAGAGGGTATACATGGAGTCAGGTCACAAATCAGGCGTGACGTCTTTGAAAAGTGGAAAAACAGCAAGGGGCCAAATGTCCTCTTCCTGTTTCTCTGTTCACAATGTGAAAGGGGGAGTAGCTGATCAGTGGGACAGGCTGTGCCTGATCTGCTTAGGACCCACTGCGTAATTGGTGGAGCTGACCCAGGTAATAGACATCTTAAACAGAGAGTCGTTGGGATCTGGAATGCTCTATCTGAAACAGTGGTGGAAAATTCTCCCATAGGTAGTTTGAAGGGGAGTTGAATTGTGGCTGGAAGACAAGGAACCTACAAGGAGGAAAATGGGAATACGTGGGCCTAAAGCACAAAGGCACTTTCAAGGACAGTCCCAGGCACAATGGGCTGAATGGCCTCCTTCTGTCTGTAAATTTCTGTGAGGATATGTTAAGGGACCCTCAATGCCTGTTGAAGGACTCCTTCAGATCCATGGCCATTCAGGATTTCACAAAGGTTTTTTAGAGAATCTCCAAGAAGCAAAGAATAGGAGAGATCCACCCCAGCTCCACAATCCCAACCCACCCCCCAACTTCTTGCTTCCTGTTCCAACCATCTCTTCAACCCCCAGCTCCCAATGCCATGTTACCTCAGGACCTCCTGGAATGGACTATTCCCATGAGAGACTGTTATTCTAGCAACAGTACCTCACCCAGAACCCGTAGTCAACGCCTGACCCAATCCCTAGTGATCCCCAGCCCCTCATTTCAGACACACTGTACTCAGTCAAGGTCAGTCTCGACCCAAAAATAAGCCCCAATCTGACATGCCCCACGCTGTACAAATCCAGGTTCCCATTGTGTTAGAGAGACTGCAGATGCTGTATTCTGGAGGAGCTCAGTGGGTCGAGCAGCAACTGTGGTATCCTGACATAGAGTCTTGATCCAAAACATCGACCATCCCTTTGCCTCCACAGATGCTGCCTGAAACTGTTGAGTTCCTCCAGCAGTTTGTTGTTTTTTGTTTCCATTATTTAACATTTTTATCACAGTGTCAATACAAACCAATCTCCATGCCCTGGAATTGACATTCAGCCACCAGTGGGGTAACCATCTTGGTTAAAATGGTTGGTAATATCTTGGTCGACATGAACGAGTTGGACAGAAGAGTTGCTGAATGAGGTGTGCTGTATGGCTCTACAACTTAGGCAGCACACTCTTAAGGACAAGACCCTTAACAGTGTTGAAGAGCAGAGAGACCTTGGGGTGCAAGTCCATGGCTCATTGAAAGTGGCTACGCAGGTAGACAGGGTGGTTAAGAAGGCTTATGGAGTGCTTGCATTTATTAATCGGGGTACTGAGTATAGGAGTCAAGAAGTTATGATGCATCTCTATAGAACTCTGGGTAGGCCGCGTTTAGAGTATTGCGTGCAATTCTGATCACCTCACTATAGGAAGGATGTTGAGGCTTTAGAGAGGGTGCAGAGGAGGTTTACAAGGATGCTGCCTGGATTAGAGGGCACGTGCTATCAGGAGAGGCTGGACAAATTTGGGCTCTTTTCTCTGGAGCAGTGGAGGCTGAGGGGTGATCTGTTGGAAGTGTATAAAATTATGAGGGGCATAGATAGGGTGGACAAGCAATATCTTTTTCCCATTATTGAGAGATCCAATACCAGAGGGCATGCATTTAAGGTGAGAGGGGGTAGGTTCAGAACAGACGTGAGGGGTATGTTTTTTACTCAGAGAGTGGTGGATGCCTGGAACGCGTTGCCTGATACGGTGGTGGAGGCAGCTTCATTGGGGGCTTTTAAGATGGGCTTGGATGGGCACATGAATGAGAGGAAAATAGAGGGATATGGATATTCTGTAGGTAGGAGGGAATAGCTATGTCAGCACAACATTGTGGGCCGAAGGGCCTGTTCTGTGCTGTACTGTTCTACGTTCTAACTCTATGACCCACATTAAAGCAACCCTTCCCAAGCCGCTTGGTCATTTTCAACCCATAAAAAGTTTTACACATGATGTCTAACTATGTTATAGGCACTACTTCAATGTAAATTGTCATTGTTATTGGGTGTGTGGAGTCCCAGAACCAGATCTGTGGTAAGGAGGTGATTTGGTGGTATGGGGGTGGGGAAGGGATGGGTATTGGTATTGGTTTATTATTGACACTTGTACCGAGGTACAGTGAAAAACTTGTCTTGCATATTGTTCATACAGATCAATTCATAACACAGTGCATTGAGGTAGTACAGGGTAAAAACAGTAACAGAATACAGAGTAAAGTGTCACAGCTACACAGGTTGGACTACCCATGTACAAATGACTTACACTCACTCGAGATATACGAGGATGCTGCCAGGACTCGAGGTCCTGAGTTATAGGGAGAAGTTGAGTAGGCCAGGAGTTTATTCGTTGGAACGTAGGTGATTGAGGGCTGACTTTATAGTGGTGTATAAAACCATGAGGAGCATAGGTAGGGTGAACGCAGGTAGTCGTTTGCCCAGGGAAGGGGGACTAAAAACTAGAGGGTATAGGTTTAAGGTGAGAGGGGAAAGATTTAAAAGAGACCTGAGGGGCAACTTCTTGGTGAGTACGTGGAACAAGCTACCAGAGAAAGTGGTTGGGCAGGTACAATAACAACATTTAATAGACATTTGGATAAGTACATGACTAGGAAAGGTTTAGAGGGATAGGGGCCAAACACAGGCAAATGGGACTAGATAGGTGGTCACCATGGTCGGCGTGGACGAGTTGGACCGAAGGGCCTGTTTCCATACTGTGTTACTCCATGACTGGGCCATATTGTAAGTAGAGAGACAGACCAGGCCCGAGACATGATGATTGTGACAAACCTTCAGGGAAAGTGCTCTTCAAACCGTAGTGCATTCCTTATCTGTGACAAAACACGCAAACAGGAATCACACAATCAATAAAGTCTTTCCGGGGAAGTGGTAAATCACTGATAATGACTCCTCTGAAGTGCCAAGTCAAGGATAATGAACCTTCCTCTAGGGGAAAAAGTGCTGAAAGTAATAAGTAGCAGTCAGTACACAGGGAATAACAGAAAAATCCAGCTCACACATAAGCTGTGAACACAGGAACAGGATAAGATCACTTAACATCTCCATCCTGTTTAACCATCCAATAAATACCCCTCTTTTGCCACAAACCCCTTAAGACCTTTGCTTAACAAAAAATTAATTTCTCAGATTTCAAATTAATAATTGACTTGACCTCAATTGCATTTTGCTGAAAAGAGTTCTGATATTCAAGTGATCACTATCTGTATAAATGTCACCTAACTTCACTCCTGTAAGCAATGAGGTCCTGTCTCCACAGATGCTGCCCAACCTGCTAAGAATTACCAGCATTTTCTGTTTTCATTTAACTCCTGAAACTTTTTAGATCTATCCTCTGGTTTTAGGCATTGCAATCAGTTTCTCTCTGTAGCGTGTGGAGTAGCAGTTTTAAAAGGGCAAGTGCTGTTTTAAGGCTTTGACAAAGGATCAGATGTTTGACTGCAGTCTTGGTTAGAGCTTTGTTTATAGCAGTTACAGGGATCTGGAAGGGCCATTGTAATAAACAGTCAAGTTATTGCCTTGGTGAATGTCTGACTATAGCGTGAAGTAGTCTGCAAACTCAGATACTTCTCTACCTGCCCTATCAGTTTGTTTTAATATCTTGAAAATGCTAATCAAATCACTTCTAAATTTTAACCAATATAACTATAATTCATGCAATCCCTCCTTGTAAGTTAATCCTTTCAGAACAGGTGTCATAGAAGGCTATAGAGTGAGCAGAGAAACAGGCCCTTTGACCTACATATCTATGTTGACCATCAAGTACCTGATCCCATCTCCCAGCACATGGTCTCTAGCCTACTTTGCCTTGTTCAATTCAATTGCTTGTCCAGATACTTCTTAAATGTTGGGTACCTGCCTCCACTACCTTCTCAGGCAGTGTGTTCCAGATTGAAAACATCCTCTGAGTGAAAAAAAATCCTCAGATCCAGTCTGAACCTTTTACTCCATACCTTAAACCTTTGTCCTCTGGCTTTAGACATCACTTACATGGGGAAAAGTTTCTTACTGTCTACCCTATCTATACCCTTTGTAATATTGTATACAGGTCCTCCACAGGTTACGAACACCCAACTTATGGACACCCCACACATATGAATGTTTGGGAGACCAGCAGGATGGATGGGGACAGATTTGCCGGCTACTGCGGGGCTGCAGGCATCTTCTGCCGGGTGGGAACGGGACATTTCCGTGTGCCTTCTCTCCCCACCCCACCACCCCTGAGCAGCAACAATCTGGGGCTGGGTGGAGCCAAGCAGAGCCAGGAGGGCTGGGCAGACTCGCGCGCTCACTCACTGAGTCAGTGAGGCCGGCTGGCAGCCACTCTTCCCGCGCCTGCTCGCCCTCCCATCACAGCCGTTTCTGTGACCCTCTCCTATGCACTGTTGTTGTTCCTTTCTGACCTATGAACAGTTTGGGTTATTGGTATTGGTATTGGTTTATTATTGTCGCTTGTACCGAGGTACAGTGAAAAACTTGTCTTGCAAACCGATCATACAGATCAATTCATTACACAGTGCAGTTACATTGAGTTAGTACAGAGTGTGTTGAGGTAGTACAGGTAAAAACAATAGCAGTACAGAGTAAAGTGTCACAGCTACAGAGAAAGTGCAGTGCAATAAGGTGCAAGGTCACAACAAGGTAGATCGTGAGGTCATAGTCCATCTCATTGTATCAGGGAACTGTTCAATAGTCTTATCACAGTGGGGTAGAAGCTGTTCTTAAGTCTGGTGGTACGTGCCTCAGGCTCCTGTAGCTTCTATCAACGGAACCTTCCCGTAACCCGAGGACTACCTGCAACTCTATCAGGTCGCCCTCAGCCTCCACTGTTCCAAGGAAAACAAACCAGCTTTCCCAATCTCCCCCCATAACTGGAACGTGGGCACTGTCCTCTCCAAGGCCAATTCATCCTACACATCCCAGAGCTGCTCACAGTGATTGCAGTGGTGTGCCAGACTCTGTGCCAGAACACTGCCTCTTTGGCTGAACAAAGGAAGCTTTGGCCATAGATAGGAATCAATGTTGTTTGTTTTAACAGGAATCGTTGAAGTATTTCCTGTACCTGAATATTTCCTTTGTCAGGCAACATCATCTTGGATTTATTTGGCTATCACATTAAAATAGAGAACCAAAGTTAAAATTTAAGCAATAAATTACAGTTTAAGATGAAGATGTGTAGAAATTTCTTTTTCAGAGGATGGTGAGTCCCTAGGATTCGCTACTCCAGAGATTCGTTAAATCATTAGAAGTATTTATGGTGTAGGTAAATAAATATTTGAAAGGTCGTGGAATCAAGGGTGATGGGGAACAGGCACAGAAGAGGAGCTGAGACCAGCACAGAATCATAGAACAGTACAGCACAATACAGGCCCTTCGGCCCACAATGTTGTGCCGACCTTTAAACCTCACCTAAGACTATCTAACCCCTTCCTCCCACATATCCCTCTATTTTAAATTCCTCCATATGCTTATCTAGTAAGCTGTTGAATTTGACCAATGTACCTGCCTCCACCACCGCCCCAAGCAGCACATTCCATGCCCCAACCATTCTCTGAGTAAAAAAACCTTCCTCTGATATCTCCCTTGAACTTCCCACACGTTACTTTAAAGCCATGCCCTCTTGTATTGAGCATTGGTGCCCTGGGAAAGAGGCGCTGGCTGTCCACTCTATCCATTCCTCTTAATATTTTGTACACCTCTATCATGTCTCCTCTCATCCTCCTTCTCTCCAAAGAGTAAAGCCCTAGCTCCCTTAGTTTCTCCTAATAATGCATGTTCTCCAAACCAGGCAGCATCCTGGTAAATCTCCTCTGCACCCTTTCCAACGCTTCCACATCCTTCCTATAATGAGGCCACCAGAACTGGACACAGTACTCATAGATCATATTGAATGGAGGGTCAGGCTTGAGGGGCCGAGTTGCCTATTCCTGCTTCTATTTTCTTGTGTTCTCGTGTTGGATTTTTATAGCAACTTGAACTTAGTTCGATAAACCCAGGTGTTTGATAATGATATAATCAGAGTAAAATGGCTGCAGGCATGTATGAATGAAAGGTATGTTAAGAAGGATGATCAAAGGTTTAGTCAAAACTGTAGATTATAACAAGAATCTGAATTGAGGAGAGGGAAGTGCAGGTTCTTAGGAAGAGTTAAGGAACAATCACTACATTTAGAAGATATTGAGACAGACACTTAAATAGGCAAGGCATAGAAGGATATGGTGCCCTTCTGGGCAAATGTCAAGTCAAGACGGGTTCATTGTCATGTGCACAAGTACAGTGAGGTACAGGTACAATGAAAAATTTGCTTGCAGCAGAGCACAGGCACGTGGGTACAGACAACACACAGAATATAAATTATACATAAGTTATTCAAGACAGTGAAAAACAAAGACTGTGCAAAGCAAGGTATCAGTGCAAAAAGAAGCACGTCCATGATAGTGCATGAGGTGGTCCGTAGTGTTCCGTTGCTGAGGTAGGGTTAGGGTTGTGCAGGTCGGTTCAAGAACCTGATGGTTGTATGAAATGGGATGAGTAGCCAGCATGGACGGGGTGGGCCAAAGGGCCTGTTTCTGTGCTGGATGACTCTATGACTCGATAATTAATAGGAGTGAGTTTTTTTTTATTTACAGCGTGGTAACAGGCCCTTCCAGCCCAATGAGTCTGCGCCGCCCATTTTAAACCCAATTAACCTACCCGTACGTCTTTGGAATGTGGGAGGAAACCGGAGCACCCAGAGGAAACCCACGCAGACACGGGAGAACGTAGAAACTCCTTACGGACAGCAACGGGAATCGAACCCCGATCGCTGGCGCTGTAATAGCGTTGCACTAACCGCTACGCTACCGTGCCATTATCACACATGTGGTGGAAAGCAGGGAGAAATGGAATCAGCTTCTACTGGGGACACAATGATTTGTTAAATTATTTGCTCTCTGGGATGGACTAAAAGGTGCCTTGGCACTAATTCAAAGAAAAGCAGGGGAATTCACCCTGGTATCTGAGCGACGTTTATTCTTCAATCGACCAGAAGCACTTTACCTGGCTGTTATCACTTTGCTATTTGTGGGAGCTTGCCGTGCACAAACTGGCCGTCCTATTTGTTACACTCCAGCAGTGATTTTACTCCAAACTGTACAGGGTACTGGTGAGGCCGCACCTGGAGTACTGTGTGCAGTTCTGGTCTCCTTACTTGAAGAAAGATATACTGGCTTTGGAGGCGGTGCAGAGGAGGTTCACCAGGTTGATTCCGGAGTTGAGGGGGATAGCCTATGAGGACAGATTGACTTGCCTGGGACTATACTCGCTGGAATTCAGTAGAATGAGAGGAGATCTGATCAAAACATATAAAATTATGAAAGGGACAGATAAGATAGAGGCAGGAAGGTTTTTTCCACTGGTAGGTGAGACTAGAACTAAGGGACATAGCCTCAAGATACGGGGGAATAGATTTAGGATGGAAATGAGGAGAAACTACTTTTCCCAGAGAGTAGTGAGTAGTGAATCTGTGGAATTCTCTGCCCAGGGAAGCAGTAGAGGCTTCACATTAAATATATTAAATATATTTAAGACACAGTTAGATAGATTTTTGCATAGTCAGGGAATTAAAGGTTATGGGGAAAAGGCAGGTAGGTGGGTCTGAGTCCACGGCCAGATCAGCCATGATCTTATCGAATGGTGGCGCAGGCTCGACGGGCCAGATGGCCGACTCCTGCTCCTATTTCTTATGTTCTTATGTTCATAAGTACTTCATGGGTTGTAATGCACTGTGGAATATCCTAAGATAGGTACCATAGAGCTGCAATTTTCTTTTTCTAAAAGCCAACACTCTGACTAAACTTTAGGTCATCCTGCCAACACATTCCTTCCTTGTTTATTTCCCCACATCCCTGTGATGCACCTTGTGACAGAAGGCAGGAGAGGAGACTCGCCTTGGGCTGACGTGCCAGCCCCAGATCATATGAAATGGGGCTTAAACTCACCACCCCATAAACGCCAGTTTTTCTTGTGTTGTCCTCAGTCTTTCAAGATATCGCGCAAACCCTTGGTCAGCTGGAAAGAATGTGCAACATTTGCAAACCTCCATTGAAACTTGAGGAAATGGTTCAAAAGTTGTGACACATACACAATTCAACAGCACTGCAATCATAACGATTAACATTAGCGGATTATTGCTTGACGCAAATGTTAATTGTGTTTTCAATTACCAGCCACCAGGAACACTTCAAGCTGCATTAAGTAGGAGCCATAAATCCAAGGTGGATCTTAATAAGCACAATGAGGAATGTAGGAGACCAGAGGGTAATGAAAATATGGAACACACCACCACAGAGTGCAGATGAAGCATGGATTCATTTAAAGGGAATCTGGATAAAGGCATGAGGCAAAATCATATAGAAGGAAGGGGTGAGACAAAGAGGGCGGGAGGGGATTCATGTGGAGCTTAAGCACTTTTGGGAAGAATGGACGGATTTTGTGCTCTGTGTTTTGTGTAACTGTGTGATCTTTGTCTGATATAATTACAGAATGTCCCGGAGGAGCAACGGCCCCTTGTAGCAACAAAGGAGTTTGTTCCGACAGCATGGGAGGGGATGGCAAGTGCAATTGTACAGTAGGTCAACGCTTTAAACGTGTTATGGTGAAGGTTGATCAAGGGAAAGGCTTTCATTAACAGCAATGAGTTGCTTAATGCTACATTGGTGAGCTGAGCGTGACTTTTTTCCAGGCAGATTTTACACCGTAACTCTCACGTCCAGTCTTAGTATCACTGGGAACTTCACTAGACTCAAAGAGCAACAGTTTTGGGACACCAAGGGGATGTGGTAGCAAAGTCGATGTTATTTGCAAGGATAGCCGTAAGGTCAAACGGTGGAGCAGGGTCTGCTTTTTATATTTTTAATAAGGTCTTACCCCTCCTCCAATCTTTGTAGCTTGGAAACCAGGAGGTCTCTGGGATGGGTGCAAGGTTCAGGAATGTTATCCCTTCTTGTCAAAATCCTAGCCCATATATCCAACTAAAAGGAAAGGGCTAAGGAATAAGACCCAACTGAATTGCTCTTACAAAGAAGAGACACAATGTGGAGGGGCCAAATGGCCTCCTCGTGCTGTAATGTTTCTATGATTCTCCTAGCACCATAGACATAATTTTTGTAATGGGCAAGTGGATTTAAAGAACAATAATGAACACCATATATGGTCACGTCTCTGTGTTATACATCAGCTATCAAAGTAATGGAGAAGGTGCAAAAGAAGATGAAAAGAATTTAGAGGTTGTCCCTATCAGAAAAGTTGACCAGCTGAGGTTCTTTCCTCTGGAAAAGAGAGGAGTGGTCTGAAAGAGACCGTAAGATAGACATGGGAAGGATCACTAGTGGGTGGGAAATGAAAACTACACTCTAAGGAGAACCACTAATCCATCAAGGAAATCAGGAGAAACCCAGTTACTCTGAGAGTGGTGAGAAGATAGAACGGACTCTGATGGGGACTGACAGAGATGAGGAGCAAGGTACATGCGTGGGAATATGGATAAACTCAAGGAACAGGATGGTGATAGAGAAGAGACTGTGCATGGCCCAGTTGACCCAAGTAAATGGACTGAATCAGCGCTGAACATCCCATGTTATCAAATATGTTAACTGACAATCAGATTTAGACCATCGCTGAGATACTGACTGTGGTGTTGGCATTGCATGTTATCTGCTTTACTTCAAACAATGAGCGAGGGGGGGAAGGGGATAGAGTTGAGGGAGGGTTGGAAGTGACTAAGCAGGTTGAAGAGGTCATCCAGTTTAAGTGCCCATTTAAAAGTCAGCCTGGCTTCCTGTTTTGATACTTCTCAACAAGTGCATTCAGCAACAATCATTGTTTGGCAAGGCATTTGCAGAACGTACTATCTCAATTTTTGATGACTTTACACTTTCATTGCTGGTGAACCCTGAATGTAGGATGTCAGCAGGGACCCAGTGTGAAAAAAAATTGTTTGTGGGCATCTCAGCACTGGCCACTTTGCTGGGTCAATTTGGTTTACGATTCTAAACATGACCATTGCCTTGTTGATAACTAACCAATGTTAATTCCTCACTATTTTAGCACATTTTGATATTAAATATTGCAGGGTGGCTTTGGTGGCGTAGCCTGCGAGAAATGTGCGAAAGACAATACATTTGGACCCAACTGCACTTCTGGTGAGTTTTGTCACACATTGAGTAACAAGTTAAAACCTGCACAGTAATGACATTGGTGTCAAAATATGGGCATCGGGAATGAGAGGGCATGGTTTTATGGTGAGAGGAAGGAGTTTTAAAGAGGATCTGAGTATTTTACACAGAGAGTGGTTGATGTCTGGAACGCCCTGCCAGAGGACGTGGTGGAATCAGATACAAACACTACATTTAAGAGACATTTAGACAGGTATTTGAATAAACAAGGCATAGAAGGATACAGTCCAACGCAGGCAAATGGGATGAGTGTAGTTGGGCAAAAAAGATCAGGACGAATGTGGCCGTGTTTCTGTGCTGTACAACTCTATGACTCTATACACACTAAGTAATCCAACAGGGAATTCAGATGAAACTTCTTCTTTACTCAAAGTGCGGTGAGAATGTAAAACCTGATACCACAGGGACTCGTTGAGGCCAATTGTTTTTGAGACATTTAAGTAGAGGTAGGAGGGTCACAGGAGGGATAACACACTGCACTGAGAGATTCAGATGGGGGAGAACAGGCAATGTGATTGGAACATAAATACTGGTATGGACTGGCTGGGCTGAATGGCCTGTCTTTTGTGTTATGTGCCCTATGTAGTCCTATTGTAAAAATGCTGGAAATAGTCATCAGGTCAGGAAGCGTCTGTGGAGTAAGGAACAGAGCTACCACATCAGAGCAAAGCAGTAAAAGATTTAGCAGTTTATAAGTAAGTGGCATTTAGAAGAATGAGAGGTGATCTCATTAAAATGTATTAAGTTCTTATGGGGTTTGACAGTGTAGATGCGGAGATGATGTTTCCCCTGAATGGGGTTTCTAGAACCAGGGGTTACAGCCCCACAATAAGAAGATGACCAGGCAGAACAGAAAGGAAGAAAAATTTCTTCTTCCACTGAATCTTTGGACTTCTCAACCCAAGAGGATGTGGAGGCTCAGTCCCTTGGTGTCAAGATTGGTGGATTTTTAGATATTAACGAAATAAAAGGATATGTGGTTAGTGCAGGAAAGTGATCCTGAGGTAAAAGATCAGCCATTATCTTATTGAATGGTGGACATAACACAAGGGGTCTGAATGGCTGCTGCCAACTTCCACTTTTTTTATGTTCTTATGTAGAGAGGCATGGGGAGAGGAGGAGGAAAGAACAGAAGGATGGAGGATGGACTGTGGGAGAAATAGCAGGAAAGGTGAACTGGTAATTTGATGATGTAAGGGTTGGTCAAGGGACAAATGGAAGGAAGTGCAAAAGGAGGCCCAGGTCCATTATCAGCTGTCGCTGTTTGAAAAATTGGGCACAGTGGTTATGACCTGAAATTGTTGAACTCACTGCTGAGTCCAGAAGGCTGTAAAATGCCTGTTTAATAGATGAGTTTTGTTCCTCAAGCTCCTGTTGAGGTTCAAGGATAGGTCCTGAGCTTGCAGGCCCTAAAACTGAAAGGAGGGTGCAGCTCTAATCTCCTCCTAGGGAAACGGGAATATCGTGCCCGAGAGGAAGGTTTCCCCTCTTTAGATTACTTTGCATTTCCACCTGCTTTGTTGCCTGTGTCAAGTGTGGCATGACAGGCATGAGGAGATCTGATGTGAGTATGTTCGGAACCCTCTGAAGTTCTAAACCTCTACCACACCAAGTTAATCCCTGCTGGGCGATGTGGTTGTTCCGCCTAGGATTCAGCTGTGGCTCAGCTATTGGTGCTCTTGCCTTTTGAGCCAAAGCCTAATCCTAATCACTTGAGCTGATAAATCTAGCATTTCTGTCTTTTCCATCAGTTGTCGTGGACTCCTCTGGCAGATATTGAGATCCAATGGTGCTGTTTTGAAGAGGAGCTGGGGACTTATCCCCATTGTGGTCCTGGCCAGTGTTTATCCTTAAATCAAGGCCTTCAGCTTGCTGTCACATTGCTCTTTGTGGGAGCTTGCTGTGAAGTAATTGACTACCAAATTTCTTACATCACAAGAGTAACTTCACTCAGAAGTCTTTCATTGACAGTGAGATTCTCTGGGCCATTATGCAAAGTGCTTTTCTATTTTAGGAACTGGAATAGCTCTAGTAAACTTAAAAACATTTTAAGAATATTTTTCCTTCATCCCTTTTGGGTTTCTAGTGGTCTTCAGACGGTGATGATGATTGACTAAATAAAGATTATCTGTTGAAGTTCTGGGGTCAATAAAGTGGAAAATGCAACATAATGCTTCCTGTGTAAGTTTAATAGAGCATTACCCTCTCTCCCCTTTTCAGTGTGTGAATGCCTTCATGGAGTCTGCAACAGTGGAATCAACGGTGATGGGACATGCATATGTTACTCAGGTTACATGGGGGCCAAGTGTGACCAGCGTAGGTATTTCATAAGGATCTGTTACATCACGTGCCTTAAATAAACACTTGTATGCCAATACTTATTATGCCTTGGTAAAGAATTAACTTCCTGGCATAACACAGTATTTCAGGTTGATCCTGCTTCATATATTTAGACGATGTGACTACGTTGTGTATAGCTTTTTATATCTGGATTGGTTGATTTGAATAAAAGTGCTGCCAAAAGTCTTGATTTGACATTAAATTGACCACTTTTATATTAATGCAAAGTAGTTTTGGCGTCATGTCATGAAAGCAAAGCGTCTCGACCTGAAATATCGACTGTTTATTTCCCTCCATAGATGCTGCCTGGCCTGCTGATTTCCTCTAGCATTTTGTGTGCGTTGAGGCAACTTTAGTAGTTAGTATTAGACTTGTTGCGCTTTATACACAGTTCAGTTTTACTCCATGAAACTATCTCAATAGACTGTGAGAATAGTCCTCAGATAAGGAAGAGCCACTGCTACTTATACAAGGAACCACTGGTAACTGACAAACTCATCCCTGTAAGTGTCAGCATTGGCTCTCTCTTCAGCAATCTCACCTCAGAGTCACAAGGTTAGAGCGTAGGACACTACAGCACAGTACAGGCCCTTCAGTCCAGAATGTTGTGCTGACATTCTACCCTGCTCTAAGATCTATCTAACCCTTCCCTCCCACATAGCCCCCTATTTTTCTATCATTCATGTGTCTATCTAAGAGTCTCTTAAATGTCCCTAATGTATCTGCCCCCACAACCTCTGCCGGCAGTGCGTTCTACGCACCCACCACTCTCTGTGTAAAAAACTTACCCGACATCCCCGTTATAGCTTCCTCCAATCACCTTAAAATTATGTCCCCTCGTGTTAGCCATTGTCGCCCTGGGAAAAAGTCTCTGACTGTCCACTCGATCTATGCCCCTTATCATCTTGTACACCTCTATCAAGTCACCTCTCATCCTCCGTCTCTGCAAAGAGAAAAGCCCTAGCTTGCTCAACCTATCCTCATCGGACATGCTCTCCAATCCAGGCAGCATCCTGGTAAATCTCCTCTGCACCCTCTCTAAAGCTTCCACATCCTTCCTATAATGAGGCGACCAGAACTGAACACAATAGTTGTGTTGTGTGGTCAGATTTCAATCCAGTGGCTTTTAGCTTGACTTTCCCAATGCTGACATAAGGAAGGCTGCATGATTAAAGGTGCCTTTTTTCAGATGAGTGTTTATATCAAGGTTTAATCTGTCCTCTCACACGGACACAAAAAAAATCCCACTCCACATCTCAAAAAGCAGCAGCAAACTTCTCCCGTTTCCTGGCCGGTATTTATCCTTCAAACAACACCATAAAAGAAAACTATTTTTTCTCACATAAAAATCGTTGACATGTTTTCTACTTCATTTAGTGATGTCACTAAAAATGTACACAGTTGTCTTTGTAAAAGTCTTTGCAATATCCGGAAGTTGCAGAGCTTGCTGCATAAGAGCAAATTCATTCTCCCTCCCGCAACCCCTACCAAAGATCTTTGCATCATGAAATGCAACATCTTTTATGTGGTGGATCATGACATTGTATTTGATAGTATCAGCATAAAAATCTGACAGCAGTCTCTGAAAGGAGACTATGCATTAAGACAGTTGACCAAAAACTTTGCTAAATTCAGTCATGGAAAGTTGGTGTTGTTGGCCAGGCAACACTGATTGCACATTGCTAATTGTCTTTGGAAAGGTGGTGAATGCTTTCTGGAAGCCACCATGGCCCATGTGTGAAGATGCACCTATACTGTTGTTAGGTAAAGACTTACCTTCACAGCGGTTTCTTTGTTGCACCTGAATGTCCTGCTAGACTGAGATGAATGTGGGATGAGAGATTCCAAAAGCAAAAGGATATTTTTCTTTACAGCGCATTAGTAAGCCAGGTACATTTTTACAATTGTTGTATTTTGTCATTTTTTACACAATAACTAAGTGAATTTAATTCCCCTAACTTTCATAGTGTTCAAGTTCATAACACCCAACTATTCACACAGGTCCTTTGATTACTAGCCCAGGGACAAAACCACTGTGTTACCAAGTCCATTAACCTTCAAGAAAATGAGTTTTAAAGCATGGGGAGAGTTGGAGGGAGAAGTGGAGAAGTTGAGGAAGGGACAACCAGTAGTGGTGATGCAATTAAAATGGAGGGGGGCGTGCAAGACAATAAAAATGATGCAACAATTCTCACAAATCTCTGAGGCAATGGTGCCATGGTTTCAACAAGTATCTCTTGATCTTTCTTAAGCTATACCTGCTTGTCGAGCATTGCAGTGTCCTGAAAATACCAGATGCTCTGAGAATGCAGAAACTGGAAAGTTGGCGTGTGACTGCTTACCTGGTTACCAGGACATGGGGAACAGACAGTGTGAACGTAAGTGCTGTTTGTGCTGCAAGGGAATAGCTTCATTCTTCTGTTATGAAAACAGCCCTTCTATGGGTATGTGAGTATGTTTACTGGTAAATTGGTTTATTATTGTCACATGTACCAAGCTACAGTGAAAAACTTTGTTTTTTTTTAAATTTTATTTACAGCGTGGTAACAGGCCCTTCCGGCCCAACGAGTCCACGCCACCCATTTTAAACCCAATTAACCTACCCGTACGGCTTTGCAATGTGGGAGGAAACCGGAGCACCCGGAGGAAACCCACGCAGACATGGGAGGACGTACAAACTCCTTACGGACAGCAACGGGAATTGAACCCCCGATCGCTGGCGCTGTAATGGTGTCACGCTAACCACGACACTACCGTGCCGCTGTATGCCATCCATACAGATCATTTCATTACAACAGTACATTGCGGTAGTATGAGGGGAAACGATAACAGAATGTAAAATAAGGTGTTACAGTTACAGAGAAAGTGCAGTGCAGGCAGACAAGGTCATAACAAGGCAAATAGTAAAGTCAAGAGTCCATCTTATCGTACTAGGGGATCTTATAACAGAGGATAGAAGCTGTCCTTGAGCGTGGTGGTACGTGCTTTCAGGCTTTTGTGTCTTCTGCCCAATTGGAGAGGGGAGAAGAGAGAATATCCAGGATGGGTGGGGTCTTTGATTATGCTGGCTGCTTTACTGAGGCCATGAGAAGTGTAGACAGAGTCCATGGAGGGGAGGCTGGTTTTCATGATGTGCTGAGCTGTGTCCACAACTCTCTGCAGTTTCATATAGTCTCAGGCAGAACAGATGCCATACCAACCCATGGTGCATCCAGATAGGATGCTTTCTGTGGTGCGTCGATAAAAATCGGAGAGGGTCAGAGGGGACATGTCAAATTTCTCTAGCCTCCTGAGGAAGTAGAGGCACTGGTGCACTTTGTTGGCTGTGGCGTCTATGTAGTTGGTCCAGGATAGGCTGTTGGTGATGTTCATTCCTAGGAATTTGAAGCTCTCAACCTTCTCGACCTCAGCTAAGATATTGGAGCATTAAGGGAAGTGAGTGACATCAGATGGAAAAATAGACTTAAATAGGAAGTAAAGATAAGATAAGATTTCTTTATTAGTCACATGTACATCGAAACACACAGTGAAATGCATCTTTTGCGTAGAGTGTTCTGGGGGCAGCCCGCAAGTGTCACCACGCTTCCGGCACCAACATAGCATGCCCACAACTTCCTAACCCGTATGTCCTTGGAATGTGGGAGGAAACCGGAGCACCCGGAGGAAACCCACGCAGACACGGGGAGAACGTACAAACTCCTTACAGACAGTGGCCGGAATTGAACCCGGGTCGCTGGCGCTGTAATAGCGTTACGCTAACTGCTACACTACCGTGTTTGGTAATTGTACCAGAACACAAAGTGATGCAAGCTCATACAAGGAAACTAATTTGTGCTCCGAGAAGATGCCAGTGTTTCTCCCCATGTGCAGTAGTTTAAAATTTAGCATGACATAAAGCAGTAAAACATAAGTAACAATAGACTTTTTTTTCTCCAGCGATTAATCCTTGTCTTCATAATGCCTGCGGTCCTAATTCTGTGTGCACCTTCCTCACCGCCAACTCTTTCACCTGCACATGTGAAGAAGGTTACCAGGGTGACGGTCAGATCTGCCTACCCATCAATCCTTGCCAGAAAAATTTCGGGAACTGCCCCACAAATTCAACAGAGTGCCAATACGATGGCCCCGGACAGGTTGGTTCTCCTCCTTGATTGCCACAAGCTTCTTAACCCTTTCGATGTTTGCTGAAAATCTTCCCTCAAGGGCAATTGAGGATAAGAAATAAATGCTGGCCAGTAATGCCCAGATCCCAAAAAGTGAACTAATAAATCAAAATCTATTTACCTGCAATGGCGTCATCAACATTGCTTTTATATAGTGCCTTTAATATAATTAAGTATCTCAGAACAGATCACAGGGGCATTATCAAATAACATTTGACTCCCTCCTTCCCTTTATTCCATGGTCTACTGTCCTCTCCAATCAGGTTCCCTCTTCTTCATCCCTTTGCCTTTTCCACCTATTACCTCCCAGCTTCTCACATCACTCCCACTTCCCCCCTCCCTCACCTGGATTCACCCATCACCCACCAGCTCGTGCTCCTCCCCCTCCCCCCACCCTTCCATTCTGGCTCCTGCCCTCTTCCCTTCCAGTCCCTGATGAAGGGTCTCGGCCCGAAACGTCGACTGTTTATTTCCCTCCGTAGATGCGACCTGACACGCTGAGTTCCTCCAGCAGCCTGTGTGTGTTGCTCTACATTTGACTCCAAGCTTCATAAAGAGATATCTTCTTCCCACGTTCTTCCCACATCCCAAAGACGTGCGGGTTGGTAGGTTAATTGGCCGTGTAATTTGCCCCTAGAGTGTAGATGGGTGGTACCATCTGGGGGATGGGGGGATGGGTGGAGTTGATGAAAATGTGGGTTAAAGTTGACGACATAATATTGCTCTGTTTCTACTGAGAAGTTTTAGTCCAGCCTTTTTTTCTCTTTTTTTTTGTTTGTTTTTTTTGAAATTTTTCTGTTTAGTTTAGTTTGGTTTGGTATATTGTTTATAATTTTTCTTATTGATTTGTTTTTTTTTCTTTTTTTTAATTTATATAATAAATCTTTTTCTTTCCTTTCTTTTATATTATATTCATTTACTAAGAAATCATTGGATTTACAGATTTTTTTATATTTTGTTGTTCTTTATGATTATCTAGGCCATGATTGTTCTCCTGACCTCTTTGTATTACACGTACAAACATTGATGTTATATATTAATCTGTATTAATTTGAAAACTAATAAAAAGATTGAAAAAGAAAAGAAAATGTGGGTTAAATAAAATGTGGTCCACTGAGCTTGTGCCAACCCACTTGAATTAATCCAATTTTATTTCTGTGCTCTATGAATCTATGATCAGAAATTTGATCAAAGAAATACCTTTAGAAGAGTTTCTTGGAAGAGGAAAGAAGGGAGAAAAAGTTGAGCGAGACAATTCCAGAACTTAGAGCCTTGTCAATAGCAGATCAGCTATAGTTATGGTTAAATTGATAGGTTGATCAAGAATCTAGAATAGCAGTGCCAATATCTTGGAGCAGATTACAGATAGTGTGATGGGCGAGGCCAGGGAAGAAATTTGAGAACAAGGATGAGAATTTTAAAACCGGGGCCAATTTCTTTTTGTAATGGTGTACATGGATTTTAGTAAGGCATTTGATAAGGTTCCTCATGGAAGGCTCATTCAGAAAGTCAGGAGGCATGGGATCCAGGGAAACTTGGCTGTGTGGATTCAGAATTGGCTCGCTCATAGAAGACAGAGGGTGGTGGTAGATGGAGCATATTCTGTCTGGAGGTCGGTGACCAGTGGTGTTCTGCAGAGATCTGTTCTGGGACCCCTGCTCTTTGTGATTTTTATAAATGACTTGGATGAGGATGTGGAAGGCTGGGTTAGTAAGTTTGCTGATGATACAAAGGTTGGTGGTGTTGTGAATAGTGTAGAAGGTTGCTGTAGATTACAACAGGATATTGATAGGATGCAGATCTGGGCTGAGAAGTGGCAGATGGAGCTCAACCCGGAAAAGTGTGAAGTGATACACTTCGGGAGATCAGATTTGAAGGCAGAATACAAGGTTAATGGCAGGACTCTTAGAGATCTTGGGGTCCACATCCATAGATCCCACAAGGTTGCTGCACAGGTTGATACAGTTGTTAAGAAGGCGTATGGTGTGTTGGCCTTCATTAGTCGGGGTATTGAGTTCAAGAGCCGTAAGGTGATGTTGCAGCTCCATAGAACTCTGGTTAGACCACATTTGGAATATTGTGTTCAGTTCTGGTCACCTCATTATAGGAAGGATGTGGAAGCTTTAGAGAACATGCAGAAATTTACCAGGATGCTGCCTGGATTGGAGAGCATGACTTATGAGGATAGGTTGAGAGAGCTAGGGCTTTTCTCTTTGGAGAGAAGGAGGATGAGAGGTGACTTGATAGAGGTGTACAAGATGATGAGAGGCATAGATCGAGTGGACAGTCAGAGACTTTTTCCAAGGGCAGCAATGACTAACACAAGGGGGCATAATTTTAAGGTGATTGGAGGAAGATATCAGGAGTTTTTTTTTACAGAGAGCGGTGGGTGCGTGGAACGCACTGCCAGCAGAGGTTGTAGGGGCAGATACTTTAGGGACATTTAAGAGACTCTTAGATAGCCACACGAATGATAGAGAAATGGAGGGCTGTTTGGGAGGGAAGAGTTAAAAAGATCTTAGAGCAGGATAAAATGTCGGCACAACATTGTGGGCCGAAGGGCCTGTACTGTGCTGTAATATTCTATGTTCTATATGCCAGCCATAGCCCTACAAATAGTGTCTTATTTTTCTCTTCCAGTCGCACTGTCAGTGTCTGGAAGGTTATGAGAACCTGGAGCCAGGAAGAGGATGCAGTATGACTGATGTCTGCTTAACCAACAATACTTGTGATAAAAATGCCAACTGTGTCACCGTCAGACCAGGACAGATTGAGTAAGGATTCATGTAAAGGACTGCACGCGTGGTAATTGATGGGTATTGGTTCAAGAATTGTTTGAAGGCTTGTTGCTGATTTAACCTGGTCTGGTGTGCCTTATTTGCTCTCCTGCATGACCTAGCCAGATGTTGATGGCTTGAGGGCATTGAAGGCAATTGGCAGACCATGATCCTAGCAGTATCAAAATCAGAAGCATTTTGCTTTTGTGCTCAGACTCTAATGAAGTTATTTTTGCTAATCTGTTGCCTTTGAGAGAAATTTCTCCCAATCCATATTATCAAAAACCTTCATAATTTTATACATGCCTTATTAAATTTTCCCTTAACCTTTTGTACACTAAGGATCATTATTCCAACCGCTCTGGTCTGTTACAGAAGTAAAGTCCCTCACTCCTGGTACCATGTTAGTAAATCACCCCCTGCACCTTTCGTAAGGCTTCAACATCACTGATGGTGGTGCACAGGAGGCATTGCCTGCACTGTAGATCTATAGTTACAAGGCCAAGCTGAGTAGGCTGGAACAAAAGAGATGAGGGAAGATTTAATTTAAATGTAAAAAAATTATGAGGGTCCCAGACAGAGTAAACAGAAAGGTCTTATTTCCATCAGCAGAGTGTTCTATAATTAGAGAGCATAGATTGAAGCTGTTTAGTGTAAGGATTAGGTAGAATGAGTGGCAGGTGTGAGGAACTAAATCTGAATGAGCACTTAAAGAGACAACCTATAAAACTGAGCTGGGAAAAAGGTTTAACCTCATGCCTATTTCTGGTCATTCTGGACACTAAAGAATAGCTTCCTTCTGTGCTGTAAATTCGTCTTGATTCTCTGATTCTAAAGCTTAATACAACATGCCTTAACCAGGTGTACCTGCAACGAGGGTTATACAGGTGATGGCAACATCTGCTATGGAAACATCATGGAGCGAATCAAAGACCTAAACACTCAACCTGGTGGACGATGGCAGGGGCAGATAACAACAGCCATGTTGTTTTTTGGTAATTCCTTGTTTCCTCCTGATGCCTTGCAAAACAATTTCAGTTAAAAGCTTCTGGGTAGAAGTTTGCTCTTGGTCATTTGTTTGGTTTCTGCTAGCTTCCAATGGGTTGCATTGGACTCCCACCACAGTTATGGTTGGAGTCTGATAGAATCTCTGAGGAAATCAAGTGAAGTGTGTGAAATCTAAGGATAGAGACAGAGGACAACTTAATGCCACCACTGTATGGACCATTTAGCTCAAACAGCTGGGGACAAATGAAGCAGCACACAAAAAGCTGGAGGAACTCAGCAGGTCAGGCAGCATCTGTGGAGGGAAATGGATAGTCAATGTTTCCGGTCGAAACCCTTCATCTTGATATCCCAGTCCAGATGAAGAATCTCAACTCGAAACAATGACTGTCCACTTCCCTCCATAGATGTTGCCTGACCTGCTGAGTTCTTCCAGCTTTTTGTGTGTTGTTCCAGATTCCAGCATCTGCAGTATCCTGTGTCTCCAAGCGGGGACTAATGTCTACCCTGAATTCTGAGAGATTGGATGGTATAATGCTGGAATCCTGCAGTATTGAACACAGCACATCTCAAAGTACTCATATTGGTATCAGTATTGGTTTATTATTGTCACATGTACCGAGATACACAGAAAAACTTATGTTTGCGTGCCATCCAGACAGATCATTCCGTATACAAGTACATTGGGGTAGTAAAAAGAAAACAGAATTAAGAATATAGTGTTGCTATTACAGAGAGTGCACTGCAAGTAGACAAATAAAGTGCAAGGGCCACGACAAGGTAGATTGAGAGATCAAGAGTTCATCTTTAGCATACAAGTAGTCTGTTCAAGAGTCTTATAACAGTGGGATAGAAGCTGTCCTTGAGCCTGGTCGTGTGTGCTCTCAAGCTTTTGTATCTTCTGCCTGATGGGAGAGGGGAGAAGAGAGAAGGGTGGGGGGGGTCTTTGATTATGCTGGCTGCTTTACCAAGGCAGCAAGAAGTGTAGACAGAGTTCATGGAGGGGAGGTTGGTGTCTGTGATGTGTTGGGCTGTGTCCATAACTCTCTGCAGTTTCTTGCAGCCTCGGGAAGTGCAGTTGCCATACCAAGCTGTGACGCATCCGGATAGGATGCTTTCTATGGTGTATCTATAAAAAATTATCTTATTTTGTTCATAAAAATGTCATATTTTCCAAAAGAATTCTAACAATCAGGAACATCTGGTTGAAAAATTATGAAATTAAAATTCCTGATATTCCCATGTAGGCTCTCGGAAAAGCTCTCCAATCTAACTTAGTGCCATCTGTGACCCCATGTTTAACCGAGGGTAGATATCGGGGTGTGGGCGGGGGTTGGGGAACAAACTCAGGCTTGTGCTGTTTCCTTCAGCATATGAAGTGATTCGGGGTAGCAGGATTGGCTTCAAGATACACCTCATAAGAATTTGTCATCTGGGAGAGAGTGCTGGGGTGGTGGGTGGAGAGGGTTTAGAGGTGGTATGTGGGTGCTGATGAGGAACGGGGCAGGATCAATAGCAGGGGAGGCTGTGTGGCACAAAGAACACTACAGATTCTCCCAGTCCCATGAAGAAAGTAAATAAAAGCCCTCCCTAATCCATCTTGGTTCCTCCTCCCCAACCAACATCAGGATCAGATAGCACATGCAAAGAAATAACCTACTAATTTAGAGTAGTGGAGAAGTGGAGTGAGCTAGTTGCTGCTTGGGCCCCATAACTGCTCCCATTGGGGTCCTTTGTACCCAAAAGATGAAGGTTGGGTGAAAAACACTATGATGCTGGAGGAACTCAGTAGGCCAGGCAGCATCCGTGGAAAAAAGCAGGCGGTCAATGCTTCAGGTCAGGACCCTTCTTCAGGTCTTGAAGAAGGGTCTTGATGTGAAACATCGACTACCTGTTTTTCTCCATGGATGCTGCCTGGCCTGCTGAGTTCCTCTAGCATCATAGTGTTTTTCATCTAGATTCCAGCATCTGCAGTCTTTTGTTTCTCCAGGTGAGGGTTGCTTCATAAAGGCAGAGGTTATGAATTATATGAATCTTCACTGGGCATGCACGGTAGTGTAACGGTTAGCGTAATACTATTACAGCGCCAACGACCCGGGTTCAATTCCAGCCACTGTCCGTAAGGAGTTTGTACGTCCTCCCTGTATCCATGTGGGTTTCCTCCGGGTGCTCCGGTTTCCTCCCACATTCCAAAGACGTACAGGTTAGGAAGTTGTGGGCATGCTATGTTGGTGCCGGAAACGTGGCGACACTTGCGGGCTGCCCCCAGAGCACTCTATGCGAAAGTTGCATTTCACTCTGTTTTTCGATGTACGCATGAAGGATAAAGATATCTTATCTTATAATGCCTTTGACTCTTTGGGTACAGGTCTCCAATTTAGAAAGCCATTTTTCACCATAATCAATAGTGCACCAATATTCACACACAGGACATTGTTGTGAAATATCAATTTACAGAATTTTGCTCAACAAAATGTTTTCCAGAAATGCGTATTGTTTGTAAAATGAGGAAATACCGTCATGGAATATCAGGAGATGGATTTCATAATCTTACAACCACATGTTCCTGATTGTTAGAATTCTTTTGGAAAATAAGATATGAGTACTTTGAGATGTGCCATGTCATGAACTGGAGATGTCATCGGTGTAGAGCTGGAGCCTGTGAATTTGTGTCCATGGATTTCTATACTTTCCACCACTGAAGATTCCTTATATCATGTGTGGCCATGCTGTCAGCTCATCGATGGAAGGTGGTTTTGATGGTCGGTGAATAACTCCATCACTGTTACTCCTAAAACTGCCAGAATGGTGGAGGGTGAACAAAGATGTACTCATCTCTTTCATTCATCAACTAATTCCTTTCTCCTTTCCCAACAAACCCTAATTGGGGGACTTCATCCTAAAGTTTAATGTGCCAATATTGATATTTTTAAGCAAATTATATGTTATTCCCATCTGTCTACACTTCTCGCTGCCTCAGTAAAGCAGACAAAGACTCCTCTGACCCTGGACATTCTCTCTTCTCCCCCCACCCCCCTCCCATTGGGCAGAAGATACAAAAGCCTGAAAGCATGTACCACCAGGCTCAAGGACAGCTTCTATCCCGCTGTTATAAAACTATTCAACAGACCTCTTGTACAAGATGGACTCTTGACCTCACAATCTAACTCGTTATGGCTGTGCATGTTACTGTCTACCCACACTGCACTTTCTCTGTAACTGTAACACTATATTCTGCATTCTGTGATTGCTTTTCCCTTGTACTACCTCGATGTACTGATGTTGTGAAATGATCTGTACGGGTGGTACGTAAAACAAAGTTTTTCACTGTATCTCCGTACATGTGACAATAATAAACCAATTACCCTAAAATGCAAACATGAAGTTTACAAATAACTCCACAATGCATGTAAAATTTCCCACATTTTGTCTCCTAGGGGCTGGTTATTCTAAGCCACTGATCAATTTGGGACCTTTTACATTATTTCTACCAACTAACAAGGCCTTTAAAGGTGTGAATGTAAGTATCCAGGGTTTTACCTGATGGTAAACAGCTCTCTCAATGGCACCTTGGTGGGATGGTTAGGGGGGGGGCAATGTGAGCAAGGATTAGGAGAGGGTTGGGGTAGGCAAAGGGGCAGCTGCAATGGGGGTGGGTTGGGTTTGGAGAAGTGGAAGGCATGATAGTGGGTCCAAAGAGATGGGGGTACAGCAAGAGGGGGTGGGGTTGCCTACTGGATATTCCAACACCATGGATCATTAACAAGGTTTAACATCTGGATTTGGGAGCACAAATTGACCAGATTAAGGGTAGTTTTCAAAAACTCCTTTTGAAAAATTCCCAAACCCATCCCCAGATTTTCTCACAGGATCCACAAGTCTCTCCAATCCCAGTCTTTGCCCCACCTTCTCTACAGACTCTTATTGACTGCCAGAGCCCTGGCCTGCTGCTGGGGTGACATTGTGTCCTGAGGTCCTAAGTTCCCAACTGGGATGTTAAACCAAAGCACCACGTGTCCCGTTGAGTGGATGTTAAAGATCCCACAGCGCATCAGGGAGTAAGATCACAGTCAATCTTTGAAGTGTCGTGGGTAATATCTAATACTCAACCTGCATTAAAAACAATCCAACCAATAGATGCTGCTGTTTGTGGTATCTTGGTACAGATAACTTGTCTGCCAATGTAGCTACCTACATTGCAACACTGCCTCAGGGACTTCCCAAAGGTGCTATAGAAATGCAGAATCCATTTTCCCTGAAGAAAAGGTGTGAAGTAAACTTTGCTTATAGCAGATATCTTGCATTTAACACAGGTGAAAAGTCTCTTTGCAGACAAGGACAGAACAGAGTACCTCGCAAAGCTCCACATCATCGCTGGACAGCTGAGTGTTGCAGACTTAAATGCCACTGGTGAATTTTCACTTTGACTGGGAGATCAGGAGTGACCATACTCAGAGAAAGGGTGAGCTTGCGATGTGATAGATGCAACAAAACAAACTTATAACTTTGCATTCCTTAAACATGCTCTGAATAGTTTGGTTTAAAGAACTTGAAGTTAAATTCCCAGGAGTGCAATGGAAACAGATCAAATAGTTACTTGGAAAAGGGAGTCAGACAGTTGCTTGCTGGGGACATGGACAAGGGGGAGTGATGAGGGATAACTAGAATTGTTTTTAATACTTGCAGCATTTTGGTCATCCCTGATTGCCCTTGAGAAGTTGGTGGTAGCATACCAAGCAGCTGCCAAGCCATTTCAGAGGGCAGTTGAGTTGATCACATTACACTGGGACTGCAGTCACCTACCATCCACACTGGCTAAGGATTTCCTTCCTTAAAGGATATTATTGAACCAGATTTTTTTAAAACTATAACTTAGCAGTTACATTGTCACCAGAGCTGATACAAGCCCTTTATTCCAGCTTTATTTAATGCATATTCCCATGAATGTAGAGGCAATTAAATCCCTGCTGCTCCTTCAGAAGGACACAAAAGATCCTTTAGCACCAGTTGGTAGAAGACTGCAGACAATCTCCCAGATGTCCTGCCAATACTTATCACTCAACCAACAATGAGAAACATGATCTGGTCATTATCATATTTGCACTTGTGGGATCTTCCTGTGCTGTGACCATTCATCCCTACCTCTCAAGCTTGTTCCACCATGTTGTCTGCATTAGTTCAGGTCTTGGGATCAGCCACTGTGCCATTGCACCCTTAAATAATGCTTTCAAAGAGCTAGCACACACATAATGGGGCAAATAGGTTTCTTCCCCATGGTATCTGCATCAGTATCACGTTTTTTAGAAACCAGAAGATAGCCAGAACTTTATTAAATAAAGGTAACTTGTACAGAGACTGTGTGTCTACTACACAAATAACAAGCAGAGAGCTACCCAACAGAGAGACTTCCTGGTGGCTATCCTACAGTATTGCTGCACTATTTACAGAGAGCATAGTCACATGTTCACTTCTTAAAGAGGTACACACCCAATATCGTACAAACTGCAAGTTCACATAGTATTCCACAATTCTGTAAAGAACAACAAAAAGTGTGTATTTTGCTCCCAGTCTGTGTTAATTTTACCTCAGTCATTTTGGACAGACAGACAAGATCATCGACTGTCCATTTTGCTGCCTGACCCATTGAGTTTCTCCAGCACTTTGTGTGTTGCTTCAGTTTCCAGCATTTGCAGTCTCTTGCATCTCAATATTTCATGTCAGTTGGTTTCCAGGAGTTTTTCTGCCTTGCCATTGTTAACTCAATATGTCCACAGCAAGCTTTCACCCAGGGGCTCTGTTAACAGCCAGCTTTTCTTACTACTTGTAGTTGGACATTCTGCACTCTCTGATTTCACTTCATCCTTTAACCCCATGGGTTTATTCACATTTATAGGAACAGAGGAGGTCATTCAGCTCACCATTCATCTAGATCATGGCCCGTCAGCATCTTAACTCCATTCTGTTGCTTTGAAAATAACACGACCCACTCTGAGAAAGAGACTCCCGACTACCTATACTGATCACGTGAAGAAATATTTCCCGACATCACCTCTGTTTTAAGCTAGGTTGTCTTGTCTTGACTTTGCCACCAGAGGAAATTAATTATCTCTACTACCCTGTTAACTCCTTTAATCACCTTAAATCTCTCAATCAGATTACTCAATTCTCCCTTAACAATTAATCATTGTTTCCTGGTTTGATTGTGTGCCAAAAGGTATGTGCAGGGATGTTGAAGTGAAAGTGGTAATCCACGTTCAGAGACTGGCTTGGCTTCAGAAAGATGGGAAGTGAGACCCCACTTGAACAAAAACAAGTGCAATATGAAATTTCCTCCCCAATTGTCCATACGAAACCTCTCTTGGATACATTGACTATGTATATATTTGCTGTTAATTTCCTACACAAGGTCCCATTCCATCAGAATTTTCACAGGATAAAGCCATATTTCAGATATCTTTTAATTTTTCTGGTGCCTATTCACCATGGTCATAGATCCTTCCAGAGGTAGGCTGTAGGGTATTTGTTTTCTTGGTGAATGTTGATAGGGGGATTGTTGGTCAGGGAGGCTCCAAGGGTCATAGAGTCATACAGTAATGCAGCATGGAACAGGCTGTTTTGGCCTCAGCTGTATCCACAACATGACCATGTGTAGGAGATTGAGGGGAGACCTTATAAGGGTATATAAAATCATGAGGACCATAGATAGGGTGAACCAGGGAAGGGGAACTAAAAACTAGAGGGCATAGGTTTAAGGTGAGCGGTGAAAGATTTAAAAGGGATCTGAGGAGCAACTTCTTCATACAGAGGGTGGTGCGTATATGGAATGAGCTAGCAGAGAAAGTGGTTGAGGCAGGTACAAGAACAACATTTAAAAGGCATTTGGATTGGTACATGGATAGGAAAGGTTTAGAGGGATATGGGCCAAACGCGGGCAGATGGGATTAGCTTGGTGGGCACCTTGGTCGGCATGGACAAGTTGGGCCGAAGAGCCTGTTCCATGCTGTATTACTGTTTGATTCTATGACCCTTGGATCCTCCCTGACCAACAATCCCACTATCAACATTCACCAAGAAAACCTACCTCTGGAAGGATCTATGACCATGGTGAATGGGCATCAGAAGAATTAAAAGATATCTGAAATATGGCTTTATCCTGTGAAAATTCTGATGGAATGGGACTTTGTGTAGGAAATTAACAGCAAATGTATACATAGTCAATGTATCCAAGAGATGTTTCGTATGGACGATTGGGGAGGAAATCTTCTGTATCACTTTCCCAGGAGATTATGGTTGTGAGGGGTGGGGATTGTAGGAAGTATCTACACACACATGATTTTCCAGGGATCATAAGTGTAGAGCAGGCTTAATGGGCTAGCTGGTCTTGCCCTGCCTCTCTATTTCATGTGCTCCTGTGTTAGACAAGCAGATAACTGGAGTGTGTCTGAGAGATCCTCAATATCTTTCCTCTGTTGTCATAACAATTCCCAAATAAATCATATCACTTAACAGGAGAAGTAAGGACATCTTTGCACATTTGGTTTTATTTGTTAGTGTGTGCTTTGGAAGCATAAAGATAACCAAAGACAGCAAGAACATTTGTTTGTTCCTTTTTGCATAGTGGTGCTTGAGAGCAGGAAAAAGGTAACTATAACTTCTGCATTCAACATCCTTCTGAGGAGTACAATGCATCTTCAGTACTGTGGCTAACAAACCTGAAACAACAAGTTGATTGGATATTTCCTACTTGCACCTTAATGCCTTATTACCAAGAATTAAACAAGACAGAGTGAACACCAGCAACTTTTATGCATTGCTTATCAACTGCCTCTCACATCCTGGACAATTTGGAATTGGTTCAAGATAATATTGATAGCGATTGACTGATTAGAAATTTGCATAACCTAAAATGTGTTCACACTACAACTGCACAGAGAACTGCACAAGAAGGTTTTCAGCACACTGGCCTTCATCAGTCAGGGCATTGACTTGGGATATTATGTTGCAGTTGGACAAGACATTGGTGATGTTGCATTTGGAATATTGTGTTAGCTTTGGTTATCCTGTTATAGGAAAGATGCCAGTAAGCTGGAAAGAGTGCAGAAAAGATTTACAGGAATGTTGCTAGGACACAAGAGACTGAGTTATAGAGAGGGGTTGGGCAGGCTAGGACTTTATTCATTGGGTGATCTTATAAAATCATGAGAGGCGTAGAAAGGGTGAATGCACTCAGTTTTTTCCCCCAGGGTTGGGAATCAAGATGAGAGGCATAGGTTTAAGGTGAGAGGGGAGAGATTTAGTAGGAACCTGACAGGCAACATTTTCACCCAGCGGGTGGTCCATCTATGGAACAAGCTACCAGAAGAAGTGGTTGAGGCAGGTACATTAACAACATCTAAAAGGCACTTGGACAGGTACATGGGTAGGAAAGGTTTAGAGGGATATGGACCAAACCTGGGCAAATGGGACTGGCTTAGATGGGCATGTTGGTCAGCATGGACCGGTTGGGCTGAAGGGCCTGTTTCCATGCTGTATGACTATGATTTGCAGCTTGGATGTGGTTTACAAATGGAATCAGGGACTTGCTTAACTATGATGGGAAGCAGAGTAAGACACAATGAAAAGAAGGACTTTGTCTGCCAACTGAGATTGTTTTGCAAATGCAGCCCCAAACGAAGACAATAAGGCTAAAGAAAAACTATGGAAGGACAAAGTCCAAGCAGTTATAGCCAGTTCCTCCAGTTCCTCAGCACATTGTTTGTTGCTCCAGATTCCAGCTTCTGCAGTCTCTTGTGTCTCCATTTTACTGCTCCACTGCGAAGCCTCTTCAAGGCATGCTGACTTTGAGGAGGTTTTCCTCCCCTCTCCAAAGGGAATTCTGTGAGATCCTCTCTCACTGCTCCCGCTCTTTGGTTTCTACTGTTCTCTGGCTCTCTAGCAGATCATTTGTTGCTCCAGATTCCAACATCTGCATTCTCTTGTGTCTCCTCCAGTACTCTGTCTCCCTGTGTATTGCAGGTTTATTTAAAGTTGTCCTTTATGTTTCTCTTCATTAGGATAACCAGATAAAGCTGCATATTTATGGAAATAACAAAAAGGCCCGAATCCTCGCTGGGAATATCATTGCTTCCAATGGCCTGATACACATCATCGATAAGGTGATGGATGGGACTCAGCCGACAGTCAAGAGTAACAGAAAGGTAAAGCCACACAACTGCTCTGTATTGGGGTTATATGTTCAACAGTTGCAAAACATAGTTCATGCTTCAGGTTGATAACCTTTCATCTGAGCCAGAAAAGATGACACAGGTGAAACATGAGCCAAATTCTGCTCTGTTTGGCTTGCTGCTCGATCATGCCCCATGCTCTCTCTCAATGCTCATATTAACCTGCTGCATAAGCCAATTCACCCTGGACCTCCTGATCCTAGAGCCAAGCAGCACAGTGTAGTGAAGCCTCAGTGGTGCCAATATCTTAGCTGGCATTGTGGAGAAGCCCTGCCCATGGGACACACTGACAGCTTTTGGCAGGAGACAGATTGAGGACAAAACTTCCCCTTGAGAAAAACCTGTGAGGATTTGTGAGAATTTCGTACATAAAATTTGTGAGAATACGTAATAAAAAAATAAAAATAAAAAAATCTAGCTGGAGTAGGATCACAGAGGTGGATTCCCCAAGCAATTCCAGCCTGATTGGGCCTTGCCACTGGACACTACGGGACTCTGTCGTTCAGCTCCTGATGAATTTATGGAGGATCAGCTTACACTCAGGAGGTACTAACGACGAGCTGCCCTTCGCTTTAGTAACCCAGGCTACAGGTAGTTTGATTCAGATGTGTATTCTAACCTTATCTAACATTTTCCAATTCTGAGAAAACACCAGCAACTTGAAACATTAATTTTATTTGACATCCTACAAACACTGATGCAGGATTTCAACCTGAAACTTCGACAGTTCCTTTCGTCCCACAGATAATAGTGGTCTACATGGATTTTAGTAAGGCATTTGACAAGGTTCCGCATGGTAGGCTTCTTCAGAAGGTCAGAGGCCAGGGGATCCAGGGAAGCTTGGCCGTGTGGATTCAAAATTGGCTAGCCTGTAGAAAGCAGAGGGTTGTGGTGGAGGGAGTGCATTCAGATTGGAGGGCTGTGACTAGCGGTGTCCCGCAGGGATCGGTTCTGGGACCTCTGCTTTTTGTGATATTTATTAACGACTTAGATGAGGGGGTGGAAGGGTGAGTTAGCAAGTTTGCAGATGACACAAAGATCGGTGGTGTTGTGGATAGTGTGGAGGGCTGTAGAAGCTTGCAGAGGGATATTGATAGGATGCAGAGCTGGGCTGACAAGTGGCAGATGGAGTTCAATCCAGAGAAGTGTGAGGTGGTACACTTTGGAAGGACGAACTCCAAGGCGGAGTACAAGGTAAATGGCAGGATTCTGGACAGTGTAGAGGAGCAGAGGGATCTGGGGGTTCATATCCACAGATCACTGAAAGTTGCCTCGCAGGTGGATAGGGTAGTTAAGAAAGCTTATGGGATGTTAGCTTTTCATAAGTCGTGGGATCGAGTTTAAGAGCCACGAAGTGATGATGCAGCTTTACAAAACTCTGGTTAGGCCACACTTGGAGTACTGTGTCCAGTTCTGGTCGCCTCATTATAGGAAGGATTTGGAGGTGTTGGAAAGGGTGCAGAAGAGATTTACCAGGATGCTGCCTGGATTAGAGAGTATGGGTTATGGGGAGAGATTAAAGGAGCTCGGGCTGTTCTCATTGGAGAGAAGGAGGATGAGGGGAGACATGATAGAGGTATACAAGATATTGAGAGGAATAGATAGAGTGGACAGCCAACGCCTCTTTTCCAGGGCACCAATGCTCAAAACAAGAGGACATGGCTTTAAGGTATTGGGTGGGAAGTTCAAGGGTGATGTCAGAGGGAGGTTTTTCACCCGAGAGTGGTTGGTGCATGGAATGCGCTGCCTGGGGTGGTGGTGGAGGCTGATACATTGGACAAGTTCAAGAGATTGTTAGATAAGCATATGGAGAAATTTAAGATAGAGGGATATGTGGGAGGAAGGGGTTAGATAGTCTTAGGTGTGGTTTGAAGGGCGGCACAACATGGTGGGCCGAAGGGCCTATATTGTGCCGTATTGTTCTATGGTTCTAGATACTGCTCGACCCGCTGAGTTCCTCCAGCAGATTGTTTGTTGCTCCAGGTTCCAGCATCTGCTGTCTCTTGTGTCTCCCACAAACACTGCCTGACCTGTTTTGGATTTGAGCATGTTCTGTTTTCATTTTTGATTTTGGCAGCTGCAGGATTTTGTGTTGTCAGTTACTGTGGGCGTGACATTTGCTTGTGTACTTTGCTTTCCAATAGTCAAAGAGTATATACCTTTTTGAATAGGGCCCAGATCTCTCACTTTCACATCGGGCAGGAGGTACAGAAGCCTGAAGTCCCACACTACCAGGTTCAGGAACAGTTACTTCCCTTCAACCATTCGGTTCTTGAACCAACCAGTACAACCCTAATCACTACAGTTTAGCAACGCTATGAGCAATTTGATCACTTTTCATAAAAATGGTCTTGGCTTTTTTTTTGTTCTGTGTTCTTTCTTCTAAAAATTGTTTAATTTATCTTTGATTTGTGTTTTTCTTGTGAATGCTGCTTATATGATGCTTTGTGCCTGTGATGTTGCTGTACACATGTACTGGTGCATATGACAATAAACTCAACTTTGACTTTTGACAATTGGACACAGGAGACAGAAGCTCAGTGATTATGGGTGGGCAGTCGTAATGCTGTGAGTTTGCAACTTCAAGCAGCAGTCTCAAAGAGATAAGGTTTGCATAACAAATGCTGGATTGCAAGTTTCACTCACATTCCAGAATTAAAGAAAGACTCCTGGGTGCAATTCACAGTGGAAAAGTGGAAAGGAAGGATTGAATGCCCCTCAAGAATCCCACCCAGGTTTCTGCCCATTAACTAAAGTGGACAGAAAACGTGGTGAACTCTGTCTGTAAAGTCTGTGCCTGATTTTCTTCGAAGTATCTATAGGGACCAAGAGGAGGCCATTCAACCCTTCACACTTGTTCTTCCCTTAAATTGGATCATGGCTGATATGTATCTTAACATTGTCTGTCCAGTCTGAGCTTCACATTCCTTTGGCTTTGCTTAGGAAAGGTTTATCGGTCTGAGTTGTGATATTTGCAATTTATTTCCTCAGTGCTGCAAAGCATTTTTTTTTTGCAGGGAGAGTTCCAAATTCCACCTCTCTTTTCTGTATGAAGAAATGTTGTTTCCTGGTTTCATCTCTGAGTAGCTCAGCTCTAATTTTGTAGAACTGTCTCCTTGCCCTGGACCATGTACCCACCCACACCCAACTCTGCCTCCTACCCCAACTAGGGCAATAGTTCCTTCATCAACAACTTATCCCCACAGCAAACCCTGACCTCTCCCCTATCACAAATGTTCTTTTTATCCTATCCATCCTCCCCCAACTATCTCCACAACTTAAACCTAACATTTTATCTCTTTCCGTCAAAGAAACATCAACCTAAAAGTGATAACAATGTTTTTTCCTTCATATTGTTTTTATTTCAGCATTCCAGCAAGTGAAGTTTTTGATTTACATTCAGTAGACAGTATCTCCTAGATTCACTCCTTAATCTTACACACTGAAATGGAATACAGAACTAATCTGTGCAACCTGGGTCAACCCTTTTCTACTTGATCATTCAACTTCCCTTAAAAATCTTTATCTTAAAATCTTCTGTGCTGAAGCTAATGTTTTCACAGTTGTTTCTCTGGTTCATTGAGACTGTTATGTTCTTTTCCTCAGAAAACCCTCTACACAATATTTCAGAAAATGAACAGTTCAAGAAATTCATGGAATTGCTGCAGGTAAGAGTCAGTAACACATTTTATTGTAATACCAGCTTCCCCCTCATGGACTCCTGTCGACACTTCCCACTGCATCAGTAAGCCAGCCAACGTAATCAAAGACGCCACCCACCTCCGGACATTCTCTCTCACCCCCACCCCCTCCAATCGGGCAGAAGATACCAAAGCCTGAAAGCACGTACCACCAGGCTCAAGGACAGCTTCTACCCTGCTGTTACAAGACTATTGAATGGACCTATTGCATGTTAAGATGGACTCTTGACTTCACAATCTACATCGCCATGGCCTTGCACCTTATTGTCTGCCTGCACTGCGCTTTCTCTGTAACTGTAACACTTTATTCTGCATCTGTTATTGCTTTTCCCTTGTACTACCTCAATGCACTGATGTGATGAAATGATCTATATGGATGGCATGCAAAACAAAGTGTTTCACTGTACCTCAGTACATGTGACAATAATAAACCAATTTCCCAAATTCCAGAAATTCAGGTAAGAGCAAGTATTGCAAGCTGATTCAAAAAACATATTCCTGTTGACTTTCTTAGAATATTTCAGTCTGAATTTAGGAAGGGTCAATTTATAAAAGACTAAATGAAAGATAGGAAATCAATCACAGGATCTTCTACTGAGTCATTGTGGGTAGAAGTCAGAAACAGGAAGGGAGCGATCGCTCTATTGAGAGTATTCTACAGACCCCCAATAGCAGCAGAGACACTGAGGAGCAGGTCGGGAGGTATAATTTGGAGAGGTGCAAAAATAACAGAGTTGTTTTCATGGGTGATTTCAACTTCCCTAATATTGATTGGCACCTCCTTAGTTTAAAGGGGATAGATGGGGCAGAGTTTGTTAAATGTGTCCAGGAAGGATTCCTGACACAGTATGTGGACAGGCCAACTAGAGGAGAGGCCATTCTGGACCTGGTACTAGACAATGAGCCTGATCAGGTTTCAGATCTCTCGGTCGGAGAGCATTTTGGAGATAGTGACCCTAACTCCTTTACTATTGCCTTGGAGAGAGATAGGAGCAGATGATATGGGAAAGTATTTAACTGGGGAAGGGGAAATTATGATGCTATTAGGCAGGAACTTGGGAGCGTAAATTGGGAACAGGTGTTCTTAGAGAAGTGCACAGCGGAAATGTGGAGGTTGATCAGGGAGTACTTGCAAAGGGTTCTGGATAGGTTTGTCCCATTGAGGCAGGGTAAGGATGGTAGAGTGAAGGAACCATGGTTGACAAGAGATGTAGTATATCTTGTCAAGAGGAAGAAAGAAGCTTACGTGAGATTAAGAAAGCATGGATCAGACAGGGCTCTGGAGAGTTACAAGGTAGCCAGGACGGAGCTTAAGAATGGACTTAGCGGAGCTAAATGGGGGCATGACGTCCTTGGTGAGTAGGATCAAGGAAAACCCCAAGGCATTCTACACATACAGTATGTGAAGAATAGGAGAGTGACTAGAGCGAGGGTAGGACCGATCAGGGATAAAAGAGGAAATATGCCTGGAGTCAGAAGAGGTAGAGGAGGTCCCTAATGAATACTTTGCTTCAGTATTCACCAGAGAGAGAGACCTTGACTTTTGTGAGGATGGCGTACGACAAGCTGATACGCTAGGGCATGTCGACATGAGGAAAGAGGATGTGCTGGAACTTTTGAAAAACATTAGGATAGATAAGTCACTGGGACCGGACGGGATATATCCAAGGTTATTACGGGAAGTGAGGGAAGAGATTGCTGTATCTTTGGCGATGATCTTTGCGTCCTCACGGGCTGCAGGAGTAGTGCCAGATGATTGGAGAGTGGCAAATGTTGTTCCTTTGTTTAAGAAAGGGAGTAGGGATAACCCTGGGGATTACAGACCAGTGAGTCTTCAGTGGTGGGCAAATTACTGGAGAATTTTCTTAGAGACAGGATTTATGGGCACTTGGAGAAGCATAAGCTGATTAGGGACAATCAACATGGCTTTGAGGGGCAGGTCGTGCCTCACGAGCCTGATTGAATTCTTTGAGGATGTGACAAAGCACATCGATGAAGGCAGAGCAGTGGATGTGGTGTACGTGGATTTTAGTAAGGTGTTTGATAAGGTTCCTCATGCAAGGCTCATTCAGAAAGTCAGGAGATATGGGATCCAGGGAAACTTGGCTGTGTGGATTCAGAATTGGCTCGCTCATAGAAAGAGGGTGGTGGTAGATGGAGCGTATTCTGCCTGGAGGTCGGTGACCAGTCGTGTTCCATGGGGATCTGTTCTGGGACCCCTGCACTTTGTGATTTTTATAACTGACTTGGATGAGGATGTGGAAGTGTGGGTTAGTAGGTTTCCTGATGATACAAAGGTGGTGGTGTTGTGGATAGTGTGGAACGTTGCTGTAGATTACAACTGGATGTTGATAGAATGCAGACCTGGGCTGAGAAGTGGCAGATGGAGTTCAACCCAGATAAGTGTGAAGTGATACACTTCGGGAGGTCGAATTTGAAGGCATAATACAAGGTTAATGGCAGGACTCTTAGCAGCATGGAGGAACAGAGGGATCTTGGGGTCCACGTCCATAGATCCCTCAAGGTTGCCGCGCAGGTCGATAGGGCTGTTAAGATGGCGTATGGTGTGTTGGCCTTCAATAGTTGGGGTATTGAGTTTAAGAGCTGCGAGGTGATGTTGCAGCTCTATACAACTCTGGTTAGACCACACTTGGAGTATTGTATTCAGTTCTGGTTGCCTCATTATAGAAAGGATGCGGAAGCTTTAGAGAGGGTGCAGAGGAGACTTACCAGGATGCTGCCTGGATTGGAGAGCATGTCTTATAAGAATAGGTTGACTGAACTAGGGTTTTTCTCCTTGGAGAGAAGGAGGATGAGAGGTGACTTGATAGAGGTGTACAAGGTGATAAGGGGCATAGATCGAGTGGAGAGGCAGAGACTTTTTCCCAGGGCGACAATGACTAACATGTGGGGGCATAATTTTAAAGTGATTGGACGAAGATATAAGGGGGATGTCAGGGGTAAGTTTTTTTTTTTACACAGAGTGGTGGGTGCGTGGAACGCACTGCCGGCAGAGGTTGTGGGGGCAGATACATTAGGGACATTTAAGAGACTCTTAGATAGCCACATGACTGATGGAAAAATAGGGGACTATGTGGGAGGGAAGGGTTAGATAGATCTTAGAGCAGGATAAAATGTTGGCACAACATTGTGGGCCAAAGGGCCTGTATTGTCTGTAGTGTTCTATGAGTCTTTATCTGGCTTGGTTAGGTGGTTAAAACAAGGATTAGTGGTGTCTTTATGTTGATTTTTCCTTTATCTAATTAGCTTTCTCTTCTTACATCCAGAAATGTGATCTTGACCAACTCCTACAAAGTGGTGGACCACTTACAATTTTTATCCCAAACATGAGTGCTTGGGATGGCTTGGATGATGAGACAATGGCTTACTTGCTTTCAGCAGAGGTAACAATGGTAGCTTTTTATAACTGTGCACTTACCCTTGTTCCAGAGTTGTCGGTGAGGTGGAATTCAGCTTTGCATTTTGATAAGAGCACATTTTTCACAGTCAGAAAATTAGCTGATTTCACTGGGGTAAGAAACACACAGAAACCTTTCTCATCCCTTGAAAGTGTTGAATGGTAAAGTAATAAATAGTATAGGAACGTAAGCAGAAGTAGATCAAGTGGCCCCCTTCAACCTGCTTCATCATTCCCCTTCATGGACTCTTGTCTACACTTCTCGCTGCCTTGAAAAGGCAGCCAGCATAATCAAAGTCCCTTCCCACCCCAAACATTCTCTCTTCTCCCCCCCCCCCCCCCACCACCTCCATCAGGCAGAAGATAGAAAAGCTTGAAAACATGCACCGCCAGGGTCAAGGACTGCTTCTATCCCACTGTTATAAGACTCTTAAACGGACCTCTTGTACTATATAGATGAACTCTCAACCTCACAATCTACCTCACCATGACCCTTGCATCTTATTGTCTACCTGCACTGCACTTTGTCTGTATCTGTAACTATAACACTATATTCTGCATTCTGTTATTGCTTTTCCCTTGTGGTACCTCAAAGTACTTATGTTTTGAAATGATCTGTATGGATGGCTTGCAAAACTAAGTTTTTCACTGTATCTCGGTACATGTGACAATAATAAACCAATATCAATTAAATCATATCTGATCTGTAAATCAAGCCCACCCTTCCACCTTTCTTCCTTTCATTCCCTTAGTGTCCAAAAATCTACTGATCCCAGTTCTGAATATACTCAGTGACTGAATATCCGCAACCCCTGGAAGGTAGAAAAAGCCAAAGATTCACATCTTGCAGCAAAAAGAATTTCATCTCTTTGGAAGGTCCTGAGGACTTGGAAGGCATTCCAGAGACTTAGAAACAGAAGCCTGGCCTTACACTCCAGACATATTGTTCCAGGTACCTCCATTCAGATGGGGGCATGAAACCAAGGTCTTGAACTCTCTCTCACTTGGATATAAGATCACATGATGATGATTAGAAAAAAAAGTGGAGTTATCCTTAATGACCTCACGTGCCCCTTAATCAACATGAATGAAATAGAAATATCTGTCATTTTAACCTTACATTCTGAAGGAGCTTGCTGAGTGCAAGTCAGCTCCCTGTTTTCAACGTTGCAATAATATCATAAATCCCAGTCTACCTTTGCTTTCATATAAATATAATGAATAGTGTTATTTCCTAGGTTTGTAGTGAACAAACAATTGTGGGCAAGGTACCCTCTATTCCTCCTTGAACCTTCTGCTGATGTGTAGGACTAGGAAAAAATTAGCCTGTGATATGGTCCTTTCTGCCTGTTGTCCTCTGCTTCCGGAGTTCGACACAACACATAAGAAGTACAACACGCAAGTGATGAAAAATCATAAAAAAGGCTGCAGATGCTGAATATCTGAAATAAAAACAACATGTTGGAAGCACTCATCAGGTGGAAACACGCAACATGTTCTGTTTTAATTTCATATTTGCAGCATCTGCAGGTTTTTTTTAATTTGCATTGGAACACGTCAGGTCAGGTAGCACGTATGGAAAGAGAAACAGGGTTAATGTTTCAGGTCGAGGACTATAAGTCAGATCCTTCATCGGATATGAGTGTTACCAGCATATTCTGTTTTTAGTACAACAACATACAGGTGCCTTATTATTGAGCATTCATTGATCCAGGGATAAAGAATTTGCAAATTGCTCCCTTCTCTATGTGTATCTTTCCGTTCAGTGAAACGTTAGAGATGTTTGTTGGAGTATTGATATCATTCCATTCTTGTACAGGGCAAGCAGAAACTTAAGGAGCTGATGAGACATCACATCATTCCTGAAAATGAGGTTAGTTCTTCCTTATCAGGTAAACAACTGCAACAAGTTCAATGTATAAGCAGAATGCTGCAGATCCTACAAATCCAAAATAAAATCAAAGCATGCTAGAAATACTCAGCAGGTCAGGCAGCATTTGTGGGGGGAAAAAAAGCACAGTTTATGACCTATCATCAGTTCCAGCTATTTCTATTCAAACCTTAGCTTTTAGATATGAATTTTCATTGTTTCCTGTTCAACTTAAGGATTGAATTTGCCAAAGCCACTGTTCAGACTGAAGGGTAATGGGTTGGCTCAGAAAAATTTGAGATATTAGACCTCACCATCTCACCAGGTGGAACAATGGACCATTGATGTTCCACTCAGTGTTAGCAACATCTGTATAAAACTACCTTTGCACCCAATTTCTTTGGTTTCCTGGCCTAATTTTAGATTATAACTGCCACTGATAATTGTTCTTGAAGCCTGCATTGGAGCCCATTGTATAAAATGACTGAGAGTCCAGTAGTAGGAAAGGGAGGAAGAATTAAGTTGGTGAGTCACAAAGAGGTTGGGGTGACACTACAGAGAGAGCAGAGCAGTTCAGCAAACTAGTCACCTGGAGGGGACGACATTGGACAATGAGCAGCAAATGAAGTGCATTAGATTATTGGAAATAAGTCCTCACACTGCTTTTTCTTCTCATAATCAGCTGGAAGTTTCGAGCCTCCTCTCTTCACCTAAAATTCTGAGTTTAGCAAATCAACTTGTGCCAATGAACTTGAACAAAAATGTGAGTAGACCCATTAAGATAAGATAAGATATCTTTATCAGTCGCATGTACATCGAAACACACAGTGAAATGCATCTTTTTGCCTAGAGTGTTCTGGGGGCAGCCCGCAAGTGACACCACACTTCTGGCGCCAACATAGCATGCCCACAACTTCCTAACCCCTATGTCTTTGGAATGTGGGAGGAAACCAGAGCACCTGGAAGAAACCCACGCAGGCACAGGGAGAACGTACAAACTCCTGACAGACAGTGGCCGGAATTGAACCTGGGTTGCTGGCGCTGTAAAGCGTTACACTAACTGCTACACTACCATGCCTGCTTGGTAACAAGTAGTGTAGTAAAATCTTCATTTTCCTATATCACCTCTACCTTCCCTTAAATGGTTTTGAAGAAATATCTCTTGTTTATCTCTCACCATTTTTATTCCAGCTTTGTATGAATACTAAGCTTGTGGGGAAAGATCTCAAATTCATGTGATAGTGTAACAATGGTGATTATCCAACATTTCTTTATCTCTTCCAATGACAAAGCTGCCACTTATTGCCTGTTCTCACTACTGGTTGTAAAGTTGGTGCTGGGCTTCAATGTGAACAAACTTAGTTTGCTGAAGGCACATCCACCACGCTGTTGCTCAGTAAATCCAGATTCCAACCTTGTGATTCCCCCTTCCCTATTTGGTACATAGTAATGTGGAAAAACTAGGATCAGGAGTAGGCCATTTGGCTCGTTTATACTACTCTATTCATGGCAGACCCTCTATCAGCTCTACCATATTCCTTTGCTTTCACCAGACCCCTTTATGCCTTTTGTGTCTAGAATTCTTAAATATATTCAGCACCTTGGTCTCCACAGCCTTCTGTGGTAGAGAATTCCTCAGGTTCACCACCCTCTGAAGAAATTTCTCCTCATCTCAGTTCCAAATGTCTTACCCCACGACTTATCAATGGCTGGTGTACAAGGGTTATGTGGATCCCTTTGTACATCAACTTTTCATAATCCGTGTAAGTGATATGCTATCACTTTGTTTCCTATACAAGCATGTAACTTCTCTGCACTGCACCTTCATGTATCCACTCAATGAGTATGGTGTCTAACTGGGTGACGTGTGTGGTGTCTAACTGGGTGACGTGTGTGGTGTCTAACTGGGTGACGTATATGGTGTATAAGTGGGTAACATGTATGGTACATAAATGGGTAGTGTATATGGTGTATAACTGGGTGACGTATGTGGTGCATAACTTCTGCCCCACATCTCATGAACAAAGAAATAGAAGTGTAACGCAGCTGTGACTAGGATAGTGATGACAGTGATGCATATTGATTAATGTATAGTCTGAATTCCAGTGGTCTCTATGTTCAACAATTTTCATGGCTTATTTCAATATATCAGATATTTGTTGTCCTTTGCCTCTGCAGGGGAAGATTTTGCTGGGTGCCGAGGGTGTGGCTGTTGAAGAAGCAGACATATTTGGCAAGAATGGCAGGATCTTCATTCTAAATGGTCTGCTAATCCCTCCGTCTATTGTGCCAATCCTCCCCCGTCGATGTGACGATACGCAGCACAGAATTACCTCGGTAATGTGACATTGGCTGAAATGACGAGCGATTATTTAATGCTTAGAAAAAGTCTTGAAGGTTGTTCAGAAAAGAGTCCAGATTTCTCTGGGTTATCCATAGGCATCAGACTCTGCTAGTCATGAGAGCCAGATGTTTGCAAGTTTCTAGAGCACCATGATGTTTGATGAAGATTTGGAGTAGATCCTTGGTTTGTCCCAAATGAGGAACTTGGGACCATTGTGTAGTACATCATCAGTTCGACTGGTTTCTCCAAGACAACTTCTCTTTTTTTAATATGGATGTAAATGTTCTCACAGGGCTATGTCAAAACAGTCGGGGCACTCTCCAATCTTTATCCCTCAAAATTACTAAAACTAATTATCACATCACATCTTGTGGGAGCTTGATGTGTGTAAATTGACTGCAGGGTTTCTTCATTTCCACATAGACTATACTTAAAAAATATTTTGTTGGCTATGATGTACTTTGGAACATTTGTGAAATGCAAGTCTTTATTTCCATGTTTGGAGGTGTTGCTGGCTTTCATTTTTCCTTGATGAGCATGCCAAGTGACAGATAAGATAAGATATCTTTATTAGTCACATGTAAATCGAAACACAGTGAAATACATATTTTTGCGTACAGTGTTCAGAGGGCAGCCCGCAAGTGTCGCCACACTTCCGGCGCCAACATAGCATGCCCACAACTTCCTAACCTGTACGTCTTTGGAATGTGGGAGGCACCACACGTAGTCACAGGGAAAACATACAAACTCCTTGAACCTAGAACTTCTTCCCAAATTGGAAAATGTGCTTCGTAGATGGTTCCACATATATTGAATGACTTGGAAGGGATAACGAGAATAGTGTTTCAAAAAGGCCTGTGGATAATGAACTTGTTTGCAACTTAAAGGTTATTACATTTACATCCATTCAGGGCTCTTGCGTAAGCTGTGCTAAAATTCATAGCAGCACTTGTCAACCTGGAATGACCCCACTGGTAAGTGAGCACTTTATTTATTATATTTTGTATTTCCTCTGAATTAGTGAATCCCTCAGTCAGTTAGTAAACCTAAACTCCTTTATATATAGAAAATGGAAATGGCATTAGAAGGGAGACCAGAAACTTTCCGATATCAGCATCGAATAATAAAATCAGAAACTTATACAGGCCCTTGTCCCAATATTGAGAGCTGTGCCTTCATCTGTTAAAATTGTAACTCAGAAAATTCCTGCTAGACCTTCCTCTCTCTCTCTCTCACTCTCTTTTCTCTCTCTCCCTTTTTCTCTCCCACTCTCTCTGTCTCTATCCTCCACTCTCTCTCCTCTCTCCTTCTCTCTCTCTCTCTCTCCTCTCTCTCTCTCCCTTTTCTCTCTCCTCTCCTCTCTCTCCTCCTCTCTCTCTCTCTCTCCTCTCTCTCTCTCTCTCTCTCACTCTTCTCTCTCTCTCACTACTCCTCTCCCTCTCTCCTCTCTCTCTCCACTCTCTCCCACTCTCTCCTTCCCTCTCCCCACTCTCTTTCTCTTTATTATCCTTCTTTAAGAAGTTCTTTTAAACCAACGTCTTTGACTGAGCAGATGTACAGTAGCTACGTCATCACAGGCTACTACATACCTGACATATTTCCATTCTAACTCATGACAAAGGATATTCCAATGTTAACTGTAGATACAAAGGCATGATGTAATGCACAAAGGCATAAAAGGAATACAATACAATTTTAAATGATATTTGCAAAAAGCTGTTTATTAATGTTTTTAATACAGAAAAATGCAATAAATGCAAATTGTTAGGGAAAGAGAGGCATTGGGACTGGTGACTAAGGTCTTAAAAATCTTAAAAGAGAGAACGCTAGATGATTTCAGAGACTTAAAAGGAAGCCTTCAACCCATTGGAACCAGGCCAACTCCCAACAGAGAATTCCGACAATTCCATTCCTCCTTTTCCTATTTCCCTGTAGCCTTATTCTCTCCCTCATACCCATCAATTCTCCTCTGAATTTTTCCCACTTGTTTAGACTTAGGAGTAATTTATAGTAGCCACTTAATCAACCAACAATCCCGTCTTTTGGGATGAGGGAGGAAACCAAGTACGTGGGAGAATCATACTGCAAGCTCCACACAGACAGCACCCAAGATCTGGATCATGGCCAGGTACCTGGAGCTGTGAGGCAGCAGCAATATCTGCTGCGCAACTGTGCCACCTTACAATTGGAGCTCATGGTTGAGTTAGCCAAAGGCACAGTCCTAATGGTGGATCGAGAGAGACCTGTTTCTCTTTTTCTCCTGCTGATGTCCTTCCTTCACCTCCTTTCCCTCACAGGACTGATGTTTCAAGACCATTAAACTTTATATATATTTTATTAGAGCTTTTAGAACCTTGCATCCTCCATGTATCTAATGAGATGAATTACATCATTGTTTGCCGCCTTCCCGTTCGATACTTAAACTGGAACTTTTGTGACTGCTTACTTGTTCCAGGATAGTTTTAAACAAGGATGCCTTTACATGACTTTTATGATGGGACAGAGCCTGCCAACTCATGGCTGTAGTAGAAACTGCTATGAAGTAGTCACAGTGAGTATAAAAAAACTCCCGAGTTTTCCCTTAACATTCTAAGTTCTAAGTCCTGTGGTGGGATTTGAACTCACTGAGTATTAGTCCTAATAATGGGATTACTAGTTCATCAAAAAGACATTCAGTTCAATCACTTGGAAGTAAAACTGCCCAATTTGTAAAGTACCCACAGGTACAGTGGGTATGGGGATGGTAGCAGAGTGGTTGTTATTAGACTAGTATTGAGAGGCTTGAGAGTCAGAGTCATACAGCACAGAACCAGGCCCTTCAGCTCACCGGTACATGCCAACTAAGATGCCCAGCTAAGCTAGTCCCATTTGCCTGCATTTGGCCCATATCCCTTTAAACCGTTCCTATCCACGTACCTGTCCGAGAGCCTTTTAAATGTTGTTAATGTACCTGCCTCAACCACTGCTTCTGGCAGCTCGTTCCATACATGGACCTCCCTCTGGGTAAAAAAGTTGCCCCTCGGGCTCCTATTAAACCTCTCCCCTCTTACCTTAAACCTACAGTATGCCCTCTAGTTCTTGATTCCTCAGCCCTGGGAAAAAGACTGTGCCCATTCACCCTGTCTGTCCCCCTCATGATTTTGCACAGAGGTAGAGACCATTGATCTGAAGACATGAATCCAAGTCACACCTTGGCTGGGAATTAATTCAAGTAAATAAATAAATCTGGAATAAAAAGCTGATCTAGGAAACATTGAGAATGAAACTGCTGGGAATATTCTCTTGAATGACTTCTGCGCTCTAGAGAAGAAATCTCCCCACCCCAACTTGTCTGGTTCATCTAGGTCTCTGAACCCAATGCAATTGTTTGTTTCCTCAGGTTAGAATAGTTAAGAACAAACAATAAGTCCTGATCAGTGACATCCACATCCCATGAATGAATGAATTATTAATGATCTTGAGCAACATACAAAGCTCAGTGGTCAGGCAGCGTCTGTGGAGGGAAATGGACAGTTGACAGTTTGGGTCGAGACCCTTCATCAGGACTAGCTGATTAATATAATCTTTCCTGGCTTGTTTCCTAGGTACCCAAGTGCTGCAGCGGATTCTACGGCCCAGACTGCAGGATTTGTCCAGGAGGTTTCCAAAATATCTGTTCTGGCCATGGACATGTAAGGGTGATAGAGTGAATGCTTTCTTAATGGAATTAGAGCCCCATTGCCATCAAAGATCAATGCAATCCATATTGTAATGAATCATTTGTTATTAAGTTAAATATTTATCATTTCTGTTGCTGTACAGCATGATATTACATAGGACATAGAACATTACAGCACAGTACAGGCCCTTCAGCCCACAATGTTGTGCCGACATTTTATCCTGCTCTAAGATCTATCTAACCCTTCCCTCCTATATATGTCAGAAGCTACATTGAATTACGTGGAACATTTGGAGACACAATTGACTGCAGATGCTGGAATCTGGAGCAACACACAAAAAGCAGGAGGAACTCAACGGGTCAGGCAGTATCTGTGGCGGGAAACGGACAGTCGATGTTTCAGGTCGAGACCCTTCAACTGGACCAGATGAAACGTCGACCGTCCATGTCCCTCCAGCTTTTTGTGTGTTACTACATGAAACATATCACTGACCAATGGAAATTTTAATTGGTCTCTGCTTGCAGCTGAGGCTCAAGACTTTGGGGGAAAAAAAATTAGGCAGTACACATTTTCAGAGTCAAGAATGTGCCGTCCGTAACTCCGACTTGAGCCTGAGATGGGGAGGTTAGCAGCCACAAGCCCAGTCTGGTCTGTACTGTGGTTGGTGAGGTGTGGTGAGTGGGCATCAGACCCCAACATCTGGTTGAGGTCAGGTGGGGTGGCATTCCAGGTGTGGCAGGATTGGAAGCAGGAGAGTAGAACTTGGTGGTGCTGGTGGATGGGGAATTAGAAGTAGGAAAGCAGGAGATTAGAAAGTAAGACCCTGAGGATGAAAGTAACTTCAAAGTTGATCAATATCAAAGTCACCAAAGTCGAGTTTATTGTCATCTGCACAAGTACGTGTGTGCACAGATGCAATGAAAAACTTGCAGCAGCATCGCAGGCACATAGCATCCGATAAGCAGCATTCACATGAATTAAGCATAAATTATACACAATTTTTACAAGAAAGAACACAATTAGAACAAAGAAAAAACAAAGTCCTTTGTAGTGCAAAGTGGTGAAATTGGTCATAGTGTTGCTATACTGAGGTAGTGATTAAGGTTGTGCAGGTTGGTTCAAGAACCGAAATAGTCAAAGGGAAGTAGCTGTTCTTGAACCTGGTGGTGTGGGACTTCAGGCTTCTGTACCTCCTGCCCGATGGTAGCTGCGAGAAGATGGCATGGCCCGGATGGTGTGGATCTTTGATGATAGATGTTGCGTTCTTGAGGCAGCACCTCCTGTAGAAAGTGCCAATGGTGGGGAGGAACGTGCCAGCGATGTGTTAGGCTGAGTCCACTACTCTCTGCAGTATATTTAGTTCCTGTGCATTTGAATTGCTGTACCAGACAATGATGCAGCCAGTCAGGATACTTTCAATAGTACATCTGTAGAAGTTTATTAGAGTGTTTGGCGACATGCCGATCCTCCTTAACCTTCTAAGAACTAAGGTTCAGGTGTCCTAGTCTAAGGGCATGCAGTTAAGACCAGCTGGCCCCTGGTGGCTCCAACAGTGTGCTCCCCAAGACAACACCATCCAGCTCCTGCAAAGCTCCAAAAGGAATGTCTGTGTAGCGCTAATGTGCAAATCCCACAGGATTTGCAAGGATGACTCAAGGGAGGAAGTCAGGTTGAATTACCAGAGTAACCCAAGGTGCTCATTATTGGATTTCACTCTGAAAAGATTGATTTTCAATTGCCCAATGCTGTAAAGAATCACTGTTTTGCAATTTCTAGGCAAACGTAGACCTGGGTCATTAGCCTGACAGATGCAGTCAAATGCTTATACTACACACAAGTACCTCCACCCGAATCCTCCCTATTCCTTCCTCCTCCTTTTGCCAGCTTCCCTGCAGCCACTCCACGCTGCAGTGAGTTCCGTGATCTAACCACGTCCTGTCCTTTGCTTGCAGTGCACAGACGGATTGGACGGAAATGGCACGTGCGTTTGCGACAGCAAATTTCGCGGCTCAAAGTGCCACCTCTGTTCTGACCCGAAGAAGTACGGACCCAACTGTGACCAGAGTAAGTTGTTCCCCCAGCTCATGTTACGTCACACAGACCATTGTACCAAACTCTTATGCCTTTCCCCTTTTCTTTGGTGCTTTGCAGCCTGTCCATGTGTTCATGGGCAATGTGACAACAAGGTGACTGGCGTCGGAGCCTGCAAGTTGAACTCGTGCAAGCCAGGATATGCTGGGAAGTTCTGCGAGAGACAAACTACTCCGTGTGGCTCCAATGCTCAGTTCTGCCATGCCCATGCAAACTGCGAATACAAGAATGGTGGCCTCAGGTACCATGGATGAAAGAGCTGAAACATGTCAGAAAATAAGATAGAAGTCACACTTGGAGCTTGTTGTTCCAACATCAGATGACAGGGCTTCACCAGGTGATAATGAGGTCCAAGGCCCAATATCAAATCACCCCAAGGTCCATCCTTTCAAGAGCCTCTGGTATGCCAGTGGGGTGTCTCAAATACCTTGCCACTTAAGGCAAGAGGGGGAAAGTTTAAAGGGGATATGCAGGGCAAGTATTTTACACAGAGAGTGGTGGGTTGCCTGGGAGGCACTGCCAAGGGTGATGCTGAAAACAGACACGATAAAGACATTCAAGAGCTCTTTTAGATAGGCACATGAATATGCAGGGTATGGAGGGATATGGATCACGTACGGGCAGAAGGGATTAGTTTAGTTTGACATCATGGTCGGTACAGACATTATGGGCTGAAGGGTCTGTTGCTGTGCTGTACTGTCCTGTGTTCTACTAAGTGGGGATTAGGCTCTTTTGTGTTCAAGGGGCCACACTGAATTTGGTTCTTGGCTGCCATAACAGGATGGAGAACCTTCCAATAGTAATTTGGGTAATTCTGATTACATGATAGGATGTTGCGTGTCTACAAATTCATTCTTTAATTAAATAACAACCAGTTAAAAATCTATTAAAAAGTATTCACTTCAGGTCTTTAATTTGAAATAGCTCAATGCTTCTGGAGGTACAGTTTGACATGTATTTTGGCAGAGTTTTTATTTGATTCATTCATGGTATCTGGATTTTGGTGGCAAAGCTGGAATATATTGTCCTTCCCTAATTGCCCTTGAGAAGGTGCTGGTGAGCCAACTTATTGAACCATTGTAGTCCTTCTGATGAAGGGGATCCCCAGTGCTATTGGGTAGGGAAGTGCAGGATTAAGACCTTGCAAGGATGAAGAGAACAGGGATGTACTTCCAGTCAAATGGAGGGGAATCCACTGCACGTGCTGCCCTTGTCCTTCTAGATGGTTGAGGCTGTGGTTTGGAAGTGCTCTCAAAGACTGGTTTAGAATAATGTTAATGCAGGAAAATAATTCTATTACTACATATATTGTTGCAAGCTTGTAACTTCCATTCAGATTCCGTGCATGATAAAGGATTTAACCTCCTGGCAGAATTCTACTTTAAATGGCTAATGCTTTTTCCTTCCAGCTGTGTTTGCAAACCAAATTATGAAGGTGATGGGTCCTACTGTGAAGAGATGAACGCCTGCAGTCGACCAGACCGAGGTGGCTGCAGTTCTAATGTGGGTACAACTGACTGCTTGAATTCTTGAGTTAACTTATAATAACTTACTGTTAATGACAAATAGGTTGCAAGCTCTACAGAACTGGTGTGGAGTCCTCATCAATTAATGACGGACCTTGCCGAGAGTGCACTCCGGTTTGTTAGTCACAAAAGTATTGGGGCTGGAGGGAAAATGTTGAATTGTGGGGAGAGAGTTAAATGCAGGAGGCCAGGTGATATTCCCAACTCAACTTGGGAATGCAAACTGACAGGCATTGGGAGACACAAGAGACTGCAAATGCTGGAATCTAGAGCAACATGCAATCTGCTGGAGGAACTCAGTGGGTCGAGCATTTGTGGGAGGCAAGTAATCCTGGTGCAGGGTTTCAACCCGAAACATCGACAATTCCTTTCTCCTCACAGATGCTGCCCGACCCGTTGATTTCCCTCAGCATATTGTTTGTTGACAGGAATAAGGCTGTTTTGTCAGACTAGATAAGGGGAATAGCACTTCTATCAGCACGGCTTTATTTTCTGATACCCATCTCCCACAAATACAGACTCCCAGCACTGAGAAGCTTAATCAATCGGCCCCTCTCTCATCTACATTGCCACGCTCATAATGTCCACCCCAAGCAAGGTCGATTGGAAATGTCACTCACAAGGCAGTGCCTCAAGAAGGTGGCATCCATCACTAAGGACCCTCACCATCCAGGACATGCCCCCTTCTCATTCCTACCATTGGGGAGGAAGTACAGGAGCCTGAAGACCCACACTCAGCGTTTCAGGAGCAGCTTCTTCCCCTCCACCATCAAATTTCTGAATGGTCCATGAACCCATGAACAATACCTCGTTATTCCTCTTTTGTAATAATTATTTTTGAAATTTTTATGTCCTGTACTGTCCTGCTGCTGCAAAACAACAGATTTCATGACATACGTCAGTGATAATAAACCTGATTCTGATTCTAAATCAGAAGCCCTGGCCTAATTTCCATCCATTCTGGCCCACTTCCATTGGAATCAGGAATCCACTGTTTTCTAAATCTGCAAATGTCATTTGGGACCAGTTTAGAATAGAGGGAACTATGAGATAGACTGAAAAACAGAACAGAGCGGCCTGGAATTTGTGGTCGCAATCACAGTGGATGTGTCAGGGATTTCCTTCATTGTTCCATGAAACCAACCAGTTGTTCCGTGTAACCAAGCAGCTTTGGGATTTCTGCATTCATTTTATTTAACACGGAAACTCCAAGCCGCTGTCAGTGACTCACCCTCTTCCATGGGGTGTGCTGTTTTACAGCCTCCTTCAAAGTAATCAAGGGAAATCAATGTTTCCTTAAGAAACAAGCTTGCAGTAAAATATCTTTTAATGATTTGTTAAGAACATAGAACAGTAAGGCACATGAACAGGCCCTTTGACCCATGATGTTGTGCCGAATTAATTAAACTAGTAATTAAATGCCTAACTAAACTGCCTACACAATGTCCACATCCCTCCACTCTCTGCACATTCATGTGCCTATCTAAGAGCCTCTTAGATCCCTCCACCACCGCCCCTGGCAGGACATTCCAGGCACCCACCACTCTCTGCGTTTAAAAAAAACTAGCCCCATACATCAACTTTGAACTTACCCTCTCTCACCTTAAATGCATGCCCTCTAGTATTAGACATTTGGACCCAGGGAAAAGAATACCAGCTGTCTACTCTATCTATGCTTTTCATAATCTTATAAATTTCTATCAGGTCTCCCCTCAGCCTCCGCCGCTCCAGAGAAAACAACCCAAGTTTGTCCAACCTCTCCTTGTAGCACATGCTGTCTAATCCAGGCAGCATCCTGGTAAAACTCTTCTGCACCCTCTCCAAAGCCTCCACATCCCATTTGTTGTATGAGAAATAAATGAATTTCTAATGACATAACTGAATGGGAACTGTTTACATGGTTTATCACTGAGCAGCAAGTCATCTAGTGTTTTGAATGTGTCCAGTTCCTTCGTGTGATTGGTTGTTCAGCCAGCTTGATGACATGATGGCTGCTGGACACCAAAGTTCTCTTTGAACTGATGCCTGATCATCAGTGAAGGGTATACTGGCAAAGATACATCTAAGATGGTCGGGGCTGTTGGAGGTCAATCATCCCAGCTGGAGTTCCTCGAGGTAGTGCCTTAGCCCAGCCATCTCCAACTGCTTCATGCATGACCACTCTTCCACTGTGAGGTCAGAAGTGAAGATGTTTGCTGACAATTGCCCAATGTTCAGTTCCATTCACGTCCCCCCAGCTAAGAAAATAATTAGTGACTGCCTGCAGCAAACCTAAACAACATTCAGGCCTGAGCTGATCAGTGGCAAGTTACATTAGTGCCACAAAAGTGCCAGGCAATGACCATCTCCAACAAGGCACTCTACCCAATTACTGCTGACATTCAATGGCATTGACTCCTTCACCATCAACGTACTGGGGGAATCACCAACAACCTGTACCTCCACTGGACCAGCCACACAAATTCCATGGCTACAAGAGCAGGTCAGAGATTGAGTATCCTGTGGCAGTTGTCTCACCTTCTAACACCCCAAGGTCCTTCCATCATTCACAAGGCATAAGTCAGGAGCATGATGGAACCCTCTCCACTTGCCTCAATGAGCGCAATTCCAACAGCACCCATGAGGCTCAACAATATGCGGGACAAAACAACGTTCTTGATTGGCACCCCATCCACCAACCTAAATGTTCATTCCCTCCACCAACAGCGGACCAAAGTTTGTAAGGTGGTCCACTCCTTCTGCTACTTACATGGGGCCTCTCTGTGCTCTTGATGCAAGGCCCTGAGGTTCTCAGTACTGTCCCCAAACCTTCTTTCTCATTTTGATGAGTCAAGAGGAAGAGATTCCCAGGAATCATTGGGAATATCCTCACAGAAACTTTGAACACATCCTGGAATTTTTCCTCTGTCCAAGTGGTAATGATACTGTCATCGAGTTGTACAGCGCAGAAACAGGCCCTTCAGCCCACCACATCCATGCTGAGCCTTTTGCCCATTTACACTAATCCTATTTGCCGTATCAGGTCCATATCCTTTTTTGCCTTGCCTGTTTGTCTGTCTAAATGTCTCTTAAACGTCGTGATTATATCTGATTCCCCAGCACATCAACCACTCTCTGTGTAAGAAAAAATAATTCCCTCAAATTGCCTTTAAAGCTCCTACCTCTCACCTTAAAGCTGTTCCCCCTTGTTTTTGATACCCTACAAAGGGGAAAAGATTCTGACCATCTACGCTATCAATGCCTCATAATTTTACATACCTCTGTCAGGTCACCCCTCGGCCTCCTTCGCTCCAGAGATAACAAGCCCAGCCTATCCAGTCTCTCCCCATAACTAAAGTCCTCCAATCCAGGCAACATCCTGGTGAATCTCCTCTGCACCCTCTCCAATGTAACGGCATCCTTTCTACGGTGTGGTGTACACAGTACTCCAAGAGCAGTCCAAGCAGTATTTTGTAAAGTTGTAGTATAACATCCCAACTTTTATATTCTGTGGCCCCACCTATCAAGGTAAGTGTGTCATATGCCTTCTTCACCACCTTATCTACCTGTGTTGCCACTTTCAGGGAACTATGGACTTGAACCCCAAGGTCAAAGTGCCCAACCACTTACTGTCTATGTCCTAACCCTATTTGACTTTCCCGAAATGTATCACCCCACAACCGTCCCATGACTGAGCTTGGACTAGATACGTGGTATTCCTGTCACAGTAACAACCCATTTTTGCCAACTAGCCCACAAAGGTATTTATGCCCCACTCAATCTTTCTGCTTCCCTTTTTTTATTTTAAATGCATCAATGTCTTAATTTTCCCTGCATGGTTCACTCACAGGCAGAATGCATTCAGACGGGAAAGGGAGGATTCATGTGTCAGTGTCTGCCTGGTTGGACTGGAGATGGGGAAGACTGCACTGAAATAAAAAACTGTCTAATGTTGGGCCGAGGTGGGTGCCATACCAATGCAAACTGCATCCACTTGGGACCAGGCCAGGTAAGCGCAAAGGGCTGTTTTTCCATGTTCACTTTCCTATTGTGTACGTGTTTCGTTCCTCTGTTGTCAACCGTGTCCCAATATTCTGTAATTTACTTCAGATTAGCAGCAGCTGTGGTATTTTGATCTGGGTCCATCCATTGGTTTAGTTGATCTTGAAAGTACATAAGTACATCAAGGTAGTATAAAAGGAAGAACAGAATGCAGAATATAGTGTTACTGGTACAGAAAGTGCAGTGCAGGTAGACAAATAAAGTGCAAGGGCCATGACAAGATAAATTGAGAGGTCGAGTTCATCATTATCATATAAGAGGTCTGTTCAAGAGTCTTATTACAGTGGGATAGAAGCTGTCCTTGAGTCCGGTGGTACATGGTCTCTTGTATCTTCTGAGAAGAGAGAATGACCAGGGTGGGAGGGGTCCTTGATAATGTTGGCTGCTTTTCCGAGGCAACGGGAAGTATAGACGGAGTCATTGGAGGGGAGGCTGGTTTTCCTGATGGACTGGACTGTGTTCACAACTCTCTGCAGTTTCTTGCAATCTCGGGCAGAGCAATTCCCATACCAAGCCGTGCTGCATCCGGATAGGATGCTTTCAATGGTGCATCTGTAAAAATTGGTGAGCATCATCAGGGGCATGCCAAATTTCCTTACCTCAACAGGGACATGCTGAATTTCTGAGGAAGTAGCGGCATGTCCCTGTTAACCCTTGCCATAGCATGCTTTCCTGGCCATAGCATCTGCATGATTGGACCAGGACAAGTTGCTGGTGATAACAGGATTGTACAATTATACCAAGCATTTCTTTATCGACAGAATGACTGTGAGTGTAAGAAGGGCTTTCGTGGTAATGGTTTAGAATGTGAATCGATAAATCCGTGTTTGGAGGAAAATGGAGGCTGCCATTATCTGGTGAGTTGATCTGCATTTGAAATTTGTGAGACTGGTTCACAAAACAGGGTATCCCTTTGGTAACCAGGACCATAGATTCAGTGACAGGAGTTACAAGAACACAACACTACTCAATACACCAAACTATTCTAGGCACGAAATCTATTAGGACCTTTTTCCTTATGTGGCGCTGCCTTTGCCTGAAACAAAAGACCAGAGCACCCACTTCTACATTGGACTGAGAGTGCTTCTCCAAGTCACTTGTGGCTTGTGACCTGCGGTATTCTGACTGGATATTCAGGCTCTGCCATGGCCTACCCAGAGATCTTCTCTGGGAGGACATGCAGATGTCTTTCTGGATGCCTTTCCCTTCCCACCTCTCCTGCACTTGCCCCCCCCCCCATCCAATTTACCATGGACCCTCTTATATTTAGCCCAATGTGGACATGTTTAAGGTGGATGTTGGGTCTTTCTTTTTTGCCACATCTCCCCAATGCAAAGATCTTTTCAAAGCTATTATGGAACTTGATCCAATTCAGGCCCCTACCCTGTAAAGTTCTTCTGAGTTTTCTTTTTTGTTCATCCACGTTATTTGGGTGTCGATGGTCAGGCCAGAATTTATCGCCCACCTCTAATTGCCCTTCGAAAGGTGGCTGTGTGCCATCTTCCTCAGCCACTGCAGTCTGTGTGGTAAAGGTTCTCGTGCAACACCGCTGAGTAGGGAGTTCCAATATTTAGATCCAGCGACCATCAGGAAACAGTCAATATATCTCCAAGTCAGGACACTGTGTAACTTCAAGGGAATATGAAGGTCCCATGTACCTGCTGCCCTTATTACGGGGCGGCACGGTAGCGTAGCAGTTAGCGCGACGCTATTACAGCGCCAGCGATCGGGGTTTGATTCCCGTCGCTGTCTGTAAGGAGTTTCTACGTTCTCCTGTGTCTGCGTGGGTTTCCTCCCACATTGCAAAGACGTACGGGTAAGTTAATTTGGGTTTAAAATGGGCGGCGCGGACTCATTGAGCCGGAAGGGCCTGTTACCATGCTGTAAATCAAATTTAAAATTTTAAAAATTTAATTTAAAAAATTTATCCCTTCCGGAGCTAGAGGTTGCTGGCTTAGGAGGAACTGTTGATGGCAAACAGAATGTTTTTTCATCCATTTGAAATTATTAAAAATTCACTCCATCCACTGCATCATTCAGCAGAGAACCCTTCATAATTCTAAACATCTCAATTAAACTTGTTTTCTGGGGAACAATCCTTGTTTCTTGCAACTTCATGATCGCTGATGCCATTATGCTTTGCTCTGAATCCTCCACAAGGCATTACACCCTTTATTCAATGTTGTGCTCAGAATGGGGCAAAATTTTGCATCCAGGGCTTAATCAGTGAGTCTGCACTCTGTGCCCCTATATACAAACCCAATTATCACTTCTTAGGTGCCTCAAGAACTGATTGCACCGAATGTTTAGTTGTGGTAGAAATTGGTCAGTTATCCACCAATTGCTTAATGGGCTTATAGCATTGTCCTCTCTTTTAAAGTAGGTCTTACTTCCTTACGACATGGAAGAAGGCCATTTCGCCCATCAAGTCTATGCCAGCTTTCAGACTAAGCCCATCACTTCTTGCAATTTAAGCCCCTACTCCCACAATGTCTTACTTTGAGATTTCAAATCAAGTTTATTGACACGTGCACAGGTATGGGTACAATGAAAAACTTTTTTGTTCATCCACAGTATTCCTCCACTTATTTCCCTGCAACCTGTTTCCCCACATGTCTTAAACTAACCATAATTTCAAACGTCTGACCTAAAAGAAGAGCACTTAAAGGCCAACAAATAAAAAGGATTCCGTATAAAAGATATACTATTTTACTGCTGATTCAATGAATTGCTTCAAATATTTTGGCAGGCAACTTGTTCATATGTGTCTCCAGGGATCAGAGATTGTAGCTGTCAGCAAGGTTATGAAGGAGATGGTGTGATATGCTTTGGAGATGCAATTATGGTAAGCAAGTTATAAAGTCTTTTGATTCAAAAATATTCTCTGAAGGCACCTTCTGATATTATATCTACCGAGCCTAGCTATACATCAGTGGGCAGCACTCTCTGCTCTGAGTCACAAGACTGGTGAAGTCCTTGAGCACAAATCTAGGTTGGCATTCTTGTGCAGTACTGAGGGACTGCCGCACTGTCAGAGTTTCAAATGAGACCTTAAAGCTGTATCAGTATCGCCCTTTTTCATTGTCTAATATACTGAAGACAAAGATGCTTCATTAATGAAATATCTCACAGAACCAACAGGAATCCCCACTATTTTTTTCAAAATGGCATCCTTCTGGAACATTCCACACCAAACCAGAATCTGAATCAGGTTTATTATAACTTATTTAGATGGCGTGAAGTTTGTGGTTTTGTAGCAGCAGTACAGTGTAAAGACATAAACATTACTATAAATTACAAAAATAAACAAATAGTGCAAAAAAAAAAGGAATAACGAGGTAGCGTTCATGGGTTCATGGACCACTCAGAAATCTGATGGCGGAGGGGAAGAAGCTGTTGCTGAAATGTCGAGTGTGGGTCTTCAGGCTCCTGTACCTCCTCCCCAATGGCAGTAACGAGAAGAGGGCATGTCCCGGATGGTGAGGGTCCTTAATGATGAATGCCACCTTCTTGAGGCACCAACTCTTGAAGATGTCCTCGATGGTGGGGAGGTTGTGCACGTGATGGAGCTGGCTGAGTCTACAACCCTCTGCAGCCCCTTGTGATCCTGTGTATTGGAGGCTCCATCGCAGGCGGAGATGCAACTAGTCAGAATGCTCTCCACTGTACATCTGTAGAAATTTGTAAGAGTCTTTGGTGACATTGAAGATGTCCTCAATGGTGCACCTTGTAATTGGTTTATTATCATCACAGGTACTGAGATACATTGTAAAGCTTTTGTTTTTCCCACACCAGAGCAGTTAGTTACATGATACAATCCTTACAGAGTAGCAGTATTAGAGGAACAATTATGTGATATTACTTATGACAGATAGATTACACTGAGTGCTCTGTCAGATGGACATAGAAGATCCCATAGTACTCATTCAAAGAGGAGCAGGGGAGTTCCTCTGAACAAGACTTACCCATCCAAAAATTGGTGGCCCGTTCTCCTATGTTATAACAGTGACCAAACTTTAAAACATGCTCCACTGGCCCCAGATGGTTTTCAGTTAGTATGAAGGATAACATCTAAATCGCAAGTCTTCTTTAAATATTTTACACAAGTAACTGGTGAAGGCTCCAACCTGGGGTCGAACCTTTATGGAAGTAGTGTTGGGTTGCACTGTTTTGCAGGTATTTTATCTCTATTCTTGTTCTAGGCTTTTTGTTCAGATCACTCACCACACCATAACTTTCTAAAATCTCTCTTTATGATTCAGACTGTCTTTCTATTTTTTATTTGCTTTGTGAAAATGTTAAAATCTTTAACATGAAGCTTGTGGCTCATGATATCCAATTGTTTGATTTGACTAAGTCAATAAAAGTTAGGTGCTGATTGAACAGAAGTTCTTATTTTTGCCCTTGGTAAAGATGGACAATCAAAATGCTGTGGCTAAATGATAATTAAGTTACCTAATTCACCATTTATCTAATGGCTGATTGAGGAAGGGTTCACTATTGGCTAGGACACCAGGTAAAGACTATCCTTTGAATGGTATTGATATTGGTTTATTATTGTCACTTGTACCGAGGTACAGTGGAAAACTTGCCTTGCATACTGATCATACAGGTCAATTCATTACACAGTGCAGTTACATTGAGTTAGTACAGAGTGCATTGAGGTAGTACAGGTGACATGGGATCCTTCACCCCTACGAGAATGGTTAGACAGATTATCCAAAGCCCTGACCCTCACACAACAGTGCTGTCTCACTACCACTTTGGAGAGTTTTTGAGCTCAAGGTCTAGAGTGGAAGTCGAACCCATGACCTTCTGACACAGGGTTAGAAGCAAAGCCCAGTGAGCCATAGCCCATTGACTGATGGAAGGTTGGCAGAGTTTTAGCCAGCACACAAGGAAGTAGAGCTGCATTGTGCTTCAATTTATAAGAATTAGGAGAAGGATGAGGCCATTTGCTCCTTTGAACCAGATCCACCATCCATCAAGATCATAACTGATCTTCCACATCCCTTGATTTCCTTCATGTCTAGAAATCTATGGACCTCTGTTTTGAATGAACTTGATGACTGAGCCACAACCACCCAGGTAGAGAATTCCACCGAATCACCATCCTCTGAGTGAAGAACTTTCTCCGCATTCCCGTCCTCAGTGACCGACCCCTTATCCTGGGACTGTAATCCTTGGTTGTAGACTCCCTAGCCAGCGGAAACTTTTGTACATTTTCAGGATCTGTGCTCTTGTCAGTAAAACCAGCATTTATTGCCCATCCCTGTATCCAGCCTGCCAACCCCCTTAAAAATCCTAGAGTCATAGAGTTGTACAGCACGGAAAATGACCCTTCAGCCCATACATGTCCATGCCGACCAAGACTTATATTCAAGCTAATCCCATTTCCCAACACTTCATCCATATACCTCTAAACTCCTGTCATCCGTATTCCTGTCCACATACTTCTTAAATGTATCCAATGTACCTGCCTCAACCACTTCCTCTGGAAGCTGGTTCCAATCCTCTACCTCCAGCTGTGTAAGAAAGAAAAGTTGCCCCTCAGGTTCTTATTAAACCTTTCACCTATAACCTTAAGACAAAGTCCTCTAGTTTTTAATTCCCCAACCCTGGAAAAAAGACCACTCACCTTATCTATGCTCCTCATGATTTTATATACTCCTGTGAGATCACCCCTCAGTCTCCAACACTTCAAGGACTAAAGGCCTCGCCTGTCTAACCTCTCCCTATAACCCAGTCCCTCAGGTCCTGGTGACATCCCAGTAAATCTTTTCTGCACTCTTTCCAGTTTAATCACATCCTCCCTATAACAGGGTGACCAAAACTGAACACAATACTCCAAGTGTGGCATCACCAACATCTTGTACAATCCCAACATAACCTCCCAACTTCTATATTCAACGCTCTGACTGATGATCAGTAATTTAAAAAATATAGAAGCAGGAGTAGGTCATACAGGTCCTGAAACTGCTCGGATATTCAGTAAAATTACAACCCACCATCTTCCTCAAGTTGAATCTCCCACCCTGCCCTAATTTCCTCTGATTCTATAAACCCAGCCTCAATTAGTGGGCACGTAGAGTCCCCAGGGATAAAGAACCCCAAGGTTCAGAATGCACTGAGTGAAGAAATTTCTCTTCATCTCATTCCTAAGTGGTTACACTGCTGTCCTGAAGCAATGTTGCTAGGATCCAGTCTCCAAAATATAAGCCGTGCACCTGTCAAGCTCTCTACCCCAGGCACTTGCTTGTGGAATTACCCAAGGACATTCAGGATGGCACAGTGGTGCAGCTAGTAAAGCCGCTGCCTCACAGCACCAGAGACCTGGGTTCAATCCTGACCTCAGGTGCTGTATGTGTGGAGTTTGCATGTTCTCCCTGTGTGGGGTTTCCTCCAGTTTCCCAAAGATGTGCTGGCTGGAGGGGTAATTGGGCACTGTAAATTGTCCCTAATGTGTAGGTGAGGGGTAGAATCTGGGGGGTTGATGGGAATGTGGGGAGAATTAAAAAAGGATTAATGTAAGATTAGTATAAATGATTGGTTGACGGTCAGCACAGACTTGGTGGGCCGAAGGGCCTGTTTCTGTGCTGTATCTCTCTATGACTATGAGGTGAATAATAATGCTGTGTGAAGATGGTTTTGGAGAAACTTCACTTTATGAAGCTTCTTTCTTTCTTTTTCAATCTTTTTATTAGTTTTCAAATTAATACAGATTAATATATCAATGTTTATACATGTAATACAAAGAGATCAGGAGAACAATCATGACATGGATAATCATAAAGAACAATAAAGTATAAAAAAAATCAGTAGATCCAATGATGTTAGTGAATGAATATAACATAGAAGGAAAAGATTTATTATAAAATATAAAAGAAAGAAAAAAAAATCCCCAAAACAATAAGAAAAATTATAAACAATATATTAAACCAAACTAAGCTAAGGAAAAAAATTTAAAAAAACAAAAAAAAACAAACAGAAAAAAAATGGACTAAAATTTCTCAATAGAAACAGAGCAATATTATGTTGTCAACTCCGTTCCTCTAAAATGAAGCTTCATCTTAAGGGAGCAATGTTTAGCCACAGATGTGACTGTGTACCACAGCATGGTGACCACAATACAGAGGCGTGGGAGATACGTAACTTGTTATTAAATGACTCGATTGAATGCAACGAGAATCAGACTATCCTCTCTTCACCTTGCAGGCTCTATCCTACGTCCCAGAAGCCGCAGAATTTCTCAAGTGGGTCAATGTAAGTCTGTCAATTTAAACAAAACTGCTTTTGTTCTTGTTAATGAAAACAATTAAAGAGTCCGTGCCTCATTCACATAAAGAATGTGGATTTGGTCAGTAGGATGCTTGCATTTAAGTCCTTACCCTTAATAGCTTTAGCAGTACCCTCACGGCTGACACTCCCAGCGCAGTGCTAAAGAAGTGCGGCATTGCCAGATGTCCCATCTTTTCAATGAGAAGCTACACTAAATCCCATCTGCACCCTCAGGTGATGGTCCCACTTTTCTGAGGAAGAGCAGGAGAATTAAGCCTAGTGTTATGGTCATAACAACACAGAAATGGAAGCCATTTGTTCCTTTGTGACGGTCCCACCATTCAATAAGATCCTGGCTTTTCTTTTGTCTCAGCTCCATGTTTCTGCGCTAACCCCATATCCCCTGATTGAGTGAGGTAATGTTATTGGCCAGAACACCTGGCAGAGGCCCTGTACCCATCTTTTTAAGTGGTGACGTGAGATCTTTTATCTCTACCTGAGTGGTTCGACAGCTTACCCAAGGCCCAAGTAGCAGCACTTTCTCAGTGTTGCTTTGCAGGGTTTATATTCCCATAATTTCCTTAATACCGAAATATTCATCGATCTCTGAATGAACTCACTGACTGAGCCTCCACAGCCTTCTTGGGCAGAGAATTCCAAAGATTCACCACCTGTGTGCGAAGAAATTTCTTCTCAGCTTGGTCCTGAATGGCTGACCTTCTGTTTTGAGACTGTGACCCCTCAAACCCCAGGAGAAATATCAAGTCTACATCCACCCTGTCAAGCCCTGTAAGAATTTTGTATGTTTCAATGAGGTCACCTCTCATTCTTCGGAAATCAAGAGAGTATAAGTCCACTCTTTTAATATCTCTGCATATGACAAACCCACCGCCCCTGCAACCATCACCACTGTAGTCCTGGTGCAAGTATGCTTCCATGGGTAAGGTGAGCAGACAATATTCCAGATGCAGTCTCACCACAGCCCTGTATAACTGAAGTAAGATATCTCTAAAGACCAGTATCAATCATAGTGCATGGATGAATAAATAACTGGTAATCAGTAACTGGTTTACTATTGTCACATGTACCGAGACACAGTGAAAAGCTTTTGTTTGCGTGCCATCCAGGCAGATCATTTCATACATAAGTACATCAAGGGTAGTGTAAAAGGAAAAAAAACAGAATGCAGAATATCATGTTACAGTAACAGAGAAAATGAAGTGCAGGTAGACAAATAAAGTACAAGGGGTGTGACGAGGTAGATTGAGAGATCTTTATTGTATAAGTGGTCCATTCAAAGCCTTATAAAAATCATTTATCTATCAAACAACATTGCTGAAACATATTCCTCGGGGAAATTCAGAAAGGGAAATAAAGAGTGTGAAATCATCTATGATCCCTAATCACAATCCTAATTTACTGAAAAATCTTTTAATATGGATTTTGTCATTTTTTTTTGTTCAGAATGCTTCTCAAAACCGCCTTCTTTCAGAAACTGCAAATATTACCCTGCTTGTGCCCTCTCAGAAGGCTGTCAGTGGTATGAATAATGACAACAGAGCGTTCTGGCTCAAGGCAGAGCAGCTTCCAAACCTGGTGAAGTGAGTTTGTTTTCCTTTTAGCTTGAAATGTGAGAGCAATTTGTTGGATCATGTGGCACAGGTATAAACTTTGACAGGGGCTGACATAGAACACAGAACATAGAACTCTATAGCACAGTACAAGCCCTTCGGCTCACAATGTTGTGCCGACATTTTATCCTGCTCTAAGATCTATCTAACCCTTCCCTCCCACATAGCCCCCTATTCTTCTATCATTCATGTGTCTACCTAAGAGTCTCTTAAATGTCCCTAATGTATCTGCCCCCACAACCCCTGCTGGCAGTGCCTTCCACGCACCCCCCACTCTCTGTGTAAACAAAGCAGTACCCCTGACATCCCCCTTATACCTTCCTCCAATCACCTTAAAATTATGTCCCCTCCTGTTAGCCATTGTCGCCCTGGGAAAAAGTCTCTGACTGTCCACTCAATCTATGCCTCATCATCTTGTACACCTCTATCAAGTCACCTCTCATCCTCCTTCTCTCCAAAGAGAAAAGCCCTAACTCGCTCAACTTATCCTCATAAGACACGCTCTCCAATCCAGGCGACATCCTGGTAAATCTCCTCTGCACCCTCTCTAAAGCTTCCACATCCTTTCTTTAATGAGGCGACCAGAAGTGAACACAATACTCCAAGTGTGGTCTGACCAGAGTTCTATAGAGCTGCAACATCACCCCGTGGCTCTTGAACTCAATACCCCAACTAATGAAGGCCAACACTCCATACGCCTTCTTAACAACCCTATTGACCTGTGTGGCAATCTCGAGGGATCTATGGACATGGACCCCAAGATCCCTCTGTTCCTCCACACTGCTAAGAGTAGTGACACACATTGAAAACTTCCACCTCTGTCTTTTGTGTGTGTGTGTGTGTGTGTGTGTTCAAATGTACACTAGCCCAGAGTCACCCCGCAGTTCTGGTTAGTAAGTCCCACCAATCTCCCCCCCCGCCCCCTCAATTTCCTCCATCATTCTTGAAGCAGCTCATTCCCAAATATAATTCCTCCTGATTTTTTGATATGGGAATTGGCAACTGGTTTACTATTGTCACGTGTACCTGGATATAGTGAAAAGCTTTGTTTTGCATGCCATCCAGACAGATCATTCCATACATAAGTACATAGAATTAGTACAAAAGGGAAAAAAACAATGCAGAATTTAGTTGGAGACACAAGAAATTCTGCAGATGCTGGAAAAAATCTGGACCAATGCACGAAACGTGCTGGAGGAACTCACCAGGTCAGGCAGCATCCATGGAGAGAAATAAACTGTCGACGTTTCGGGCTGAGACCCTTCATCAGGCCTGGAAAGGAAGAGGGCAGAAGCCAGAATAAGAAGGTGGGGGGAGGGGAAGGAGTACGCACAGGCAGGTGATAGGTGAGTCCAGGTGAGAGGGGGAAGGTAGGTGGGTGGGTGAGGGAGGGGGGGAAGATGTAATAAGCTGAGAGGTGATAGGTAGAAGAGGCAAAGGGCTGAAGAAGAAGGAATATGGTAGGAGAGGGCAGTGGACCATGGAATAGAGGGGGGGAGGAGAGGAGATGGGCAGGTTATCAAGGCAGGGGAAGGGAGCCACAGGAATAAGGCACAGGTATAAGTCCCTCCTGTCGCCTCTCAATTTATTACATCTTCCCCTCCCCCACCCACCGACCGTCCCCCTCTCACCTGGACTCGTCCCTCACCTACACTCGCCGTTCACCTGGGTTCATCTATCTCCTGCCTGCGTGTGCTCCTCCCCCTCCTCCCACCTTCTTATTCTGGCTTCTGCCCTCTTCTTTTCCGGTCCTGATGAAGGGTCTTGGCTTGAAACATTGACTGTTTATTTCTCTCTGTAGATGCTGCCCGACTTTCTGAGTTCCTCCAGCACACTTTGTGTATTGATCAGTTATAGTTACAGCAAAAGTGCAGTGCAGGTAGACAAATAAAGTGCAAGGACCACGACGAGGTAGATTGCGCGATCAAGAGTTAATCTTTACTGTATAAGAGGTCTGTTCAAGAGTCTTATTACCGTGGAGTAGAAGCTGTCCTTGAGCCTGGTGGTGCGTGTTCTCAAGCTATTGTATCTTCTGCCCAATGGAAGGGGGTAGAAGAGAGAATGACCGGAGTGGGAGGCGTCCTTGATTATGTTGGCTGCTTTCCCGAGGCAGCAAGAAGTGTAGACAGAGTCACTGGAGGGGAGACTGGTTTGTGCGATGGACTGGGCTGCATTCACAACACTCTGCAATTTCTGGCGGTCTTGGGCAGAGCAGTTTCCATACCGAGCTGTGATGCATCTGGATAGGATGCTTTCCGTGGCAAGAGACCCAAATAATGGGCTACTCATATGCACCATGTAACCACAATCACCCAATATCCGAGGCTAGTGATGGAGACTCCATTGTCTGGACGGCCTTTCCTTTAGAGAATTCTCCTCCATGGGAAGGACATGCACAAGTTACAAGTTTCCTCAATAAAAACAGAAAATGTCGAAAACACAGCAGGCCAGGCAGCATCCACAGAGATAGATACAGTTAATATCTTGAATTCTGTTTCTCTCTCCACAGATGCTGCTTGACCTGCTTAGTGTTTCCAGCATTTTCAGTTTTTACTTCAGATTTCCAGCATCTGCAGTTTTTTGACTCTCATTTACAAGTTTTCTTGCTGCTGTGACTGTTTTGTTGCTTTTCAAGTTGTGTTGTGATCGAGTAAGTGAATGCAGGTCTAATAGCTGTGCTGTGTTACATGGCCCACACTTGCATTTTAATACACTTTCTTTCTCTCATAGGTATCATGTGTTAAAGGGAGTGTACAGTCTTGCAGATCTTCTGAACCTTTCATCTAATTCACTGCCCACTATCATGCCAGGCAAATACTTGTCTCTTGCCAACAAGAATGAGGTCAGTTGGGAAATAATAATTAGCCACTACGGTGGGGGGGGGGGGGTGTTGCATTCCCAGAAAACGGCCCGTATCGCAATTTTCCATAATGCGAAGCCGTGTCATCTGTGCATGCATCAAGAAACGCGAGTTGAAAAGAAAATAAATTTTGTGCTCATTTATTTACATTTTTCACATTAATTCCATGAGAGTGAATTTTCAGAATCAGATTTATTATCACCGACATGGGTCTTGAAATTTATTGTTTTGCGGCAGCAGGACAGTGCAAGACTTAAAAATTATTGTCAGTTCCAAAAATAAATAAATAGCGCAAAAGAGGAATAACGAGGTATTGTTCATGGGTTCGTGGACCATTAAGAAATCTAATGGCGGAGGGGAAGAAGCTGTTCCTGAATCGTTGAGTGTGGGTCTTCAGGCTCCTGTACCTCCTCCCCGATGATAGTAACACGAAGAGGGCATGTCCCAGAGGGTCCTTAGTGATGGATGTCGCCTTCTTGAGGCACCTCCTCTTGAAGATTTCCTTGATGGTGGGGAGGGTTGTAGGGTTGTGTCCATGATGGAGCTGGCTGAGTCTAGAACACTCTGCAGCCTCTTCGATCCTGTGCATTGGAACCTTCATCGCAGGCTGTGATGCAACCAGTCAGAAAGCTCTCCACCGTAGAAATTTGCAAGAGTCTTTGGTGACATACCAAATCTCCTCAAACTCCTAATGAAGTAGAGCCACTGATGTGCCTTCTTCACGATTGAATCAATGTGTTGGGCCCAAGATAGATCCTCTGAGATGTTGACACCCAGGAACTTGAAGCTGCTCAGCCTTTCTACCGCTGACCCCTCAATGAGGACTGGTGTGTGTTCTCCCGACCTCCCCTTCCTGAAGTCCACAATCAATCCCTCAGTCTTACTGACGTTGAGTGCGAGGTTGTTGTTGCGACACCACTCAAGCAGCCGATCTACCTCACTCCTGTACACCTCCTTGTCGCCATCTGAGATTCTGCCAACAGTGGTGTCATCAGTGAATTTATAGATGGCGTTTGAACTGTGCCTGGCCACACAGTCATGAGTGTAGAGAGAGTAAAGCAGTGGACTAAGCATGCATCTTTGAGGTGCACCTGTGTTAATTGTCAGTGAGGAGGAGATGTTGTTATTGACCCGCACTGACTGTGGTCTCCCGATAAGGAAGTCGAGGATCCAGTTGCAGAGGGAGGCACAGAGGCCCAGGTTTTGAAGCTTGTTGATTAGTACTAAGGGGAAGATGATGTTGAACACTGAGCTATAATCGATTAAACAGTAGCCTGACATATGTCTTGTGGTTGTCTAGGTGCTCCAAACCCGAGTGGAGAGCCAATGAGATTGCATCCACTGTAGACCTGTAGTGGCAGTAGGCAAATTGCAGCTGGTCAGGGTCCTTGCTCAGGCAGGAGTTAATTCTAGCCATGATCAACCTCTCAGTAGATGTGAGTGCTACCGGGCAGTAGTCATTGAGGTAGCTCACCCTGCTCTTCTTGGGCACCGGTATGATTGATGCCCTTTTGAATCAGGTGAGAGCCTCTGACTGCGGCAGTGAGAGGTTGAAGATGTCCTTGAACACTCCAGCCAGTTGGTCGGCACAGATTTTCAGTACCCAGCTAGGTACACCGTCAGGGCCTGACACCTTGCGACGGTTCACCCTCTCGAAGGATGTTCTGACATCGGCCTCCGAGACAGAGATCACAGAACACAGATCACAGAGAGAGTTTTTTTTCTGTATCTCAGATTTTTGGGTAGTGATTTGTGAATTCTGTAAGGATAAACTTCTGTTACCCAGACAGCTGTAACATTGGAGTCGCTTGTACTTTTTGTTTCACAGAAATGTAAATTTACACTAATGTAGTAGGTGTTTTTATCCACAGTATTTTCAACAACCTTATAGTATTAAGCACTTCTCAGTAAAAAATCTGAACTAATGAGGTTAAATGCAAATCTGATTCTTATCAACATTCAAGTTATTTGGCCTTTGATTTGAAGGCTCCCATTCATTTCTGATCAAAGCACAGAGTAACTTGTCAGCACCATGACAGGATGCTCTGTCTTGGTTAAGCCAGTTATACTTAGAGTCCATAGAGTAAAACAGCATGGATACAGGGCCTTCAGCCCAACCAGTCCATGCCGACCGATGGTGCCCAACACAGCTAGTCCCAATTTCCTACGTTCAGCCCATATCCCTCCAAGCCCTGCCCCTCCATGTACCTATCCAAGTGCTTTTTAAATGATACCATTGTATCTGCCTCAACACACTTCCTCTGGCAAGCTCGTTCCATATACTCACCACCCTCTGCATGAAAAAGTTGCCCCTCAGATCCTTTTAAATCTTTCCCCTTTCACTCTAAACTTATGCCCCCTAATTTTGGACTCCCCTACCCCCGAGGAAAAGGACTGTTACCGTCCACCTTATCTGTACCTCCCATAATTTTAAGGCACCAATGGGTGGAAGTCGGTGAGGTCTGCCCTGCACACCTGGCCCAGGTGATGCAGATGTGCAGCAGTTGTGGGCTAGGTCCAGGAAGATCTGGCCCAATAGATACCCAATAAAGATCACTTTGCATCTTTTATTCATTCAGGGGTGCGGGCTTCACAGGCTGAGCCAGCATTTAATTGCCCTCCCTAGTTACCCCTGAGAAGGTGGTGGTGAGCTGCCATCTTGAACCACTGCAGTCCTTTGAGGTATGGGTATACCCACAATGCTGTTAGGGAGGGAGCTCCACGATTTTGACCCAGTGACGGTGAAGGAATGGCGATATATTTCCAACAGGATGGTGTGAGGCTTGGAGGGCAACTTCCAGGGGGTGGTGTTCCCCGTGCTTTTGCTGCCCTTGTCCTTCTAGCTGGTAGAGGTGGTGGGTTTGGAAGGTGCTGTCTGAGGAGTCTTGGTGAGTTGCTGCAGTGCATCCTGTAGATGGTACAAACTGCTGCTACTGTGCATCGGTGGTGGAGTGAGTGAATAGGATGTTTATCAAGCGGGCTGCTATATCCTATATTGCAAAAGGGAAGCATATAAAGAGTTTTAGCCCTTAGGTTCATGATTAATTATACTGATTTACTGCTGGAAACATGGCTGCTTTCTCTATTATTACATCTCAAATTCTGGGCATGCTCTGAATCAAAGCTGGTGTCTTAAGGGGGAAATGCATAGTGTTTTTAACTCAAATGACATGACATAAGAATAACAAAATATTAAACCACAACAATACCACACAAGGAGTGAGCCTACTCAAAGAGCCAACAACAAAGTCTGGGATTTCACACTGTGGGATTATGTAACCAGTTGAGATGGTGTCCCAGTGCCTTGTTTCAATGATTTCCTAACCTCATCCATGTGCAGGCTTTAGATGTCTACCCACAGGGAGGAAGGTTGGAAAAGGAATAATCCCTCCAACAAACCCATACACCTAATAGACTCACAAGAACCTCAGTGGAGGAATTTATGAGGCACGTATAGTAAACAGTCCAGGGAGAAAATTGAGAAGGAGAAGTATTGCTGGGGCTTTACACTTGACTTGCCTGTACTATAAAGTCATGACTACAGTTTATGCTCTTGATATACTAACAGTAAATGTTTTGTTTTTCCAGAAAGTCGTAATAGGAGGTGCAAGCCTCCTCAATCCCGATATAGCTTTAACTAATGGGATTATGCATATTATTGATAAGGTATGATCAGTATTCACAGAGCATCTTGTTTCCTGTCTGGTGTTAGCTGATTTCTCTCATTCTAGTAAAATTTACATATCGTGAATGAGATCATTTAAAATACATAGAACTTACAAGCAATTTTTGAGAATTAACTGTGATTAATTGATTTAAAAAAACTGTTAAGTTGCACATAGTTTCAGCAAAATATTATTTTTGGATGTTTTTCAACATTTTCAAAAACTGATTTTAGTATCAATTACAACCCAGAAAACAAAGTGTATAATTTTATTTATTTGTTAGAACATAAAATCATAAGAAACAGAAGCAGGTATAAGTCACACTTTACACCTTTTCCATCTTTCAAGTTGACCAGGGCTGGCATTTTACTTAGCAACTCTTTCCTGCACCAGCCCTTGATTCCCTTCATATTTCCATCTGAAATAAACTTAGCAACGGAGCCACCAGAGTTTTCTTGGCTAGAGAATTGCAGAAAACTCTCCACCATCTGGATAAAGAAATTTTTCTTATCTCTGTCCAGAATGGCCACCATTTCATTTGAGCCCTTGTCTACTATCTCAAAGTAGCATAAATGAAACTGTATTGAAGAAGAGCCTTGGAAACCTGGTCAGTATTTATCCCTTCCCTGATAACACTGAACTACAGCTTATCTGGTCATTATCTCATCTTGGCCTCCAATGGTGGAACAAGTGAATTTGGGGATGTTGGAAATGAATGAATGTGGCTATTCCAGTGAATTATTACCCTTTTTAGTTCTTTTGTGGGACATTATTCATGGGTTAAGGTAGAATTAGTGTAAAAATGGGTGCTTCATGGTCAGTACAAACACAGTAGATGGAAGGGCCTTTCCATCTCTATGAATCTCTGTTTATGGGATCTTGCTGTGTGAAGTTGGCTCCTGTGTTTCCTACGTTACAGCAGTGGCTGCATTTCAGAAGTACTTCTTAGGCTGTATGGTGCGTTGGGACATCCTGAGAATAGTTAACTAACTGCTAGCCTTTATGTGCACTAAGCAATTCCTTATCTCCCAATGCCCAGGTACCTTCCTCTGATTCTCATATCCATAAATTTAGAAGCAAATAAATTAAAGACATCAGTACAAGCACAGTTTTAGATAATTTTAAAGCAATATTCTTGTTGGCATTGAAGGATGAATCATTTGTAACACCAACTCTTGATGTTGTAGGTTCTAATACCCGAACAAGCAATGAGTGATGCATCAGTCAGCCTGCTGTCAACACTGGACCAGATGCATGGATGTTCTCGCTTCAGAGAGTTTATAAAGGTGAGTCTATTGGTAAAGAGTCCAGTTGATCATGAATCGCTGCTCTGCGGTGCTTGGCTGTTAACAAGTTGAAAACGTTACATTGCTTAAGCATGCCTATTGTGTGTTTCATCTACAGAATCTGGCGACACAAATTGAGAGTGCAAGCACCTACACTGTCTACCCCCCAAATAATGATGCCATTGAGAATTACCTCAAGGAGAAAGCCATTGATGCTCTGGTATGTTTGAGAGTTCAAATCTCACCAGGGCAAGTTGTGAAGTCGAAATTAGATGTGGAAGTTTGAAGGCAGGAGGCAGAATGTTAAAATCCTTCCTGATCTAACGTGGCTGATTTCCATAAACTATTTCATTCACAATTAGTTATGAATCATTATAACAAAGGAATGCAGAAAGAACAGGATCAGTGAAAGTGATGTAACATGCAAGGGATGGTCCAACATGCAGGAAAACACTAGGATTGGGATAGCTCAACCCCCTCCAGACCTTGCATTTTCACACAAGTCATGTGGAGCAGACAACGCGATTCATCCTTGAGCGTCACCTGAATAAACTGGACACCAGTCCACTGCTCCTACACTGCCTGCCTGTCTAGGCCCCATGAATTTCATCTGCTGTTACCTGGAAAACTTAAGCTGACCTTATCGATTAAATCTTCATGGGAGTGACATCTGCTGAGTTCTGATGACCAGACTCTGTTTCTCTCTCCACATCTGCTGCCTGACCTACAAATTTTCAGGATGCAGCGGTTGGCTTTTCACTGATACTGTCCTTGTGAAAATTAGTAGCTTTCCATCAGGTTACTGAAGGAACTCTTGCTTCATTTGTAAAATAAATCAATGGCTTATGATATAGAAATATAGAAAATAGGAGCAGGAGTAGGCCATTCAATCCTTTGAATCTGCTGTACCATTCAACGTGATTGATCATCTAAATTCAATACCCTGGTCCAGCTTTCTCCCCTTACCTCTTGATCGCTCAAACCCTAAGAAAAATATCTAAGTCTACCTTCAATATATTTAATGATATGGCCTCAAACTGCTTTCAGTGGTAGAGAATTCCACTATTTTCTATTAGAAGAAACTTCTCCCCATCTCAATTTCACATGGTTTACCCCTTGACCCTTAGACTGTGACCCCTGGTCCTGAACTCCAGCCATCAGGAACATCTTTCCTGTATCTAATCTGTCCAGTCCTGGTAAAATTCTTCCAAGCTCTAGTGAGTATGAGCCTAATTGACCCAATCTCTCTCCATATGTCAGTGCTGCCAAGCTAGGAATCAGTAAAGGATATAAAGAATATGTCTCCTGATCTTCCCGACAGGATGAAGATATACTCAAATACCATGTCATTCTGGAACAGAAGCTGATGGAGAGCGACATGCACAATGGAATGCACAGAGAGACAATGCTTGGTTTTTCATTTCAAGTTGGTTTCTTTCAAAGAAATGGCCAGGTATATGTATTGTATGTACAACAATCCATCCTTCTGCAAATAACATACAGCAAGTACTTGACAGGTAGGAGAGGTCATGAATGGAGATATTAAAGGCAGAAATTGGGCCTCAGATAAAGACAAGAGCGCATTGGAGGTGAGCGATTTGGCAATCCTGAAGCTGGGGTGTCAGACAAGAAATTAGCCTGCTGCTCCATCATGCCTATTTTCAATATTGCCTCTGTGACAACGTGGCACTCACACCGTGTCCTCTGACAGAGCAGTGCTCCCAGAGAGGAGTTTTCAACATTTGGACTGACTTTATCCATCAAATCTTTATGAGAGTGACTGATAACTGGTAGAAATCCAAGAGGATTAAGATCTACTAAATTCCTCCACAGCCCCTCTTGGGTCCCTGTGTACTCCCAAGATCTATCCCTGCACTGTCCCCTCTAAAGGTTCTACCCTGGTGGTAAGGCTCATGATGAAGGACCCTGCAATGTGGGTTGAAGGGTGTGATTTAATGCAAGGGCAGGATGGGGACATAAATTTGCCGGCGTTTGGAAGAGCATGCATGCATATCCTTATTATGGAGCAAAAGTGTACAGTGTTAATGTACTGTCTTTAGATGAGGAGGAGGGAGGAGTCTTGTGCTCCTGCTTGTCCACACCACTGCTTTTATTAGTTTGACTATGCTAGACTATTGTGTGACTAATCTGTGCGACAGCTCTTCAAGGCTAGGTGCAAATGTTCTCCACAGTCTACCAGGCTACATGTACCTTTGCAAAGTCCAAATCCAGTGCCTAGGTCAATCTGTTTTTATTCTTTTTATACTTGTGAATGCACTTTGGCCAAACTGAATGGCTTATAAACCCTTTGCTGATGCACAGTTGTGAAACCAGATGGGGTTTTACAACAGGCGAGAAGTTTCATGATTGCTGCCTCTGATTCCAGATTATTTAATTAATAGAGTGCACCCCAGTGCCAAGAACACAAGAAAATAGGAGGAGGAGAAGGCCATTCTGGCCCTTAAGTTTGCCCCACCATTCTACATTATCATGGCTGATCTATGCTGGCCTCAACGCCTCTTCTGTGCCTGTTCCCTATAATCCTCAATTCCTCAATCTTTCAAATATTTATCTATCTCCACCTTAAGTATATCTAATGATCTGGCCTCCACTGTCCTTGGGGGCAGAGAATTGCAGAGATTCACTACCTTCTGAGAGAAGAAATTTACACACACCTGGAGAAGAGGGGGAGTTGTAGTTTGGTAGGTTGGCTGCTGTAACTTGCCCCTAGTGTGTAGGTGAGTGGTAGAATCTGGGGGGAATTGATAAGGATGTGGGAGAGTAAAATGTGATTAATGCAGGATGAGAGTAAAATGGGTGGTTGATGGTGTGTGCAGCCTGTTTCTGCGCTGTATCCCTCTATGACTCTATCATTTGTAGCTTTTTGTGAATGATGCACCGGTCAACTTCACCAATGTGGAAACAGACAAAGGAGTGATCCACGGACTAACAAAGGTTCTGGAGATCCAGAAAAATCGATGTGACACCAACGAAACAACAATAATGCAGGTAAAAGTTCAAAGTGATCTGAAGGAACTTTGTGGAGCTCCCAGTACAGTTGTGCTTGGGCCCCAGATCTTTCGCAGGGTCTAGATCCTCCCCCTGCTTCCCACAGTAATGCAAGAGGGAGTAGGGATCACGAAATTGGGAGATCCATGTCCCTGATCCTCAGAGGAGTCATGATTTGCAGCGCCTAGTTATTTAACCACCTGCTTCATCAACCCCCTCCACATTTGCAAAGATGGTGGCTGGGGACACTTCTGTAAATTAAAGGCCTGATCTTTGCCATACAAGCCTTGGGAGACAGTCCACCAGCTTAGATGGGCATCTTGGTGAGCATGGACCAGTTGGGCTGAAGGGCCTGTTTCTGTGCTGTATTACTCTATGACTGTAACTGAGAACTTCTGAAATATAGTTATTCTTTTAAAGTAGGAAATGTAGCGGTCACTTTGCACTTGTGCGAACACTGACGTGAGAATAGTCAGATTTTTGCTGCTTCAGTTAAGTGCTAAATGCTGGCCAGAATATTAGGGAGAAGCCCCTTGCTTCTCTTTGCAACTATGTCATGGGATCTCTCACAGCCAGCTAACAAATTACTCTGAGTTAACGTCAAATCAAAAGTACAGCATGTTAGGTGATGCAGAACTCCTTCTGCTTTTCGAGAAATTGCTTATTATTCTTCAGGCAGTTGAGCCTACCCATCTGTGCCAATGAGTTTCAATATTTCTCTAAACCAAGCAGCAGCCTTTGTTCCCAACATCGCAAAATACAGCTCCCTGGGTCACAGAAGACCTGACTTATGAAAATCCGACTTTACGTAAATTCTCCCATAAATTTCTAAAGGAGCCTAACAAATAATAATAAAATGTTTTGTGCTATTCATTAACAACTGGATACAGTATATGTTCCATTGATCAATTGGTGGGTAGTGTGAGGGTGAACATAGAAGATATTCTATGAAATGAAAGAATTATAGGAAGTGTGTGTAGCAGGGTACAAGGGAAATGTTCATTTTGGACTTACAGAGAAATCGGTTTACGGGGACTCTCTCTTGACCTCACCATCTACCTTGTTATGACCTTGCACCTTATTGTCTACCTGCAATGCACTTCCCTGTGAAGTTGTGAAGTTACTTTACTCCGTATTCTGTTATTGTTTTTACCTGTACTACCTCAATGCACTCTGTACTAACTCAATGTATCTACACTGTGTAATGAATTGATCTGTATGAACAGTATGCAAGACAAGTTTTTCACTGTACCTCAGTACAAGTGACAATAGTAAACCAATACCAATACCTTACATAACCTGGGAATTGCCTGTACTGTAATCCCCTTAACAAAAGTTGTCCACAGTGAACAGTGTGGGATTTAAATTCATCGTTAATTGTTAGCACTAAGCATGTGCTATAGCCATTGGCTACACGCTCGTCAGGATTGTGGTCAAAGAAGGCAAATATTGGGACGGTTGTTCAACGAGCAGCTGAAACTCCATCACCTCAATTAGCATTAGCAATTGAAGACTTCTGGCATGGGTGTGCAGGAACAGTTATATAAATGTTGCCACTAACAACTTGGAATCCATAGGGCCCATTTTAGCAAGAAATTTGGGAGGTATAGTTTTCTCATAGGAGCCTGCTATTCCAGACTCCAGAGCAAGGTGGTGCCTGAGATACACCAAGCATTGTAGGCACCCATCAGCTTCACTGAAATAAGCTGATCATTCTCCCAAAACCATACAAACTCTGGTGGGTTTAGCAGAGCAACCAGAGAAACATTGGAACTCACAAAATCTCCGAATCTTATGTATAAAGAATATTTGTTCTTTCTTAAAGGGCAAGTGTATTAACTGCCAACAGAAATCGAAATGTCCTCCTGGATTAAGCCCTGTGGTAAGAATTGATTTTCCTTGTCAGACTATAATGGAAAATATTCTACAGCTTTGGTGCAGAACTCTTTTATTTATTTTTGGTTTCCACAGATGGGAAAAAGGAAAAACTGCATCACTGCATCATATCTTCAAGGGAAGAGGTTACTGTATCTTGGCTGTGTGTCAAGCTGTGTGAAGACTGTGATTGTAAGTAAAATTCAAATCTGATTTAAGATAAAAATAGAATATATTTCTTGGTAAAATATGTCATCAGCAACATTCAAGACTAACAACATCCATTTTGCAAAGCCTCGACCCACAAAGGCAAGTTATTTGTTCTCATTAAGTCTTTATTTTGACCTATGTTCAAAGCAACAGGAGAAGGTCATTCAACACTTTGACATTGTTCTAATATTGAGTTAGATCTTGGCTAATCTGTATCATTGTTCCAATAAGAGACACAAGAGACTGCAGATGCTGGAATCTGGGAGCAAAAAACAAACTGCTGGAGGAACTCAGCCGGTCACCTGATTTCCCCTACTAACCCCTGTCTCATCCCTCCCCCTCACCTCTTTACACCGACTACCTTCCCTCTACACTCTCAGCCCTGATGCAGGGTCTTGACCTGAAATGTCAACCATTCCTTTGTCTCCATAGATGCTGCTGGGTTCCTCCAGCAGTGTGTTTTTTTTTGCTCATTGTTCCAATTGCCTATTTTGGTTTCATCTCCCTTACCCAACGTAAATGCACCTCTCAAAATTTTGAAGTGCTTATTTAAGGCAACCCCATCAGCCTCGACATCTGTCTGAGACAGAGAAAATTCCAGATCCTCTGCACTTCTGTATCCCTCCAGAGCCTGGTTCTAACTTTAAGATTTCCTGATTCCCTCACCAGTATTTCTGTCCTTTTACCCTGCACTTATTTTTAGTCACGTGATTTGCTTGGCTTGTCAGAGTCTAGGCCATTAACTTTAAGTAAAATTTTGCTTTAATCTTATGCTACCTTATGTGGGTCTTGAACTCACAATCTTTTGCCTCTAGGAGGTGAGAGTATTACTAAGTGAACCAAGCAGATACTTGAATTCTGAGTCCCGGAATGGATGCTCCCAATGATGGGGATGATGCTGGGGTTGAGGGGGTGGGAGCACGGGGATGGAGATCATTCAACTGCTGACTTAGAGTATTGTGTTCACCTTATTATAGGAAGGATGTGGAAGCTTTAGAGAGGGTGCAGAGGAGATTTACCAGGATGCTGCCTGGATTAGAGAACATGTCTTACGAGGAAAGGTTGAGCGAGCTAGGGCTTTTCTCTTCGGAATGACACAGGATCAGAGGCGACTTGATAGAGGTGTATTAAGGTTATGAGGGGCATAGACAAAGTGGACAGCCAGCACCTTTTCCCCAGAGTGGCAATAGCCAATACCAGAGGATATCAGTTTAAGGTCAGAGGAGGAAAGTTCAGGGGAAATGTCAAGAGGTAGGTTCTTTACACAGAGGGTGGTGGGTGCCTGGAATGCATTACTGGGGTGGCTGGTACAATAGGGACATTTAAAAGACTCTTAGATAGGCACATGGATGTAAGAAAAATGGAGGGTTATGGGCTGTGCAGGAGGGAAGGGTTAGATCGATCATGGAGGAAGTGTTCATATATTTCAGCACAGCATTGTGGGCTGAAGGGCCTGTACTGTGCTGTACTGTTCAATGTTCTATGTTCAAAGAAGCCAGCATCTGTGGGCTGGCTTCCAAGTTGGCCATGAAAGTCTTTGTCCTGTTGGCCCCACCCCAATCCACAAACCTGTGTCCATCGAACCAACCACAGTGCAGTTGGTTGAACTGTTATTTTAACAGCCATTGGACCTTGAAAAATTAATTACAGAAATCTAGTTGTCTCAGTAAACAGTGTAAGGGGAATTTCCTCCAAATTCCAATGGGAACGGGGAGAAAAGAAAAGAGATCCACTGCCAACTCCAATCTTTAAAACTGTTCTCTCCACAGCCATTGACATTGGCCATGTATGTGCCCTCTGTGTGCACCCTCCCACCTTTGTCCAACCTCTCCCTTGGATCTTATGAAAACTGTGGCAAGTGTGAGAGGCAGAGATTAATTTGCCTCTGTCCCCACCTAATAATAATAATATTTATTTATTAGTCACATGTACATCGAAACACACAGTGAAATGCGTCTTTTTTGCACTAACAACCAGCGCAGTCTGAGAATGTGCTGGGGGCAGCCGACAAGTGTCGCCACGCTTCCGGCGCCAACATAGCATGCCCACAACTTCCTAACCCGTACGTCTTTGGAATGTAGGAGGAAACCAGAGCACCCGGAGGAAACCCTGTGCCAATTTAGACATGAACTAACAAATCCAAAATTATTATTGAACTTCCTTGCTGATCCTTCCTTCATTATGCTTTCTGGATCTTTACAATGCCTATTAATCAGCTAACTGTTCTGCATAATTTACCTTGCTCAGGTGTTTAGACTTTTCTGGGGAAGGAAAATGAAAAGAAAATACCAAATAAAAATTATACAAACTGCAAAAACGGTTAAAATTAAATTCCCTCTGTTACCACCTCTGGGCGAATAAGGAGTGACTGAGGGAGGCAAGGACTTTCAGCTTGCTAGACCTGTCCCCCTCCAGATACCCCTCATAACAGTGGGAGCAGATTCAATTGTAGAATGGAAAAGGGGGCTGGAAAAGGATCGGACAGGAAACAATTTGCAGAGCTATGGTAAAAGGGGAGTGGGATTAACTGGATTGTTGTTATATAGAGCCAGTACTAATACTGTGGGCTGAATGGCCTCCTTCTGTACTGCAAACATTCTGCGGTTCTATAGAGATATTCCTTTGTGGTTGAAGTGGACATAGTTGGGCTGAATGGCCTCCTTCTGTCTATAAATGTATGTGTTTCTGTGATCCTGTGGCCCAGTTTCAAGGGCACAGTTGGCCCAGGCAAACGAAGCCTAAACCATTCCTGCTTTTCATGCAGAGGCTGCATCATTGTTAACTCTGCTTCTTGACAATGAGACTTCCTTACTGAAGAGCAGAGACACCTTTGGAATCCACGCTGGATATGTATTTAAATATGCTCTCCAGAGGGGCAAATAATACACTCAGAGGGGTGAAGAGATTTACACGTCATGTTACCAGGATTGGAGCATTTTAGTTAAGAGGAAAGACTAGCTGGGTTGTGTTGTTTGGAATAGAAAAGGCTAAGGAAATAAGTTATGAGTAATCTATTTATGGTGAATAAGAAGGACGTTTCCCTTAACAGAAACGCCAATAACTAGGGGAGATTGACTTATTTCTATTTCCTTAAGTAGGGAAGTTAAGGGAAAAAAACTTCCTATGCAGAGTGGTGGAGTTCTGGAACTCCCTGGCTAAAAGGTTGATGGAGGCTAAAGCCCTCATCATGTTTAAAATGTATCTGGATGAGCAATTGATGTGCTGTCACCTACTGAGAGACAGGATGGTACGTATGATAGAGCCACCGCCTCACAGAGCCCGGTTCAATCCCGACCTCAGGCGCTACCTTTGTGGAGTTTGCACATTCTCCCTGTGACCACAATGGACTTCTAGTTACGTCCTAAAAACGTGTGGGTTTGTAGTCTAATTGGCTGCTGTAAATTGCCCCTAGTTTCTAGATGAGGGGTAGAACCTCGGGGGGGGGGGGGGGTAGTTGAAGAGAATATGGGGAGAATAAAAAATGAGGTTGATGTAGGATTAGACTAAATGGGTGGTGATGGTCAATATGGACTCAGCAGCTGAAGGGCCTGTTTCTGCGCTGTATCTCTGTATAACTCTAGGAGAGCTGAAATGTGGCATTGGTCGCTATATTCCTTTGTGGTTGACGTGGACATAGTTGGGCTGAATGGCCTCCTTCTGTCTATAAATGTATGTGTTTCTGTGATCCTGTGGCCCAGTTTCAAGGGCACAGTTGGCCCAGGCAAACGAAGCCTAAACCATTCCTGCTTTTCATGCCACCAAATAAAGGCGCATCACGACATGTGGGAGCGACAGGGGCTAAGTAGACGTTCCACTCTCTACATTTTAATCCCCAGAATTTAGCCAATGAAGACCTTATTCTCAGTGGGAAATTCTACCCCAATTATTGGACCTCTTCTGAGTCTGAATGATGACTTCTCTCACTTGGTCCCTGTTTATCTTCAGAGTTTTCCCAAGGGCTGAGGGGTGGGAGATCATTAGTTAGAGCCTAATTGTTGCTGGGAATGACCCAAATCCAGGAAATGGGATCCAAATCACCACAATGATGAGTGGAGCCCATTCTAATTCCTGAACAAGGAAAGAAACGTGGACCCAGTTGTCACATATTGGTTGAAAACAATTCCCTGTCTGCTCCCCAATGTAGTGTAATCATTCTTCCAATTTTGGATTCTACATATATGAACTGTTGCAGAGAGTTGTGAACGCAGCCAGTGTGTGGGCAGGCACGGTAGTGTAGCAGTTGGCATAACGCTATTACAGGGCCAGCGACCCGGGTTCAATTCTGGCTGCTGTCTGTAAGAAGTTTGTACGTTCTCCCCGTGTCCATGTGGGTTTCCTCCGGGTGCTCCGGTTTCCTCCCACATTCCAAAGACATATGAGTTAGGAGGTTGTGGGCATGCTATGTTGGTGCCAGAAGCGTGGCGACACATGTGGGCTGCCCCCCAGAACACTCTGCAAAAGATGCATTTCACTGTGTGTTTCGATGTACATGTGACTAATAAAGAAATCTTACATATATATATACCAGCCTCCCCTCCATTGACTCCATCTACACTGCCCACTGCCTTGGGAAAGCAGCCAACAAGGATCTCTCCCACCCTGGTCATTCTCTCTTCCCCCATCTTAAGAGCATGTCCCACCAGATCCAAGGACAGCTTCTATCCCACTGTTATCAGACTCTTAAATGGACCTCACATACACTAAAGATGAACTCTTGATCTCCCAATCTACCTCATCGTGGCCCTTGCACTTTATTTGTTTATCTGCACTGCACTTTCTCGGTAGTTACACTATATTCTGCATTCTGTTTTTATTACTACCTCGATATATTTAGGTATGGCATGATCTGTCTGGATGGCACACGAACAATAGCTGTTTGCTGTATCTTGGTTCACGTGACAACAATAAACCAATACCAATGTACATATTGGGAGGGGTCCCATCAGCATTGATCAGACATTAGAGGCCAGATCTAGCTTCCTGGTCTCCCAATCAAACTCTCTGTCTTGTGCCTCCCCACACCCGTTCTCCTCTGGTCCACGCACAGGGACAGGTTCACTGAGCTGAAGCTTCCTGGAACTTCGCAGTGTGTCTCAGTGCGGACAGGGCCTTGAGCAACACAGTGAGGAAGACCTGCCTCGAATAAAAGCTCTCATAACTCTCACAGCCAGCAAAATCCCTCCCCCAGCTTTGCCATCTGCAAAAGCCGCAAGTGATTTTAAATTGTTTTTAATTTTCTCCAAGGGGTTTTAAATCGTTTTAAAATTAAAGTAAAAATGTAGCAGCTAATCTGTACATAATGTGGTCCTTCAATTAATGTAATTTATATTAAAAAATTAAGAAATACAGTTAATTGAAAATAAATTAAGATAATTAAAAATGTTAGAGTATAATAATTTAAAACAAGTCACTTGCCTTTCCCTTTCCTCTGATCCCCATCACTTACAATGAGGTCGGGGGTTCTGTGTCAGCACTGACCTCTACACCATTCAAGAAGCAGTGTCCCAGTGAGGACCTAGGCTAGCCTGGACTCTTGTCAGTAGGACACCTGCCGAACACCATTTAAGTGCCAGTGATTCAACTAGGTATTAGGCAGACCCTGGAATTGTTGTTATTATCCACCCCACTGCTTCTGATTTTGTTTCCAGACTCGAGACTGCTGTCCTGGCTACTTTGGACGACAGTGCCAAGCATGTCCAGGAAAGGTTGGAAGCTGGTGCCACGGGAATGGACTTTGCCAGGACGGTATCGATGGCACAGGGATCTGCATATGTGAGGAAGGTTTCACAGGTACAGCCTGTGAGACCTGTGTTAATGGAATGCATGGAATACATTGTGATCAAGGTATGTATCCTGACTGCGGCCTTATCTTAGCACACTGATCACTAGGTTTATATTTCCCAAAGATTACCCATGGACTGTACAGATGTAATTCCATCCAAACACTGTGGCCTGGATTCTCCAAGTGAATCTCCCTCAGTACTCAGTTCCTTTGGACTTACCATCTGATCCTTGCTGATGTTAATACTCACACAAGTCTCCTCCCACCTTCTCTTCATAGCACCCACTGCCACCTCTCTTCATAACACCCAATCAGCATAGTCCTTCTAACTTTTTCTCCCTCCTTTACTTATCCCACTTCTGACAAGGATCTAGGGTAAAAGTGCCATCTCATTCAACCTTCTCCTTGACATTGAACGAACACTGCTGATTCCTCCACCATCAGGATTTTAAGATATCTTTATTAGTCGCATGTACATCGAAACACAGTGAAATACATCTTTTTGCGTCGTGTGTTCTGGGGGCAGCCCTCAAGTGTCGCCACGCTTCCGGCACCAACATAGCGTGCCCACAACTTCCTAACCCGTACGTCTTTGGAATGTGGGAGGAAACCGGAGCACCCGGAGGAAACCCACTCAGACACGGGGAGAACGTACAAATTCCTTACAGACAGCGGCTGCAATTGAGCCTGAGTTGCTGGCACTGTAATAGCGTTAGGCTAACTGCCACACTACCATGCCTGCCATGGAATCATAGAGTTGTACAGCATAGAAACGGCCTTTCAGCCCACCTCTTCCATGCTGACCATGATTCCTGTCTAAGCCAATCCCATCTGCCCCCATCAGGTCTGTTCACCTCTGCACCTTTCCTATCTAAGTACCTGTCCAAATGGCTTTTCAGCGTTGTAATTATATCTACCACCACCTCATGTTGTTTTTGGTAACTACCATCCACTGTGTGACCAAGCTTACCCCTCAGATTTCCTTTAAATTTTTTCCCTCTCACCTTAAATCTGTGCCCTCCAGTTCTAGACTTCCTGCCCAGGGATAAAGGCTCTAATTATCTACTCAATGCCCCTCATAACTTTATAAATCTCTATAAGGTCACCCTTCAGCCTCCTCTGTTCCAATGAGAATAAGCCCAGCCTATCCAATCTTTCCTAGAGCCATCCATTCCAGGCAACATGGGCAGGCACGATAGTGTAGCGGTTAGCGTAACGCTATTACAGTGCCAGCGACCCAGGTTCAATTCCAGCTGCTGTCTGTAAGGAGTTTGCACGTTCTCCCTGTGACTGCGTGGGTTTCCTCCGGGTGCTCCAGTTTTCTCCCACATTCCAAAGACGTACGGGTCAGGAAGTTGTGGGCATGCTATGTTGGCGCTGGAAGCGTGGCGACACTTGTGGGCTGCCCCCAGAACACACTACGCAAAAGATGCATTTCACTGTGTGTTTCGATGTACATGTGACTAATAAAGAAATCTTAACATCCTGGCGAATCCCTTCTGCACTCTCTCTATTGCTACCACATCCTTCCTGTCGCGTGATGACCAGGACTGCTCGCAATATTCCAAGTGCAGTCTAACTAATGTTTTGTCCAGCTGCAAAATGACATCCCAACTCTTATACCCAATGTAAGGCTTACCAGCCTGAACTTTCCCAGGTTGGTCCCTACTGTCCTTTTTGAACAAGGGGACAACATTAGCTATCTTCCACTCCACCAGTGGCTGACGAAGATGCAAGAATCTCCATCAGAGCCCCAGTAATCTCCATCCTTGTTTCTCTCAGCATCCTGGGATAGGACCCAACAGGCCCTGGGGATTTATCCACACTAATGTGCACCAATATTTCTAACACTTTGAACAATATCAGCATACCTCTCCATTAACCCTCCAGCCTCCATGTCCTTCTCCCTAATGAATACCAATATCATTGACCAGAAAGCCAACAGCCCAGCCACATAAATGCCATGGCTACAAAACTAGGCCTGAGTCATGGCCCAACTGGTCCATGCCGACCAAGATTCCCATCAAAACTAGTCCCATTTGCCCCTGTCTGGTCCATTTCCCTCTAAACCTTTCCTATCCTTACACCTGTACAAATGCTTTGTAAATGTTGTTAATGGACCTGCTTTAACCACTTCCTCTGGCAGCTCATTTCATATACCCACCACCCTCTATGTGAAAAAGTTGCCCCTCAGGTTTCTATTAAATCTCTCCCCTCTCACCCGAAACTTATGCCTTCTAGTTCTTGATTCCCCAACCTTGGGAAAAAGACTTTGTGCTTTCCCCCTATCTATGCCCCTCATAATTTTATACACCTCCATAAGATCACCCTTCATTCTCCTACGCTCCAATGAACAGAAGTCCCAACCTGCTCAACCTCTCTCCATAACTGAGTCCCTCGAGTCCCCGCATCGTAAGTATCCTCTGCACTCTTTCCAGCTTAATGGCATCTTCCCTATAGCAGGGTGACCAAAACTGAGGTGGGGTATTCTGCGGTGAATGCCTCATTTCTTGACACCCAAGTCTTCTCCAATGTCTGCAAGGCACAAGCCAAGAGTGGGATCCACAAACCAGGATCTGAGTTTGTGCTCCAACACTTGGCAAACTGAAAACCATCCTGGACGAAGCAGACCCTTTGATTGGCACCCCATTTACCATCGCTGCATGGTGTACTGTGCAGTCACTCACCTCGGCTACTCTGGGAACACCTCCCAATCCCGTGGCCACCACCATATGCACAGACGTACACATGGGGTCACTGCCTGCAAGTTCCCCACCAGGTCACACACCATCCTGACTTGGAAGTATATCTCCATTATCATCTCTGGAACTCCCTCCCCAACAACACTGTGGAAGCACCGAGACTCCAATACTTCATGAAGGCAGCTCACCTAATCAAGTGCGGTCAAGGATGAGCAATAACTGCTGGCCTTGCCCATATAAGAAAATAAAAAGATATTGTAAATCTAGCATGCAAAAGTGTCGCCCCCTCATCCTACAGATCATAAATCTGTTCTAAAAACAATCAAGGAAATCCTATTCGATGGTTAAATGTCGAATGTTATCACTTGGTATCACACTATCACTTGATATACAGAGGAAATCCTCCCCCTTAATGTTTTATTGATTGCCACAGCTTGCACATGGTGCTCTATGGAAAATGATTCATGCTCTCAGGATCTCATAAGGTGCTGCATAACCAATTAATTACTTATGCAGTGAGTCACCGAAATGTCAGTGCAGTATATATAGTAACGAGGTCACGAGGTTAAATCTCACTGGGACAAGTTATGGAATTGAATTCAATAAATCTGCTCATTTGGGGTTTTAGCATCAGGAAACCTTGAAATCTTCCAAATTATTATGAAATCCCAGATGGGAGAATCTGGCATCCCTTACCTGTCCTCGGTCCTCATCACTTCTTGGAGAGTGCAAAAGAGTGCAAAGAAGATTTACGAGGATGTTTCCAGGACTCTAAGGGCTTGAGTTATAGGGAGAGGTTGGCCAGGCTAGGACCTTATTCCCTGGAGTGTAGGAAAATAAGGGGTGACCCTATAGAGGTGTATAAAATCATAAGGGGCATAGATAGGGTGAACACACACAGTCTGCTTCCCAGGAAGAGGGAATTCAAAACTAGAGGGCAAAAGTGAGAGGGGAAAGATTTAACAGGTACCTGAGGGGCAACTTCTTCATGCAGAGGGTGGTGCATATATGGAACGAGCTGCCAGAGGAAGTGGTTGAAGCAGATACAAAAACAACTTTTAAAAGACATTTGAACAGTTTCATGGATAGGAAAGGTTTAGAGGAATATGGGCCAAGCATGGTCAAATAGGACCAGCATAAATGGACATCTGCATTAATCCCATCTCCCAGCACTTTTATGTCTGGGTGATTCAAGTGCTTGTCTTGACACTTCTTAAATTCCATCGGTGACTCTGCTTGCCCCCACTCTCTCAGTCAGTGTATTCCGGAAAAATGTCCCCCTCAGACTCCCTCTAAATCTTTTACCCCTTAACCTAAATCTATGTTCTCTACTTTTATCTACCCCTGACATGGGGAAAAGTTTCCTGCCGTCTGCCCTGTCTATACCCCTTATAATTGTACCTACTGAGCTTACCTTGCATAGCAGCATCAGAGGCACATAGGTACAGACAACACACAGAATACAAATTATACATAAATTATACAACAGCAAAGAGAGAGAGAGAAAAAAAGACTGCAAAATCAAGACCTTAGTGCAAAAACTAAGACACAATCAGAGACAAGTCCACGGTAGTGCAAGAGGTGGTCCGTAGTGTTCTGTTGCTGAGGTGGGTTTAGCATTGTGCAGGTCAGTTCAAGAATCTGATGGCTGTAGGAAAGTAGCTGTTCCTGAGCCTGGTGGTGTGGGACTTCAGGCTTCTGTACCTCTTGCCTGACGGTAGCAGCGAGAAGAGGGCACGACCCGGATGGTGGGGATCCTTGATGATAGATGCTGCTTTCTTCAGGCAGTACTCTCAGTGGTGGGGAGGGCTGTGCCCATGACGGAGCGGGCTGTGTCCACCACTCTCTTCAGCCTCTTACATTCCTGAACATTCCAATTGCCGTACCAGACCATGATGCAACAAGTCAGGATACTTTCAACAGTGCATCTGTATAAGTTTGTTAGAGTATTTGGTGACATGCCGAATCTCCTCAAGCTTCGAAGAAAGTCGACTACCTCACACTAAACCTGGGAGCTTGCCCCTGCTCTCAGGAATCATTGGTGGAGCCTTTCTGCAAGTAAACATTGCACACCAGTAGCTGGAAGTGTCAACCAGTGTTGTGTCTGCATGCTTCAAGGTCCCCTCATGAGATCACAAGGTCACAAGACAAGGGAGCAGAAGTAGGCCATTCGGCCCATCGAGTCTGCTCCAAAGAAAAGAAAGGGAAAAAGAAATGAGAAATGGGGAAATGTCCATGAGAAGAAAAAAAAACTATTCCTTTCCAGCCCCAATTTCTGGCCTTATCCCCATATCCCTTGATACCTTGACTAATTAGATAACTATCTATCTCCCCCTTAAACACCTCCAATGATCGGGCCTCCCCTGCTGTACGTGACAAAGAATTCCATAAATTCACTACCCTCTGGCTAAAGAAATTTCTCCTCAACTCTGTTTTAAACCTGTACCCTCTAATTCTAAGATTGTGCCCTCTGGTCCTGGACTCCCCCACCAAGGAAAACAGCTTGGCCACACCTACTCTGTCCAGTCCTTTCAACATTCTAAATGTTTCTATGAGGTCCCCTCTCATTCTTCTGTACTCCAGTGAGTACAGTCCAAGAGCTGACAAACGCTCATCATATGTAAGCCCTTTTATTCCAGGAATCATCCTCGTAAATCTCCTCTGAACCCGCTCCAACATCAGCACATCCTTCCTAAGATATGGGGCCCAAAACTGCACACAGTATTCCAAATGAGGCCTCACTAGTGCCCCGTAGAGCCTCATCAACACCTCCCTACTTTTATACACTTTACCTCTCGAAATGAATGCCAACATAGCATTCGCTTTCCCTACTGCCAATCCGACCTGGTGGTTAACCTTTAGGGTATCCTGCACGAGTACCCCCAAGTCCCTTTGTACTTCTGTACTTTGAATTTTCTCCCCTTCTAGATAATAATCTGCCCGTTTATTTCTGTTTCCAAAGTGTACAACGGCACATTTCTCAACATTGAATCTCATCTGCCATTTCCTTGCCCATTCTCCTAAACTATCTAGGTCTCTCATCAGTACCTGTGAGATATTTAGTTCGAGCACTTCGGTAATGCTTGCAATTTCTGAAGTTGCATGGTGTCATATCAAGGAACCTGACAACACTCTTTTAAACTGGTCAATGCAATATTACAGTGTCTTCAGAACATTTTAAAAGATCACTGGCAAACACACAATGTTAATGTGCAGATGAATTTCCAGAGACACAAGAGACTACCAATGCTGGATAGAGGGGACTGCAGGAAACCTTTCCCCATATCAGAGCATATGGATTTAGGGTAAGGAGTAAAAGATTTAGAGGGGGCCTGAGCGGGACATTTTTCACCCAGAGAGGTGAGTACTTGGAATGCACTGCCTGAGGGAGTGGTGGAAGCAGAATCACTGACAGAATGCCGCACTGAACATGTCTCCTCATACCTTGAGTCTATCTTGTCTCCCCTGTCCAGTCCCTTCCCACCAGACACCTCACCTTCCCTGCATCATTTTGACAACTTCCAATTCCTCGGCACCCACAACCTCATCTTCACTTTGGATGTCCAGTCTTCATATACCTCCATCCCCCATCGGGAAGGTCTTAAAGCCCTCTGCTTCTCTCTGCAACAGAGATCCAGGTGAATTAAGAGCCTGTTCTCGATCAAGGACTTCTTTAATTTTAAAGACCTAAGATGTCACCCTCCACTTTTCCTTTTTGTCCTTTCCCTAAAGCTCCAATCAGCATGTCAAATACCTTCATACCTCCAACGTCACTGGGTCAACATCTAATGCCTCTGTGTTGCAGCTAAAGGCGAAATCTCCGGGATTATTCACGCAATAAATGCAGTCTTACAAATATTGTCCACATCCCAAGCACGATCCTTAAGAAAATGATGCTTATTGCTCTTGTTTCTGAATGTTTTCTTGCATTTTACTCTTCAAGACTAACCTATAGTGTCAATGACTTTTCTAGAATGCAAATGTGTCCATGGTAAATGCAGCGAAGGAATCAATGGGGATGGTAGTTGTGAATGTGAACCTGGATGGAGAGGTGTCCTCTGTGATACGAGTAAGTTTGGATTCATTATCTTCTGTCCTTTGAAAATAACAAAACTATCTGTGCACATTCTCATAGTCAGGAATCAGGATAATTTTCATGAGAAAGCTAGCACATGAAATCATTGAAGAAGCTGATGTCCTGACATATTTATTAGAGGGCTTCTGCAGAAATATTTAAAAGGATTGAGGTTAGGAGTGATTTCTTTACATGGAGGGTAGTTGTAGAGAATCCTTCTAGTTCTCTGCCCAGGAGGGCTGTGGATGAGTAGTCATTGAGTACATCTAAGACCAAGATCAGTAGACTGTTGGACACTGAGGCTGTAGGGATTGGCAAGAATTTGGAAGGACCACAGGCTGAGCCATGAATGTATTGAATGGGGGAGCAGACTCACAGGCTGGATGGGCTACTTATTGGCTGTATTTTAGCCCATCATAGCCTTTACTGATTCTGGAACAAAAGAACTATCCAATCACTCCCATTCCCCTGACCCTTTTCAATAGCCCTTGAAATCATTCCATTTCTCGTATTGATAATAATCTCCCTACTAATCAACAGCACAGCTGCAGTGTTGCATATGAAACCAGTTGACTTAGTTACCAGCTAGAGGTATAACATGCAGAGAGTGGGAGAGTGGAAACGTTCTGAAGTCACTGAGCCAGGGTTGAGTGTAGTTTCATCCTACCTTCACACAAACGTGATGGAGATCTAGCAGAATCTCTTGGCCAACTATAATGGCAAGTAAGGCAGAGTAGCTATTGTACACTACCCCCTTGTGTACGTTAATGGCAAAAAAAAATGAAAGGGAATTTAATGGGAATGTGTGGGGGAAAAGATAAGTTGCTGGGCTACAGGGGAATAAGAGGGGGATGAGCCTCATGGGGTTTCTCCCCAGGAGCCAACATTGACCCAATGGGCCAAATGGCCTCTGTGTCTTTGTGAGCATAAAATAAGATAGAAGTATGTAAGGAAGACTTGCTTTAATTATTTCGGATTTGCCAATACCTGGAATGCTGCGTACAATCTTGTTCTGCTTACCTACATCTGCCTTGGATCCTATGCAATGAAGTTTCACTGGACTGATTCCTGGGATAAGAGGATTGTCCGATGAGTTGATATTCCTTGGAATTTAGAAGAATGAGTGGAGGTCTTATTTGATGTTCTCAGAGGACTTGGCAGGGAAGATCATGAGAGGATCTTCCACACTTGGAGTGTGTGGATACCTACTCCCCAATGAAAAAATCTTCACAAAGCAAACCATTGAGAACAGGGCCACTTTATCCTAGTCTGTGTTTACATTTTCAGCACGTTTAATATTAGCAACTGGAGTTCAGATAAGACTTCACTTTAGTAACTATGTTCCAATAAAAAATATAGGAACAGATCATTCACTGACCAATCAGATTGATATTGATATTGGTTTTTTATTGTTGCTTGCACCGAGGTACAGTGGAAAAACTTGTCTTGCATACCGATTGTACAGGTCAATTCATTACACAGTGCAGTTACACTGAGTTAGTACAGAGTGCATTGAGGTAGTACAGGTAATAACAATAACAGTACAGAGTAAAGATTGGCCTATTGCACCATGCCTTACCAGTGATGCTGGTTTCCAATCTTTTCCACTTGAGAGTAAAAGAAAGCTAGAATTTGGTTATGAGAAACTCAGCTGAAGCCCCCTCCTCATCTTGAGTGAATCAATTAAGATCCCATAGCACTGTATCAGAGAACAAAGGAATTATTCCAGTGTTCTGATTAATATTTATACAGTAATCAACATCATTAAAAACAAATTATCTCTTCATTATCACACTGCTGATTGTGGGAACATCCTGTACAAAAAAAATTGACTGCTCCACTCCTATCTTGGAACAGTGGTTACACTTCCATTATAGTATTTTGGGATTCCCTGTGGTTGAAAGGTGATTTTTAACTGCAAATGCTTTCTTACAAACCTTTAACAATCAGCTTCATAGAAACACAAGTGAACACCCAAAATAACCCATGAGTTTTCTCTCTATTCACTTGTACTCATTTAACAAATTTCTCACATCCACCAGAGATCAAAGCGCACCTCACAATCAGTGGATTTCATGGAGTGTAGTAAGTAGAGGCTGAAATGTTACACCAAAGCTTTGCTAGCAGTAAACAAAGGAATAAACGCTTTGTTGATGGCAGTGAGGAATGTTGGCCGGTACACACTGTGATTTTTTTTTCCCCTGTTGTATCACAGGAACATTTAACTTACAAGCAAATAGTCACTGACTCCGTTCAGTGCTGCAGCTGGGAGACAGAACCTCTGACAGTGTAGCAGACCCTCAGCGACACAATGCAAGCACAGCCCAGATTTGTTACCTTCTGCACTAGACCTTTATCCCAGTCAATTGACCTGAAAATACTACATCACAAACAAGATATCCATATTCAACATAGCTCAGACTTTCCTATGCTGAGACTTCTAAGGAAAACCAAAAGGACTAACATCTGCAGTGTGTTTTTTTTATTTTACAGAGATTACTGACAACCTGTGTGGCAACACTTGTCATTCAAGTGCCAAGTACGTAGCTCCTTTCATCTGTTCGTTTGGTAACAGAGCCATTTTGAATGAATGATTTTTATGATTCACTAAATCTATTTTGCTTACACTCTGAATCTTAATCTTCTTGCACAGCTGTATCTCCACATCTGGCTCCACGTACTGTAAATGTGCAGCTGGCTTCAAAGGCAATGGCACATTCTGTGAATGTAAGTTTGGATGCTGAGCTCTTAACCTTTCAGATGGTTTTGGATGTTGCCTCTCCCCCATTAAGTGCAATATCTGTAGTCACAAGACACTGCAGATGCTGGGATCTGGAGCAACAAACAATCTGCTGGAGGAACTCAGCGGGTCGAGCAGCATCTGTGGCAGGAAAGGAATTGTGGACGTTTCAGGTTGAAACCCTTCATTTGGACTGAGAGTGGAGAGGGGGGATGGCCAGTATAAAGAGGAGAGGAGAAGTGGCAAGACAGGGGTCTGAGGTGATTGGTGGATGGAGGAGGGGGTGAAAGATGATGGGCAGGTAGGAGAGGGGAGGGGGTGGAGTTGGGAGACAGTGGCAGGTGGATGATAGATGGAAGCAGACAGAGAGAAATGCGAGGCAGGTGGAGTGATGTAGAGGGAGGTGAGGGTGAAGGTTGGAGACAGCTGCTAGAGGGAAATAAGCAGGAACACAAAGTGCTACCAGTGCTGGACCTGAGAAGTAAAGGAGGTGAGAACGGGAACCATTAGGGGAGAGGTGTATGGCAGGTGGAACCAGATAGGAGAGTGGGGGTGGGGGAGTAAAGGAGGGGAGGGGGAAAGCCTACAGGTGAACTGTATGTATAGTGGGTGGATGGAACCAGAAGGGGGAGGGGGAACGAAGATGGACGATGGGGGGCTTGAGGGGGGTTTGTGGGAAAGGGGACAAATATGCGAGGAGTGGAGGAGGATTGGGAGGGGGAGGGAAAGGGGGAAAGTGTAATATTTGTTTTGCTTAAAGCACTAAGTTAGCATGTAGAACTTGCAGAATTAATTGGGAGAATGGCAGAGGTATATTTAAAGGGAAGATAGATAATCACAAAAGGAATATGACGTACTGATACAGTGAGGGGAAGAGAGGTGGGAGGAGATAGAGTTGGGCCTGATTCCTCCTGTAAATTATATGTCATTCCACAAGTGAGATTGATACTTCTTTATTTCAGCAATTATGTTAATTGTCTTACAATAAAAAACAGCTACAGTTAGTCCCTCTGCTGACATCCCCTGGTCTCTCTGCAACTTAAAATGAAATAGTTTTCTCTCATTCTTAGTCCTGACAAAGGGTCTTTGATCTAAGCCATTAACTGTTTCTCTCCCCACTGATGCTGCCTGACCTGCAGAGTGTTTCCAGCATTTTCTGGTTTTGTTCTAAATTAACGTTTCCCTTGGAGTTTCCATTCCCATGCCAGAGCTAAGTTTGAGACTTGCCTATATATCCCTGCAGAAGTCCTGGCCACCAGTGCTGCTGTATGCCAACACTGTTGATGGCATCATCTGCTTTACACCTGCACTGCTCCTTATGGAGTCCAGCCGGCAGGGCAACTTGGTCTTCTGCAGACTTGTTGTGGTGGCTGCGGGCTTGTCAGCTCTAGGCTGGGAAATATGCCCACTGAGACTGTGATATCCACAAGCATTCAATGGTTCTGATAACACTGTGTACAGTTTTGGTCACCCTGTTATAGGAAAGATGCGGTTAAACTAGAAAGAGCACAGAGAAGATTTACGCGGATGTTGCCAGGACTAGAGGGCCTGAGTTATAGGGAGAGGTTGTCCAGGCTAGGTCTTTATTCCTTGGAACGTAGGAGAATGAGGGGCAACCTCATAGAAATGTTTAAAATTATAAGGGGCATAGATAAAGTAGACAATAACAGTCTTTTCCCGAGGGTAGTGGAGTCCAAAACAAGGGGGCATAGGTTTAGGGTGAGAGGGGAAATATTTAAAAGGGACCTGAGGGGAAACTTTTCATCCAGAGGGTGGTGGGTATATGGAACGAGCTGCCAGAGGAGGTGGTTGAAGCAGGTACAATAGTATCATTTAAGAAGCACTTGGATAGGTACATGGAGGGGCGGGGCCTGGAGGGATATGGGCCGAACGCAGGAAATTGGGACTAGCTGGGTGGGGCCAGTTGTCGGCATGGACTGGTTGGGGCGAAGGGCCTGTATCCACACTGTACTGCTCTATGACTCTATAACATTGACTGGGGGTGGAACCTTACGGGTTATCAACTCTGCTTTGTAAGAGCAGTCAGATAACTAAGCTGAACCAGTGTGATACAACTACAGACAATGATGGAAAGATATGTCTTTTTCCTTGATTTAACCATGACCCATTGGTGATTCACAGGCAAACAACTACATGAAATTCAAATATTCACCTACCTTATTTTGGTCTGTTGCAAATTAAAGACTCAAAACTATCTGAAAGTAGAATAGATCCCATTGATCCCTTCTCACATTAATCCTCAAATGTACATATATTACTGATCAGCAAAGTTCCTGCCCCATGTATAGATTGAATTCTGATTGACCAAGGCTAGTTATGATTTACATCCTAATAAGGACACTACTTCCCCTGGCAGGTAAAAGTTATAACTTGCTCAGCACTGTAAGTATCATCGAATTCCAGCATAGTTAACAGATTTTTATTAATGAGTACAAAGGTTAGATTAATATCCACCGAGTAGCTGGTTAGCTTTGTCAAACAATCCAACTTTGCAGCCAGGAGTGGTTAAGAGTTATCAAACCGCACTGTTCATCGCTAGTTGAGTAACATTACTCGTAGGATGCAATGAAATCTCTGACCTCTTCCGGTGCCCTGTTTACCACAGCTGTGGATGCCTGTGAGACAGACAATGGGGGCTGCTCAGTAAATGCAGACTGCAAAAAGACCTTCCCAGGACAAAGACAGTGCATGTGCCGAGCAGGATACACTGGTGATGGACTTGTTTGTATTGGTAAGAATTATCTACAAATACCTTCAGCTCATTTAATCATTCTAAAAACACCAGCCCTCACTGTGTTATATTTTTCATTAATCTTAACAGTTGTCAAGTTACTATTTTTATAGTAATATAATATTTAAGATATCTTTTATATTATATAGAACACTACAGCACAGTACAGCCCCTTGGCCCACAATGTTGTGCCAACATTTTATCCTGCTCTAAGATCTATCTAACCCTTCCCTCCCACATCTTCCCCCCCCATTTCTCTTTATAGTATTCCACTATACGTAATATAACAGATTACACTTTCACTTTTATATTCAACCACTTCTCCTACCTATGTGGTGAACGTCTGGCCCCTGCAGTAGTTGCCAGAATTATTTGACCTGGCCCTGTTCCTGGAGCCTTTGATCACCCATTTGGCTACTCACTGGGTCTCCAGCCTCCACCTTGGCTTCTCCTGGAGTCTCCGATCTCCATCAGCTGCTCCTGAGGCTTCCTGTCAGCCCACAGAATCCCAGACCTCAGACTCACCAATTTCTATTGGATTTCCACACAACGTAGAAGGAGGCCACCTTGGCCCATTGATTTCATGCTGGTTTGGAGAGAGATCCCATTTTCCCATTAATTTTCCCTGTAACATATTCTCCTCATAATCCCATCAAGATCCCACCACTCACCCGCACTCAAGGACCAACTTACAGCGGCCAATTAACCTACCGACCCACATGTCTTTGGGATATGGAAGGAAACCAGAGCACCTGAAGGAAACCCACAGGGTCACAGGGAGAACGTGCAAACTCCAAACAGACAGCTCCCAAGGTCAGGGTTGATCCCAGGTCATTGGTCTTTGAGGTAGTGCTACCAGACTCCATAAATTACACCAATCGCATTCCAACACTGGTGTAATACACTGCAGTGCACCAAGGGAAAAGCAAACATGCTACAAACATGATTAGTAACATGATTCAAGTGTTTTAAAATGTCTAGAAAGTCTTAAGTAGTTTAAGATGCTTTCTCCCTTAAAAACAAATGTTCCTACTGTTTTCTGCAAATTAATGTTGTTAATAAAAGGTCAGTGTTACTTTTCACAGGTTTGACTACTTAGCCATGATCTTTTCAGATTCGGAGTCAGATTCAGATTAGTTTATTGTCGTATACACCAGGGTACAATGAAATTCCTTTTTGAAGGTCATCCAGTAACTTACATAGGGCCTTGTTAATATTATATTAGAGCAATAGCAATGCAACATGCAATTTTTTGGAATAACAGTGAACTTCTATTGTTAGTTCATGGGGCGAGGGCTGTACTGTTAAGAGCAACATTCGGAGACAAATGCAAGAATTTAATTTTGCTGGCTTTTGGAGTGGCACATGCAGGGATCTCTAAAATTATGGGACAAAGGTGTGCGTGCACATCTATAATGGCCCATTTTACATTGTTTTCAGATGATCATTGGGGGTTTTCTGCCCCTGCTCACCCTCAAAGTCAAAGTCGAGTTTATTGTCATATACACAAGTAAAGTATGCACAGGTGCAATGAAAAACTTACTTGCAGCAGCATCACAGGCACATCACATCAGATAAGCAGCATTCACAAGAAAAACATAAATTAAACATAAATTATGCACAATTTTTACAAGAAAGAACACAATTAGAACAAAAAATAAGTCCACTTTAGTGAAAAATGATCAAAGTGTTCATGGCGTTGTTAAACTGTAGTGATTGTGCCGGCTGGTTCAAGAACCGAATGGTTGAAGGGAAGTAGCTGTTCTTGAAACTGGTGGTGTGGGACTTCAAGCTTCTGTACCTCCTGCCCGATGGAAGCTGCAAGAATCTCATGTCCCTGACAGCATTTATTGCCTATCTGTAATTGTCCCTGAAATAAGTAGGCTCATGGGCTATTTAAACTGACTCAGGAGGTCTGAAATCACACAGACATCAGACAAGGAAAGGAAGGCAGATGGGTTTTCTTTAGCTGACATGCTGGTATTGGTATTGGTTTATTATTGTCACTTGTACCGAGGTACAGTGAAAAGCTTGTCTTGCATATCGATCATACAGGTCAATTCATTACACAGTGCAGTTACATTGAGTTAGTACAGAGTGCATTGATGTAGTACAGGTAAAAACAATAACAGTACAGAGTAGTGTTCACAGCTACAGAGAAAGTGCAGTGAAATAAGGTGCAAGGTCACAACAAGGTAGATCGTGAGGTCAGAGTCCATCTCATCATATAAGGGAACTGAACAATAGTTTTATCACAGTGGGATAGAAGCTGTCCTTAAGCCTGGTGGTACATGCCCTCAGGCTCCTGTATCTTCTACCTGATGGAAGAGGAGAGAAGAGAGAATGTCCTGTGTGCGTGGGGTCTTTGATTATGCTGGCTGCTTCAACAAGGCAGCAAGAGGTAAAGAGTCCAAGGAGGGGAGGCTGGTGTCCATGATGCACTGGGCTGTGTCCACAACTTTCTGCAGTTTCTTGCGGTCCTGGGCAGAGCAGTTGCTGTACCAAGCAGTGATGCATCCAGATAGGATACTTTCTATGCTGCATTGATAAAAGTCGATGAGTGTCAAAGGGGACATACCAAATTTCTTTAGCCTCCTGAGGAAGTAGCGCTGCTGGTGAGCTTTCTTGGCCATGGCATCTACGTGATTTGACCAGAACAGGCTGTTGGTGATGTTCACTCCCAGGAACTTGAAGCTCTCAACCCTCTTGACCTCAGCACCATTGATGTAGACAGGTGCATGTACACCACCCCCTTTCCTGAAGTCCCCCCCTTTTCCTGCTGGTGCTTTTGTGGACTCAAACTTTTTATTTTGTATTATTCTGTTTAAATTCCCCAGCTGTTATGGGAGGATTTTACCACAGGTCTTCGGATTATGCATCCAGAACCCCTGGATTGCTAATTCAGTAATGTAATCACAATGCTACGGACTCCAATAAACTCAGGATTACAAACTTATAAAAGGTTTCATTCCATTCTTTGTGTTCTTTAAGAAATTAATCCTTGCTTGGAGGATAATGGAGGATGCCACATCAATGCCGAGTGCACGCAAACTGGTCCAAACCAGGTAGGTCAAAATAACTCCGCAAAGCCCAGTTCACACCCAACTTTTGTCTCATGCAAAGGTTAGCTCACTCTGGGGCGCAGATGGATGTGTTATGTCAGTCCTCTAATACCCCTCTCACTTTTCCTTTGTTGGGAAGGGGTAGATATTATGGTCCAGTCCTGTCCACAGGTGGAATTGGCTGGAGAACCAATGAAAGCAGATATACCGGTGAAGTTTCTGGTCTAGAAATTTGATCACATGGCATTGTATTGTTTCAGCATTGCACAATTGAAAATTCACCTCAGATGGAATGAAACTCTGTGGAATTTGCATGTTCTCCCTGTGGCCATATGGGTTTCCACTGGGTGGTCCGTTTTCCTTCCACATCCCAAAGACGTGCGGGTTGGTAGGTTAATTGGCCGCTGTAAATTGCCCCTAGTGTGTAGGAGAACGGTAGAATCTGTGGGCAGTTGATGGGAATGTGGGGAGAATAAGATGGACTAGTGTAGGATTAGTGTAGATGGGTGCTTGTTGGTCAGCGTGAAAGTCAAAGTCAAGTTTATTGTCATAGGCACATGTACATGTATGCACAGGTGCAATGATAAACTTGCTTGCAGCAGCAACACAGGCACATAGCATCAGATAAGCAACATTCACAAGAAAAAAATAAATTAAACATGTTATACCCAATTTTTACAAGGAACAATACAACTAGAACAAAAAAAACAGTCCGTTATAGTGCAAAGTGATCAAAGTGGTCATAGTGTTGTTAAACTATAGTGATTAGGGTTTTGCCGGTTGATAAGCGTGCCAGATTATAAGATATCTTTATTAGTCACATGTACATTGAAACACACAGTGAAATGCATCTTTGCGTAGAATGTGCTGGGGGCAGCCCGCAAGTGTCGCCACGCTTCCGGCACCAACATAGCACGCCCACAACTTCCTAACCCGTACGTCTTTGGAATGTGGGAGGAAACCGGAGCTCCCGGAGGAAACCCACGCAGACATAGGGAGAACATACAAACCCCTTACAGACAGTGGCGGGAATTGAATCCGGGTCACTGGCGCTATGCTAACCGCTACGCCACCATGCCACCCATAATTAATAGAGTTTTACTGTACTTACTTATCTAATTTATGCCCCATAATTATTAACCTTGTTGATTTTTGCTTATGACTTTTTGACGGATTAATTCTAATTGGTGTTTTTAGGCAGTGTGTAATTGTTTGCTTAACTATGAAGGTGATGGAAAGACATGTAAACCAATCAATCCTTGTCGGATGGTGAGTACGAGTGTTGGTGCTTATTGTGCCTTAATGTAAACCGAGTAATTAATTGGCCAGAAACTTAGAACAATGAGTGAACATTTTTGTTCCATTTATTTCAGGACAACGGTGGTTGCAGTGCATTTGCCAAATGTAATCACACGGGACCAAACGAACGACTGTGTAGTTGTTTCGCAACTTATGTGGGTGATGGAATTACGTGTAAAGGAACCATATACAAGGTGCGTTCAGTGATTGTGACACCAGTTCTTCAGTTTAGAAAGTCAATCTACAAATATTTTCAGTTCTGGTTACCTGAACAATCCAGCCACTCAAAGATGACCTCTCACCCTTTCCTTTCAGGAGATGTTTTGGAATGCTGCCTCATCCCAGTTCTTTTACCACCTCCAGGTAAAAATGAGCTGCCTGAAGAAAATAGGAGAACTTAATGGTGAAGTATGGAGGTGTTAGATATAAATGATAGCTCACACGCAAAACCTGAAAGCTCTGGAAGAACAAGATGAGAGGATTAATGAATGGCGGTACTTGTCTATGTGGTCTTTAGCAAAGCCTTTGACAAGGTCCCGCATGGTAGACTGGTCTGGAAGGTTAGATCACATGGGATCCAGGGTGAGCTAGCCAATTGGATACAAAATTGGCTTGGTGGAAGGAGACAGAGGGTGGTAGTGGAGGGGTGTTTTTCAGATTAGAGGCCTGTGACCCAGTGGTGTGCTGCAGGAATCAGTGCTGGGCCCACTGCTGTTGGTCAATTTTATTAACAATTTGGATAAGAATGAAAGTGGCATGATTGGTAAGCTTGCGGATGACACCAACATTGGTGGTATAGTGGACAGTGAGGAAGGTCGTCTAATATTACAACAGGATCTAGATGAGCTGGGAAAGTGGGCCAAGGAATGGCAGATGAAATTTAACTCAGACAAGTGCAAGGTGTTGCATTTTGGTAAGTTAAACTAGGTCAGGACTTACACAGTAAATGATAGGGCCTGGAGAGTGTTGTAGAACAGAAAAACCAAGGAGTACAGGTACATAGTTCCCTGAAAGCGGTGTCACAGGTAGATAGGGTGGTGAAGGATGCATTTGGCACACTTGCCTTCTTCAGTCAGGGTACTGAGTACAGGAGTTGGGACATAATGTTACAACCATACAAGTCATGGTGAGACCACACTCAGAGTATTGCGTGCAGTTCTGGTCACAGCTATAGGAAGGATATTATTAAACTGGAAAGGGTGCAAAAAAGATTCATATGGATGCTACCGGGACTGGAAGGCTTGAGTTGAGTAGGCTGGGACTTTTTTCCCTGGAGCAAAGGAGGCTGAGGGACGACCTTATAGAGGTTTATAAAATCATGAGGGACATAGATAAGGTGGACGGTCACAGTCTTTTCCCCAGGGTAGGGGAGTCTAAAACTAGAGGGCACAGGTTTAAAGGTGAGAGGGGAAAGACTTAAAAGGGATCTGACAAGCAACTTTTTCACACAGAGAGTGATGGGTATATGGAACGAGCTGCCAGAGGATGCTCTAGAGGCAGGTACAATTACAACATTTAAAAAAGCATTTAGACTGATACATGGATAGGAAACGTTTAGTGGGATTTAGACCAAACACAGGCCGCTGTCTGTAAGGAGTTTATGCGTTCTCCCCATGTCTGTGTGGGTTTCCTCTGGTTGGTCCGGTTTCCTCCCACATTCCAAAAGACGTACGGGTCAGGAAGTTCTGGGCATGTTATGTTGGCGCTGGAAGCGTGGCGACACTTGCGGGCTGCCCCCAGAACATTCCACACAAAGATGCATTTCACTGTGTGTTTCGATATACACGTGACTAATAAAGATATATCATCATCATATCAAATGGGAATAGCTCAGAGAGACAATTTGGTCAGCATGGACAAGATGGGCCGAAGGGCCTGTTTCCCCACTGTATAACTCCACGACTCTATGACAGAGCAAAAAAGGCGTATAGCCAGTGGAAACTGAACCACTGCAGAAAGCATGAAGTATCATCACAACCAAAATCACGTCCATGAACCAGAAACAGGGAGACAGAAACTTGTCCTCAAGCACTTACATTAGGTCTTCAACAAAGCTCCTCAAGTTCGATCCCTTTGAAGTCAATGAAATCAAGTTTTTGAAGAGGGATACAGCACTGATACTGGTAAATTCTACATCAATAGCGAACACCCAGAGGAAATTTCTGCTCCAAATATAACCTTTGAACCAGGGGTAAATATGCCAATCCTGCATCCCCATTAAGCAGCTTTGTAGCAGTGTTATGTTATTTTATGTACTTTAAGTACATCATATATTTCCCTACTCTAAAAGTATAACACAGCTGTGGCTGTGCTATATATTTCTCTTCCAAAATTTAGCTTCATTGATGTCAAAGGGACTGAACTTCAGAAGTAGAGTACGACAAACAGTAGGAGTGAGCAAGCAAGGATAAACTTCTCTGATTCAGAGTGGACAGGTTGGGGCATCTGAAGAACTTTGTGCAAGGCAGCAGGGAAGCAGTGTATTACTGAGCAGCAGTGTGTGTGTTTAATTACCCACACAGGAGCTAAATCGCCAGGGTTAAAAACTTCACTCAGTGGAAGCACACTCTGGAATAAGGAGGCTTGACATTGATATTGTTTATCTGTGATCCCAACTTTGGTGGTATGAAATGAAGCAATGCTGCTCTATTTTCCTGTCCTCACAGATGCATGGTGTGACTGAACTCGGAAGTCAAGGCCCCTTTACTGTGTTCGTCCCCAGTAATGATGCTTTTAAAAACGAGTCCCAGGTAAGCCAGAACCAGTGTTCAAGACTGGAGCATTTTCCAAGGCAAACTGTTTAAGTCATTTTCCATGAGCATTCAGCTCACTCTTGTCTTCAATGTTTAGATACCAGAATGGACATCAAAAGGACAAATGGCCCAGATTCTCCGTTACCACATTGTGGCATGTAACCAACTGCTGCACAATCGGCTAATCAGCTTGAAAAGCCTCGTTTCCCTTCAAGGAGAAACCATCCAGTTCTCCAATGACAATGTGAGAGAGAAACTGATAAAACTACATGAGAACAAACTGCATAAGCTGCCTGTTGTTTGGTGTTAATACTGGAACTAAATGTGGGGAAAAATGCAAAAAAAATCTATGTCTCAGTTGACAATTGGTTATGGGATCAGATTCCTCCTCCCAAAAACTCAATGTACAAATCGGTCCGATGCTTGATTGCCATACACAGGGGCACTATGTTGTCAGAAGTGCAGCTATTGGCTGAGACGTTAGGATGGTGTATCAGCCCTGTGAAGATTTTATGGTATTGGTATTGGTTTATTATTGTCACTTGTACTGAGGTACAGTGAAAAGCTTGTCTTACAAACCGATCGTACAGGTCAATTCATTACACAGTGCAGTTACATTGAGTTAGTACAGAGTGCATTGAGGTAGTACAGGTAAAAACAATAACAGTACAGAGTAAAGTGTCACAGCTACAGAGAAAGTGCAGTGCAATAAGGTGCAAGGTCACCACAAGGTAGATCGTGAGGTCAGAGTCCATCTCATTGTATAAGGGAACCGTACAATAGTCTTATCAATAGTACAATATTTAATAGTTCAATAGTACTATTTGAGGAATAGGGATATTGATACCACAGGCAAACATTTATCCCACAACCAACATCTAAGATGGATGGATAGGCCAATTGCTGTTGGTGAGGGTTTGCTATACACAATTGGTTATCATATTTCCATATTTGCAGCAAAAGCAATGATTTGTATCATGAAAGGTTTGGTAATAACTTGAGCCTCTCTCTTTCTTTTTCCTATTTTCCTTTTACATTTTCTTCTTCTCTTCCTTCAGTCATCCAAAGGTAGAAACTCATTGTGACTATGTAAGTCTCCAAAAGACAAAAGTACTGCTATTAGTTATTGCAGCAAATCTGAGATTGTTTCACACAATATTACAGCCATGTGTTAGAGCGCATCATTTTTATTTGAATGTTAATCCAAACTCTTGACCCATGAAGAGTGTTGTAGAACAGAGGGACCTAGGAGTATAGGTACATAGTTTCCTGAAAGTGGCATCACAGGTAGACAGGGTGGTGAAGAAGGTGCTTGACAACACTGGCCTTCATCAATCAGGCCTAGAGGATGGTGACTAGAGGTGTTCCATGGGTATCTGTTCTGGGTCCCCTGCTGTTTGTGATTTTTATAAACTTGGATGAGGAAATGAAGGGGTGGGCTTGTAAGTTTGCAGATGACACGACGGTTGGAGGTGTTGTGGATAGTGTAGAAGGTTGTCGTAGGTTCCAACGGGATATAGACAGGATACAGAGCTGGGGGCAGATGGAGTTCAATCCAGAAAAGTACAAAGTGATACACTTTGGAAGATTGAACTTGAAGGCAGAATACAAGGTTAATGGCAGGATTCCTAGCAGTATGGAGGAACAGAGGGATCTTGGGGTTCAAGTCCATAGATCCCTCAAAGTTGCTGCACAAGTTGATAGGATGGTTAAGAAAGCGTATGGTGTGCTGACCTTCATTAGTTGGGGGATTGAGTTCAAGAGATGCGAGGTAAAGTTGCAGCTCTATAATACTCTGGTTAGACCACACTTAAAGTATTGTGTTCAGTTCTGGTCGCCTCACTATAGGAAGGATGTGGAAGCTTTAGAGAGGGTGCAGAGGAGATTTACCAGGATGCTGCCTGGATTAGAGAACATGTCTTATGAAGAGGATGAGCGAGCTAGGGCTTTTCCCTTTAGAGTGACAGAGGATGAGAGGTGACTTGATAGAGGTGTATAAGACTATGAGGTGCATAGCACCTTTTTCCCAGGGTGGCAGTGGCCAATACCAGAGGACATCAGTTTAAGGTCAGAGAAGGAAAGTTTAGGGGAGATGTCAGAGGTAGGTTTTTCACACACAGAGAGTGGTGGGTGCCTGGAACTCACTGCTGGGGGTGATGGTAGAGGCTCATACAATAGGGACATTTAAAATACTCTTGGAGAGGCACATAGATGTAAGAAAAATGGAGGGTTATGGGCTGTGTAGGAGGGAAGGGTTAGATTGATCATGGAGTAGGTTTATATAAGTCGGCACAACATCGTGGGCCGAAGGGCCCCTACTGTGCTGTACTGTTCTATGTCCTAAAATCCATCGGTCGGGTACGACCAAAGTTCCAAATGTGCTGGGTTATCAGAATTTTACTGTACAATGTTAAAGGTCCCTTATGAACGCAAGTTTCTATGGGATAAACGTCTACGTAACCCTCTGTGTGGTCATTGATTTAAGAGGAATGCCTACCTGTGAATCAGTAAAGGCCATTCCATTCAAGTCAGCAAACAAGATGCTGAAGTGGAGAATTTTACCTCAAATATATAAATAATAGACAAGGATATATGTTATGTTGAGCTATATTCTTTGCTATCTTTGATAACTATGATTTTAATTGTTATTAATTCCTACATCTTTTAACTGACAGAACATCTTGACTCTAAACAAGAAAGCCAAGGTCATAAGCAGTGATGTTATCAATGCCAATGGTGTGGTCCACTTTATTGACAAGATACTCACACCTCAAAATATGATTATTGTTTCCAAGGATAGTCAAGACTCCAAACAAGTAAGGGTTCCAATGTTCAAAATTAACTTAATGTTAATTCTCGTAAATTTTAGCTATACCTGATACAAGCAGCAGAAAATATAAGAGGTGGATAGGATTTTGAATTGCAGATAATTAGCAGGATTATTTTATGGAATTAATCTTTGCCGTGATCTTTGCTGTTATGTTGATATCAGTTTGCTCCATTTTGCCATCACTTTATAGACTGAACTCTCTGGAACAGCCTTGTGACTAATAAAAACAAGAATACCAAAAGTTGTAGCAATAATTATTAGCTAAAACTACAGCTAGGATCATTTGAATTATTAACTAAGTCATGGTTAATATATTAATTTGTAACCTTTCAGTTTTAACCCAGTTATTTAGAAGTAAGCTCTGTTAAAATAACCCAAATATAAATGCATTGAACAGAATTGACTGTGACAGTGACATTAACATAGATATCTGTAAACATTTAACTGTGATTATACAGAGTCCAAACTTAGATAATTTTATTATTCATTTTTAGAACATGATTGCCATTGGCAAGGCCAGAATTAGCGAGGTGGTTGTGAGCTGCTGCCTTGAATTATTGTAGTCTGGATGGTGAAGTTGCTCCCACCATCTTGTTGGGGAGGCAGTACCAGCCATGATGGAGGAATGGCCACCACTTCAGAGTGGAGGGAGAGCTGGTGATGGTGTTCCCATTCACCTGCTGCCCTCATCCTTTCACATGGTGGAGCTTGTGGGTTTAAATAGGAGTAGGCAAGTTCTATAATAATGGCCAATGTGAAGTGGAAATGATAGCTTGAGATCACTTACTCCAGTATTTTCTAAATTTGCATCCAATTGTAAAAGGTTAAACCACCATGACACAATGGGTGCAACTTTTCTTTTGCTGCCCTGATATCAAAAAATATACAGGGCAGGAATTGGACAACTGCCTTTAATCCCAAAATCACAGTATTGGAAAGCAGGTAGGTTTTAGACTGGGCAAGTCTCTCCTTCCTAAAATTAGTTAAGCAAGGACAGGTTGAGCGAGCTCGGGCTTTTCTCTTTGGAGAGAAGGAGGACGAGAGGTGACTTGATAGAGGTGTACAAGATGATAAGAGGCATAGACCGAGTGGACAGTCGGAGACTTTTTCCCAGGGCGACAATGACTAACACGAGGGGACGTAATTTTAAGGTGATCGGAGGAAGGTATAAGGGGGATGTCAGGGGTAAGTTTTTTTACACAGAGAGTGGTGGGTGCGTGGAACGCACTGCCTGCAGAGGTTGTGGGGGCAGATATACTAGGGACATTTAAGAGACTCTTAGATAGACACATGAATGATAGAGAAATTGGGGGGGGGAGGCGATGTGGGAGGGAAGGGTTAGATAGATATTAGAGCAGGATAAAATATCAGCACAACATTGTGGGCCAAAGAGCCTGTACTGTGCCGTAGTGTTCTAAGTTCTACGTTCAATGCAGATTTAGCAGGAACCATTGTGCACACATACACTCATGTGCACAGTATGTGGGCATGCTCAGTACACATGAGCACTGTTGCACACACATGTGCAGACACACACATTCACACCCACTCAGGTGCACAAATGTGCTGATGTTGGGAATTATAGACGAAGTTTTATAAAGTTTTCATGGGTGTAATAGATATTATTAAGGAGGCCAATTACTAGGGGTGTTTGGAAGAAAGGTAAAAGAGAAATAGAGGATTTTATTACCCAACAAACATTGGCGGTCTGGAGCTCACTGCCCGAATGTGGAAGGTGGAAGAAACCTCATCAGACTTAGCAAGTACTTGGATGAGCACAGATGTGATATAACCTGCAAGGTGATGGGGCAAGAGTTGGGTACTGAGATCAGGTTGGATAGTGCTTTTACAACTGTCATGGACTCAAGGGGGTGTATGGTCTTTTATTTTTGTCAGAAATCTCCATGATTCCATGAAGTTAGTGGCATACCTCACAACATTTCAGACTGTCTGTCAGGAGAACTATCACCCCTAATAACAAATCTTCAATAACTTTCCTCCCTGCAGTTAAATTTGACAACAATGGCAGAAGAAAATGGATACTCCATATTTGTCAATCTCTTACAGGTAAGCGAGCTTTCTTCATATAGACTGGAAAGTGACTAAAATGCTTCTTTAATTTGGGATTGACTCTATAATCCCATATAGAACAAAACGAGGCCATTTGGTCCATCCTGTCAGTGGTAGTTTTTGGAAACCGACATTCCTCTAGTTCCAAAGCTCCCCAAAGCTTAAGTTTTCTCCTGCTAGGTATTTTGTTCTTTCATGGGATCTAGGCATTACTGTCAAGGCCAACATTTATTAGCCATCCCTAAATGGTCTTGAGAAATTGGTGGTGAGCTGCCTCTGGAACCAGACAGCCCATTAGAATGTTCCAAGGTTTAAACCCCAAGACAGTGAAGGAACAGTGATGTATTTCTAAGTCAGGATAGTGTACAACCTGGAGGGAACTTGCAAATGGCAATGTTCCTATGTGCTGCTTAACAACCTCTTATTGGCGGCCTTCTCAAAGTCCAAATACACTATTTTCTTTACTTCTCCCTTATCCAGCTAGTTAAAACCTAGGAAATAAAACATGATTTCCCCTTCATGTTAACTCTGTCCAATTCCAATTATAATTTTCCAAGTACCTTTCTACTGATGTCAAGCCAACTGCTCTGCAGTTCCCTGCTTCCTCTGCCTATCCTTTCTTACATTGCGGGGTTACATTTGCTGCCTTCCAGTCAGGGGACCATTCTAGAATCTGTCGAATTTTGGAAGATGCATCCACACTCTATAACTACCTTCTGCAAAATTTTGGTAGGTGGGTCATCAGGATCTGAGAATCTATTGGAAGATCTGAGATGAGTAACTGCATCATATTTTGTAGATGCAACATACTAGTGTCATAGAGTCATAGAGCTATACAGCACAGTAACAGGCCCTTCAGTCCAACTCATCCATGTCAACCAAGTTGTCTAACTGAGCTAGTCCCGTTTGTCTGCATTTGGCTCATATTCCTCTACCTGTCCGAATGTCTTTTAAATGTCATAATTGTACCCGCCTCTACCTCTGGCAGTTTGTTCCATACACTCACCACCCTCTGTGTGAAAAAGTTGCCCCTCAAGTCCCTTTTAAATCTTTCCCCTCTCACTTTAAATCTGTGCCCTCTAGTTTGTACTCCTCCATCCTGGGGGAAAGACTATGACGATTCTCCTGATCTATGCTCCTCATGATTTTATAAACCTCTATAGACACCCCTCAGGCTCCTACACTCCAAGGAAAAAAAAAGTCCCAGCCCATCCAGTCTCTCCTTATAATGCAAAGCCTCTGTTGCCATGATGTACTGGTGATGAAAGGAATGAATATTTAAGGTGGTGGATGGGGTGACAATCAAGTGGCTGCATTGTCCTGGATAGTGTCTGGCTTCCTGTGTGTTACTGGATCTGGACTTACCCAGGCAAGTGGATAATATTCATTCACTCTCCTGACCCGTGCCTTGCAGATGGGAGAAAAGATCTAGCAATCCAGGAAGTGCAAAAATGCTGCTCTATTTATCCAAACTGCTATTGAAAGTTAGTTACCTTTGAATCTGTATCTTCCATATTTTCAGGCAATGCATTCTTAGATCTCAACAGCTCACTGAGTTTATACCATAAAGTGCCAGGGTACCAATTCACAAAGTTTGGTTGCTGTAATGCTCCTGATTCAGGCTACGTCTGTCACTCATATTGGCGATCGCACGGTAGTGTAGCGGTTAGTGTAACGCTATTACAGCGCCAGCGACCCAGGTTCAATTCCGGCCACTGTCTGTAAGGGGTTTGTATGTTCTCCCTGAGTCTGCGTGGGTTTCCACCAGGTGCTCCAGTTTCCTCCCACATTCCAAAAACATACAGGTTAGGAAGTTGTGGGCATGCTATGTTGGCGCTGGAAGCGTGGCGACACTTGCAGGCTGCGCCCAGAACACTCTACACAAAAGATGCATTTCAGTGTGTGTTTCAATGTACATGTGACTAATAAAGATGTCTTATCTTAATTTGAAGTCCCCTCAAACAGATCTCAGGGTACACTGAATAGAAAATATTCTCTCCATCCAGATTTCCTTTACATATTGATCATTAATGATTCTAATCCAATTTATCATTGCGTGGAAGGCAGATCAACTACGTACAAGAAAGTCTTGGTGTAGAGTTCACATCTGCATATGAAGCACTTGACTCCAAAGTGGATATTGCACCCCGTGTAAAATTTCCCTGAGCAACAAGCAATCTGCTGGAGGAACTCAGCAGGTCCTGATGCAGGGTTTCGACCCGATATGTCAACAACTCCCTTCCTCCCACAGATGCTGCCTGACCTGCTGAGTTCCTCCAGCAGATGGTTTGTTGCTCCAGATTCCAGCATCTGCAGTCTCTTGTGTCTCTAAAATCTCCCTGATATTCACTCTAGCATAATTAATGGATTTATTCTATAACAGTGATTCCTCTGCTAGATGAATTCGTAATGGTGTGAATTTAATCAATGATTTCTTTAATGAACAAGGCACTGTATTTTAATTCAAATATTTAGATCTACACGTAGAACGTTTTGCTAAAAATGTAGCCATTCAATCTAAGTGGTCTATGCCAGTATTAATGCTCCACCAAGCTATCTTGGTCCATATACAAAATTATGCTAGGCACAGATAGAGATGTCTAAAACTAGATGGCATAGGTTCAGGGTAAGTGGTAGGAAGTTTAGAGAGGATCTATGGAAGAACTTTTTCACCTAGAGAGTGATTGGAATGTGGAACACACTGCCTATGAGGTATTGTCACAACATTTAAGAAGTAAGTCTTGGGATCTTTTTCATTGGAGTGTAGGAGAATGAGGGGTGATCTTATAGAGGTGTATAAAATCATGAGGGGCATAGATAGGGTGAATGTGCACCGTCTGTTTCCCAGGGTTGGGGGATCATGAACAAGAGGGCATAGGTTTAAGGTGAGAGGGGAAAGACTTAATAGGAACCTAAGGGGTGACTTTTTCACCCAGAGGGTGGTCAGTATATGGAATGAGCTGCCAGAGGAAGTGGTTGAGGCAGGTACATGAACAACATTTGAAAGGTACTTGGACAGGTACATGGATAGGAAAGGTTTAGAGGGATATGGGCCAAACACGGGCATATGGGAATGTCTTAGATGGGAATCTTGGTCAGCATGGACCAGTTGGACTGAAGGGCCTGTTTCCGTGCTGTATGACTCTTTGACTCTTAGTAACCAAACAAGCACTTGAAATGCCAAGGTGTAGAAGGTATGGATCAAGTGCTGGTAAATGGGATTACTACAGATGTACAGTGGAGAGCATCCTGACTAGTTGCATCACCGCCTGGTATGGACCCTCCAGTGCACAGGATTGCAAGAGGCTGCAGAGGGTTGTAGACTCAGCCAGCTCCATCACAGGCACGACCCTCCCCACTATTGAGGACATCTTCAAGAGGCGCTGCCTCAACAAAGCGGCATCCATCACTAAGGACCCTCATCACCCGGGGCATGCCCTCTTCTTGTTACTACCATCAGGGAGGAGGTACCGGAGGCTGAAGATCCACACTCAATGTTTCAGGAACAGCTTCTTCCCCTCTGCCAACATATTTCTGAATGGTCCTTGAACGGCACAGTAGCATAGCAGTTAGCGCGATGATCGGGGTTCGATTCCCGTTGCTGTCTGTAAGGAGTTTGTACATTCTCCTGTGTCTGCGTGGGTTTCCTCCGGGTGCTTCGATTTCCTCCCACATTGTAAAGATGCACTGGTAGGTTAATTTGGGTTTAAATGGGCTGCGCGGACTCGTTGGGCCGGAAGGGTCTGTTACCACGCTGTAAATAGAATTTTAAAAAAACCATGAATGCTACCTTGTTATTCCTTTTTTTTGCACTAATTATTTATTTTTGTAATTTATAGTAATGTTATGTCTTTGCACTGTACTGCTGCCACAAAACAACAAATTTCATGTCATATGTCAGTGATAATAAACCTGATTCTGGTTCTGGATGGTCAGCATGGACAAGGTGTTTCTGTCTCTATGACCAAGACTCTATGACCCTAACCTCAGCTTATCCGATCAATGTTTTATTCTCTTCTCCCTTGTGTGTGAAAACAGCTCCCCCCACCCCCACAAAATATGGATTTGTTAATCACCTTTGGAGTAATGAGTTCCACATTCCAACACTCTGGATAAAGAGGTTTCTCCTGCATTAAGGGCATTGTAGTTTTAAAACATTATTATTTTATCACAGTAATGATTTACCTGTTTATTATTTTTTTCCCAGGAGACAAACATACTGAACATGATTAGTGATCCGAAGCATAAACCTGTCACCCTGTTCCTGCCGAAAGACGCCGCCATGAAGTCCTTATCTAAAACACGACAGGATTTCCTGTATAATAAGGACAACCGAAATGCTCTGATAGAGTACCTTAAATTTCATGTTATCAGGGATGCCAAGGTAACTATTGTAACTCAGGAGAGAGTTAAAACATTGATATACTTTAGATTTAGGAAGCACTCATGAATCTACTGTAACTTGTTTTTTTTTGAGTCTTATGGTAGTTTATATTAAATGATGAAAGAGTGTGATACTGGTTATAAATAACATTCAATATTTTAAAACAATTGTACTGTACAAATGGGTTCTTTAGTTTAAACTACCACTGTATAATGAATATGAAATTCCTTTCCCCACTCCAAAATTAAATCAATATTGCATTAAATTTAAATTCCAAGTAAGTTTCAAAAAAAGAGGAAATGAAGTCTCATAACAAAGAATGGGGCTGTCAATTAATGGAATTAATGTGTTCATAAATTAATATGTTTTTTTTAGCCTGCTAATCATGTCCCTTAACTTTAAAAAAAGAACCTTAAAAAAAATTACATTATAAACTTTTGTCATACCATCTGCAGGTCAAATCCAGTTTAGCATTTTGTGATGGACATGCCCCCTGACCCCACACCCACCATCTTGTCACGGGGTCCCTCCCTCCCCTCAGCCTGTGCACCATAATGGAGAAAAAATACTTTAAACTATACAGCCTGCAGGTCATGTCCAGATTGTCATGTTGTGTCTCATTGCTGCAAGTTTTTGGTGTCCTTATGTCTATTGCCTCAACGATTTTTTTATTGATCAGGTGAAAAAGAGCATGTGTTTTTCAATGGTCCATTTAGATTAAAGACAAAGTGTTTTTCTCTGTCTAAGGATGTAATTACAACTGTGATTAAGGCACAGTTTTTTATTTCTTAATCTCATGACAGCTCTAGAATTTATCCACCAGCTTAATCATCGAGATGTGCAAAGAAGTTTCAAGAATAACAATAGCTTCATCTTTGTTCCTGAGGCACTGGGAACTAGGTTGCATAAAATTGATTTGCCTTCACCTTGAGTATAGGTGATTAAGGGTGATCACCTCGGCAATCTTAAAATGTTAAAATCATTTATGAGGGTGGACATGAGGAAAATAATGGATAGAACAGAACAAGGAAATGTGACCTTAAAATTGGAGAGGGTCATTCAGTGATGAAATCACTACACATAAGAACTTGAAGAAGCCTGGGAGGATTCCCCTAAAGACTCTGAGGGGGAAGGTCATCAGGTGCTTTCACTACTGAGATCCATGGATTTTCTTTTGATGGACGTGGAGCTCAGGTGTCTGAATGGGATTCAGACACAAACCAGCCATCATCCAAGTGAATGCAGTTAACTGGAGTTAAACAGAACTTGATGATAACAACTTGAATTTATTTAGCACCTCCCACATCATAAAGGCTTACGTTTCTGTTTTCATTGTGCATTCTCTTAGCAGCTACATGTCCAAGTTGAATTCAGGTTGCATTGCTTTGACAGATAGATTTCATTAGTTTATTGGACTGTGTACTATCTGGAGATTTATTTTCATTCTCTCTTAAGGGTATTCCTGACAAAGCCAACATTTGCTGCCATTTATTAGTTCTTTTTTTTAGATTATTCATCTCCAGGATGCAGGCATTTTTGGCAAAGCCAGTAAGTATTGCCAGTTCTAAAGTGCCTTTGAGAAAGTGGTGTTGAGCTGCCTTCTCTGTCCTGATGGTGAAGGTGCTCCCACAGTGAAGTTGGTTAGGAAGTGCCAGGATTTTAACAATGAAGGAACAACGATATATCTCCACTTCAGGATGGCAGGTGACTTGGATGCAGTCTGTAGGTGATGGTGCTGTGCATGTCCTTCTCGATGCTAGAGATAACAGATTTGGGAGGCAGTGCTGAGTAACCGCAACGCATTTAGTCAATGGTTCACAGTGCAGCTGAAGTGTGCCAGTGTTGCGGGGGAAAATGTTCATCAGCAGCTTTTGAGAAGATGGTTCAGTGACCTACATGTATTTATTGTTCACTGTTGTGTCTGCAGATTTTGGCAGCCTTTCTGCCTCAAAGTACCTCGCTGAAGACACTGCAAGGGTCTGACATCTATGTGAGCTGTGGGCGGCGAAGAAGCAAGGTGAGTTGGAAGGAACCTTTTCTCCATCTGTCAAGAATGTGTGGTGGCTCTTTCAGAACTAAATGCAATTAACTCCCAAGTCTGGGAGTGGATCAGTGAAGCTATATTTTCAAAGGACAATCTAGTCAGCACATAGTGTGAAGTCAGACATAGAACATAGAACATAGAACAATTACAGCACAATTCAGGCCCTTTGGCTCACAAAGCTGTACCGAACATGTCCCTACCCTAGAAATTACTAGGCTTACCCATAGCCCTCTATTTTACTCAGCTCCATATACCGATCTAACAGTCTCTTGAAAGACCCTAACGTATCAGCCTCCACCACAATTTCCGCCAGCCCATTCCACGCACTCACCACTCTCTGAGTAAAAAAAAACTTACCTCCGGCATCTCCTCTATATCTGCTCCCCAGCACCTTAAACCTACGTCCTCTTGTGGCCATCAATTCAGCCCTGGGGAAAAGCCTCTGACTATCTACCCTATCAATACATCTCATCATCTTATACACCTCTATCAGGTCCCCCCTCATCCTCAGTCGCTCCAAGGAGAAAAGGCCGAGTTCCCTCAACCTGCTTTCATAAGGCATGCTCCGCATCCCAGGCAGCATCCTTGTAAATCTCCTCTGCACCCTCTCTATGGCTTCCACATCTTTCCTGTAGTGCGGCGACCAGAACTGAGCACAGTACTCCAAGTGGGGTCTGGCCAGGAACCTATATAGCTGCAACAATACCTCACAGCTCCTAAATTCAATTCCCCGATTGATGAACGACAATACACCATATGCCTTCTTAACCACAGAGTCAACCTGCGCCACCACTTTGAGCGTCCTATGGACTCGGACCCCAAGATCCCTCTGATCCTCCACACTGCCAAGAGTCCTACCATTAAGACTATATTCCACCAACATATTTGACCTACCAAAATGAACATAGTGTTACAATACCATCATCCCAATGATCCAGCAACCACTGCCCAGTCAAGAATCCAGGGTTGCAGGAGAATTCCTTTATATATAATTGGTTTGTATTTTTCCTCTCTCTGCTTTTGCTCTGAAGAAATTATTACATAGCAAATCCATTCAACTATAGACTGTACCTCAACCACTGCTGATGGAAAGATTAAGACCACAAATGATCATGAGGTGAGCTGGAATTAGAGGGCAGGATATAATTTGAAATAGAAATGAATCCATTTCCCATCTTACGATCATGCATTCTGTCCAGTCCTTCCAGCCAATGTCCACACTTATAATGGCAAACTTTCCACAAATTAGTTCCGAACTACTGCCAGTGGTAGTGTTGGAGAGTCTCACCTATGCATCTCCCAGACCCAAGCTGCACTACCGTGGAACTCTGAACCTCCAACCAGCTCTGTGCTTCATATTGCTCTGAGTTTCCTGTTGTATTACAAAAGCAAAATATTATATAAAAACTGAATTAAACATACTACTATAAATTGACAAATCCATTACAACTGTGTGCACTATTCAGATCACCTTATAACCATTTTTCATCAGACAGCACTTGCTTTCCAGCCCTGATGCTTCACCAGAGGAAATTTAAAAAGTAAAATATTAAAACCTATGAGAAAATCCAACAATTCTGTGCTGCACGTATTTCCTGAGGCAACGTCATTGAAGCCCTCTCACACCATTACTCGAATGTTGAACTAGGGACCAAAACACATCCCATTCCTTGCACACAACTTTCATGCCTAATGCAAAAGGCAAAATGCCATGGCTGCTGGAACATAGAACATCAAACACTACAGCACCGTACAGGCCCTTCGGCCCACGATGTTGTGCCAACATTTTATCCTGCTCTAAAATCTATCTAACTCTTCCCTCCCACAAACCCCTCCATTTCTCATGGCTATCTAAGAGTCTCTTAAATGTCCCTAATGTGTCTGCCCCCACAACCTCTGCCGGCAGTGCGTTCCACGCACCCACCGCACTCTGTGTAAAAAAAAACACTTACCCCTGACATCCCCCTTATACCTTCCTCCAATCACCTTAAAATTATTCCCCCTCATGTTAGCCATTGCTGCCCTGGGAAAAAGTCTCTGACTGTCCACTCGATCTATGCCTCTTATTATCTTGTATACTGGAACTCTGAAACACAGAGGGAAAATTCCTCAGCAGATACTGTGAGGAGAGAAACTGAGATAATGTTTTCGATCTGTGCATTCTTGGTGTTTCACTTTTTTTGTCATCACTGCTGTTGATATAAAATTGTGAACAATGTCATGGGATATCTACTATAATAAATTAATCTGTTTACATGTGCGTGCAGTTGCTGTAAATGTTGTGCTTACATTCTGTAACACTTTTCTGTCACACCTGGGGATACTGCCAGAAATGTACAAAACACCAGCGATGCCACAGTTAGAACACTGTGCTGGGTTCCAGTCACCGTGTTACAGGACAGGTATTGTGGAGAGAAAACGTGTCCAATCTGTGCACTTTCATCAGATTAGGAAACTGTCACAGATTCAGCAGGTTTGAAGCAAATACAGAAATGGAGGAACTACAAAGGCAAAAGGGAAAGTCTGTGGAAGATAGGGGAATAAATGACAAAGGGAATGGTATGCAAGGCAGAAAAGGATTGAACTGGAATGTAAATAAGGAAATTATGGGTTTTAAGGAGATGTAAATGGTAATAACAAGACCATTATCACCTCTCACTCTCCAAAATGATGGGATTAATGGTTAACACCTAAGAATGTTGAACTCAAATCCAGACCCAAGATATGGAGGCACAACAGACTGGAGATACTGGAATCTGGAGCAAAAAAAAAACGAGCTGCTGGAGGAACTCAGTGGGTCAGGCAGCATCTGTGGAGGGAAATGGACAGTTGATGTTTCAGTTTGAGACCCTTCATCAGTCCAAATAAAACTGTCTGCCTGGCACGATCCATAAGGTATCAGTTGCACAGAACATGTAATGTCCAATATTTTGTCTGCTGTTCCCAGGGTGAATTGTATCTGAACAGGAGACGCTGTAAGATTACGCAGAGGCACTTGGAGTTCAATGATGGCATCGCTTATGGCATCAACTGTTTGCTGACTCCTCCCAGCATCGGTGGTCGATGTGACAGTTTTTCTTTTCATGATATTATGGTTTGTATCAGTTTGAGGCTGGCAACTTTTTTTTTGAAATGTCTTCTTTTAAAAAGTGCAGTTATTTATTCTGTGAATTCTTGTGTAACAGTGGTCCTATATGTAGCAAGAAATGAATAATGTTCAGGCTTTTGCTTACAAGTAGCAGGTCATGTACGTGTGCAATGACCATCCCCAAATCCCTTGATAATCAATGACATTACTTTCACCAAGTCATTCTTAATTACCAAGGGGTTACCAATGACCAGAAACATAAATACTGTGGCTAAAAGAGCAGGTCAGAGGCTGGGTATCGTGCAGCAAGTGACTCATCTTCTGACTTCCCAAAGCATTTCTGCCAAGGCACAGACAGATGTAATGGAATACTCTCTACTTCGAGTCATAGATTCCTAATGCACAAAAACTTGGTCCATGCCAGCCAAGATTCCCATCTAAGCCAGTCCCATTTGCCTGTGTTTGGCCCATACCCCTCTAAACCTTTCCTATCCATGTATCTGTCCAAGTGTCTTTGAAATATTGTTAATGTACCTGCCTTGACCACTCCCTCTGGCAACTCATTCAATATATGGACCACCATCTGGGTGAAGAAGTTCCCCTTCAGGTTCCTATTAAATCTCTCCCCTCTTACCTTAAATCTATGTCCTCCAATTCTTGATTCCCCAACCCTGGGAAAAAGACTGCGCATTGACCTGTTCTTTGGACAAGGGCAGTGCCAACATTGCACAAGATGCTTGACATCACCACCAAGTAATCATAGCAATTAGGTTGGCACCCATCCACCAACCTGAATGTATAGCTCCCTCCACCATCGGCAGAACATCTAACGTGTGCAATACACAAACTCGCCAAGGTTCCTTCAACAGCATCTCCCAAAGCCACAACATGTACCATCTAGAAAGATGAGAGAAGCAGGAGCAAGGGAACATCACTGCCTGCAGGTTGCACACTATCTCGACTTGGAAATATCATGTCAGTGAGTCAACGTCTTGGAAATCCCTTCCCAACAACTCTGTAGGCATACCTTCACTGCTGGAACTACAGTCTGCAAGCAGATGGCCCAGTATTCTCAAAGTTAATTAGGGATGGGCCATAAATGCTGCCTTACTATTGCACAGGATGGTCCATTCAGCCCAGCGGGTGCATACAAGCTCCCAACAGCACAACCCCATCAGTCCCATTCCTCCCCCTATCTATCTGCACCCGTTCAACTCATTCACTTTTGCACACCACCCATCAACTCCCTTTTGGTTCTTTTTGCCATTTGCCGAAACTAAGGGGTAATTTACAGTATATAATTAACGTACCAGCACATCTTTGGGACATGGGAGGAAACCCACATGGTCACAGGGAGAACGTGCAAACTCCACACAGGCAGCATCGGAGGGCAGGATTGAATCTGGGTCTCGGGAGCCGTGAGGTAGCTGCACTACCTGCTGTCACCATGCCCCCATGTCCCTACCTCAGACGTCCCATGAACAAATTTTAAAAATACCTTCTAGAACATAGAACAATATAGCACAGGAACGGGCCCTTCGGCCCACAATGTTGAGCCAAACAAATGAAACTGGTAATTAAATGCCTTACTAAACCTTCCGTCTACGCAAGGGCCAATTCCCTCCATTCCCTGCACATCCATGTACTTGTCTAAGAGCCTCTTAAACGCCTCTATCGTATTTGGTTCCACAACCATCACTGGCAGTGCATTCCAGGCACCCACCACTCTCTGAAGAAATAACTTGCCCCGCACATCCCCTTTGAACTTTCCCCCTCTCACCTTAAATGCATGCCCTCTAGTATCAGACATTTCAACCCTGGGAAAAAGATACCAGCTCTCCACTCTATCTATGCCTTTCATAATCATCTGTCAGGTCTCCCCTCAGCCTCCGCTGCTCCAGAGAAAACAACCCAAGTTTGTCCAACCTCTCCTTATAGCTCAAACCCTCTAATCCAGGCAGCATCCTACCTTAGGTGAGGTTTAAAGGTCGGCACAACATTGTGGGCTGAAGGGCCTGTATTGTGCTGTGCTGTTCTATGATTCTATGATAAACCTCCTCTGTACCCTCTCCAAAGCCTCTATATCCTTCCTACAAGGAATCATCATCACATTATTATGAGACCTTTTGTAAGTGGTTTGTCAAAGAATTGTCATTTATAATCCTCAAGCGCTATTGTAACTAGGTTCCAGAGTAATTCAATGCTTGCACCATGTTGAGATGTTGGGAGGTGCCCTGCAAATGCAGCTTCTTTATTACTGCCCATATAGAACAGTGCTGAACATTGGTTTCTGTTTTACACAGGGAGCCTGTGGCAGCTGCAGACTCACCCCTCCCTGCCCTTCAACAAGTAAACCGAAGGTAAGGTGGCAGTTTATGTTAAGATGCCAGCTCCAGTGGCTGGCAAACATCTGGCATTATGCTGTGTTAGAACAACAAGCCACATTCCAACTTCAAAGGCCTGTGGTCTTGTGGTGGAACCTTACCCTTCTGAGAGTCTGAAGCTAAGAATTCTGTCCCGCACGTCTGCGCAGTCTAAGGCTGTGAGCTCAAGACTATCACCAGAGATCAATTGACAACCATGTAGACTGATACTTCAGTACTGGGGGAGTGCTGCTCTTTCAGGAGTGTCAACTTTTGTGGGGGGGGAGGGGGGGCAGTGGGGGTATTAAGCAGAGGCTTTTCCTGCCCCTCTCAGCTGAATGTAAAAGGCCCCACAACACTACCTTGATGAATGGGGAGATGTCTCCTGGTGTTCCTCAGACAACATTGCTGTCCGTGGGATCTTGCTGTGTGTAAATAGGCTGCATTTCCTCCTTTGCAGCAGTAACCATGCTTCAAACATACTTGAGCACTGTAGGACATTTTAACTCATGATGGCTGGTACTAAACAAATGCAAACCTTTCTTCTAAATTCGGGTCCAACCAAGAAAGATGAGTTCTGGTCCTGTCAAAGGCTCAAGGTGAAGGTCTCTGAAGATCCCATAGAGGGATTAATGATCTTCAGAGGACTTCTCTGGAATCCATTTGAAATGAACAGGAGTGACAATTGAATTGTAGTTTTTTGGCGTACTCAGGGTCTATAACTCTAAGTGGAGAGACGTAATAGGTCTCTCACTTCAGTTATTTAATTTATCCAAAGGATTCCTGCAGAGCAATGAAACAAGATCAAAATCAGAATCAGATTTATTATCACCGATTTAGGTGATGTGAAATTTGTTGTTTTGCGGCAGCAGTACAGTGCAAAGACATAAAATTACTGTAAATTACAAAATAAATAGTGCAAAAAAAAGGAATAATGAGGTGGTGTTCACGGGTTCATGGACCATTCAGAAATCTGATGGTGGAGGGGAAGAAGCTGTTCCTGAATCATTGTGTGTGGGTCTTCAGGCCTCTGTACCTCCTCCTCGATGGTTGTAATGAGAAGAGGTCCTATCCCAGATGATGAGGGTCCTTAGTGATGGATGTCACCTTCTTGAGGCACAACCTCTTGAAGATGTCCTCAATGGTGGGGAGGGTTGTGATGGAGCTGGCTGAGTCTACAACCCTCTGCCGCCTCTTGCGATCCTGCACGTTGGAGCCTCCATACCAGGCTGTGATGCAACCAGTCAGAATGCTCTCCACCGTACATATGTAGAAATTTGTAAGATTCTTTGGTGACATATCAAATCTCCTCAAACTCCTAATGAAGTAGAGCTGCTGGCGTGCCTTCTTTGTGATTGCATCAAGGTGTTGGGCCCCAGATAGATCCTCTGAGGTGTTGATACCCAGGAGTTTGAAGCTGCTCACCCATTCCACCGCTGACCCCTCAATGAGGACCCACAGAGTTGAAGATCAATGGACCTCACCAAAGCTTACTCAGCTCACAATGCTGGCACTGACTCTCTGAAGGATCCACCTGTCTGACCCACTACATTGGCCTCACCTAACACTCGTTAGATGCTTTATCCAGTATAATGGATGCCAGATCTACGAGCAAGTGGTGGTTATTTAATTAGGAGACGCAAGAGACTCCAGGTGCTGGAATCTGGAGCAACACACAATCTGCTGGAGGAACTCAGTGGGTTGAGCAGCATCTGTGGGAGAAAAGGAACTGTTGATTTTCAGCCCTAATGTTGAGTATCGACCCGAAACGTCAACAGTTCCTTTCCTCCCACAGACACTGCCCAACCCGCTGAGTTCCTCCAGCAGATTGTTTGCTGAAATATATAATTAGCCCCAGGTCACCATTGGTCCTTGGGGAAAGCAGATACAAACTAATCCCCTTTGTCAATGTTCTGCAATGCTCAGGGGGAGAAGGTGAAGTGCACATTTCGCAACACTTTCCGCGAGGAAGTCGATGGCTGCCAGCAACCGTGCACCCTCATAATCTGGAAACCCAAATGCTGCAGCAATTACTTTGGGAAAAATTGTAAAGGTGAGTGGCTGTTGTTTGCCCTTACCGGTGTGTTGATCACTTCTAAATCGCTCCCCTTCTCTCTTGACCTCCTACATCCCTCGAAAACGTTTGCACTCCTCCAGTTTTGGTTTCTGGTGTTCCATTTCTGCCTTTCTATCTTTGCATTTCTCTCTCCATCGTTCCACCATTCGAACCTTGCCTTCAGCTGCCAGAGCCCAGGGTTCTGGAATCCCCTCCCAAAACATCCTCACTTCAGGCCACGTTTGGAGTATTGTGTGCGGTTCTGGTCACCCCCCTCCCACTACACGAAGGATGTGGCGGCTTTGGAGAGGATGCAGAAGAGCTTCACCAGGATGTTGCCTGGATTAGAGAGTAGGTTGGACAAATTTGAAATGTTTTCTCTTGAGTTTTGGAGGCTGCGGAGAGACATGGTAGAAGTTTATAAAGTGATGAGAGGCATAGATAGGATAGATAGAGTTGTTTTCCCAGGGTGGAAATGTCAAATACTAGAGGGCATAGCTTTAAGGTAAGAGGGGGATTTACGAGGCAAGTTTTTTACACATAGATTGGTAAGTGCATGGAACACACTGCCAGGGGAAGTGGTGGAAGCAGATACAATAGCAACATTTAAGCCCTCTAGTGTTTTGACCTTTCCACCCTGGGATAAAGACCCTGACTGTCTACCCTATCTACGCCTCTCATAATGTTATACACTTCCATCAGGTCTCCCCTTCAGCCTCCACGCTCTAGAGAAAGCAATCCAAGATTGTCCAACCTCCTTATAGCCAATACTCTCTAATCCAGGCAGCATCCTGGTGAGCCTCTTCTGCACCCTCTCTGAAGACTCCACATCCTTCCTGCATTGTGGCAACCAGAACTGCACACCATACTCCAAATGCGACCTAACCAAAGTTACCCTTTGATTCTCTGACACTTACTGAGGAGCATAGAGATTTCTTCTTTCAGAGAGAACTGAATATTTGGAATTCTCTGTCCCTGAGGGCGATGGAGGCCAGATCATCAGATATATTTAAGACGGAGATAGATAAATATTTGAAAGATCGAGGAATTGAGGGTTTTGGAGAACTGGCACAGAAGAGGAGTTGAGGCCAGCATAGATAAACTATGATCACATTGAATGGTGAGGCAGGCCTGAGGGCCTGAGTAACCTACTCCTGCTCCTATTTTCTTGTGATTGAAGACCATCTGGTTCTTGACTGGGGTCCTGTGGTTTTGCAATGAAAAAGCTGGTTCCTGAGTAGGTGTTCCATCACCCACCCAATTCCGTCCCCACACCCCTGCCCCCTGATCCCCTACCCCCCACACACATCCCATCCCGCCCATAGTCAAAGTGCTTCCCCTTCCATTCCTAGAGACAGGATTGGATGAGATTTCCAGTTAATACTATTTTAATTTGTGCAAGTGCCAGGTAAATTAATAGGTCAGGATTCTTCCATTGAACACAGAAGTTATTCCACAAAACATCAACACTGTGACGCTTAAAACTTTGAAAGTCAAGTTCAGTGGAAAACTTTACAAAGTATGCAGATCATTGCCGAGAGACAGTTAGAATTTAATACATAACACTCGCACTGCTTTGCAGGAAGACCTCAGAATATCAGCTAACACTGCCGCATCCTGGGCAGAGCTTGTAACTACACCATATAGGAATGGCAGAATATCATTCAGACCTTTGAGCATTCTCCGTCAGTCAATCTGAATTCCACTGCATCCACCCACATCGTTCCATCTCCCTTGATGTCGTTACCTAACAAACAGCCTTAAAGGTTTTCCAATTGTTTTTCTACACCCACAGCTTCCTAGCGAGAGTTCCTTTGAGGGGGGAGAAAAGTGTTTCCTATTTGCCTCCTACACTGATTTTTACGATAATGCTATCTTCGGTCTTGAACTCCCACACAAGAGGAAATAGTTGCTCAAGTCCTTTAAACACTGAAATCAAGAGGATGTGAGCCAACTGCACAGAAACATGATTCTCACTCACTGCCAACGTGAAAGTGGATCTGAGAACTATTGAAACACTGATATGTGCAAATGTTCTTTAATAATCTGCACATCGATTATTCTGAAATGCAAGTTATAATGATCCACGTGGGTGGCTTCTGTGGAAATGCTAACAACACAGAATTGTTAAGGCACAGAAGGGTGCCATTCAGCCCATCTATGCTGGCTTGTATTCAGTGCCAGTCCCTTGCCTTTTCCTTGTAGCCCTATGAGGTACCTTCCCTCAAGGGCCTATCCAATTCCCTTTGGAAGCCCTGATTGACTCTCTATTCACCACCCAAGAAGCAGTGGGGTTTATATATACCCTCAATACCCCCTGCCTGAGAGATTGGTGGAAGCAGAGTCACTGACGGCTTTTGAGAAGTGTCTAGATGGGCACTTAAATCAGCTAGGTGTAGAAGGTTACAGGCGAAGTGCTAGAAGATGAGATTAACACAGATGGTTGCCCTCAAGTCAACATGTATATGGTGGGCCAAGTGTCCTGTTTCCCTGGTGTATGACTCCATGACTCTATAACATTGCGCCCCTTCCCCCACCAGTGTTATCGGCCTCTCACTTTAAATCCAAGTCTCCTGGTCCTTCTACCAGCTTCTCTCCATTAACCCTATAAAACCGTCACAATCTTGCAAACCTCCATCACGTCTCCTCTCGTCGCCTTGTTTATGTTTGATACAAGACCCGTAAGCAACTCCTGCCGTTCTGTTGTAGCTTGCCCGGGAGGTCCTGAAAACCCATGCAATTCCCACGGTGTGTGCAATGATGAGTACACAGGATCAGGAAACTGCACATGCAACCCTGGATTTAAAGGCACCGCTTGTGAGCTCTGCTTGCCTGGGCACTGGGGACCTGATTGTACAGGTAAGATTATACTGAACAGAAACCAGTTTCCAGTCATTTCTCCTGAATGTCACAACACTTAATGTTTTATCATGCTAATTGTGTTGTGTATGAATCAGAACTCAATAAGCTGTGAATTTTGATTCTCTTCCAGAATGTGAGTGCACTGACAATGGAAAATGTGAAGATGGTATTGAAGGGCAAGGGACTTGTTTCTGTGATGAAGGATGGACAGGTGTCCGCTGTGAAACACAACTCGGTACGAAAAGAGCAAATGAATGGCGCCATGTGCTGTAAATTGGCAGGGTATTTTCATAATTATTTAGTCATTAGCAGTTATTGGAAGGATGCAGAGGCTTTGGAGAGGGTGCAGAAGAGGGTTTACAAGGATGCTGCCTGGATTAGAGAGGATTAGCTACAAGGAGAGGTTGGACAAACTTGGGTTGTTTTCTCTGGAGCGGCGGAGGCTGAGGGGAGACCTGATAGGAGTTTATAAGATTATGAGAGGCATAGATAGCGTACATAGAACATAGAACACTACACCACGGTACAGGCCCTTTGGCCCACAATGTTGTGCCGACGTTTTATCCTGCTCTAAGATCTACCTAACCCTTCCCTCCCACACAGCCCCCTATTTTTCTGTCATTCACATGTACAGTCGGTATCTTCTCCCAAGGTCAAAATGTCTCATACTAGAGGGCATGCATTTGAGGTGAGAGGGGGTAAGTCCAAAGGAGATGTGCGGGGAAAGTTTTTTTTTCCACAGAGTGTGGTGGGTGCATCCTTGTACAAGACGGTGGTGAGGTTGCACTTGGAATATTGCGTTCAGTTTTGGTCACCCTGCTATAGGAAAGATACCAGTAATCTGGAAAGAGTGCAGAGGAGATTTACGAGGATTTTGCCGGGACGGTGGTGGAGGTAGGTACGATAGAGGTGTTTAAGGGGCTCTTAGATAGGCACGTGGATGTGCAGAGAATGGAGGAATATGGACTTGTGTAGGCAGAAGGGATTAGTTTAGTTAGGTGTTTAATTACTAGGTTAATTAGCTGGGCACAACATTGTGGTCCGAAGTACCCGTTCCTGTACTGTGCTGTTCTATGTTCTATGCTGGCATTTAATGGCCATCCCTAATAGCCCCTGAACAGAGAAGGCATTTAAGGACCATCTATATTGGTGGGTGTAGAGTCACATATGGAGGGCCACGGTGGTGCAGTCAATGGTACTGCTGCTTCATAGCTTTAGTGATCTCAGGTCCTGACTGTGTGGAGTTTGCATGTTTCCATGTGACCATCCTTGTACAAGACCCAGGTGAGGCTGCATTTGGAATGTTGTGTTCAGTTTTGGTCGCCCTGCTACGGGAAAGATGCCATTAAGCTGGAAAGAATGCAGAGGAGATTTACAAGGATTTTGCCAGGACGAGAGTTATGGAAAAGAGGCTGGGACTTTATTCACTAGAGAGTAGGCAAATGAGGGGTGATTTTACAGAGGTGTATAAAATGCTTGAGGGGCAGAGAGATGATGAATGCGCACAGTCTTTTTCCCAGGGTTGGGGAATCAAGAACGAGAGAACATGGGTTTAGAGTGAGCAGGGGGAGATTTAATAGGAACCTGAGGGGCAACTTTTTCACCCAGAGGGTGATCAGTAGATGGAACGAGCTGCCAGAGGAAGTGGTTGAGGCAGGTACATTAACAACATTTAAAGGGCACTTGGACAGGTACATGGATAGGGAAGGTTTAGAGGGATATGGGCCAAACGCAGGCAAATGGGACTGGCTGAGATGGGTGTCTTGGTCGGCATGGACCAGTTGGGCCGAAGGGCCTGTTTCCGTGCAGTATGACTCTATGACCGCATGGGTTTCCTCCAGGTGCTCCAGTTTCCTCGCACATCCCAAAGACATGCAGGTCGGTAGGTTAATTAGTCACTGTAAATTGCCCCAAGTGTGTGGCCAAGGGGTAGAATCTTGGGGGGGCGAGTTGACAGGAATGTGGGGAAAATAAAACATGGGATTAGTGCAAATGTGTTCTTGATGGTTGGTGTGGACACAGTTGGCTGTGTTGTATGACATTATGGCATAAACCAGACCAAGCAGATTTTCTTCCCGAGACGATATCCGAAAGATAAGATATCTTTATTAGTCAGATGTACATCAAAACTCTCAGTGAAATACATCTTTTTGTGTAGTGTTCTGTGGGCAGCTCGCAAGTGTCACCACACTTCCGGCGCCAACATAGCATGCCCACAACTTCCTAACCTGTACGTCTTTGGAATGTGGGAGGAAACTGGAGCACCCGGAGGAAACCCACGCAGACATGGGGATAACGTACAAACTCCCTACAGACAGCAGCCAGAATTGAACCCGGGTCTCTGGCTATGCAAAGCATTATGCTAACTGCTACACTACCATGACAATCTGGTAGTTTCACAGTTGCTGTTACTGAGACTTACTGTAATTACTTGAATTTAAGTTCCCCAGCTACCACGATGGGATTTGAACTCGCATCTTGGGATCAATGGGTCCAGAACTCTGGCTGCTAGTCCAGTGTCTTAACCACTGTCCTACTCTGCACCCTGAAGTTCATTCACCTGCACCCTGAAGCTGTCCTGTTAAATATGTACTAATAATCAGCATTACAGCCACAAAAGTGCTTTGATCTCTGTTAAGTCATTTTATTGGTCCAGATAATTGAACCAGCCCTTCATCTGGACTTGTTGCATGGTCCTGGACCGGATAGATCTGTTCTCAATGATCTTCCACACGTAGCAGATGTAGTGAAGCCTCAGTGGCAAGTAGCATACCACAGAGTCCCTGCCCCCGGATCACCCTGATGTTCTTTGACAGAGGGCAGGAATTTACCTCCTGCCAAAGCCTGTCTTGTTTAGTTGCAGTTTTTAATTTTGTCTGATATTAGAGACATTTATAAATTATTAAAAGTGATACCAATATTTTTTAAAAGTTATATAAAATAAGGCCATGAGATACAGGAGCAGAATTGGGCCATTCGGCCCATCGAGTCTGCTCCAGCATTCAATCATGGCTGATTTTATTTTCCCGCCTTCTTCCCGTACCCTTAACCCCCTTACCAATCATGAACCTATCAATCTCTGCCTTAAATACACCCAATGACTTGGCCTCGGCAGCCCTCTGTGGCAAATATAAAGTTAATCAAAAAATAAAGCATTTACAAATCAATAATGACATTCAGCAAAAGTAAAATAATTTAAAAAAAACATTTACTGCTTTTCTCCAGGCAAACAATCGCCATTCGGATAAATGGGTTGTCCTATTCTAACCCTGGCTGGCTGGTGTAGGATGGCACAGGGGGATTTCCTCAGTGTAAGTGTTGGAGAATCCCAGCAAGACCAGACTCCATGTTAAGCCAAGCAATGGAACAGAGTGACAGGTGTGATGGCATCTGTCACTCAGTGAGTCCCACACTTGGAGCGAGTCTGCCTAAATTTGGAATATCTGGCGATTCCCTTTTGAACCACTGACCAAAGTATGACGCAGACATGTGATCCCCAATCTTCTGTTTGTTTCGATAAATCAGCAGAAAGAAGTTACATGGACTTCCGAATTTCCAAGGTGTTCATTTCCAAGAAGCGCTCTGTTGTTGTGCTACAAACTCTACTATTGTATGGTAATGGTCTTGCCTTTTACCTATAGATGTAAAACCGCAGTGTTCCCCTGCTTGTTCTGCTGATGCCATCTGCAAGGAAAACAACACCTGTGAATGCAAACTGTACTATGAAGGTGATGGAAGGACATGCACAGGTGGGGTAACTTTCTCATCTTGTGTTACCTGTGGTAATGTGCATATATAAAGTGGGAGGATGGAGAAGCTTCCCAATAGGAATTAACATGGGAAGGAGTAAGGAAACAGTCCTTTCACCCTGATCTTCCTTCCAATGGCTGGTCTGTGACCCAATTCCAAACATCCCATATTCCTTAAAACCTTCAGTTGTGTGGGCTGTTTATGTCTGCACCAAACACCCTCATATATAACGTTCAATTCTATTGTGACCCCATTCCCATCCCCAAATGAGTTGAAATCTAAGCTACCAACACAAATAAGATCCTACAGTTCCAATTCAGGGGAAGTCCGCTGACAAGTAAAAGCACTACAAACAGAACCTTTCCAAATCTCCAAGCCGTAAAGTTCAACCAAGGCAAACAGAGGGTAGGGAAGGGGCTGGCTGATGATCTTGGTCAAGTCAATACATTGCCTTCCCTGGAAATAGAGTGGATGTACATAACTAGGGGACTTCCAAGGAAGACCATGGTGTGCAGGGCTCTGGATGCAATATATAGCTAACAGCAAAAAATAAATGTTATTGAAAGCCAGCTTCTCTTGTAAAGAATGATCCTTCCAATTAGCACACTACAGGGGAATGTAGAAACGTACCTCAGGGCAAAGGTAATCAATCAGAAGGAATACAGAACATGAATGGGAACTGAGTCTCACCCAGCCATCCCAGCCTTATCCCATGACGTCAGGGATCTTATTCCAGAGACACCTGCATGGTTCTGGGAAATAATTCAAGAAATATACACTCTGGATCTGAGTCTATTTGGACTTGACTCTGGGCACCTCTAATATGAACATCCATGGCAGAAATACACAAATCTACAGGAATAGATGGGGTATCATTGCCAGCCACAAGTGCCTCTAATTTATTTTAAAATATGTTAGCATTTGTTTTATGTTAAAATCCAAATTACTCCCCTTCCATCATTCTTCTAGTCTTCCTGTGTCCCTATAACATTTCCATCCCATCATAACACTATCATAAAATCTAGCATATGAGCCACACCAATGAATAAGCTGCTTCCTTGGGTTCAAAATACACGTATAGGAGAAAAGATTTAGGACATCAATTTTTTTTAAAAAATTCAAGTTTAGACACCTTGTTTTTTTAATTATTAATTTTCAGTGTTAAATTTATTGATTTTAAGACTTCAAGTAAAATATGAGCAAGCAGAAGACAGACATGAATGAGCAGAATTAACATTGAATTCTACTAAGCCTAATTTTATTTTGAGAACACACCAGTGTATAAGTCATACAAGCGGACAAGTTGTTCTTTGCTTCCACCCCTTTCAAACATACCTGGAAAGTATTTGTGAGTAAGAAAGTGCATTTGTTTTTCCAGTAATTCCCATCCAAGGCCACCAACTCTTTGACGGTTGGTTCTTGACAACGACCAGGAGTAATTTTCTGACCCTTTTCCATCCAGTCAGGACAGAAGCTGTGCTCCTGAACATTAAATCAATGGCCTCATTCCATGCCATGTCTTGACGTTTCCATGTTGCAATACCTCGAGAGCAGATTGCCATGGGAATATTTTACTGCAGTAGTACTTAAGCTTATAGAAACATAGAAAATGGGGGTAGGAGGAGGCCATTCAGCCCCTCGAGCCTGCTCTGCTATTCAATAAGATCATGGCTCCCATTTTATCTCAATACCATACTCCCACACACTCCCATTCCCCTTATTAGTGCTGTGTACAAAGTTCTGCTGCAGCTTGTGACTGACTTAATTTCTCATCCTACAACACAGTTGTCGATCAGTGTGCACAGGATAACGGTGGCTGTTCGGAATTTGCCAAGTGCTCTCAAAATGGTGTAAACGTCACTTGCAAGTGTCAAAATGACTACTCTGGGGACGGCTATGTGTGCGATCCGATAGACCGCTGCGCAGATGGGTACAATGGAGGCTGCCATGAACATGCCACCTGTACAGTGACAGGGGCAGTAAGTAAAACGTGCCTCAGTGTGATTTAGTAATAAGTTTAACTACCATTTGCATAAATATAAGTCCATAAGATTTAGGAGCAGAATTAAGCCATTCAGCCCATCGAGTCTGCTCTGCCATTCGATCATGGCTGATTTATTTTTCCCTCTCAACCCCATTCTCCTGCCTTCTCCCTATAACCTTTGACAACCTTACTAATCAAGAACCTATCAACCTCCACTCTGGCTAAAGAAATTCCTCCTCATCTCTGTTCTAAAGGGACGTCCTTCTATACTAAGGCTGTGCCCTCTGGTCCTAGACTCTCCCACTACTGGAAACGTCCTCTCCACATCCACTCTATCCAGGCCTTTCAATACTCGGTAGGTTTCAATGAGATTCCGCCCTCATCCTTCTAAACTCCAGCAAGTACAGGCCCAGAGCCAACAAATGCTCCTCATACGTTAACCCAGGATCATTCTTGTAAACCTCTCCTGGACCCTCTCCAACGCCAGCACATCCATCCTTAGATATGGGGCCCAAAACTGCTCACAACACTCCAAATGTGGTCTGACCAATGCCTTATAAAGCCTCAGCATTACGTCCTTGTGTGACATGTGATCACTTAAGTACTTAAGTGACCACACATGGCAGACAAGAAGCTGCAAACCTAATGCTGTTAACAGATAGATCTCTGGTGGACTCTGACCCAGGCCTGGAGAGAGAGATTGGATTGGATTGGGTTGGTTTATTATCGTCACATGTACCAAGATACAATGAAAAGCTTTTTTTTTGATGCCACCAGACAGATCATGCCATACATAAGTACATTGAGGTAGTGAAATAAAACAGAATGCAGAATATAGTGTTGCAGTTACAGAGAAAGTGCAGTGCAGGTAGACAGATAAAGTGCAAGAGCCATGACGAGGTAGATTGGGAGATTAAGAGTTCAATAGTTCGTCTTTTAGCGTGTGAGAGGTCCGTTCAAGAGTCTGATAATAGTGGCATAGAAGCTGTCCTTGAGCCTGGTGGTACGTGTTCTCAAGCTTTTGTATCTTCTGCCCGATGGAAGTGGGGAGAAGAGAGAATGACTGGGGTGTGAGGGGTCTTTGATCATGTTGGCTGCTTTCCCGAGGCAGAGGAAGTGTAGACGGAGTCAATGGAAGGGAGGCTGGTTTGCGTGATGGACTGGGCTGCATTCACAACTCTCTGCAATTACTTGTGGGCTAGGACTGCTATACACAGCTGTAAACTAATATTTAATTGGCCATAAAGTGCCTTGTGATGACCTGAGGCTGCTATCCAACCCAATAGGACAATGTGGATCTTTATGTTCCACTCAAGCCATTTCCAACCACATGCATCTGTATCTGTTTCCGTTTCTCATTCCCTTCCAGCTTAGATTTCCCCTGACGACACTTCCGCTATTCTTCCCAATTAGCAAGGGAGAATCTTCCCTTTCACGTTCTCCATTGGATTTAGAGTCATAGAGTTATACAGCACGGAAGCAGGCCCTTCAGCCCAACTCATCCATGCTGACCAAGGTGCCCACCTGAGCTAGTCCCATTTGCCTGTGTTTGGCCCATATCCTACTAAACCTTTCCTATCCATAAACCTGTCTAAATGTCTTTTAAACATTGTAATTGTACCCGTCTCTCCCTCTAACAGCTCAATCCATACCCATCAACCTCTGCGTGAAAAGCTTGCCCCTCAGGATCCCAATGGATAGGAGGGGTTTAGGAGACCATAAGGGGTCTTCTCTGTAATGTAACTCTTTATTCTGCATTCTGTTATTGTTTTCCTTTATACTACCTCAATGCACTGTTGTAATGAATTGATCTGTATGAATGGTATACAAGACAAGTTTTTCTCTGTACCTCAGTACATGTGACAATAATAAACCAATTTACCAATTTAGGGGGATATGGGTTAAACGCAGACAATGGGTCTCGCTTGGTGGACACCATTGTCAGCATGGATGAATTGAGCCATAGGGCCTGTTTCCATGCTGAATTACTCAATGACTCTATGACTCAGGTCCACTTTAAATCTTTCTCCTCTCACCTTAAACCTGTACCCTCTAGTTATATTAGTGTTGACCCCAGCAAATGGAAACATCTCAACATCCATCCCTTTAAAATACTTCAAAATTTTTAAGACATTCTCTTCGAACTCCTTACCCTTTCCTTGATTAAAAAAAAGCCTGAACTGTTCTGTCTAACCTGAGTTTATAAACCTTTCAATTGCAACTCCTGTTAATCTTTATAAGGTAAGCATTTCTAATCAAAATCACCAGAAAATACCCAATGTGCGCCATCATTAATTGTTGGCTAACTTTAAGTCCTTTTACAACAGAACAGACGCAAATGTGCATGCAAAAATAACTACATTGGGGATGGAACTAACTGCACAATCAAAGAGGTTCTCGTTAATCGATGTCTCCAAGACAATGGAAAGTGTCATGGAAATGCCAAATGCACTGACCTGCATTTTGAAGGTAAGTGTTATCTACGTAATAATAGACGTATTTAAGAACATAAGAAAATAGGGTCAGAAATCGGCCACTTGGCCTTTCAAGCCTGCCCCACCATTCTGTATAATCATGGCTGATCTGTCCTATATCTCAGCTCCTCTTCTGTACCACTTCTCCAGAACCCTCAAATCTTCAATCTTTCAAAAATGTATCTACTTCCTCTTTAAGTATGCCCTATGTTCGAGTCTCCACAACCCTTCAGGGTAGAGACCACCCTCTGCAAATATAAGTTCCTACAACAAGAATTAACATTAGAATTCACTCCAGTGATTGAAGCTTATGGATCTAGGCTCACATCCCAGTGCAGTAAGATAAGATAAGATTTCTTTATTAGTCACGTACATTAAAACACGCAGTGAAATGCATCTTTTGCGTAGAGTGTTCTGGGGGCAGCCCACAAGTGTTGCCACACTTCCAGCACCAACATAGCATACCCACAACTTCCTAACCTGTACATCTTTGGATTCATGCCATAACAGTGACCTGTGTCTGAAACCATTACACTTTGATGCTAAAATGTAAGTGCACTCTCAGTTAATGGGACTGTTTATTACATAATAAAAATTAACAATCAGATTGTTATTCTGATGTTATAAAACAGCAGATAGATTCTTGAGTCACTGTAATGAACCTTGAGGTTGCTGATGGGCTCTATTTGTCCCACATATTGTATGAAATGTTTTTTCCTTCTTCATTAGACAAAAAAGTGGGAGTCTTCCATCTCCGATCTACAAACGGACAATACAAGCTCAACTATACTGAAGCACTTGAACTCTGCAGTGGAGAAGAAGCTGTATTGGCCACATACAACCAGCTATCCTACGCTCAGCAGGTCTATTTCCTCTTCCCATGCATCCTCAGAACTGATTTGTTTTTACTCATTCTTGAGGTGTAGGTTTATTGGCAAGGCCAGCATTTATTTCCCATCCCCAACAGCCTTCAAGAAGATGATGGTGTGCTACCTTCTTGAACCGCTGTGGTCTTTCTGGTGAGGATGCTCTCACAATGCTGTTGGATAGAGAGATCCAGGATTTAGACCCGGAAGTGATGAAGGAATGGGGATATATATCTGGATCAGGATGGTGTGCAACTTGGATGGGAACCTGCAGGTTGTGGTGTTCCCCTGCACTTATGTCACCTTTGATGGTAGAGGTCTTGTTGAAGGAACCTTAGTGAGTAACTGCAGTGCATTACACATGCCAATTACACCGGGTCACTCTCTCTTCTCCCCTCTCCCATCAGGCAGAAGATACAGGAGCCTGAGGGCACGTACCACCAGGCTCAAGGACAGCTTCTACCCCACTGTGATAAGACTATTAATGAGATGAGATGAACTCTTGACCTCACAATCTACCTTGTTATGACCTTGCACCTTATTGTCTACCTGCAATGCACTTCCCTGTAGCTGTGACACTTCACTCTGTATTCTGTTATTGGTTTTACCCTGTACTACCCCAATGCACTGTGTAATGAATTGATCTGTATGAACGGTATGCAAGACAAGTTTTTCACTGTACCTCAGTACAAGTGACAATAATAAACCAATACCAATATCAATCTTGGAGGGAGGTAATTGGTTTATTATTGTCAAATGTACCGAGCTACAGTGGAAAAAGTTGCTTTGCCTGCCATCCATAGAGATCATTTCACAACATAAGTACATTGAGGTAGTACAAGGGAAAAGCAATAACAGACTGCAGAACATAGTGTTACGGTTACAAAAGTGCAGTGCAGGTAGACAATAAGATGCAAGGCCATGATGAGGTAGATTGTGAGGTCAAGAGTCCATCTTATCGTATTAGGGGACTGGTCAATAGTCATAACAGCAGGATAGAAGCTGTCCTTGAGCCTGGCGGTGCAGTTGAATGGAAGACCTTTCCTGTGTTACGTAGAATAACAAAAAGTTTTATAGAATTAAGTTTCTTCTATGGCACAAAGATAGAAAATGCTGGAAGAATTCAGCCAGTTAGGCTGCATCTGTGGAAAGAGAAACCAGTTGATGTTTGGGATCAGGGACCCTTCCCCAGAACTGGGGTCACAGTGTTCAAAGCAGAGCTGGGGGGAGGACAGAAGACTATGTGGAGATTGGTTAAGACAGATCAGTTGATAAGGAGCATGAGTACAGACCGTTTGGGAGGCATTTTATAGAAACGGGTGAGAAAGGGAAATGATGAGAGGGCAGTTTACCTGAAGTGGCACAATTCAACGTTCATTCCAGAAGGTTGCAGAGTGCCCAGGCAGAAGATAAGACATTGTTCCCCTAGTTTATACTGATCCTCACTATGGCAGTAGACACAGACAGACAGGCTAGTTCTATGGCACTTTTACTCAACTAAGCCTTGTGTTTATGCTACCTGTAAACTTATCTGTCAGATATTCTCGTACCTAGCTTTGCCCTAAGCCTTGTCTCATCCATGCCTCGGCAGCTGTTATAACAATAACTTTCTGTCGAGTATACTCTGCATTAAACTTGACGTGTTTCAGCAAATGTGTTGAATGACCAACGCAGAAACCGTTGGAGGAACTCAGCGGGTCAGGCAGCGTCGATGGAGGGAATTGGACAGTCGACGTCTCGGGTCAAGACCCTTCATCTGGACTGGACTCCTCCAGCGTTTTGTGTGTTGCTCCAGATTCCAGCATCTGCAGAATCTCTTGTGTCTCCGTGTTGAATAGCCTCCTGGTTCTGATTTCAGGCGGGCTATCACATGTGTTCAGCTGGCTGGCTGAGCGGTCAGAGGGTGTCTATCCAAACCAGTTACTCCAATCCGAAATGTGGCGAGGGTCACGTGGGCATCGTGGACTATGGCCCCCGAGCTAACGCTAGTGAAACATGGGATGTTTTCTGTTACAGAATGAAAGGTATGAAAGATCTTACTCCACTCCGTGGAAACCTTTTATGTTGGGGGGAGGGAAGGTTAAAGGTGACGTGAGGGGCAAGTTTTTTACGTAGAGAGTGGTAGGTGCCTGGAATGGGTTACCAGGGATAGTAGTGGAGAGGCTTTTAGATAGACACATGAACATAAAGGGAAGGAAGGGATATGGATGACGCACAGGAAGAGGACATTTAGGTATAATTGGCATCAAGATCGGCACATCATGGGCTGTGCTGTACAGTTCTATGTTCTATGTAATGATCAATAGTTACTCAGCTGTTGCTCATATTTCTACACAGATGTCGAGTGTGCGTGTAAGAAAGGTTACGTGGGTGATGGATATTCATGTAATGGAAACATGTTGCAAGTTCTAACCAGCATCAACAAGTTCTCCTCCTTCTTGACTGTGAGTAGACCTGTTGCAGTCATTGGATAGAATGTGGGAACAGGCCACTGGTTTTATATAGAGAATTGCCACATCCTGTCCACTGAAAGTCATTTCAAAAATTTATATTTTACACTATTTTAGATCTTTATCCATCCACAACTTATATTCTGCCTGGGTAAGGCTACAACCCGATGGCAAGAACATTGAATTCTCCAATTTCAGGTAACCTGCTCCCCCCCTCTGTCCCTTTTCTCTCTCCTGCTGACCTGCCCAGTTCCTCCCACACCCGCTTCAGCCCCCATCACCCAATTTCTTTCCCCTCGTCCACCCACTCTATCCGCCCATCACCCACACACTCCCCCCCCCCACTGTTCCCATCTGCCCTCCCCACCTCCCTTATTTGGTTCCACGCTCCACCTTCCTCTCTGATCAGATCCCACCATCTGCAGCCCTGTGTCACCTCCACCTCTCACCTCCCGGCCTCTGTCGCTATTCCCCAACTTCCCTCCTCCATCCGCCTCTCACCCCTCCTCACCTGGATCCACCTGTCACCTGCCAGCTCTTGCTCCACCCCTTCCCCCTCCCCTCCTTATACCGACTATCTCCCATCTACTCTTTCAGTCCAGATGAAGGGTCTCAATCTAAAACGTCGACTGTCCATTTCCCTCCACAGATGCTGCCCGACCCGCTGGGTTCCTCCAGCAGTTTGATTTTCACTCCAGACCCCAACATTTGCAACCCTTGTGTCTCCTGTGTTTATGCCTGTCTAGCCTCCCTCTAACAGACTTGCCTCATCAGAACATCCACCATCCTTTCTCCTCCGTAAGCATGTTAACTGCCCTTTAAGTGCTTCCCTGCTATTTGCTTCAACTATTCCATCTGCCAGGAAGTTCCACATGCTAACACTCTCTGGAGGGATTTTTTTTTCCCTGAATTCCTTAACAGATTTACTACTGACTCTCCTGGAATTATGACACACTGAGAAACTGGACCCATTTCCCTGTGCTTTACATGCTTAAGTTTCACTTAGAAGCCGTTCTGTATGTGTCAGTGTGTGCTGGCAATTGTTTCTGGGTCGGTTTGTGACCATCAGGAAACTGGCCTGTGCACTTCCATTTGTGTGAGAAAGGCTGAACGGTCACAGCCTAAAACATTGACTGTTTATCTCTCCATAGTTGCTGCCCAACCTGCTGAGTATTTCCTGCATTTTCTGTTTTTATTTTAGATTTCTAGCATCTGCAGTATTTTTTTTGAATTTTCACTTCCATTTGTGACTTGCATTAAGTGTGTCAACACAAAGACATTGCACAATGTGAAGCAGCCATTTCCACATTTACCAACACAAAATTGGCTCTCAAAGGTGCAACCTACTACCTGTTTTTTTTTCACTCACAGTAAGACGCTGCAGCAAGTTGGCATGAAGAAATGATATGGCTCCCACCAGGCTCATTTTTATTTGCAACACTTTTGTTCACAAGTATCATGGCCAAATATATCAGTGCCAAATCTGGTATCATTGGCTCCTCGATGAGTCCATAGGTGGCAGTGGTTTACAGCCACTCACAGCAGGGAATAAATAGGGCCACAACATTGCATGGTGGGTGGAGAGATGCATCAGAGGGTACTGTGTCCTCCTTCCACCCTCCCTCCCACCACTTTCCCTCATCCCCACGGGGAAACCAACAGCTAACATGCATAAACAGAGTACTTAAAAACAAGAGACGTGTATAAAACAAGTTAATCTTTCCAAAGGGAATTGGATAAAGCCTTAAAAAGGAAAAAATGTACAGCTATAGGGAAAAGGCAGGGATGCAGGACTAAACTGAATAGTCCTACCAAACATCCAGCACTGCAGTAGATAGGGAATACAGGTACCTCATTTGATGTGTTATTCAATGGCATACACCAAACTAAGTGTGACAAGATGGAATAATATTTCTCATCAATACCAAAGTAAATCTGTAAAAAAAAATCCCTTAAGTTACATAAGTTTAATATTTAATCCCATTCAATGAAAAACACTACAAAATATCTAACCATTTAATTAAATTTATATTCTCTTTGGTCTCCTTGAAGAAGTGAAACAGTGCTCCTTATAACAACTGTTTGAATTGTAGGGTACACGGCAATGGTTTATTGAGAATTGCGGCGGTTGGTAACATAGAACATTTCAGCACAGGAACAGGCCCTTCGGTCCACAATGTCTGTGCCGACGATGACACCAATTTAAACCAATCTTATCTGCCTGCATGTGGTCTACATCCCTCTGGCCCCTGCCTGTTCATCTGCCTGTCTAAATGCCTTGCATGTCACAATCATATCTGCTTCCACCCCCACCCCTGACAGCACATTCCAGGCACCCACCACTCTCTGTGTATATAAAAAAAATCTTGCCTCATAAATCTCCTTTAAGCTACTATGCCCTTTACTATTTGACATCCCCACCTTGGGAAAAAGACTCTTATCAACGCCTCTCAAAATTTTATAAACTTCTATCAGGTTGTCCCTCAGCTTCTGACGCTCTAGAGAAAATAAGTTCATCCAACCTCTCCCTATAACTTATACACTCCAATCCAGGCAACATCCTGGTGCACGTCTTTTGTACCCTCTCCAAAGCCTCCACATTCCTCCTGTAATGTGGCAAACAGAACTGAAGGGGTTGTTGGGCAGTTAAGAGTCAAGTTCATTGTTGTGGTTATGGAGTCACATACAGACCCCACCAGGTACAGGGAACACAATTCCCTGCAGAAGTACTCAGTGACCTGGATAGGTTTTAAATAATGATCTGTCGCTGATCTGGTGAAGCTTGGAAATGTAACTGACATACCGTTTTCTTATTTCCAGCAAATTCTCAATTATGCAAACACCACGTTGAATGGTAGACGGTTTGTGGAAGTTCTCACTGATCTGTCTCTCAAAGGCACCTTGTTTGTTCCAGTCAACTCTGGGTTCTACGAAAATACGGTAAGGATTCAAAGTGTTCTTAGAACAAACTAAAATGAATTAACTGGGGCATAATAGAGAATCAAGGGGCACACACATATCTACCTATACACAAGAATTAGGAGTAGACATGGGCCTTTCGCTCTGTCAAACCTGCTCTGCAATTTAATAAGATCGTGCTGATCTAATTGTAACCTCAACACTTCATTACCTTCACCCCCTTCATTATTCCATCTACACTTCACCAGATGGAAATGTGGCCATGGACTGAATTCCCACCCAGCGGAAGATGCCTGCAGCCCTGCAACAGCGGGCAAATCCACCCCACCAGTCTCCTGAAATGCTCATTCGTACGTACTTGCTGTACATAAGTCAAGCGTACGTAAGGTGGGGAGGACCTGTATCTAACTCTGCTTCTGCTGCTCTTTAAGGAAGAAAGTTCCAAAGACTCACCTGTCTCTGAGAGAGAAGAAAAGTCCTTCATCTCTGTCCTCACTGGGCAACCATTTATTTTTAAAGAGTGATCCCTAATTCTAGATTCTCTGTCAAAAGGCAACACCCTCTCTCCATCTACCCAGTAATATATATTATAGTGATTACTCAGTTATTGGTCACAAGTTCATAGAAACCAGCCTCCCCTCCGTGGACTCTGTCTACACTTCTCACTGCCTCGGTAAACAACATAATCAAAGACCCCACCCACCCCGGACACTCTCTCTTCTACCCCCTCCCATTGGGCAGAAGATATAAAAGTCTGAAAGCACGTACCACAAGGCTCAAGGACAGCTTCAATCCCACTGTTATAAGACTATTGAATGGTCCCTTTGTACAATAAGATGGACTCCTGACCTCACAATCTACCTTGTTGTGGCCTTGTACCTTATTATCTGCCTGCACTGCACTTTCTCTGTAGCTGTAACACTATATTCTGCATTCTGTTATTGCTTGTACCTTGATGTACTGATGTGATGAAATGATCTGTATGGATGGCATGCAAAACAAAGTTTTTCACTGTACCTCGGTACATGTGACAATAATAAACCAATTTACCAAATTTACCAACTTACAGATTTCAAGGTTCTTGCAATAGAATTATAGTCCCAACTACCTGTGACCTCCTGACAACATCTTCCTGAAGTGATCATGCAGTAAAATAACCAATGGGCTGTAGCAGCTCATATCAAGATATCCCACGGGGTGACAGATAGGAGCCCCAGTAGGATACATTGACTAAACTCTAACAATGATTGTTTTTATTCACAGACCCTGTCTGGACGCGACATAGAACACCACTTTTCCACTCACAGCGGCTATGTATACCACAAAATGCAAAATGGAACAGTCATTCTAAGTAAGATTGGTCAGCCTCTACTCATAACAGAAACAAAAAGTAGTCTCCCTCCGAGTCCAGAGTTCAGTCAACAGGTTGGAAAGCGAGTGAACGACAGGCCAATTGTTGCCTGGGACATGGTTGCCTCAAATGGTATCATTCATGCCATCAACAAGCCTTTACAGGCACCTTCTGAACCAGTAAGTTATCGTACAATATACCTACAAGACATATAAAAGAAAGCATTTCATGTACAATTAGAATTAAGTTCTATTTATGTCCATTCTGCCAAGGCCAGTATTTTATTGCCTTCTATATTTCTTTGAGCCATCAGCTCTACTAGCTGCACCACTGTACCAGTAAGGCATAGGTTTTATTAGTGTATGAGCTATCAGATATGCAAGGAGTGTCCAAACTACAACCTAGGGAGCAACTGTTGTGCCTCTTGAACTGAATGACCTCCTTCCATACTGTAATAATTCCAGAACTCTATAGTTCCAAGTTACAGTGATTCCACCCTCAAACCTCAGTTCAGTCCCAGTTGTGCTTATATTTCATTGGCTTCATTTAGAGACACAACAAGTCCTGGCCAAAATGGAGATGGTTGAATCATTTCTCAGTCAATCATCTGCTGTACATGATTCATTTTGGTAAATGTCCTCCACTCACTGCTTTTAGCCTGAAAAATAATCCTGCTATTATTGGGAGACTTTGCTAAAGTTTTATAAAATTTGAGGACAGTCATTAATGTTGTAGGTAAAAGAACTTCTGGTGTGGTTTTGGTCATTTGCTTGGAGACTCCAAATTCTGACAAAATTCTGACACCAACTCATTGGATGAAACGGCAGTGTCAATATTCACTGAATAATGTAGGGTCAATATGGAGGAAAGATTTCTTAGTGTTTTGGACTGATGGTGAATAAGTCAGAATGTCCATTTCCACCAGAATCTGATACAAGTAACAGCTGCAAATTAACGAGAACATGGATTTAAATTTTACACGTGTTCTCGTGGGTTCAATATAGGCAAAGAGTTTTGCAACAGGGCCAAGCAGTCAATTCTTGTTTCTTTTGTCTCCATTTTCTGACTAAGGCCAGGTGAACAGTTGATTCATAGACAAGATGCTGCAGATGCCGGAATCTGGAGCAACGAACAACCTGCTGGAGGAACTCAGCGGGTCGAGCAGCGTCTGTGGGGGGGAAAGGAATTGTCAACGTTTCGGGTCCTGATGCAGGGTTTTGACCTGAAACGTCGACAATTTCTTTCCTCCTGCAGGTGGTGCTCAACCCACTGAGTTCCTCCAGCGGATTGTTTGTTGCTGTAGGTTATTCATGGGCTCATCAACTCCAGCATCGATTTCTGATCAGACAATAGGAAGGTCAAAAAATGATGAGTTGTTTGCTCAAAGTGACTGTTTTGACTGTCCAGAAACCTTCTCCCCACTCCCCGCTCAGACCCCACACTTCCCAAACCCCAATCCCCTTGAAAGCTTTCAGTACCGTTGTAGAAATCAAACTGTGTCTGCGATCTGAGTGTGGTCACCACTCCCAGAATGTAGAATCCACTACCGTCATTCCACCCTTGATGGCGATAGACAACTTAACTCTGTAAACCTCCCTAAACCTCTCCAGCTGTCTCTCCCTGTGTAAGTTGGTCCTCAAAGACCCACCTCCTTGACCAAGCCTTCAGTCGCCAGTCCTGATATTAAACCTCCATATTGCTCCTGTCAGTCTATTACACAAACCAGCCTCCCCTCCGTGGACTCTGTCTACACTTCCTGTTGTCTCAGGAAGGCAGCCAACATAATCAAAGACCCCCCCCAGCTTGGTCATTCTCTCTCTTCCCCCCATTCATCGGCAGAAGATACAAAAGCTCCAAAATGTGCACCACCAGGCTCAAGGACAGCTTCTATCCTGCTGTTATAAGACTCTGAAATGGATCTCTTGTACGATAAAGATCTTGATCTCTCAAATCTACCTTGTCATGACCCCTGCGCCTTATCATCTGCCTGCACAGCACTTTCTCTGTAACTGTAACACTATACTCTGCATTCTGTTATTGCTTTTCCCTTGTACTACCTCATGTACTGATGTTTTGAAATGACCTTTATGGATGGCTTGCAAAACAAAGTTTTTCCACTGTGTCTTGTCACAGGTGACAATAATAAACCAACTTCCAATTACTGAGAGACACCACAGATCATTTTTACAACATTAACAATGGTATCACAGTGCACAAGATCGTTGTTATTGAATCACTACTGAATGTGTAATAACTTATTGTCTGTTGCTAGGTTAAACCTATCGCTGTTCACACCGGAGTTGGCCTAGGGGTATTCTTTGCCTGTCTGCTGGTAATAACTAGTTTGGCAATCACTGCGTATTATTACTACAATCACAGAAGGGGACCGTTCAGCTTCCAGTACTTCAAGGTAATATATCAACTGTGCAAAGGCATTGGGAGGGATAATCCCTCCACTTCGGACTCCTCTTAAATCTTTCTGGGGTTTGATTTGATTTTAGCTGTTTAACTTGTATCCAAGATTTCCAAATCACGTTAATGACTGGCACCTTAAAAGGTAACAGTAGCACACAATAATGTAACCCCACCTGCCCTTTCTCTCTCTATCCCCCGCCCCAAACTGGGTGACTCATCTGCACTAAGTATAGGTTCAGGAACCAGAGCTACATCGTTGTGTTATTGCTTTCAATCATCTGTGGATTTGACGCAGGATGTTAAATTAGAATTGGATGCAAATATCGCTACTGTTGTCTGATTCAATTAGACCAGAAATTTCAGTAAGAGTGCACAAACCCCTTGGATATTGAGGTTCTCATTCCATTGTCCATGAACAGCAAACTGAGGCAATATTTTCCAATAAGTACTAGCTAGTACAGGTAGCAATAAAATCCAATTTTAACATCCGCACAGGAATGGTTGGACAAATAAGGACCACAGTTTGCCTTCTCCCACCCTAGTGGTTAGTTGGGTCAGATCCAGCAATCTAAAGTCCTTCTGGTGCCACCATGGACATTCCTGTGCCCCATGTAGAGAACCAAATGCGTAAATGCCGTGGAATATCTGAATTTCTTCTCTGCGTACATGTTGAGGGCTGTCCATCTCTTCCACCAGATGTACAGTGGGTTATCCCAAAGCAATGGAGTGAACTCAGCCATCAGCTTGTGATAGTTTGAGAGTAATATTCTGACCACTGCTTCCTCCATTACATTGTGGAGCTGAAATTATCAGTCAGCAGCTTCAGAGAGTTTCCCTCTCAGACCAGCGAGATTTGAAATATGCTCTTCACAGGCAGGTTACATCAGTGCGTGAGCACGGGGACATAAATTTGTCACATTCCCCAGAAATCGCAGCTTTCTGGTACAACAGTATTGGGACCATATTCATGAACACCTTGGCCAAGGGGGAGGTGATCAAGGTGCACCCAAGATCACCCACGATGTAGTGTATGGTTGGGTGTGACCAGACCCCCACTCCAAAAACTGGTACAGGATGGGGTTCCCATTGGAGCCACACCCATGGTTCATGAGGTTCATTCACCAGCTATACCATCTGATACATTGATAGTGGAATTATTGATTAGTCCACAGAGGAGATCTCCCAGTAATGGAGATGTGAGAACCATGGACCTGAGGTCATTTCCTTACTTATGATTCACATTCTTTCCTTCTAAAAATGAAAAGAGTCCATCAACACTGAATCTGAATGAATCAATGCCATCTGCGTACTGTCATCCTGGAAGGGGCTGTTCCAATGGGCAGTGTTTCTGCAGAGTTTGAAGTTACCGCACTTCCAGCACAGTCTGTGTTCTGTGGTCCTGTTGTGCTGGTTAATAATTCGTCACGATGCAAATAATCCAACACTAACCTCCTCCTGCCGTACAAATCTCCAGGACTTTTGTCATCTTCCAATTCTGGCCTCTTGCTCATCTCTATACAATCACTCCACCATTGGGACCAGTCACGACCTAAACCTCTCCTTCCCTCTTTCCTTCTTTAAGGCATTTCTTATAGTCTACCTCTCTGAATGGCATGTCCCCTTTGACACTCACCAACTTTTACCAATGCACCATAGAAAGCATCCTATCTGGATGCATCACGGCTTGGTGTGGCAACTGCTCTGCCTAGGAACGCAAGAAACTGCAGAGAGTTGCGTACACAGCCCAGCACATCACAGAAACCAGCCTCCCCTCCATGGAGTCTGTCTATACCTCTCGCTGTCTTGGCGAAGCAGCCAGCATAATCAAAGACCCCACCCACCCAGGTCATTCTTTCTTCTCTCCTCTCCCATCAGGCAGAACATACAGGAGCCTGAGGGCACATACCACCAGGCTCAAGGACAGCTTCTATCCCACTGTGATAAGAATACTGAACATTTCCCTTATACGATGAGATGGACTCTTGACCTCACAATCTACCTTGTTATGACCTTACACCTTATTGTCTACTTGCAATGCACTTCCCTGTAGCTGTGACACTTTGTACTCTGTCATTGTTTTTACCCTGTACTACCTCAATGCTCTCTGTACTACCTCAATGTAACTGCACTGTGTAATGAATTGACCTGTACGATCAGTATGCAAGACAAGTTTTTCACTGTACCTCGGTACGTGACAATTATAAACCAATACCAATTATCTTCCCTGGTATCTCCTGATGTGACTCAGTGTCAATTTACTTTCACAGTCTGAAGATGGAGAAGGTGTATCATCATTCAATGACGAGATCCCTTCCAGGTTCGATAACCCGATGTACAACAAGTTCACGTCTACAGATGACGGTGAAGAGCCCTTTTCCGTAAGTTACACCGGGAGGTGATTGGTGCAGAATTAAATGTGTATCTTTTCTGTTACCACATAAACTGAGTCCTAATACATTTACACATTAATTAGGTTTATATAATTCTAGTTAAAAATCAAAAAAATTACACATGCTGCAAAATTAAAACAGAAAATGTTGATAAAAGGTCTTTAACTTTAAACATTACCTCAATTCATCCTGTTGGTTAAGGTAATGAGGCTTTGCAGGAACTGGATTAAGGTGTCTGCCCTTTTGAGAACGATTAGCCAGTGAGCTCTAAAGTGTGGGTGAAATATAAGGTGTGAGGAATGTAACACCCCAGGTTTATATTACGTAGAATACCAAACCAGCATTTGATCCAACTGTTCTGTTGTTTCTGCTCCACAAGAGCAGGGTCACATAGTGGTGCAGCCAATAGAGTTGCTGCCTCACAGTTCCAATGACCCAGGTTCAATCCTGACCTCCAGTACTGCCTCTGTGAATTCCGCACATTCTCCATGACCACATGGGTTTCCTTCAAGTCCTCTGCTTTCCTCGCATATCCCAAAGACGCGTGGGTTGGTAGGTTATTTGGCCACTGTAAATTGCCCCTAGTGTGTAGATAAGTGGTAGAATAGGTTACAGAGAAAATTAGTGGGGGGAATGGGATTGATCTGTGAGTTAGCATAGACTTGATGGGCTGAATGGCTTCCAATGTTGTAACAAAATATGGGGAGGGAATAAAAGCATTCCTTCTTTTTCCAATCCAGAAACAAGTTGGCTCCTGTTACAGCAAAGGTTTGGTGAGTGGGAAAGGGCACCTACAAAAACAGACCTGCAGGCACGGTTGGAAGCTCATGTTGAGTAATTGTCTCTTAATTTTCCACAGGATGAACATTGATGTCAACAAATATTGGTCTTCAACAATAGCAGCGTCAACATTGTTATGCGTGGGCCTCGCTACCCAAAAATCCTGGACAATTATCACTTGCTAGCCATCGTAAGTTACCATGACGACAACATTTATGGCCTTCTGTCAGTGAACTTTGGAACCAGAAGCAGATTAGGAGATGGAGAACATCTTTGGTCAAGGAGAACGGATCGATGAAAATTAATTCTATATTTTAAGTATCTTCTAGTACCCTTTCAAATAAAATCAGCAAATTTGCTTAGAGCAGTGACTGTAAGGTTATAATATTTAGCAAAGAGACCTCAACAAAAGTGAAAAAGAAAATGTGTTTAAAAACTGAAGTTTGTACAAGAAAATTGTAGGAAATATTGGGTTACATTTTGATTTTGAATTAAAAGGTTTGGTTTCATTTGAAAATAGGATGTTTACCTCCTTCCTCCTCATTCAGAAACGCAAGCCGGACTATCATTTATGAGCACTGAGGTTGTACTGATGGCCATTGGCTTGGCTGGCAGTCCGTACACTGCAAGTGCTGGGCAGGAGCACACAGAGCAGACGCGTCACCATTTCAGGCAGCTTGCAGCATCGAGTTGATACCAATGCCACCATAATGGACCCTGGCCTCGCACAGCTGGTCATGTTTGGAGGCTGGAAGGATCCCCTTCTCTACCAGAACCATAGGAAGGGACCGTCAAACCAGCAGTAGATTGATTGTGAATTACTGGTTGTTGCTAAGAGTCTACCAGGGTTTCTGGAGCTCTTCAAACCTACTAAACATTGCAGTAAGTGGGATGACAAATGCTGTAGGGCTTCATCCTGGTTTCAAGGCCTCTAATATAAATGAGCTGCTACATTGGTAACCCTCAAGGTCCAGGTAAATAAATTGCTCCTTCGTCACCTCTTACTGAGAGTTCTCCCTCTCATTTTCTAGGATGCATGCTATACTGCTGGGGGAAGTGTTACCAATGTAACAGGTCATGTTCTCCTATGCTGTGACATTTTTCTAATGTCTTCCCTCCCCCCCCCCCCCCCCCCCCCCCAAAACTCAGGTCAGTTATAGAAGAGCTGCTGGGACCTAATGTCTCAGGACAGCAGCCCTTTTAATAGTTGAAGTGCATCTACAAGAGTTGGCGATGATGACAGGCTTAAAGTACGAGGTGCATTTGATGTCTCTGGGCCTGTACTCGATGAAGTTCAGAAGGATGGGGTGGGGGGGGATCTCATTGAAGCCCAACACATACTGGAAGGCCTGGCTAGAGTGGATGTGAAGAAGATGCTTCCATTAGTAGGAGAGTCTAGGATCTGAGAGCACAGACTCAGAATAAAGGGGTCTCCCTCTAAAACTGAGATGTGGAGGAATTTCTTCAGCCAGGGGGTGGTGAATCTGTGGAATTCGTTGCCACAGAGGGCTGTGGAGGCCAAGTCACTGGGTGTATTTAAGGCAGAGGTTGATAGGTTCCTGATTGATAAAGGGGTTAAGGGTTACGGGGAGAATGGGGGTGAGAGAAAAAGAAAATCAGCCATGATTGAATGGCGGAGCAGTCCCGATGGGCCAAATGGACTAATTCTGCTCCTGTATCTTGCGGTCTTATGATCCCTTGCTGGCAGGTTGAGCCAATGCACAGTACAGTTAGCACTGGCTGCCCACGGCAGGGACTTACCTGCACTGGGACGAGCAGATGCAGAGATTACTATCCCCATGCTGGTTTTCAGGACTAACCACTGGAAGTTTTTGAAAGACACATAAAGCTCTCCGTTCTCCTCCACTTCCAGTTGCCAAAACATCGGTATTGTCCGGGCGTTTCCTGGAATCCACTCCTAATTTCTTCCACATCATTCATGAGAAAAGTCATAGAGACAACGAATAGAAACACATTCTCTCCACATTTTCTTCTTTAATATTTTAGCCATTTGAGAACTGAGATGGCAAAAAGATATTTACTTAATTATGTAATAAAACATCTGCATGCTTGTCCATTGTGCATCATGGCTTTGAGAACCTTGAGACCATGTATCGAGAGCACATGTAGGGCACCTCCTCACAAGCTACCCCAGCAGGCACCCTCCTTACACATCTGGGCATTCCCCACACTGGCCTCATTAGCCACACGAGAACGGGAGTGGAAGTTGTTCTTGATCCCAAGGGACATCTGAAGAAGTATAGACGTGAAGACTGACATGTCAGTTGGCCAATGGCAGAGGCAGAGGGCAGCTGTAAGTAGGAGGTCACAAGCAATCTCCAGGAACTCGTTAAGGAGAATTGGCAACCCTATCGCCAACCTGCTCCCCTCTCAAATCACAGGGCAACTAGGCTGTCCTAAGCTTGGCCCTGAAGCAGTTACAGAGCTGGTTGGCACATAATCTGGCATTTTTATTTTGTTCTGGAAATGTTACTGAAGTTTTCTTTTAAATACTGGGTCGTCAGTGTGTTGGACAGAAGCAAGTGCACACAGCAAGTAAAGGGTGGCTGGCAAAGGAAGAATGGTTGCTATTCTCTTTCTATTAAACACATCAACAGCTGTGGAGGGAATACTGGACAGAATACAAATGCCAGTTAATACACGAGAAGGTTACAGGCAGGAATAACAAGTCTCCTCTTTATTCAATCCATCTTTAGCAAGGAGTCAGTTTCCAAGGACAATTTCCAAATGTGAAAGTTGCTGGAAGTGGCGCTTTAGAAACCACTAATAATAAATGCTCTCAAGTGGACTTTAAAAAGATATCAAACACACCAAATCCTCATACCTCTCTTTTATTAGTGGCAGTTTACAACAAAGCAATACTTCGAAGATATTCTTAAATCTTACATTATAGGGCAATGACCAAACTGCCAACTACCAGGTTTTGAAATTTAAATGACCTTTTAAAGGCAAGATCAGCAAAACTTTGAAATTGCATTTGCTTACATGCATTTCCACCAATGCAACCATTCTCTGCAATTTCTTGTGCAGGGAAATACAGAATAGAACACATCATAAATTCACCTGTATAGAGAAGCACTGTTATAGTCCACAGAAAAAAAGGAACACAATGCATCTTTAATGCTTCTTGAGCATCATTGAGTGGCCTATGCTTTAAAACCTTGCAAGATAAAATTCCCCTTAAGATAAAAAGATATTTTTAGCACTAAGTCGAAGAAGTTTCATTTATCAATTCAAAACTTAAAAACAACCTTTTCCATAAAGTACTCCTAAACCACTGCAAACATTTAAGATCAATAATTAAAAAGTCAAAGTTAGTATTTCCATGTGGATCTTCATCTTACAATATAGAAACACCAGAATTAGAATTCTAGAACACAGTTAAAAATGCATCTCTCATTTGCATACCCAATCTCTAAATATGCAATTAACCCAATGACAATAATAGAACTATTAAGACCACTTTTATCAAAAGTTTTTCCAATTCAATTGGAAATGAGAAGCTCTGTGGACAAATTTCAGACTAGTGAATATTTAATAAATATTAGTGTCCTGCAATGCCCAAAGATCACAAGTAGATTCTTTTTTGAGCTTACACACATCTCACTGTCACACATCCAGCATTGTTTTCATAATTCACTATCCAGTATAATAGACGGAGCTTATCGGCTAGTCAAATGGTCCCATTGAGGGCATGGGTTTCCGACAGCTCTCCAGTCCAAACACCCACGTACCTCCAGTTGGTTTGAACTGCTCCAATCCAACACAATAATGTAACAATAATATCCAGTTTATAAAAACAACACAAACCACGTACAAGGATGTGGAGGCTTTAGAGAGGGCACAGAAGAGGCTTACCAGGACGCTGCCTGGATTAGAGGACATGTGCTATAAAGGAGAGGTTGGACAAACTTGGGTTGTTTTCTCTGGATCAGCAGAGGCTGAGGGGAGACCTGATAGAGGTTTAAGATTATGAGAGGCAGAGGTAGAATAGACTGCCGGTATCGTTTTCCCCAGGGTCAAAATGTCTAATACTAGAGGGCATGCATTTAAGGAGAAAGAGGGCAAGTTCAAAGGAGACGTTTGGGCAATTTTTTTTTAAGACACAGGAAACGGTGGGTGCCTGGAATGCGCTGCCAGGGGTAGTAGCAGAGGCAAATATGATAAAGGCATTTAAGAGGTTCTTAGGCACGAGTGTGCAGAGAACTGAGGGATATGGACGTTGTGTAGTCAGAAGGTATTAGTTTAGTTAGGCTTTTAATTACTAGTTTAATTATATCAACACAACATCGTGGGCTGAAGGGCCTGTTCCTGTGCTGTACTGTTCTATGTTCCATGTTGTTCTATGTTAAACCTATTAATACACTTTAAAATCACTTTTTTTAAAAAGATAACGCACAGTATTATAGTACAATTTCCAGATGAACCCAGTACATTGAAAGGGTGTGCAGGAACTGGGGACCTCGGGAGTTTCAGGAACAGGAACTTCAGTAAGTTTAAGGGGAGCAGAGGAACTGGGGCTGCAGTGAGTTTTGGGGAGGTCGAGAACAGGGGCCCCGGTGAGCTTTATGGGAACACAGGAAACATTGCCTATGATCCACTAGGATTTCCAAACAGTTGGATTGTGGATTATCAGTTTTAATGTAATCCAAACTAAGTAAATATTATTTCTCATTAACACTCCAGTCCCTTCGCTGCTTACTGCTCTGCTAGACTTTAACCCTTTCAGAGAAGTAATGGCAATATCAAAAGCCTGGCCAACATAATCAGCTGAAGCCCCCAGGGCAGTTGGTTCAGATCCTGCCTGAATGAATGGAATGAAATTTTTTCTCTCCTGGGTGGAATGATCCTAATGCAAACTACGATCCAGCCCAGCTCCTGGAAGGCAGGGAAAGAGGAACAGAAATAACTCCAAAATAATACCCCAGGTGGGGGAAATAGGAAATAAGTCACAAATGGTGAACATACTCAGTGGAGAATCAGAATTAACTCATCAGAAGTTGCAAAAGTTAAAATAAAACAGGTTTTAAGATGCCAAGCAGCAGACAGAACTCAAAGAAAGTTTAGAGAGAGAGCACTTTCTATGCTTCCGGCACCAACATAACACGCCCACAACTTCCTAACCAGTGCATCTTTGGAATGTGGGAGGAAACCCGAGCACCCGGGGGAAACCCACACAGACACGGGGAGAACGTACAAACTCCTTACAGACAGTGGCCAGTATTGAACCCAAGTCGCTGGTGCTGTAATAGTGTTATGCTAACTGCTACACTACCGTGCCTGCCTGTAAAAGATAGCTGGGAGTGCAAGGGTTAATGACTGGCAATGTAGGGGTTAATGATATGCTTCTCATTGTCAGCTTCTTCCCATGGTAAAGAATTACCTCAGCCATGGGCTGATTATAGTTGTGGCTGAAGTGAACTCCAGGTGTGAATAAGAAAGACATGGTTATTTTAGACAGATCCTGTTTTGCTAAAGCTTGCTGTAAGCAATTACTGTAGTGAGTGCAACTTCCCACCAAGCTTTCCCACGAAAGTGGGTGTAAAGATACACACTAACCGAGGCAAATTTGAGTGGGATCAGAACAGAACTCCGGTTACACTGTTTACTCTTTCTCTGTATCCCTCACTCCCGCTAGCGTAACACTAATAAAGCATTGATCATAAGTTCTTTGGTTCTGCTGTTGTCTGATTTATTACAGAGCGCAGGTTGACTTTGACATGCCCACTCACCCCAATCTGTGGCTAACCTCCCCAATAGAGTGGAGACCACATCACAAGCAGGAAATGTAGTAAACTAAACTAGAAGTACAAGTAAATGGCTTCTTCTCCTGCGAGGAGTGTTTGGGCCCTTAAGTCGTGGGGAAGCAGGGGATAAAATGGCACGTGTAACAGCTCCAGTGGTTGTAATGTGAAGGAACCATGGGAAGGGGATTGGGAATTGGTTGGGACCGAAGTCTCAACCAAGAGGGAACAGTCCCTGCAGAGTACTGAAAGGGGAGGGGAAGATACGTAGAGTCATACAGCATGGAAACAGGCCCTTTGGCCCAACTGGTCCATGCCGACCAAGCTAAGCTAGTCCCATTTGCCCACGTTTGGCTCATATCCCTCTAAACGTTTCCTATCCATGTACCTGTCCCTTTTAAACGTTGTTAATGTTCCTGCCTCAAACACTTCCTCTGGCAGCTCATTCCACATACGGACCACACTCTGGGTGAAAAAGTTGCCCCTCAGGTTCCTATTAAATCTCTCCCCTTTCACCTTAAACCTCTGCCCTCTAGTTCTTGATTCCCCAACCCTGGGAAAAAGACTGAGTGCATTCACCCTATCTCTGCCCCTCATGATTTTATACACCTCTATAAGATACATCTGCTAGTACCACAGAAATAACTTGTGTTTACATAGTGCTGCTAATGTGGAAAACCACCTTTGTGGAAATCAAGGACAAAACGTTCCCAATTCAATGTTCAAGAATGTGCAACCAAGGCTGCTAGAAAGAACAGTCACCCCACAGGTTTGGGAGATGGATGTCATACAGTCATAGAGCATAGAAACAGGCCTTTTGGCCCATAGAATCTATGCCAACCCATTAGCCATCCATTTACACTAATTCCCCATTTTATTCTCCCAACATATTTTTTTGAACTCCCCCCAGATTCTACCACTCATCTACAAACAAGGGGAAATTTACACTGGCCAATTAACCTACCAACCTGCATGTCTTTGGGATGATGAATGAAACTGGATTGCTTGGGGAGATACTCATAAGACCACAGGGAGAACGTGCAAACTCCACACAGACAGCATGGGAGGTCAGGATTGAACCCGGGTCTCTGGAGCTGTGAAGTAGCAGCTCTACCAGCTGCGCTACCATACTGCTCACGTATGGGTGGATTTTTGGCATGGATGCAAGCAGACTGGAGAAGATGAGGTTGTTTTCTTCAAGCAGAGAAGGTTAAAGGGAAATCCAAGAGATGTTTGAGACTGTAAGGTACGCCGATGGCAGGAAGGTTTCCCTAGAAGGAAGGTTGATGAGCAGAGCCAGATTGCTACTGACCCCATCAACCCCTTTGGCAAAAGAACCAGAGAGATGAGGAGATTTATTCGAAACAAAATTTTTTTGTTATTACTTGACACATATTGACTGAAAGAGCTGTGGAAACTGAGCCAAACATAATTTTCAAAGAAGGAGTCAGATAAACACTTGAAGTGTTAGAATTTGCAGATTGTGAGGAGGGGGCAGGAGTGGACTACAGGAATCACCTTCTCAGAGGGCCAGCACAGACATGATGGACCAAGTGGGCTACTCCAGCACCATTTGACGCAATGAAACTGTAACAAATCAGATTGAACGGAGTTTAGTCTCGACCACGGTTCGGGATGTTAATACTGCCGTCACATTTTGAAACTTTCCCCAGTTCAATATCACTCCTTGTATAGCATGTAACGAACCAAAGAATGTGCAATTCTGAAGGAACACTGAGCAATTCATAGAACTTGGCAAGAAAGAGATAAATTCAACATTGTAGGAACAAACTAGCTGTTAAGTACTAAGGGAGTCAACCTGTGCCTAAGTTTTGCTTAGCGTCATGGAGGACGGTAACAGACTCATCAGCCCACTGAGTCCACACTGACCATTAAACACCCATTCACAATAATCCCATTTTAATCTCCTCACATTTCCGTCGATTCCCTGTGGATTCTACCACACACCTACACATAAGGGGATTAGTGACCTAACAACCTTACGGGGTGTAATGGAAACCCCAGCAACAGGGGGGAAAGCCACAAGGTCACAGAGGCATACAGCAAGGAAACAGATCCTTCAGCCCACTGAGTCTGTGCTGATCATCGAGTACAGGGAGAACGTGCAAACTCCACACAGACAGGACTGGAGGTCAGGATTGAACCCAGGTCACCGGAACTGTGAGGCAGCAGCTGACTAGCTGTGCCACCGTGCTTCATGGTGAACTTCTGAAGCAAAATAAAATTTACCCAAGAGAGAATTGGGAATGTGATTATTTAACACAGTAGGGAAAATTGGCATATTCTGCTAGGGCCCTCTAAGTACCTTACATGGTACGTTGAATAAGGATTAATGATAGAAAATTTGTGGGATATTTCACAACCATTAACACAAAGGACAACCAGTCTCCCTCTGTCTAACATAAAGATACAAATGTTTTGTTTTCAACCTACACTCTGACATTATGTGACCATCCTCTCGCTCCTTCCCAACTCCTTCCTTCCTCCTCTTCACTTCACAACAACCCTTCTCACCTTTTAGAAACTACTTCAAAACCTGGCTTCACCATCACTTCCCCAATCAGTTCTCTCAGTGATTGGCTTCGTCAACTTCTCAAATGCAAACTCTTGTTTTATGTTTTTTTTTAAAAACAAACATACTGAAAATTATCCCCAATTCTTTACTAAAAATAACCTACAACATATGTAACAGGTCCAGCCAACAATATTACACAAAGCTTACAGACACAGGTAAACAAGACTAACTCAATCGGTACTGGCTAGTAAACTAGGATTGGCAAAAAACGACATTTGACGAACTAATTGCCAGCAGCACATCTACCTGTATGTGGCTAGCACTTTTTTTTAAGCTAAACTTCTTTCAAAAAGAGACTGCAAAACTCAGGGCAGGGTACATTTTGGAGATACATCATGTTAATATTGAAAGTGAATATTGCGAGTGACCTGGCCTCAAGTTGGCCGCTATATACAGCTCCATGCTCATACCTAAAACTAACGTTCAGTACAGGAGGTGGTCTGGTGTGGAGTCCACAACAACATGAACCTTTACTGATCTTTCCTCTGAATAACTCCAGCAGAATGGGAGAGATGACTGTTCCAGATCACATTCTCTTATAAATACTAATCTTTCTTATCCTCTCTCATGAAAAGGCCACCAGCCAACTTTGTCCATTTAAACTCCAAGTCAGACCAGCAAACATTGAGGGTTAGAAGGTCTCTCAAGACAAAAACATTGTTATTCAAATCCTGTCTGGAGCTCAGACAGGGAAAGGATACTGTTACCCAAGCTTGGGTACCCAACTGGTTACCCAAGCAACTCAATCCAGAGAGAAGCTGAGCAGGAAAATGAATGGTAACAATGCTAACTTTCCAGCTTCACCATGGGGAAAGCTTATTTGAACATGCTCCCAGCGCACTCCGTTTCAGTTCACTGGAGTTCATAAATAACAACTTATAAAATGATTAAAGCAAAGCTCTGAGTTGCCACTAGACTGACAGGTACACGCTGGTTAAATGTGCTTTCCACCACATCACTTAATCTGAGCCATCCCTTCGACTTCTGGGCTTCTGGGCACGTTTCCACACAGGTCTGTCCAGAGGGCAGCTTCGTGCTGCAGTGGCGTCCTCCGAGGGTAGAACGTGTTGTGCAGGTTGTAGTTCAAGATGCAACTCAAGGACGCCATGTATATGTCAGCAAAGCGCGAGAGCCGTCGTGAGAAGTAGGTGGGGTTGTGGTGAGTTCGGAAAATGCTCCCAAACTGGGGGTTGAAGATGGTCTTGGTCAGTTCCCTGGAATAGCAAAGAAGCGGTCAGTAGCTGGAACACGGGTAAACATGAGCCTCAACTCTGCATGGGAGCGCGGCACATAACATAGGATGTGGCCATGATACTAATGTAGTATCTACAGGAGGCGCTACCTCAAGAAGGCAACATCCATCATCAAAGACTCCCACCATCCGAGCCATGCCATCTTCTCACAGCTACCATCGGGCAGGAGGTACAGAAGCCTGAAGTCCCACACCATCAGGTTCAAAAACAGCTACTTCCCTTCAACCATTCAGTTCTTGAACCAACCGGCACAACCCTAATCACTACAGTTTAGCAACACTATGACCACTTGATCCCTTTGCACTAAAATGGACTTTTTTTTGTTCTAATTGTGTACTTCCTTGTGAAAAAAAAGTATAAATTATGCTTAATTTGTTTTCCTTGTGAATGCTGCTTATCTGATGCTATGTGCCTGTGATGCTGCTGCAAGTAAGTTTATCATTGCACCTGTCCATACATGTACTTGTGCACATGACAACAAACTCATACTTTGGTCCAGAAGGTTTGCGGTCAATGGTGACCCCCCCGGGCTGTTGATGGTGGTAGATACAACTAAAGTAAGGCCTTTCAACATAGATGGTTTGGGATCGTCAATGTCTGGCACTTAATTAGCTCTACTTATGAGCTTAAATGTGGCCCTCATTTTGGTAAAACTGTGGACATGGGCTGCTTTATTATCTGAGCAACTGTGAATGGAGCTGGAGATTATGAGATAAGATATTTTATTAGTGACATGTACATCGAAACACACAGTGAAGTGCATCTTTTGCACAGGGTTTTTCTGGGGGCAGCCCGCAAGTGTCGCCACGCTTCCAGCGCCAACATAGCACGCCCACAACTTCCTAACCCGTACGTCTTTGGAATGTGGGAGGAAGTAAGGAGCATAGATGGGGTGGACAAGCTTTTTCCCATTATTGAGCGATCCAACACCAGAGGACATGCAATAAAGGTGAGAGGGGGTAGGTTCAGAACAGACATGAGGGGTACGTTTTCTTTACTCAGAGTGGTGGATGCCTGGGATGTGTTGCCTGATAGGGTGGTGGAGGCAAATTCATTGGGGGCTTTTAAGAGGGGCTTGGATGGGCTCATGAATGAGAGGAAAATAGAAGGATATGGGCATTCTGTAGGTAGGAGGGAATAGTATGCCGGCACAACATTGTGGGCTGAAGGGCCTGTTCTGCACTGTAATGTTCTATAAACCAGAGTAAATAAACCACGCAGACACGGGGAGAACATACAAACTCCTTACAGACAGCGGCCGGAATTGAACCTGGGTCGCTGGCACTGTAATAGCGTTACACTAACCGCTATGCTATAGTGCCTGCCAACAAACATCCTTACTTGGTACTGAAGGATAATCATCGATGAAACAACTGAAAGTGGTTGGGCCAAGGACACTGATGTCCATCAAAAATCACAACCACCTCTCCTCGTGCTGGGTCCAACACCAGTCGGTGATGAACTTTCTCCCTTTGAGCTTGACCTGCCGCCAAGGCAGCACGTGACCAAGTGTGACTCCTGATACAGGGTTTCGACCCGAACCGTCGACAATTCCTCCCTTCCCACCCCACAGATGCTGCTCGACCCGCTGAGTTCCTCCAGCAGATTGTTTGTTGCTCCAGATTCCAGCATCTAGAATCTCGGGTGTCTCCCAAAGCCTCCCTGGTCAAATGCAGCCTTGATGTTAAGGGCAACGTCTCTCATGTTCTTGCTGGAACTCAGTCCTCCTGCCCACGTCTGGAGCTGTGATGCCACAGGAAGAGGGCCGAGTGAGGCTGGAGAATGAGTGAGGGAGACGGGTCGGACGGGGAAGAAATGAGGACAGGATAGTGCCAAACTGTAACATGCCACGCAGTATGCTGAACCTGGCTGCTCATCTGTCTTAATTGGCCAAATGGACAGTCATTACAGCCACAACACATCCCTATGAATGTGAAGTCAAAGCCTTCATAAGTGGTATCTTCAGTCAGATGAGGAGAAAAGGTTTTTGGGATTACTACTACATCATTGATGGGGAAAGAATCTGGAACATCAAGGACAGACCATTGGAAATTGGAATTGGTTTACTATTGCCACTTGTACCGAGATACATTGAAAAACTTGTCTTGCATACCATTCATACAGATCAATTCATTACGCAGTGCATTGAGGTAGTACAAGGTAAAACAATACAGAATGCAGAGTAAAGTGTCACAGCCACAGAAGAAGTGCAGGCAGACAATAAAGTGCAAGGTAGATTGTGAGGAAGTAATATTGCAAAAATTATAGGTTTTCATACCTAATTCTTATACAACAGAAAGTTTACAATCAGTTACTTGGTGGGGCTGTTGTATGTGACGACAGGGCTAGCCACCTCAACTGGTCTCTGTACAATGGGTTTACCCACTCATACAGCAGTACTGCACACTCACCTCAATTGGTTCCTCTCTCCTATCCATTCTTGTAGCACCATCCGGGACTCTGCATCTTCATAAACCTAAAACAATATTTTAAAAAGGCACTGGTTAACCAAACACATTTAACCAGCTCGAGTCAGTTATCTCGAAGGTCAGCAAGCCAGGCTCCTTCAGTCATTATTCACACAGCTGGGGTACTACAAGACTTCTGACTTAACTTCCAGCAACATTTCAAGCAGTGACTTCAAACGATGTCCAACATCAGGGCCAGAGGTAGAATACATAAGATGCACTCTGGTTTTCATCCTACAGTTTTAAAAATGGCCTTGAAACTTAAAAGATTGTAAACTATTATCAAGACCACTGTTTATCAAAAGTGATTTTCAATTCAACTGATGACAGGATTGAAGGTTGAAGGACTAATTTTTAATCTGTGAGCATTTATGCTTTAATTTCCCGGTCTTCTCCTGGGTCAAAGGGACCCTTTGATGGAATGTTGAACATATAACTATGTCAAATTCATTAATAACTTGTTGAAGTCACTCACTTAATAACCTTACCACCAATCATTTGATCCTTCTACATTCCCTGGTGTAAATGGAACACACTCACCTGCACACGTTCAAGCAGTGCTGTAAGACCCTGTAACCACACAACCACCTGGCTGTATTCTTCTGTATTCATGGTCTTAATCTCTGATCGCAGCTCAGGGACAATCGCTCCTGTCCTCCACCCATGCTTCAAGGTCAAATCCTTTGATGGCGAGAGAGAAGACGATGGGTACTTGATAGTCAGCCAAAGAGCCCGTTTCTGTGCTGAATGACTTTGTGTTTCTATGAAATCAGTGACTGATGCACAGTGACCATTGCACTACTGAGGGGCCTCTTTCACTTGCTTTTAACATATCTAATGCGATGTGCATCTGTAATCTAGACCCTGTTTTGGTCTAGATTACAGATGCACATCACATTAGATATGTGCACAGACTGTTTTATTCTTTACATTACCACACAGAATCTTTTGAACAATGAATCCTGATAGTGGACTAACTTAGAATTTTTGCTTTGAAGAATAAATCCATCAGATCCACAGAAAAAAAATAACATCAGAGGCCAATGCAATATCTCAACACCTGTGGCAGAATCGTAATGGCACAGGAGGAGGCCATTAGGTACATCAAGCCTCTAATTTCTTAGAAGCTTAAGAAGATTTGGCATGTCACCAAATACTCTAACAAACTTCTACAGATACACTGTTGAAAGTACCCTGACTGGTTGTAATCATGGCCTGGGACGGCAATTCCAACGCACAGGAACGCAAGAAGCTGCAGAGAGCAGTGAACACAGCCCAGTCCATCACGGGCACAGCCCTCCCCACCATTGACAACATCTACAGGAGCAGCTGTCTCAAGAAGGCAGCATCTATCATCAAGGATCCCCATCAGCTGGGTCATGCCCTTTTCTCGCTGCTACTGTCGGGCAGGAAGTACAGAAGCCTGAGGTCCCACAGCACCAGGTTCAGGAACAGCTACTTTCCTACAATCATTGGGTTCTTGAACAGACCTGCAGAACCCTACCTCAACAACGGAACACTACAGACCACCTCTTGCACTACTATGGACTTGTCTCCGATTGTTTTTTTTTGCACTAATGTCTTGTTTCGCACACTTTTTTTGTTTTCTTCACTTTGTATAATTTAAATCATGCACAAGTTATACACGTTCTGTGTGTTGTCTGCATCTATGCACCTATGCTGCTGCGTCAAGTTTTTCATTATACTTGTACCTCACTGTACTTGTGCATATCACAATAAAGTCAACTTGATGGCCCTCTGCCTGTTCCCTGCAGACTGCAAATTTTCCCTCAGAGAAATTCCAATTCCAATTCCCTGACTTACCCCATTTCCACCGCCACCTCAAGCAGTGAGTTCATAACCACTCCCCATGAGAAGAAGTCTTTCCTCATCTCCCCCTTTATTGGTATTGGTTTATTATAGTCACTTGTACCGAGGTGCAAGTCTTGCATACCGATCGTACAGGTCAATTCATTACACAGTGCAGTTACATTGAGTTAGTACAGAGTGCATTGACGTAGTACAGGTCAAAACAATAACAGTACAGAGTAAAGTGTCACAGCTACAGAGGAAGTGCAGTGCAGGTAGACAATAAAGGTGCAAGGTCACAAGGTAGATTGTAAGGTCAGAGTCCATCTCATCGTATAAGGGAACCGTTCAATAGTCTTATCACAGTGGGATAGAACCTGTCCTTAAGCCTGGTGGTACGTGCCCTCAGGCTCCTGTATCTTCTGCCTGATGGAAGAAAAGAGAGAATGCCCTGGGTGGGTGGGGTCTTTGATCATGCTGGCTGCTTCACCAAGTCAGCGAGAGGTAAAGACAGAGTCCACGGAGGGGAGGCTGGTTTCCGTGATGCGCTGGGCTGTGTCCACAACTCTCTGCAGTTTCTTGCAGTCCCGGGCAGAGCAGTTGCCATACCAAGCCGTGATGCATCCAGATAGGATGCTTTCTATGGTGCATCGATAGAAGTTGGTGAGTGTCAAAGGGGACATGCCAAATTTCTTTAGCCTCCTGATACCCATCATTTAAAACCTGTGCCCCTGGATCCTTCTAAGTATCTCATTGCAGCAATTAAAGTGTCATCCCTTAGCACCTTCTTCCTTATTCTTCTCTTCAATAACAACGCAACCCCATCAGAATGTGATAATGCAGGTAGAATGAGCACTGACATAAACAGCATTATATGTTGCACAGTGCATGGACATTTTGATCTGTGATCTTAAGGTCATACTTACTGCCAGATCACTGTAAATGTGATCCCCAAAATAAAGCACCTTCGAACCAATCCAACCAGTGAGCTTCAAAAATTCATACAAGTTGCCCTGGAGGTGAAAAGCAATTCCAAGATTAGAATGCTATGGAGAGACAGGAGACCGCAGATACTGCAATAGGGATTGTTGGATTTGACTGTTTTAAGTAGTTTTTTTTAAAACATGTATAGTGTTTAATACACCTCAAGTGGCTGCACAAGGAATGGCCGCTTCCTAGCTTATTGGTTCATCCATCAGGTGAACATGTGTTTTCTCATTGGTTGGTTTTGCCACAGGAATCCAATAGGTTTTTAGATTGGAGTATTGTTAGCTAAGGAGTACCTCTTATCTCAGGTATAAAAGGTGTCGCTTTTGTTAATCTCTCTCTTGCCTCTATCACGCTCTTGCTCTCTTCCCCCCAGCTTATCTGTAGTTCCTTTTGTCTCGGCTCATCTCCTAGTAGTAAAGACAGTCCCATGTGCTCTGTGACTGTTTCTTAGTACTAAACTTTTCCAATAAAACTTTATGAAGCACCAAGTTGTTTTCAACTCATTCCTGGACTCCTGAAAGAACCTGCGGATCCAACAGAAGCAAGAAACAGCTGCTGGAGGAACTCAGCGGGTCAGGCAGCAGCTGTGGAGGGAAATGGACAGTCGACGTTTCTGGTCAAGACCCTTCATCTGGACCCGAAATGTCGACTGTTCGCTTCCCTCTACAGATGCTGCCTGACCCGCAGAATTCCTCCAGCAATTTGTTAAGATGCTGTGGTTCTATCCAAAGACCCATGCTTGCCAAATCCCTCCCCTCCACACCGAAAGAAATTGGCAAACTAGAAAGGAAAATCAAATAACTGCAGATGCTAGAAATATAGAACATAGAACAGTACGGCACAGAACAGGCCCTTCAGCCCACAATGTTGCGCTGACATAGTTAATCCCTCCTACCTACAGAATGCCCATATCCCTCTATTTTCCTCTCATTATTGTGCCCATCCAAGCCCCTCTTAAAAGCCCCCAATGAATTTGCCTCCATCACCCTATTAGGCAATGCATTCCAGACATCCACCACGCTTTGAGTAAAAAAAACTTACCCCTCACGTCTCTTCTGAACCTACCCCCCTCCAAATATTTTAGTTAAAGTTTGCATTAATGCAAGAAGTATTGTGTTTATTTTGTGCTTGTTTTATATGACTATTATTATAAAATAATAATAATAGAAAATGCTGGAAAAACTCAACAGGTCAGGCAGCATCTGTGGATAGAGAAAGAGTTAACGTTTCAGGTCATTAAAAAACAGGTCTTAAACCTGAAATATTAACCCTGTTTGTCTCTTCACAGATGTTACCTGACCCGTTGTGTCTCTAGCATTTTCTGCTTTTACTTTGGATTCCCTGCAACTGCAGTATTTTGATTTTCAGGTTACCTCTCCAACAGCATACCTCCATGCTTAAATTTGTGCAATTCTATTTACTTCATGTCTGTTTGTGGAAGCTTGCTGACAGCATATTGGCTTTGAATACCATTTAAGGAGCATTTCATTGACTGCAAAGCACTTTAGGAGATCCCCAAGGTCACAGAAAATGCCATACATATACAAGGTTTCTTTTTTCACCAACCACGATATTATTCAATAGTAATACAACAAATTCTCAAAACCCAGGTCACAAGACTTGGTCCGGTGATGAGAAATTAAAGCAAATAGCTTTCAGCAAAAGAATAAAAACAAAATTTTATTGGTGTAGTGTATAATAATTAGCGTTGACAGGAAGATCCAAATATTTTAGTTAAAGTTTGCATTAAATGCAAGGAGTATTGTGTTTACTTTGTGCTTGTTTTATATGAATATTAAAATGAGACACATATAAGAAATTAGCCCATTGAAATGAGTAAACTTCCACATTTAAAAAAAAATGGGATTATAAAATTCTATTAATGAAACACAATCTACATTTAAGTCTAAATCAATTAAGACCATAAGACAAAGGAGCAGAAGTCAGCCATTCGGCCCATCGAGTCTGCTCTGCCATTCTATCATGAGCTGATCAATTCTCCCATTTAGCCCCACTCCCCCGCCTTCTCACCATAACCTTTGATGCCCTGGCTACTCAGATACCTATCAATCTCTGCCTTAAGTACACCCAATGACTTTGCCTCCACAGTCGCCCGTGGCAACAAATTCCACAGATTCACCGCTCTCTGGCTAAAGAAATTTCTCCACATCTCTGTTCTGAATTTAGTTCAAATACTGCAGTTATTATACATTCTCACGCAATTAATTGGCAATTTGCTGCATCATCTATTTTCGCTAATTTGATTTACTTAATTATTACATTTTTAACACCAAAGAGAAAACCCCAATTTGAATTATTGGGAGTAAATAGCACTGAAAAATTTGGGCTTCTCATTGGAATAATTTCATGTTTCTTTTAAAGAACATGTATGCAAGGCCAGCTTTAACCCTACCAGTTATAATCATGGACTGAGCAGCACTACACTGTCAAATGCTTGGCAGGATTTCCACAGTAAGCTCTTTCATTTTGACAGAGAAATTAATGGCTTTGTTATCAATTTTGACAAACAATAGCGGCTTCAACTATTTGTGACATAAAATCAAACAAATCATAGAGACAAATTTTAACAGATACGAGTCACTTTCCATAATTTATCATAAAACCTGGATTAAAACTGCTTTGATCCCATTATGATAATAAATTACACCCTCATCCTTTTAAGATAGAACAGCACGCATGTCTAGTGCAGTTAAAAGATAACAAAAAGGAACAGAGAGCAAAATTTTACCTGTTTATAGATTTGACCTTTCTCCAGTTTGCTTATTTTATCCCAGTGCAGTTTATCCTTTGGATTTGCTCTCCTGAATGGTCTACAGAGAAATAAAAGAAGTTTCAATGCAAGTTTTTAAACGTTTTACTAAAGAGTGTATTTAAACCCTTTTCTAACCCACTCTCCACCATACCAACAAAAGAGTGTAGCAGTGGGGTTGCTCTTCAACAATCTTATTGCACTGACCTTCGCTTGTCATTGAAGAATGCTGGCTTCTCTGCTTGGACAATGATGATATCAAATAGATCACGCCAATCTTTGCCAACTATGTACTGCATTCCTTTATCACTGTTGCACAGGAAACACATGCAGGGTAAATACATCAAAAATATATCACCAGAAAATACTGGAAGTACTCAGCAGTGCCCAAGAACTTCCAGCCGTGATCAATGCAATTTTTTCTTCTTATACTCAATTCATTAGCTTGCTCATTTGCAGCACAGATTATGACTTTCATTTAGTAATGAGAACAAGAGTCCTACTCACACAAAGCTAAAAGGGCTGTTTGTAATGAGGAAAAGTTTCTTGCCACTGTTGATCAATCTTCCCAACACAGCGCCTGTTTTCTCCTCATGAGATATGTATTTTTCTGATTGGAAAAGAAAGGCACCACATAGTTAGTCTGCACACAACTTGCATATCGTCTTCAGTTACAGTACCTGCGTGCACGCCCATCTTTGTTAGAATACAATGGTACTCAAGTCAAGACCAGTTAGACATTCTGAATCGGCTTAAGTACAAGATGTTAGGGATTACTCTGCAGTTATGAAATTATGGATAGCAGGTACTAATTAAAATGAGAACCAGTCTTCAGGAAATAAAACCTGTTCACAATTTAACTTCAACTGATATTTTAAGGCAATCATTGGGTGTGGGACATTCTGACTCTGTACCATTGAAACTATGCAGGAGAAGACAATAGAGGAATGTTCATGCAATTCACCTATCGCTGAAACAGGTCTACAGCGCACACCATTGCCCTGGCCCTACACTCAGCTCTGGAGCATCTGGACAGTAAAGACACCTACTTTAGACTATTGTTTATTGACTACAGCTCTGTCTTCAATACTACAATCCCAAGCAAACTCATCACCAAACCTAGGACTCAACACCTCCCTCTGTAACTGGATCCTTGACTTTCTGACCAACAGACCGCAATCAGTGAGGATAGGCAGCAATACCTCCAGCACGATTATTCTCAACACTGGTGCCCCACAAGGCTACGTCCTCAGCCCTCTACTCTACTCCCTATACACTCATGACTGTGTGGCCAGATTCTGCTCTAACTCCATCTACAAGTTTGCAGATGATACCACCATTGTAGGCCATATCTCAAACAGCGATGAGTCGGGGTACAGGAAGGAGATAGAGAGCTTAGTGTCATGGTGTCATGACAACAACCTTTACCTCAATGTCAACAAAACAAAAGAGCTGGTCATTGACTTCAGGAAAGGGGGTGGTGTACATCAACAGTGCGGAGGTCAAGAGGGTTAAGAGCTTTAAGTTCCTAGGAGGGAACACCACCAATAGCCTGTCCTGGTCAAATCATGTAGATGCCACAGCCAAGAAAGCTCACCAGTGCCTCTACTTCCTCAGGAGGCTAAAGAAATTTGGCATAGCCCCTTTGACACTCACCAATTTTTAATCGATGCACCATAGAAAGCATCCTACCTGGATGCATTGCGGCTCAGTATGGCAACTGCTTCACCCAGGACCGCAAGAAACTACAGAGAGTTGTGGACACAGCCCAGCGCATCACAGAAACCAGCCTCCCCTCCACAGACTCTGTCTATGCCTCTTACTGCCTTGGTGAAGCAGCCAGCATAATCAAAGACCCCACCCACCCGGGTCATTCTCTCTTCTCTCCTCTCCCATCAGGCAGAAGATACAGGAGCCTGAGGGCACGTACCACCAGGCTCAAGGACAGCTTCTATCCCACAGTGATAAGACTATTGAACAGTTCCCTTATAAAATGAGATGGACTCTTGACGTCACAATCTACCTTGTTATGACCTTGCACCTTATTGTCTACCTGCAATGCACTTCCCTGTAGCTGTGACACTTTACTCTGTATTCTGTTATTGTTTTTACCCTGTACTATCTCAATGCACTGTGTAATGAATTGATCTGTACGAGTGGTATGCAAGACAAGTTTTTCACTGTACCTCGGTACAAGTGACAATAATAAACCAATATCAATAACAATACCCAATACAATTGTCGTTGGATGCAGGGAATGCTGAGGAGAGGCCAAACTCTTCTCAGCGACGCTGACCCATTCTATTACTGTCAATACTTAACACCACTACAATACAATTTGCTAATAAGATAGTCTTTGGACTTGGTTTTCAATCCCCTTCCTCCCCCCATGGGAGTCTGATTGTAATACTTAATGTTTTCAATTAAGACAGAAAAATATCAGTTAAAATAAAGAACATTAGCTACAAAGAAAGTTAAATAACTATAATTAAAATGGGCAAAAGAATAGGACACTGAAAGGTACAGAAAATTATTTAAAACTTATTCTTAATATATCAATATTGCCTTAATAAAGCGTCTCTTGATAATTCACTACCTGGATCACTCTATTGCAAGATTTGTTTTATTGCAGTATTTGTGATGAATTTTAACATTTACCAAACAACTTCACCCAGGCAGATCAATATGAGAATTAGAGCAACCACTACTGAGCCAGTATGAAACTACTGAGATGGGATTGTAGTCTGAAGTTAGACTGAATTAGGAGAAAGAGAAACAAAAATAAATTCTTTACTCAATTTATTCAAAAATAAAATCTAAATATAAATAAAACAAAAACAAAATGCTTCATTTTGACTGCTTGACTTTAGATGAAATCTAAAGGCAGTGGGAAGTGTAGACAGAATCAATGGAGGGGAGAAACAAAGAACTGCAGATGCTGGAAGCTAGATGATGTTAGAGGAACTCAGCAGGCCAGGGAACATCCATGGAGAAAAGCAGGCGGTCAACGTTTCAGGTCAGGACCCTTCCTCAGGACTCGTTGCGTGATGGACTGGGCTGCATTCACAACTCTGCAATTTCTTGAATTCTTGGGCAGAGTGGTTGCCAATTATCGCATATTATCCCCACTTAAGATGGAAGGTCATTGACGATGCAGTTGAAGATGGTTCTGTCTACAACAAGGCCTTGAGGAATACCAGCAGTGATATCCTGGCGCTGTGATAACTGACCCCAACAACCACAGTCACCTGCTTTTGTGCAGAGTGAGATTCCAACTTTTGGAGCGTTTTCCCATTGAATTCAGTTTTGCCAGGGCTTCTTGATGCCACATTCAATCAAATGTTGCCTTGATGTCAAGGGCAGTCAATTGCACCTCGCCTCTGAACATAACTCTTTGGTCCATGTTCAGATCAAGTCTGTGATGAGGTCCAGAACCAAACAACCTGGGCATCAGTGATCTGGTGCCAAGTGAGCAGGCACCATTTGGTAAGGACAATTTTCACCATTTTGGTCATGATTGAGTGTAGATTGGCTGGGTGGTATTTAGCCTGACGGGTGTACTTTTGTTTCCCGAGAGACGTTTTAGTTTTGAAAGAGGAGCACAGTGATTAGTATGACAATTATTGCCCAGAGAAACAGCCTGAATAGTCAAAGCAATGGGGTTAAGGGGCCACAGGATCAAAACCCAAACAGGAAAAGACACTGTATGCTTACTAACCCTATAACTGGATAATGGGGGTTAATTGCCAGCCCAATTATTTCAGTAACTGGTTTTGATCCAGAAGAAAGACATAAAAGAACATAGAACACTACAGCACAGTACAGGCCCTTCAGCCCACAATGTTGTGCCGACATTTTATCCTGCTCTAAGATCTATCTAACCCTTCCCTCCCACATAGGCCCTTATTTTTCTATCATTCATGTGTCTATCTCTTAAATGTCCCTAATGTATCTGCCGCCACAACCTCTGCCAGCAGTGCGTTCCATGCACCCACCACTGTCTGTGTAAAAAAACTTGCCCCTGACATCCCCCTTATACCTTCCTCCAATCACCTGAAAATTATACCTCCTCGTGTTAACCATTGTCGCCCTGGGAAAAAGTCTCTGACTGTCCACTCGATCTATGCCTTTTATCATCTCGTACACCTCCATTAAGTCCCCTCTCATCCTCCTTCTCTCCAAAGAGAAAAGCCTTAGCTCGCTCAACCTATCCTCATAAGACATGCTCTCCGATCCAGGCAACATCCTGGTAAATCTCTGCACCCTCTCTAAAGCTTCCACATCCTTCCTACAATGAGGCAACCAGAACTGAACACAATACTCCAAATGTGGTCTGACAAGAATTCTATAGAGCTGCAACATCACCTCGCAGCTCTTGAACTCAATACCCCGACTAATGAAGGCCAACACTCCATACTTCTTCTTAACAACCCTATCGACCTGCGTGTAAACCTTGAGGGATCTATGCATGTGGACCCCAAGATCTCCCTGTTCCTCCACACTGCTAAGAATCCTGCCATTAACCTTGTATTCTGCCTTCAAATTCAACGCCACCAACCTTTGTATCATCAGCAAACTTACTAACCCACCCTTCCACATCTTCATCCAAATCACTTATAAAAGAGAGATCACTGTAAGAGTGTACATGCAATTTACAGTTATGCAGGCACCCAGGCAAGCTATATAGCCTCTATTTGTTTTGATATTCTCCTCCAGAATAAAATCCACATCCAAACCACAATCAACCAACACCTTGACTACTTTTAGATGTCAACCCAGGAATTATATTGAAAGCCAAGTGACAATAAATTGATGGCGACTTAAAGAATGTCACATGTGTCAATGCTGAGTGGGCCTTAGATTTCCATCTCACCTGAAAGACAACATTTCTGACAGAGCAACAGTCCCTCAGTACCACACTGCCCAGATTTTTGTACTCAAGCCTCTGGTGCAGACTTCAACTCTCGATCCTCCAAGTCAAAGGTGAGGATCTGAAATATTACCATGAGACCCATCAAATGAGAGTAACACAATCAGTTATATACATACCAATGTCCTGCTCAACTGCCTGATATAGGATTCCTTTCACATGGACATCTCGAATTACTTCCTGCCAATCATAAATTGAGAAGCTCATCAATCTTCATACATGTGCTAAGTAGTGTAAATATTAACATTCAAGTTTGGACTCAGCAACAATGCCAAAATGCATCAATTAATTATAGAACAACATTCTAATTTGCAGCCAAGTTCACTGATAGACCTGACAAAACCTTGAACTTACCAACTTCGTACTACAAGCTGTCCCACTAGTTCAATGCACAATCAAAAATGTTCTTATCTGTAGGAAGGCCAGTTGGCAGAGCTGCTACCTCTTAGCACCAGCGACCCGGGTTCAATCCTGACCTCGGGTGCTCTCTGTGTGGAGTTTACACATTCTCCCTGTGATCGCTTTGGTTTTCTCTGATTACTCCCACATCCCAAAGATGCACGGGTTGCTAGGTTAATTGGGCACTGTAAACTGCCCCTGGCGTGGAAGCGAGTTAGAGAATTTACACAGAGTTTATGAGAATATTGAAAGAATTGGTACAATTACAACATTTAAAAGGCATTTGGGCAGCTACATGGATAGGAAAGGTTTAGAGGGATATGGGCCAAACGCAGGCAAATGAGACTAGCTCAAGTAGGCAACTTGGTCAGCATGGACGTGTTGGGCCAAAGGGCCTGTTTCAGTGCTGTATAACTATATGATGCTAATAAAAAAAAAGGGGATTAATGCAGGATTAGCGTAAATGGGTGGGTGACAGTCAGTGCAGACTCGATGAGCCAAAAGGCCCATTTCCGTACTCTCTCCCTCTAGGACTCTCTCAACCCATTTCAATAGTTTCCACCTTAAGTGGACCAGCAGCACAGTAGATAGTGCTGCTGTTTCATAGCTCCGGTGACCCTGTTCAATCCTGACCCGTGGTGCTCCCTCCATGGAGTTTGCACGTTCTCCTTATGACCACGTGGGTTTCCCCTTGGGAGCTCTGGTTTCAGCCCACATTGTGCAGGTTGTGAATTATTTGGCCACTATACATTGGCCCTGGTGTAGGTGGATGGAAGACTCCAGGGGGAGTTGATGGGCTTGCTGGTAACTATTAACTACAGGAGAATGGGACTGATGCCATTGTTTGGAGAGGCAGCATTTCATTATGATGTAAGAGGCCATTCAGCTCACCTTTGATGGGCTGAATGGCCTCTTACATCACGAGGAAATATGAAAAATACGAGACTATAATGGCGTGCTAGAGAAGTGAAAGGGAAGGCATTATTAAATCTTACCTTAACATCCTTGTAAACATAAACTGGCTCAAAGTCAATATTCTGCTTGATAAAATAATCATTGACACAAGAAAGCAGCGTTAACTCTGGCAGCGAGAATATATCCATAAACTGCTTCATTGCAAATCCATGCGAACTCTGGTTAAATAAAAGGATTTGAAGTCATTCAAAGAACACTGCTTGCATTAAGCAACACATCTAAGCAAACTTTAAATTTTAAAAGGTTCACACAAAGAACCTATTGGCACCACAGATTTGGAATCTGGGCAATCTGACCTAGAGGAATCAGTCGTGCTGCCTGCAGAATCAGGTTACTGAAGAGGAGGTCCCAGAAGAGTGAGGCACCCCAGGAAAGAAGAATGTTAACCTTCTTCACTATATGGAGCCTTTCCCATTGGGTACACAATCAGGAAATCAAAACTAGGGAAAGCTGGGATGTAAATAATGGGCCAAATGGCCTCTTCCCTTGCAGAGGTCGTCTCCTGGTTACAGACAACCAACTTATGTATAGACCATACATACAAACAAACATGGAGCAAAAACTAGCAAGCAATAGTTGGATCCAGGTGAGATGGGCGATAGACAGATCGAGAAGGGGAGAGTGGAGATCCTGTGACTCTCCCCTCCTCTATCTACCCATCACCCTTCCTCACCTGGATCCACCTATCACTTGCCAGCTCTTGCTCCACCCCTTCCCCTCATCTTTTTATACTGGCTCTCTCCCCTCTATCTTTCAGTCCAGACAGTCTCGACCTGGAACGTTGACTGTCCATTTCCCTCCACAGATGCTGCCTGACCCGCTGAGCTCCTCTAGCAGTCTGTGTTTTGCTCCAGATTCCAGCATCTGCAGTCTCTTGTGTCTCAGGAACGGAACCGTGGCATAACCTGGAGAGGACCCAACTGAACACATCTGGTGTTCAGCTATTTCTAATCACCCTGCCCAAGCACTGTTGTACCACCCACATCAGCAGCAAGATACTTCAACATATTTACCTTGCCGTAGAAATCACTCATATGTTCCAAAGGAACATGTGTCCCTTCATACATTTCGATCACTTGCTCATCTGGAATGGGTCTTAATCCCCTGTAGATAAAATGAAAGCACAATTAGGTTGGAACATCTATGACTTGACCAGGGCAGAGGGGGTAGCTGGTAGTTTGGCAGCGAAGACGGCCCCCTCACTGTCAAATCTTACCCACATGTCATTGGCAGGCAAGGTCCGTAATGAGACAACATTTGGGCCAAATGCGGGCAGATGGGACTAGCTCACTGGGCAACACAGTCAACATGGATGAGTTGGGCCGAAGGGCCTGTTTCCTTGCTGTGTGACTATTTCCCCAGATTACCACCTAGCCAAGCAATAGCGAAAATCTGCCACTTCCTTACATAAAGCACTACAGGGCACCTAATCTCAGGATTTTAAAAGAAAACAAGCAAGTAACACTAGAGGTACATCAGGCGAAACCTCCCCACAACCCAACAAGTCTCTGTCGACTATGTAGCACCACTTTTTTTGTTTTTTTCCCTAATCAGTTTTATTCTCCCCACATTTCCACCAATTCCACTTGGGCCACCTTCCAGATTCAACCAGTCACCTTCAATGACCATAGTTCAACCCAGACAAGTGTGAAGTGATACACTTCAGGAGAGCGAATTTGAAAGCAGAATACAAGGTTAACGGCAGGACTCTTAGCAGTGTGGAGGAACCTTGGGGTCCACATGCATAGATCCCTCAAGGTTGTACGCAGGTCAATAGGGTTGTTAAGAAAGCGTATAAATTGTTTGCCTTCATTAGTCGGGGGATTGAGTTCAAGGGCCGCGAGGTGATGTTGCAGCTCTACAGAACTCTGGTCAGATCACACTTGGAGTACTGTGTTCTGTTCTGGTCACCTCATTATAGAAAGGATGTACAAGCTTTAGAGAAGGTGCAGAGGAGATTTACCAGGATGTTGCCCGGATTGGAGAGTGTGTCTTATGAGGATAGGTTGAGCGAGTTAGGGCTTTTCTCTTTGGAGAGGAGGAGGATGAGAGGTGACTTGATAGAGGTGCACAAGATGATAAGGGGCATAGATCGAGTGGACAGTCAGAGACTTTTTCCCAGTGCGACAATGGCTAACATGAGGGGACATAATTTTAGGGTGATTGGAGGAAGGTATAAGGGGGATGTCAGGGGTATGTTTTTTTTTTACACAGAGTGGTGGGTGTGTGGAACGCACTGCCTGCAGAGGTTGTGGGAATAGATACATTAGGGACATTTAAGAGACTCTTAGATAGACACATGAATGATAGAAAAATAAGGGGCTATGTGGAAGGGAAGGGTTAGATAGATCTTAGAGCAGGATAAAATGTCGGCACAACGTCGTGGGCTGAAGTGGGCTACTGTGCTGTAGTGTTCTATGTTCAATGACAGCACACAAGGTCAGGATTGAACCTGGGTCTCTGGAGCTGTGAGACCACAGATAATGGTGGTAGACTGGGTCCTGTAAGGTGCAACGGGTCCTGTAAGTGCCTTTACACCAGTGACTGAAAGCAAGGTTCAGGTGCAGCAAGCACTTAGGAAGGCAAATGGTATATTGGCCTTCACTGAACGAGGATTTGAGGAAAGAACCTTGGTGAGACCCCATCTGGAGCATCGCGCGCAGTTTTGGACTCCTTATCCGAGGAAAGGTGTTCTTGCCACAGAGGGAATGCAATGGAGGCTTACTAGACTGATGTCCGGGAGGCAAGACTGATGTACGAGAGATTGGGTTGGTTGGCAGATATTCACCGGAGTACTGGAGGGGTTCTCAGAAATCTATAACAGGATCAGATACAGGAATGGTGTTTCCAATGACTGGTGAGTCCAAAACCAAGAGGTCACAGCCTCACAACCAATGTCCATTTAGAACAGAACTTAGAACATTACAGCACGGTACAGGCCCTTCGGCCCACAATGTTGTGCCAACATTTTATCCTGCTCTAAGATCGATCTAACCCTTCCCTCCCACATGGCCCTCCATTTTTCTATCATTCATGTGTCTATCTAAGTGTCTCTTAAGTGTCCCTAATGTATCCGCCCTCACAACCTCTGCTGGCAGTGCGTTCCATGCACCCACCCTATACCTTCTTCCAATCACCTTAAAATTATGTCCCCTTGTGTGAGCCATTTTCACAGCTTTGGACTCCTTATCCGAGGAAGGATGTCCTTGCCATGGAGGGATTTCTTCACCCAGAGGGGGGTAAATCTGCGGAATTCTCTACCACTGAAACAGTGGCGGCTACATCATTAAATATATTCAAGAAGGAGGTGGATTTATTTCTTAATACCACAGGAATCACGGGAGACAGGGAGGTGGCACCCAGTCTTTTTTTCTCAGGGAAAGGGAATCTAAAACTAGAGGATATAGGTTTAATGTGAGAGAGATTTAAAAGCCACTTGAGGGGCAACTTCTTCATGCAGAGGATAGTGGGTATATGGAACGAGTTGCCAGAGAAAGTTTTTTGTTTCCCCCCTCCATTCCCCATTTCGTTTTCTCCCCTTTCCCTTGGAGCAGACTCGATGGGCCGAATGGCCTGCTTCTGCTCCCTTGTCTTGTGATCTTGTGGGGCAGGTACAAAAACAACATTTAAAAGACACTTGGACAGGTACACGGATAGGAAAGGTTTATGGGCCAAGCACTGGCAAATGGGACGAGCTTTGGTGGGCCTGGACCAGAGGGGCCTGTTTCCATGGTGTACGACTCCATGACAGGAACAGGGTACTGAAGTGGATTATCAGCCATGATCCTATTGAGTAGTGGAGCAGGCCTGAAGTCCTACTCTTGCTCCTATCTTCTGTTTCAATGGGCCGAATCGTTTTCTCTGCTGTAAGTCTCCAGGATTCTATAAAGATTGGCACTAGGCTAACTCTGTGCCTTCAGATGAAACTAAGACAATGAACACTGTAGCTGTAGCACGATTACTGGAGTTCCTCGCTATAATTCAAACAATGTGTTATACAGGAAGGCAAAAGCACTTCTGCCAGTAAGTACACCCTCAATACTGATCGGGAATGCCAACCCTAATCTCAGGAGCGGAACTAGAATCCACCATTGCCCGATTTAGAAGCAACAGTGCTTCCATTTAAGTAAGACTGATACCTGGTTAAAGAGCTATGCACAAACATCATTCAGCTGTTCACTTGCTTAGGGAACATGGATAGTGTTGGCAAGGGCACTACCTACTGTCCATTCTTCATTGTCCTAATTCACGTTGATTTGAATTCAGGATCCTGATCACTAGTGTAACCCTCTACAGTCAGTCTTGACCACTACGCTACTGCACAAGGACAGATTAACAAACTACTTAAGGCACCTTGCATCACCGTCACAAAGTGTCCCACTATTCCACATTTGCCAGAATCTTAATTAGCCCAACGAAATCAAGATACTCTATCTAATTTTAGATAGATTTATTAATGTCGCAATAGAACCTAGCTTGGATTTAATATTTATATTCACAAAATTCCACTCACAGACACGCCTGGGGAGAGAGACTGAGCAAGATAATCATTCTGTAAAATAGCACCTGTATACGGTTCCCAACTGCATGTAGTGAAAGGCATCAATCTTCATCACAATTCCCTAAAGCAAAAGTAGAAAGAACACAAGAATGTAAGAAACAGAAGCACAAGTCAGTTGTTTGGCCTCTTACACCTCCCACACCATTCAGTAAGATTATTGTCACGAACCAGCAACAAAAGAAACACACTGAGCATGATTCAGTGTTAAAAACTATTTTATTAATCACTACTTATGATAATACGTAAAATAAAAGTAAAAATGTTAGTATGTTAGAATTCAAAGATGTTAAACCTTGAACGTTAACCCCAAAACTAAACTCTTCGTGTGTGTGTGTGACAAAGTCCAAAACTCCCAGTTCAGGAATGGTTCTTAAAGTTCAGTTCCGCAAGCCATAAGGTGAAACATGAGCAAGGGCTTCTTCAACAACCACCGTTGTCTGAAGATAAGACGTAGATGTAGAGAAACAGAGAGAGTAAATACAAAATCCAAACGTTCCATGATGGAACCCAGGCGACACTTCAGTGTTTACTCGGTAGTGACTTCCTCACCCCGAAAAGCATCCGAATCGTGGTCGTCCACACACAAATACCTGTTTCCTTCTACAGGTCAGCAACAAAGTGAACTCCACCGGATTACTTCCAACTTCCATACATGGATTTCAGTGGCAGACACAGTTATAGTTTCTCATCCATCGATAGAGAAAACTAGCAGGCTGGTGTCTCTCTCCCTTCTCTCTCTCTCTCTCTCCTTCTTCTTCTAACTTCAACAACGTCATTACGTCCTTTATCTTCTATTGACGTAAGCACGCCACACACACAAATACACACACACTCTCTATCTTAAAGGGACTTTCACTGAGTCCGTAACATTATAGATAAGATGGCTATCTCAGTGCCCTGATCTCTTGATTCATTTAATATCCCAAAAGCTACCCTTATCTTGATGTGCATGTTGAAAGAATCACACTGCCACTCTGAACTACACGGGTAATTATTTAGTACCAAGATTGTGGCATTGGGGGTGGGAGATACAGAAGAGTGGGCAGGGATTGGATGGGAGACACGGAGGGGTCACTGGCTGGAGGGGGATGAGCCAAAGGGGGATCCAGAGGTGTCGGTGAGGAGGGTAGAGTATGGAGAGGTGGGCTGAGGGGAGATATGAAGCATTGGGTCAGGAGGGGAGATATGGAGGGGTGGTTGAGGAGAGCAAGTACAGAGGGGTGGGCAGAGGAAAGAGCAGGGTACGGGAGTGGGTGTGAACCGCTCGCAAGGAAGCCTGAATGTCCACAGCTCCCTGCGGCATAAAATTCCCACGAATTACAACTCCAAGTGAAGAAGTTTCTCTTATCCGTCCTATACAGCCGAACCCTTCTCCCAAGATCAGCTCCTGGTTTACACTCTTCAGGCAGCCTCTCTCTGTATCCGCCCACTCACGGCGGCTCGTTCCGCCAAGCTATTCTTATCCTTGAATCACGTGCAAGGAGCGGGAGAAACCTGGTGAGAAGCTTAGCTGCACAACGTCACTGACAGTAAATAGAACGGCGGCGACAAATCCATTGGGCAGACTATAAAAAGGTTTTAAAGCTCATCCACTGGGACGGAGAAAAATAATAGTGTTGCAAGAATAAGTGCAGAGTTGATCAGCCAAAGTTCCCTTTCACAGCAACATGCCCGCTGATTGAGTCATGACACTTATTAAAGTTGTTCCTTTATATATGTGGCAAGTAGCAATGGTTACTGATTACTTCTATATTCGATCATTTACACTGGTGGATAAATTTCAGCCCCACAACCAACAGCATTAACAAGGTGGAAGCCACTGTACTCCATGATAGACAGTTCAGCCTAGTGGATGTGGCAGCCATGTTGGGAGTAGGGTCCACTGGCGGTCTGGAACACAGCAGCTTGTGCTACAATAGCATAGTGGTTCAGTTACTGAACCAGCAAGAGGTCTGGATCATTGATCTAAAGACTGGAACTTGACAGCAACTGTGGAGTTTAAATTCAAGTAAATAAAATGTGGAATTTATACATAAAAGATAGTCCCAGTGACAACAACCATGAACCCACTGGGTGTTGTAAAAACCCATCAAGTTCACTAATGTCCTTCAGGGTTGGAATTCTGCCAACTTCACCTGCTCTGGCCTACATACCACACCATCCAATGCAGGAGATTTTTCTTTTAATGCCCCCTCAGTTCCAGGACACTTGGAGACGGATAATAAATGTCGACCTTGTCAGCAACGCTCACATCCGGTGAGCAACGCAAAACAAAAATCGTCCCTCGTTCATCGGGAGTTGGCGGAGCAGTGGACCACTTGCCCTGCTCCTGATTATTCCACACAGGCTTGGAATGAAAACAGGAGGAAGCCAACCCTGATGCCTCAGCTGCTGAATATCCTGGTCTGTGCTAAATCGTTATACTCCTATTGGTAGAGTACCAGAATGTTATTGGACTTCATGGATACGCAGCCTGATGGGAATCAGCGTCTTTGGAGTGCTGAGTGGCTTTAGGGGTGTGGGTATTGGTTTATTATCGTCACTTGTACCGAGGTACAGTGAAAAACCTGTCTTGCATACCGATCGTACAGGTCAATTCATTGCACAGTGCAGTTACACTGAGTTAGTACAGAGTACATTGAGTTAGTACAGGTCAAAACAATAACAGTACAGAGTAAAGTGTCACAGCCACAGAGGAAGTGCAGTGCAGGCAGACAATAAGGTGCAAGGTCACAACAAGGTAGATTGTGAGGTCAGAGTCCATCTCATCATATAAGGGAACCATTCAATAGTCTTATCACATAGGGAGATGGTGCAGGGGACACAAGTGTAGAGAGGATGGCACAACATGGTTGCAAGTAAACAGTTAAATCACTAACCTTTTGCACATCATAATGAAGTCCACGTATCACAAAGTTCGGATTGTAATCATAGCTCCTCAGGTCTTCTGGATACTAGGCACAACAGAGACAATTCCATTACATCAGATAGAACACAACACTGGGATTGCTCGACAAAAAGGGACAGAATGGGCTGATGGATCGAATGGTCTCCTTCTGTGCCATTATAATTCTATGCACACTGACGAAACCCAGCTCAACCTCACCACCAGCTCCCTTGCCAATTGTCTGGCTCCTTGTCTGACAGCCAGTACTTGCAGGGCAGACACATCCATGAATACTGTGGAGATTGAAACACAGTGACTGATCACTACCAAAGGTGTGGCAACAAAAGTTAGGTTACTGGACTAGCAGGGGGGAGTGGACTGTTCAGGTTCAAATCCCAGCAGAACTTTAGTAACAGGAGTAGGCCATCCAGCCCTTCGAAACTATTCCACCATTCAAAGTCACAGTTGAGTTTATTGTCACATGCACAAGTACATGTGTGCACAGGTGCAATGAAAAACTTACTTGCAGCAGCATCACAGGCACATAGCATCATATAAGCAGCATTCACAAGATTCGTTAAGGTCACAGCTGATCTTCTACTCTGGCTCCATCCATTTAACTTACCTCCATCTCACCTGGTCTGGCCTGTACGCAACTCCAGACCCTACCTTTTTGTGACCCTTCATTCTGACAACATTGACCGTTTCTCTTTCCATAGTTGCCACCTGACCTGCTGAGTTTTTCCAGCACTTTGTTTTTTTGGTGCAGGTTTCCAGCATCTGCAGTATTTTTTTTGTATTTGATTTTCATGGATACTAGTCTCAGTTCTTTTTCCCTCGCACAGTAATTCCACACAGGGAGAGGAGAGAAGGTGAAATACAAGGGCAAGGAAGGAGCTTGCAATGTGCAAATTGGTTGCTTGCTTCACACGTTACAGCAGTGACAATTCAAAGGAATTTCATTGACAGTAATGCACTTGAGGGCAAACTTTTCCTTAAACACCAAATTCAAATGCTCAAACACATGGTCGTGTTCAAACCTAGATGAGCACAGTAACACAACAATCACATTACCATTTCATTGGATTTATTCCTTCCCTTAAAGCAGTATTTCAGCTCCTCTCCTTTTAGAACAGCTGTAAAAGGGAAAAAGAACTGAGATTTCTATTTCACTGCAAAGTTCACTGCTGTGCCAATGTACAGCATTAAAATCTTGAATTCTAAATGCCTTTGGGGAGCTTTAATTATGTTCACTGTTGTATGAAGTTTTGTAAACACAAGAAGCTATTCTGAGGGCACAGCCTCAGAATAAAGGGACGTCCCTTAAAACTGAGATGAGGAGGAATTTCTTCAGCCAGAGGGTGGTGAATCTGTGGAATTCGTTGCCACAGAGGGTGGTGGAGGCCAAATCATCGGGTGTATTTTAGGCAAAGATTGATAGGTTCTTGATTGGTAAGGGGGAGGGGGAGTTAAGGGTTATGGGGAGAAGGTGGAAGAATGGGGTTAAAAATAAATCAGCCATGATTGAATGGCAGAGCAGACTCAATGGGCCGAATGGCCTAATTCTGCTCCTATATCTTATGGTATTTACTAGTGGTGCCACTTCCAATCAGTCCCAACTACCTCTTAAGGTTTCTAAGCTACACAAATAAGACAAGATATCTTTATTAGTCACATGTACATCAAAACACACAGTGAAATGGATCTTCTGCGTAGAGTGTTCTGGGAGCTGCCCGCAAGTGTCGCCACGCTTCCGGCGCCAACATAGCATGTCCACAATTTCCTAACCCATACGTCTTTTGGAATGTGGGAGGAAACCAGAGCACCCGGAGGAAACCCACGCAGACACGGGGACAACGTACAAACTCCTTACAGACAGTGGCTGGAATTGAACCCGGGTCGCTGGCGCTGTAATAGTGTTCCGCTAACCACTACACTACCGATAACTAAGTTAAAGTTTGTTCAATGTTTTTAACATTAAACATTGATGCTTTGGCACCTTTAGCAGATAACCTGCTCACCTTTCTAGATTATTACAAAAGCACAAAGCACTAAATAGTGGATTTTGTCTGCAAATATGACCCAGAAATCTTATCTCATCACGTAGCCAAGTTAAAAATAAAATTACATCCCACCTTAACACCAGCTCTCCATAGGTAATAATTTTGGATTCAGGTGGACTTTAACCTGCACAGCAGCACTCCATTTATCATCCCTTGTGCACCCATCGACTTGAAGGTTAATCTTTTGCCAACAATTCAATAACGAACTGCTAGTGAGGTGCTCAGAGGTCACTCACTCATCATTGCAACAGGCAAGTCAAAAACGAGTTGGAGTCCAGGTCCTGACACAACTGTGCCCGCAATCTGCCGCTGGACTTAGTGCATAGCGTGGGTGCGAAGCACAAACGTACTGAGCAGAGGGAACCAGATGCACTTCACATCTGACCCCTCAACTTTACACTGAGGATGGTTGGTGTGTGTAGTTTAGGCTCAATCAAAATTTGGATTAAAAAGCTAATCCAACAGGGTAAACCAGTTTTTTCCCTCTTTGAATTAATTTCTAAAATCCCCTTGTACAACCTCAATGCACTGCTGTGATGAAATGATGAGGATGGCATACAAAGTTTTTCACCGTGCCTCAATACATGACAATAATAAACCAATTTACCACTTACAGGTGTTAAGATTATTAAATTTCTCAATCTTTTAAGTTCTGTGAAACTGCTTTAAATCTCTAGTCAGTGGAGACATTTAAAAGCAGACCAATGGCCTATGACAAGAGGTGTTGGTAAAAAGGCCTTCAGGGCAGCCTGTGGACTTGACCCTGAGCTCCTTCAGCTGAGGTCCATTCCAGCTCCACCAGCAGTGAGTCCTGGAGGAAACAAAAGTTAAGTCCAGCCCAGGGAACAAGGTGGGCGACAAGCTGGAGATGTAGTTGCCGCACACGTTGGCCCATTTATTCAGTGGACTCCAATAACGTGAAATTATATGGTGTATATAGATCATCTCAGATAAACCATAAGATATAGGAGCTGAATTAGTCCAATCAATCATGGCTGATTGTTTTTTCCAGCCCCATTCTCCCCATAGCCATTAATCCCCTTACCAATCAAGAACCTGTCAATCTCTTCCTTAAATACACCCAATGACTTGCCCTCCACAACAATCTGTGGCAAGGAACTCCACAGATTCACCACCCTCTGGCTGAAGAAGTTCCTCCTCATCTCAGTTTTAAAGAGGCGTCCCTTTATTCTGAGGCTGTGCCCCCCAGATCCTAGACTCTCCTACCAATGGAACATCCTCTCCACATCCACTCTGCCCAGGCCTTTCAGTATTTACTTGTTTAAAATGAGATCCCCTCATCCTGCTGAACAAAGAGTACAGGCCCAGAGACATTGAACGCTCCTCATACATTAAGAAAGTAGAGCAGGAGAGTGCTGCAATTTAGGTCAGAATTATATTCAGTTCCAGACACCATGCTTCAGGGAAGATATGTTGGCTTTGGCAGTGGATGCAGTGCAGATCATGAATAATACATGGCGTTAAACTGAGAACAGTTTACATTGACAAGGTTTATAAGCATGAAAGGTTAAGGGGTGGTGCAACAGTGTTTAAAACTAAGGAGTTGTCTAGATGAACAGATAGGAGGTAGAAATTTGTCCTCAGTGCACTGACTAAGCACTGTGTCAAGTCTACCATTTTACACTTTATACGTTTGTATTTACCAGGTTTTCAAACAATCTAGTATTATAGCAAGCATTGCTGACATTATGCATTGAGGACATCTACAATGGGTGATATCTCAGGAAGGTGACATCCATCATCAGGGACCCCCACCATCCAGGCCATGCCCCCTTCTCGATGCTGCCATCAGGCAGGAGGTACAGGAGCCTGAAGACCCACACCTCAAGGTTCAACAACAGCTTCTTCCCCCCTGCCATTAGGTTCTTGAACACACTTGTAATTCTACCTCGGACTATATCGACACCAGAACGATCCAATACCAGAGGGCATGCTTTTAAGGTGAGAGGGGGTAGATACAGAACAGACGTGAGGGGTACGTTTTTTACTGAGAGAATGGTGGATGCCTGGAATGCGTTGCCTGATAGGGTGGTGGAGGCAGATTCATTGGGAGCTTTTAACAGGGGCTTGGATGGGCACATGAATGAGAGGAAAATGGAGGGATATGGACATTCTGTAAGTAGGAGGGATTAGCTATGTCAGCACAACATTGTGGGCCGAAAGGCCTGTTCTGAGCTGTACTGTTCTATGTATATTTCCCTCACCTTGCACTACGTTACGTTTATTTTTGTGTCGTGCAAGTTATGAATAATTTGTGTTAATTTAAGTTTATGTAATTTATGTTTGTAACATACTGTGCTGCTGCTGCAAAGAGCTAATTTTCATGGCACTTATACCCTGGGTATGTCTGCCCATGACAATAACCTTGAACTTGAAGTCTCTTTTAGCTGTGGTGGGAACAGAACTAATCTCACAGATACTGTATAAAGCCCCAGGACCTGGAGACTTGCCCAGCAACTTTCCAACAATATCATACCCACTTCTCAGTTCGGTCCTTGCCTGTCTGTGCTAGAGCGAGCCAGTCAATAGTCACTGTGTTGTTCCTTGTACACACACCAGATCAGATGAAATCAACAATAACAGAGCAGTAACCTAGAAACAGCAGCAGGTCATTCAGTCCCCCAAGCCTGCTCAGCCACTCTAAGAGATCATGGTCAATCATTCATTCTGTATACTTGCCTTTGCACCATACCTAATGAAATCTTGATCAAGAAGCTGGAGGAACTCAGCGGGTCAGGGAGCACCTGTGGAGGGAAATGGACAGTCGACGTTTCTGGTCGAGACCCTTCATCTGGATGAAGTGATAGGAATTCAGTATAAATCTTCGAGATTCAAGAGGCTGCACGTGCTGGAATTGGTTTCCGAAACACCTGTACCTGCAGTCTCTTGTGTCTTGAAAACTTGATTAATTTCAGATTTCAAACGAACAACCGATTGCTGGTAATGGAAGAGTTCTAGGTGTTATCACCCCTCGTGTGTTGAGGTGCTTCCCAACCAAGCCTGAGAGAGCTCTCTAATTCTTCAACTGTTGCCTAGAAAGTGCTAATATAATCACAGTAGTACACCACACTCTGCACCTGAAACCCACTCCATTGAAGCCACAGTAACTGAATTTGGGAGACAGAGTACAACAAGCTGATGCAATGATATACAGACTGTCCCCGGGTAATGAATGGGTTCCATTTTTACAGACATCTTTTAAGTTGATTTTGACCGCAAGTCGGAATATACACAAAAATATGGTAACCATACCTCCACAGTATTGTAAGGAATGGCATCTAGAGCACACAAGACTGATTGGAAAGAACAATTACCAGAACTGGAAAGAGAGAGGAAACTAGTTCTGTCCTTCCAAGGAACGAACATACGTCAGACTTTTGAACTCAATAACATTCGCATGTAGGGGTGTCCACAACTTGGGCATTCGTAACCCAGAGACAGCCTGTAATGTGCTTGGTGCTGTCGTTGTCATGGCTATCCCCAAGGTCGAGGATAACGGTCTTCGTTCCTTTGATCTATTTATGGGCTCTCAAGTGGCTAATGAGTCCAATTCTTTCATGCCGGTTCTTGACTCAGGAGCTTCCAGCCATCACATTGCCTGCTCCCGTCACCCTCCCCCGATCACCGAAAAACTTGAGAAGTAGCCCACAGAGGGAAGACGCCTGTGCGTGTATTTGTTTAACGTGTACTTGATGTTGCACTACAAAAAGCCCACGATACTTCACAAATCAACCAACTGATTCCAATGGCATGGAAACCACGACGATTGGAGCTGATGGATTTGTTGCAGCCTTCATCCGCCTTCACAGCCATTGACTTTGAAATAACTTCGTCCGCCTGTTCCACCATTGAGGTCTTGGTTGGATTGTTCTTTGTCAGGGACCTCACCATTGACCTTACGGCCATGGGTGACCCTACCAGGAGCATAGCCCCAGACGGCATCACTCTCGGGATCCCAGGACCACACAAACTCCTCTACCACAACAAGGTGACAATCCACGGAGAAGAATTGGTGCTACCAGAACTACGTCAATGCAGCAAGAGCACACAAAGAACAGAAAGAGTGCACCATCATATCTCTTGAAGATTTTTCTTTTAATGATAATAGGAGGCCATTCAACCCATTGAGACCATGCTGGCTCTCAGAGCAATCCCATACCCACACTTATTTCCCTGTGACCTATTCCCACTCATGTTGACAAGAAAATAGGAGCAGGAGTAGGTCACTTGGCCCCTCGAGCCTGCTCCGCCATCCAATATCACGGCTGATCTACCCCTGGCCTTTTCTTAGCCAGGTCCCCACAGCTCTCGATCTTTCAAACGGTTATCTATCTCTACTTTATATACTTGTAATGAGCTCACCTCCACAACACTCTGGGGCTAAGAATTCCAGAGGTTCATCACGTGTGAGAGTGGCCATCAACTCTCCCCCAATTCTCCTCCTATCCACCTGTGGCAGAGGTAATTTAAAGCAGGTGATTAGCCACAACAACCAGCACGTCTTGGGGTATGGGAAGAAACAAGAGCACCTGCGGTCACAGGGAAAATGTACAAACTCCACACAGAGAAAGTGTGGAGGTCAGGATTGAACCTGGGTCACTGGAGATGCGAGGCAGCATCGCTACCTGTGCCACCCATCTCCCAAACTACCCAGTCAAGCACCACCTACCCCACCTGTGGCAAAGTCTGCGAGTCCCACACTGCACTCTGAAGTGACTGATGAGCCCAAAGAATTGGAGTGAAAGCAAATCATGCTCAAGTGCCTAAGAAAATTCAGGTTAGTTTATTGCCATAGAATAAAATTCCTTGCTTGCATGAAGCTCACAGGGTAAATAGCACACACAGTAATAATGTAACAATATATACAACGACGAGCATAAGAATGGTACAAAGATTGCAGTGCAAACTGAAGTAGTGCTAAAAGTGCTACTTAAGAAATAGAGCCATACAGCAGGGAAACAGGCCCTTCGGCCCAACTGGTCCATGCCAACCAAGATGCCCATCCAAGCTAGTCCCACTTGCCTGCGTCTGGCCCATATCCTTCCAAGCCTTTCCTAACCACATACCTGTCCAATTGTCTTTTAAAAGTTGTTAATGTACCTGCCTCAATCATCTCCTCTGGCAGCTCATTCTATATACATACCACCCACCCTCTGTGTAAAAAAGTTGCCCCTCAAGTTCCTATTAAGTCTTTCCCCTCTCACCGTAAACCTATGCCCCCTGGTTCTTGATTCCCCAACCCTGGGAAAAAGACCGAGTGCATTCACCCTGTCTATGCCCCTCATGATTTTATACACCTCTATAAGATCAGCTAGTAGGCCAGTTAGCCCCTTATGCCTCCTTCACCATTCAATGAGATCATGGCTAATCTTTTACCTCAGTCCTACTTTACTGCTCTAAACCCAGACTCTGAAAAAAACTGTCACTCCTTGCCTTTAATATACTCAGCCACTGAGCCCCTCAGGTAGAGTATTTCAGAGATTCAATACCCTCTGGATAAACAACTAGCTCCTCATCCCTATCCTGAATTACTAAGCTCTCATAGGATTGATGGCATTGACACCTCACTGCTGAACCTGGTGTGTTCCTTTTCCAGTAAGCTCACATTCATTTACTGGGGACAAGTGTCCAGGCATTTATCTTGTACTCCTGGATGGCCAACCAACAGAAATGGCTTCTCTTTATCCACCCTAGGATCTTGGAAACTTTAATCAAATCAATCCTTGCCCTTTTAAATATAGGGGGATGAAGCTGTGTAAGAGCTCCTAACTTAACCGTTGTGAAATGATGCCACATCAACAGGGTGGCGACGTGACCCAGTGAACCGCGGGAGCCTTCACGAGGCAGGGGAAAACCGGCAACCGACAGAGCAGAGAGGCACAGAACTTGGAGCTCGAACTAACACACCCTTCCTACCTCACCTTTCACCAACTTATGAGTTTGACTCAAAATTTAATCACTTTTTGACAACGGAGCTAATATCTAACATCAAGATGCACAAAATCAGAGGAGATCAGAAGTTTGGTCAAAGAGGCAGGATTTAAAGAACACCTTGGGAGATTTAAGGTGGGAATTCCTGAGCTTAGGACCTTGGCTATAGCCCCCCAGTCGTGGAGTGGTTAAACTGAGGGATGATCAAGAGGCAAGAGCTGGAGGAGCACTTGGAGTACTGTGTATGGTTTTGGTCAGCCTGTTGTAGGAAAGGTGTGGTTGAACTGGAAAGAGCGCAGAGAAGATTTACGAGGATGTTGCCAGGACTAGAGGGCCTGAGTTATGGGGAGAGGTTGGCTAGGATAGGTCTTTATTCCTTGGAACGTAGGAGAATGAGGGGCGACCTTATAGAAGTGTTTAAAATTATGAGAGGCACAGATAAGGTGGATGGTAACAGTCTTTTCCCCAGGGTAGGGGTGTCCAAAACTAGGGGGCATAGATTTAGGGCGAGAGGGGAAAGATTTAAAAGGGACATGAGGGGAACTTTTCCATGCCAAGGGTGGTGAGTATATGGAATGAGCTGCCAGAGGAAGTGGTTGAGGCAAGTACAATAGTATCATTTAAGAAGCACTCGGATAGGTACATGGAGGGGCCTGGAGGGATATGGGCCGAACGCAGGAAATTGAGACTAGCTGGGTGGTCAGCATGGACTGGTTGGGCCGAAGGGCCTGTATCCATGCTGTATTGCTCTATGACTCTATGAGCACCGATATCTTAGAGAATCATAGTGTGAAGATATTACAGAGGTAGAGGAGGGGTGAGACTATGGAGTGCTTTGAAAACAAGGGTGCAAATTTTCTAACTGATGCACTCTTTGACGGGTGCCAAAGCAAGTCAGCACAGCGCTATGTTTGCGTATAAAATTCAAAACATAATTGGATCAGGCCAAAGCAAACCTGACCCCAGCCCATGCACTTATTTTTTTTTCCATACTCAACCCAACTGTTGCTGTAACAATAACAGTTTTAAGGAGCCTGCTGAACAGGAAGCCCAACCCAGGCATGCAGCACCTGCCAATCTACCAGCATTAAAGGGCACCCATGCCTGTCCTAATTTTAAAACCTTTTCCATAAGAAGCTCTTCAGTGCCTTCCTTCCTTTCCCCTCCCCTTTACCGGTCAACTCGCTGGCTCTTTGTCCCAAGGGCCTCCCGAGCTCAAGTCACACTTCGATGGATCTCTCTGCCTCTTTCAACAGCATCTTTCCCCCCCCCCCCCCCCCCCCAGAAAGGCTTGAACCGAGAGCAGACCGTAACCCCAGCGTGTCCTGTGCCTGGCTGGTGACAGAGTACTCAGCACCGCACTACAAAACACTGAGTCATCTAGCCCAGCCCAGCTCAACCCCAGAGGACTTGAAATTTTCCTCATTCCCACCCAGATCCAACACATATAGATTCATAGAGATAAACAACATGGAACAAGCCTTTTGGCCCAACTTTTGGGAGCATGGACACCAAAGTTGTCCTCGTGACACAACTTCGTTTGGTGCCATCTAAGCAAGAATTAACAAGTGTTCACCTCCCTCTCTTAAATGCCACTGAAAGGAGTGGTGTCATCTGGACAACCTCGGTCTCCACCCTGTTGCAGCCTTTGTTCCGAATTGTCCCCAAGCCTTTGTTCCCGCCACTTCTCTGGAACTAGTTTTCTCACTTTTCCAATTCTGATGAAAAGTCACTGACCCAAAACATTAGCTCTGTTGCTCTCTCCGCAGATACTGCCACACCTGCTAGGGTGCCTGCAGCATTTCTGTTTTCATTTCAGCATCTGCAGTTTTTTTGTTTGTTCTACTGTGGAGAACAAAATCTGCCCTCCTTACCCAGCCTAGCCTATTATGACCCTCAGGACCTTACCTATATGGTTCACCCTTGACTGCCCTCTGAAAAGATCCAGAAAACCATAGAGCTGTACTGCTATGAATGGCTCAAGACAGTTTTTCATCATGGAAGGACTTGGGATGGACCATAAACAGAGCCCACATCCCATGAACATAGAAAGGGCTAAAAGAATGTTGGGTGAAACCAACCCATAAGAAAGATATCCAATCTACACGGGGCAGGCAAGGTAGTGTAGTAGTTAGCATAACGCTATTACAGCGCCAGTGACCCGGGTTCAATTCCTGCCGCTGTCTGTAAGGAGTTTGTACGTTCTCCCCATGTCTGCGTGGGTTTCCTCCGGGTGCTCCGGTTTCCTCCCACATTCCAAAGACGTACGGGTTAGGAAGTTGTGGGCATGCCATGTTGGCGCCGGAAGCATGGCGACACTTGCGGGCTGCCCCTAGAACACTCGATGCAAAAGATGCATTTCACTGTGTCTTTCGATATACGTGACTAATAAAGATATCTTAAAACAAAGTGCTCCGAATAGCGTCTGCATGCTCTGTGGAGAAACTCAACAAACACCACTTCTCGTTGGTTCTTAATTTAGAGAACAAAGGCTTCACTGTCTTTAGATTGAAGTCTTGGGACGTGGGCCAGTCAAGGTTCTGAAGCAAGTAGCTATCTTTTGTTTCCCAAGCCCAAAAGTTGGTTTAGGTTGAAGCTTACACCCAAGTTCCTTAAACAGACAACATGTGAATCAAAGGCTATGTAACAAAACCAGATAATATTATTATTATAAACTGGATTCCATACAATAGCAGGACAGTGTTACATAATTCCCCTCGTCCAAGGTGACACAGAGAATGAACTAATGACATCTGAAGTTAAAAAAAGGGCAAGAATTCTTTTGTGACGGGCAATTGAGTAACATCTGGAGACAGGGAGGCTTGGTTTTGGTTTATTATTGTCACTTGTACCGAGGTACAGTGAAAAACTTGTCTTGCATACCGATCGTACAGGTCAACTCATTACACAGTGCATTGAGGTAGTACAGAGTGCGCTGCGGTATTACAGTGTAAAAACAATAACAGAATACAGAGTAAAGTGTCACAGCTACAGGGCTGTGTGGGAACATGGTTTGTGGAGGGATTGTTCCAACCACAGCACATGTGTGGATAGTGGACGGTCATGCCAGCCTCCTGAAGCCTGTGTCCAGGGAAACTAAAGACTGTGGGGAAAGAGCAAACACCAGACAGGCCTTTGGCAACAAACCATGGGAAAGTGAGAGAGGAAAGTTACTGGAGATGCAAGCAAATGCTGGAATCTGGAACAAAAAAAAACACAAACTGCTGGAGGAACTCAGTGGGTCGAGCAGCATCTGTAGAGGCAAAGGGATGGTTGACGTCTATGGTCGAGACCCTGTATCAGGACCAAGAGAGTAGAGCGATGGTAGCCAGTACATAGAAGTGAGAGGGAGGGGCGAGACAGGGGCTGGTAGGTGATAGGAGGAACTAGGTAAGGTGGGGGATAATGGGCAGAAGGTTACTGTGCTGTTTTTGCCAACAAGAATGGTTTAACAGCAGCCGTTCTAAAGTGAAGGAAAGTACAAGCCATGAGGACAGATCACACAGAAGATCAATGGATCATCTGCCTCTCCAGCTCCTGTGAAAGATTTGATTCCAAGTTGTACTTCGAACAAAGGCTGTATGGGTTTCTGATAATGTTGTATTTTAGTGTTAATAGAAGAAATGTTTGGGAAATTTAAAGGCTTTACTGGCAAGGGCAAGAGGTTTTCTTCCTAAGCTCTGAACTCCTATTTGAATGCAGCTGCTGAGCCCATGAATGCCATACCTATGCTGCACACATGTAACTGCTCACCGGCTGTGGAAGACAGGAGCGAAACCTCTGTCCTCACCAAGCTGGTAGGAAGGCGCAGCCCTGAGGGATGAGGACGTGGGAGTTGGAGGAGGAAGATCCTGAGTGCTTTTGCTCCACAAAAATTGCCCTCGAGGGCGCTCCTGGAAGACCAAAAGCAGGGTCCATACAAGGGCAGAATAGGCAAGAGGGTGCACATACTGCCCATATGGATGTAATGATTCCAAAGGGGACCTCACAATTGGTATCTGCTTACATTGTGTGGTATAATTTGTGTTGTCTGAACCTAGGTGCCTACAAACGCTGTTGCGAGCAAGTTTTTCATTGTTCCTGTACCTCACTGTACTTGCACCAATGACACTAAACTCAACTTGACTCAAAGTGGGTGCACGATGCACCCACGTGGATGCAGGATAAAACTGTAACAGGTCAGCACAAGGTGACCAGGGGCCAGCCAAAGTCCCACCTCCACACTCACATTAGTAACAGCCAGGCACCCATTTCTTGGGCAAGAAATGCAGTTCGCCCTATGAAGAAATGAAGTTTGCAAATCCATTGCCTAGCTGCAACCTAGCTCCAGAGAACAATTTTCTGATACAGCTAACCCCTGGTGTCAGATCAGATTCTGGCTGCAATTACACTTTAGTATCACAACAGTTCAAGACTATAACTATAGTTTTGAACTGTTGTGATACTAAAGTGTAATTTAACATAAAAATGTCTAGCAAATAAAAAATCATCCTGATAAATAAGAAAAACTGATTCGGTTTGTGGTTCGACGGTTAAGACTATTACATTAAAAACTTGCAGCCTGGTAGCACCTTCAATATCCGTAGAATCTCACAACGCCCTTTGCAACTAATGAAGCATTTCAGAAGTGAAGTCACTGCGATGTAGCAAAGTGGATCGTATGACCTAATCATTTGGTTTGGACTTTGTTCAGGAATAAATCATAGCCAGGATAATGGAGAGAATCCCTTGATTTTCTTTAAAATAGAGGCATGCTATCCTATGCAGTTACCTACAACTGCAGGTGGAGTCTGGACTCATCCAAAAGACAGCACCTCTGACAGAGCCGTACTCCCTCGATGCTGCACTCAGAGCATCAGCCTGGATTTTAACCTGATCCTTCTGGTTTAGGACTAGGTTAAGGATACCCAAACTGATTCTAACTATATGTGAAAGGATGTGCCCAAGAAATAGGTACTCACTTTATGCTGCTCAATGAGGATTTCTCGTGCAGCGTTGAAGATCAAAGTATGCAAGTTGCTGGAGTAAAAAGCTAGAGTATAGTCGTAGTCAAAGCCATAGATCTCAATATCCGAGAGGCAAACCTCATTGTTGGCAAATATCCCATCTGGATTAAGGTAATTGGATCTTCCTGGGAAGCTCAGATCTGTGAAAGTGCGAATACAAGTTAGTTACCACACAGGGTTCTCAATAAACACTTAAACTCCGCAAATAATCCCATTTCAAATTAAAAATTTGGCAAGATGGTGGATGAATGGAATTGAGATACAATGGATTCCAATTAAGCTCCAAATGTAACATGTTCATCGTAATTTTCCAAGGTAGTATCTCCTCCACGTCCTTCCTATAATGGGGCAACCAGAATTGAATGCAATACTCCAGATGTGGCCTCACCAGATTTTCATAAAGCTGCAGCTCAACCTCCCGACTCTTGAACTCAATGCCCCGACTAATAAAGGCAAGCATGCCATACGCCTTCTTTATCACCCTATCAATTTGTGCGGCCACATTCAGAGAGCTGGTGCTATGGACTTGGATAGCTGAGATCCTGACTGAGTTGATACAAATGTGGGAGAATAGGCTACAGGCAAAATTAGTGGGGTAAAATGGCGGGCTAAAATTAGTGGGCTCTCTCCGAGAGCTGGCATGGACTCAATGAGCCAAAATGGTCTCCTTCTAACGTCACATTGAATATGGAATTAAAACCCGACTCTTTGACAGACCTTTGGCTACCAATTCCAAAGTCCTTTTACAGGTCCGAACATTAATTTTTCCTTCCTAATTATCTTTCGAAGTGCCTTGCTAAGTTATGGCAGCTATGTAAGTTGTTGAGGGACGGATCAAATGTGATGTCAGTGAAAGGTGAACCAGCCTTCAGGAACTGAATTTCAACCTGTAACACAAGCGGCCAGGGAAAAAGAGAAAACATGAATTGAAGGGGAGCTAGAGAAACACAAGAGCAAGATAAGCATTGAGGAGTTGATTTAATCTGGAATCTACAGACCACGAGTCAGCAAACATGGAATTATAGGACTATTGTAAAAGTACACCTGGTTCACTAATGCCCTACCAGGAAAGAAGTCTGCCATGGTTACCTGGTCTGGCCGAAGTGCAAATCCAGACTGCCCTATTTGGCATTCACTTCAGAGAGATGGCAATAAGTGCAGGCCTAGTCGGCAATATCCATGCCCTGTGATCGAATAAATGAGGGGAGTGGGGGGGAAGAGCAGGAGGAAGCCCGTGTGCAGCATAAACACAAGTGGACCAGCTGAATGGCTTATTTCTATGCATCTAATTATTTGTATTGAAAATATACTTCTATTAACTAAACACCTTTCTGCTTCTTTATATCACACTTATTGTTGAGTACATATACATGAACGAGGCCCAGCAACAACACACAACACAATACAAATCCTACCCTTGCAGAATCTGGAGCACTCTCAACCACAATCCAGCACGGCAGTGCAGCGGTTAGCGTAACGCTGTTACAGCGCCAGAGACCCGGGTTCAATTCCAGCCGCTGTCTGTAAGGGGTTTGTACGTTCTCCCCGTGTCTGCGTGGGTTTCCCCCGGTTTCCTCCCACATTCCAAAGACGTACGGGTTAGGAAGTTGCGGGCATGCTGTGTTGGCGCCGGAGTGTGGCGCCAACATAGCATGCCTACAAGCATGGTGACACATGCGAGCTGCCCCCAGAACACACTACGCAAAAGATGCATTTCACTGTGTGTTTGTATGTACATGTGACTAATAAAGATATCTTATCAGCAAAAGACGGCAACAGTTGCATTTTGACCCATGCTTTTTTTTTTCGCCCAGGGTTAATCCATTAATCCCAGATTAAAAATAGAACTTTCTTAGCAGCACAGTGAAGAAGAACTACAGGCAAAGCCTTGAAAGAGATACATTGCTCAATGGGAAACCTGATCTGAGATCAGCAGCTCCAAGGATCAAGTACCTTGAATTTCATGTTGACATCCTCTCTATAAATGGAAAGTCATCTGTCACATGAGCTCCTGGGTAGAGGACCAACTCTACTGCATTAGAGTTTTAAAGATGATGACCGTCCTCTACAAATATTTAATCCCAGTCACTCTAAAACTGCCACAGAAAGATCTAGACAAATCATTAAGATTGTAAACATCCTGCTGGAAAAGCACACCCAGGAATATGTTGACTTTGTCCTGGAATCACCAGCGATTTAAGAAAGTTACCAGAGTTCTGGTGAGCAGCTGGGTATTGCCGTTTTACATTTTTGTTTCCAGTGAGTGAAATAGTTTGAATTACTGAGAAATGAATGGGAAAATAGGATCACACTGAGCTGGCACAGTCTCGATAGGCCAAATGGCCTCCTATCTACATTACAAGGAAGTGAGAGAAAATACAGGAAAATTAATGATGAATTATTCCCAGCTCATACAACTAGCTCTATTCATGGAGGGAGATAAAGAACTCCTCCACATTCTGTGCAGTAATCATGCTGTGTAACAGAGAATTCCAGTTCTGAAATTCTGTTGCATTGACTTTTCAATGGAATCGAACTTCTGCAGCAGACTGGAATGTGTCATTGTTACTGTGTAGTGCATTTAGAACCACTGAGCAAGGATGAATTTCAGGGGTAGGTAAGAAAGTCAAGGCAGTGTTACGTTTTCATCAGCACAAATGGCTCAGAGGATGATGATGGTTACAAAACAACCATCCACAAAACAGAAGTTTACTTTCCATGCAACTTGATTACAGTGAAACTGCAATAATCCACCACCTGATATTTTCGGAAATCCCCATGGTTCAGCATCTGGCTCACCTGGTTCCGTTTCCTGAACTTCCTTTAATCTCACTGAAGCCCTTTTCCCACGCTTCTTTTAAACTCACCTGGTTGACTGGAAGATTTATTATCCTACTGCGTAACATCTTAAAAAAAATTAAAAGCGAGTCAAAGTAATATCCAATAACCTGGAAAATCTGCTAGTTTGGCAGAACACAGAAGGTGCCAGGTTATTGGCATTTTACTGCAACCTTATTAAAAACCATAGAAAGGATCCTGTCCAGATGCATCACTGTTTGGTACGGCAACTGCTCTGCCCAACACCAAAGAGTTGTGAAGACAGCCCATTCTATCACAAAAAACAGCCTCCCGTCCATTGACTCCGTCTACACTTCACGCTGCCTCGGGAAAGCAGCCAACATAATCAAGGACCCCACCCACCTCATTCTCTCGTCTCCCCCCTTCCATCGGGCAGAAGATACAAAAGCCTGGGAACATGTACCACCAGGCTCAAGGACAGCTTCTACCCCAGTTATCAGACTCTTGAACAGACCTCTTATATAATAAAGATGAACTCTTGATCTCTCAATCTACCTCGTCCTGGCCCTTGCACCTTATTTGACTACCTTGCACTGCACTTTCTCCGTAACTGTAACATTATATTCTGCATTGGTTTTTTTCCCCTTTTGTGCTACCTTTATGTACTTACGTATGGAATGATCTGTCTGAATGGCATGCAAACAAAAACTTTTTGCTGCATATCGGTACATGTGACAATAAAAAAACGATTACCAAGAAAGAAAAATACTGCAAAGCTGCCTAATGGGGTGTGCTTTTTCTCCCCAATTTCTTTTTGAAAAAGTAAAAAAAAACCTTGGAGCATCAACTATACTCTGTGGAGAGATGACTACCAAAGAATGATCCACTCAGTCCAATGGGCTCAAAGATGATTGACAAGGTCAACTTGAGAACGACAGATTTTCCACAGATGGGGTGGAAGTGCCTGACCAAGGGGGTGAGTGGGTAACCTGGGAGGTGGCGCACTCCTTCTACCATTTACCTGGGATTTCAGTGTGCTCCCTATGCATTGACTCAACATTCACAGAGAGAGTGACAAGGGGGACCAAGATATCTTCAGACCAGCCATTGGTGGGCACTAGCATGGGGCCAACTTGCACACACAAGTTCTCTCTCATACGCGCATATACATACATATCTCACACACACACATATATATTAAGGAGGCTGTTAGGTGGCCTTATAGAGGTACAGTATATAAAATCGTGGGGGGCATAGATAAGGTGGATGGTAATGGTCTTTTTCCCAGTGTAGGGGAGGCTAAAACTAGAGGACACAGGTTTAAGGTGGGAGGGGAAAGATTTAAAAAGGACCCAAGGGGCAACTTTTTCCACACTGTGGCGGTGGTGGGTGTGTGGAACGAGCTGCCAGAGTAAGTGGCAGAGGCGAGTACAATTATAATGTTTAAAAGACATTTGGACAGGTGCATGGATAGGGAAGGTTTGGAAGGATATGGACCAAATGCAGGCAAATGGGACGAGCTCAGGTAGGCACCTTGGTCAGCATGTATGAGTTGGACCAAAGGGCCTGCTGCATAACTCTACGATTCTCTGCACACACACGAGCCTCCCCTTCGTGGACTCTGTCTTTACTTCTCACTGCCTTGGTGAAGCAGCCAGCAATAATCAAAGAACCCACCCACCCGGGTCATTCTCTCTTCTCTCCCATCAGGCAGAAGATACAGGAGCCTGAGGGCACGTACCACCAGACTTAAGGACAGCTTCTACCCCACTGTGATAAGACTATTGAACGGTTCCCTTATACAATGAGATGGACTATGACATCATGAGCTACCTTGTTGTGACCTTGCACCTTACTGCACTGCACTTTCTCTGTAGCTGTGACACTTTACTCTGTACTGTTATTGTTTTTACATGTACTACATCAATGCACTCTGTACTAACTCAATGTAACTGCACCGTGTAATGAATTGACCCATATGATGGGTTTGTAAACAAGCTTTTCATTGTACCTCAGTACAAGTGACAATAATAAACCAATACCAATCTGAACCTCTGGGAATGCACGGTTAGTGGCGATGAATTTCTGGGGCAGACTGGGGTTGTTATTGGGGCAAAGGATTCAGATTCCAATGGAATGAACGTCAAAGGGAAGGCGCGACTTTAAACAGGATGTTTACTCGTCAGGGACTCCCAAGTTTGCTGAACAGGTTGTGGGAGTTTTAAGATAGGGTAAAATATCTTTCTTAGTCACACGTACATCGAAACACACAGTGAAATGCATCTTTTCTGTAGAGTGTTCTGGGGCCAGCCCGCATGTGTCGCCACACTTCCGGCACCAACATAGCATGTCCACAACTTCCTAACCGGTATGTCTTTGGAATGTGGGAGGAAACCGGAGCATCCGGAGGAAACCCACGCAGACACGGGGAGAACGTACAAACTCCTTACAGACAGAGGCCAGTATTGAACCAGAATGCTCGGGGGGGGGGGGGCAAAATTTGGGGTAAAGGCTCAAGAGTACAGACTCAGCCACGACGGGCCGAGTGGTCTCCCGCTGTACCTTCTTACCTTCGGCGGGGAGCGAGTGGCGGTGTCCCCGGGTCAATCGGAGGGGGGGGGGGGGTCTCTTACCTTTCTTGGTCTCGTTGTACAAGGACCACAGGTAACTCCGGCTGTGCGCCGCGCTGTCCGAGTAGGGAGCCCACGGTTGCTCCGGGACTGCAGCGGTCCGGCGGCCGGGCAGCCGCTGGGGACACGGCGCACCGCACGCTAAACCAGAGCCGGTCCACCGACCGTGCGCCCGGCTGCAGCCCAGCGGAGCAGGGGTGTCAGCCCGGGGTAGGAAAACCTCCCGGATGCCTCTCCTCGCCGCCAGGGTCCGAAGGGTCATCTTCAGAGCGCAGGTAGTGGGGGAAAGGAACAGGGGTCGGGATACCGCAGTCTTGCTAGTCTGTCCCGATGCTGTCCTTGGCAGAGCCGCAGAGACAAGACTCCCACTCACTGCCCCAACCCGCCTGTCGTCACTTCCCTGTTCCAGAACAGCCAGTCCCACACCAGACAGTGGCGCTAACTTGTGTGCGGGTTTCAAACCTGCACATCAAAACCGTGCAAAAACCGCGCCAGATGCAATGAATCATCCCTAGAAAGGAGACGCAGAACAGGCCCTTCGGTCCACGATGTCTGCGCCGAACACGATGCAGAATTTAAAGTGAATCCCTTCTGCCTGCACATGATCCACGTTCCCTGACAGCCTCTTCAACGCCACTGTCGCATCTGCTTCCACCACTCCCCCCTGACAGCCCGTTCCAGGCGCCCACCACTCTCTGTAAATAAAAACCTGCCCCGCACATCCCCGCACGACATGCTATGTTGGCGCCAGAGGCGTGGCGACAGTTGCGGGCTGCCCCCAGAACACTGTACGCAAAAAAAGATGCACTTCACTGTGTGTTTCGATGTACATGTGACTAATAAAGAGATCTTAATCCTATAAACTTTCCCCCTCCCACCTTCCATGCATGTCCTCTAGTACTTGACATTTCTACCCTGGGAAACAGATTCTGACTGTCCACCTTAAATATAATCTTACAAACTTCTGTCAGGTCTCCACTCAGCCTCCACCGTTCCAGAGAAAACAATCCAAGTTTGTCCAACCTTTCCTTATAGCTCAGGCCCTCTAACTCAGGCAGTATTCTGGTGAACCCCTTCTGCACCCTCTCCAAAGCCTCCACATCTTTCCTGTAATGGGGTGACCAGAATTGTACACTAAACACCAAGTGCAACCTAACCAAAGTTTTGTACAGCTGCAACGTGACTTCCTGACTCTTATACTCAATGCCCTGACCGATGAAGGTAAGCATGCCTTCTTTACCACCCTATCTACTTGGGCGGCCACTTTCAGTGAGCTATGGACTTGCTATACCAGCTATCTCCCCTCTCCACTCTCAGTCCTGATGCAGGGTTTTTCACCCAATATGCCGACAATTCCTTTCCTCTTACAGATGCTGCCTGACCTGCTGAGTTCCTCCAGCAGATTGTTTGTTGCTCCAGATCCCAGCATCTGCAGTGTCTTGTACCTCTTTTGAGGAACTAATCACAAAAAATGCTGGAAACCCTCAGCAGGTCAGGCAGAATCCATGGAAGGAGAAACAGGATAGTTTTTTTTCAGAGATGCTGCCTGATCTGCTAAGTGTTTCTGTTTTTATTTCATTTTTCCAGCATCTAAATTTTTTAAAATAAATTTTTGATTGAGAAACCAATAAAATAGAAGTTTAGAAATAACCACAGCTGGTATTACAAAAATACATTGGGAGTGAAAGTTCTTCTGTGGACTGCAGCCAGGGCCAGATTCAGCTGCACGAGGAGTGAGGAGTTAAGTGGTGGATGACTCAACAGCAAGGGAAATGGACAGGCACTGCTGTGGCTCTAGGCATGAATCCAGGACAGTGTGTGGCCTCCCTGGTGCTAGGCCCAAGTCTATCACAGAAAGGTTGCAGGATATTCTAAAGGGAGAGGGTAAGCAGTTAGAAGTCAAGGTTCATATTGCTACCAATGAAAAAGTAAAATGAGGAATCGGGCTCTACAAATTGAATTTAGAGAGCTAGGTAGAAGATCAAAAAATGGGACCTGTATGGTCATAATCTCTTGATTAGTCAAGGTTGCCACGCAGGTTGATAGGGTTGTTAAGAAGGCGTATGGAGTGTTGGCCTTCATTAGTCGGGGTATTGAGTTCAAGAGCTGCAAGGTGATGTTGCAGCTCTATAGAACTCTGGTCAGACCACACTTGGATATTGTGTTCAGTTCTGGTCACCTCATTATAGAAAGGATATGGAAGCTTTAGAGAGGGTGCAGAGGAGATTTACCAGGATGTCACCTGGATTGGAGAGCATGTCTTATGAGGATAGGTTGAGTGAGCTAGAGCTTTTCTTTTTGGAGAGAAGGAAGAGGAGAGGGGACGATAGAGGTGCACAAGATGATAAGAGGCATAGATCGAGTGGACAGTCAGAGACTTTTTTCCAGTGTGACAATGTTTAACACGAGGGGACATAATTTTAAGGTGATTGGAGGAAGGTATAAGGGGGATGTCAGGGGCAAGTTTTTTTTTTACACAAAGAGTGGTGGGTGCGTGGAACGCAGTGCCTGCAGAGGTTGTGGAGGCAGATACATTAAGAACATTTAAAAGACTCTTAGACAGACACATGAATGATAGAAAAATAGGGGGCGATATGGGACGGAGGGGTTAGATAGATCTTAGAGCAGGATAAAATGTCAGCACAACATTGTGGGCCGAAGGGCCTGTATTGTGCTGTGGTGTTCTATGTTCTACTTCTGGTGCCATGTGCTAATAGAAATAGGAAGTTAGGTTAGATGAATGCATGGCCAAAGAGATGGTGCAGAGGGGGAGGGGGGGGGTCGCTTTAGATTCCTGGATTACCAGGATCATTTCTGGGAAAGGTGAGACCCGTATAAACTGGAGTGGTAGCACGGAACCAGAATGGATCCAACATCCCTGCATGGGTGGGGTGGGTGGGGGATTTGTTAGAGGTGTTGGGGAGGGTTTAAACTAATTTGACAGGGGAATGGGAGTAGGAGTACAGTATGGGGTGAGGAACAGACAAATAGAGGAGGAAAACTAAGCAACAGGTATAGAGGTAACTCACAGAGAACTGTGAAAATAATACGGCAATGATAATAGGGGATTTCAACTTGCTCAATATTTTGGGTGAACAGCTTAGAAGGGAATGCAAGGCTGGATTGCATCTACTTTAATCTCTTGTTAAAGCCTGTAGATTCCAGATAGAAAGAAAGACTGAAGATGATAAGGAGGTGCACAGATTTGATGTCCTGGAGAAAGAATGAATTAGGAGGGAAAATATCATGGCCTTACAACCCAATAGGTAATGCAAGCTCAGAGGGAGTGTGCAGTGGACATTGAACTGTACACTTCCAGCAATGAGCTTTATTTTCAGGGATCATTGATTAAAAATTCAAGAGTTACAACAATGTATTGATTCCATGTGAGCCTGGCTTCTACAGTCAGACGATTTCTGGTGAAGTAATGCCAATTCAGTGAGACGTGCTCTCACTAAAATGAATCATTGATTTTACTTATGTGTGATTGTTAGCTCTGACAAGTTTCATTTCATTATGGTTTTTCCCAATATGTTCCATACACTCTTAAAATTCAAATAGATATGTAGTAGGAGAGTAACCCCTACTTGATCTGAGTACCTATCTTATACAGTAGAATTGAATGGCTTGTTATCTCTGGAAAATTGAGTACAAACAATATTATCATCTTATGTTTTTGATATAATTTTATGCAAATATTTCCATGATATTTCTGAATTACATATTTGTTCAATTATCTATATTAAACAATAAGGCTAATAAATTAGTTGATACAGAATGTCTCAGAACTGTTGGCATCTAACCACTCCCAGACAAGGACACAAGTAGTCTTCAGAGTGAGGGGACTGAGGTAAGGTGGAGATGACAGAAGTGACATTGGGGCAGGTCAGGCAGGTGTGTGGTGTGTCTGACATTTTGATAGGTTATAGGTTGTTAGTAAGGGTGAGACATGGGCAGGCCTCCTCTGTCAAGTGGAATGCACCTCCTGCACCATATTGGGAGGTGCTGGATACTTACGGTGTCTTGGACAGCCACGTGTACAGGAAACGTCTCCGGTAGCTTGAGGTCCACGTTTCAGAGCTGGAGCAGCAGATAGTGTCGCTGTGGTGCATCACTGAGATGGCAGCACATTGAGAAAAGTAGTCACACACTGCAGTTTAAGTAGGAACGGGAAGAGATAGCAAAGGTGGCTGCAAACTAGGCAGAGCAGGCAGGTAGTGCAGAAGTCCTCTGAGTCAATCTCATTCTCTAACAGACTTTCCTACTTGAGTATCGTGGATCTTCAGCAGAGTGCAATCAGCGCCAGGAGTATGGTACTGTGAGTGGCTCTATTGCACAGGAGAGATTAAGATTACGATTTCTTTATTAGTCACATGTACATTGAAACACACAGCGAAGTGCATCTTTTTGCGTAGGGTGTTCTGGGGGCAGCCCGCAAGTGTCATCACGCTTCTGGTGCCAACATAGCATGCCCACAACTAACTAACCCGTACATCTTTAGAATGTGGGAGGGAACCGGAGCACCCGGAGGAAACCCACACAGACACGGGGAGAACGTACAAACTCCTTACAGACAGCGGCCGGAATTGAACCCGGGTCACTGACGCTGTAAAGCGTTACACTGACCGCTACATGAAAGAGCAACAGTGATTGGGGATGGGCGAGTGTTTCTGTGGCTATAGACGTGACTCCAGGATGATATGTTACCTCATCGATGCCAAGGTCAAGAATTGTCGCTGTATATTTCCGGTAGTGAGCTTTATTTACAGGGATCATTGATTAAAAACTCAGAGTTGCCACAATGTACAGATTCCACGTGAGCCTGGCTTCTACAGTGAGATGATCCAAGATTGTCAGAGGTCCCAGTTTATATTGGTACCAGTGACATAGGTAGAAGATGCGGTGTTAAAAACAGAGTTTAGGGAGCTAGGAAAGAAGTTAAAAAAACAGGAGCTCAAAGGTTGTAATCTCAGGATTTCTCCCAGTGCCAGTACATACAGAAATATGATAGAACAGTGTATTCACTATGTTCATAGTTAATTCTTTTAGAGCCCCAGGATGTAGGTCAGTAGGTCCTTTGGATTATTAACATCCAGTCCCATTAATTTCTCCAGTGCTATTTATTTAATTAATGAGATTTCTTTGAGTTCATCATTCACTCTGGACCCATACTCCTTTACTATCACCAGGAAGTTTTCTGTATTTGCTTCCTTGAAGACAGGTACAGATAATTTAGTTTGTCTGCCATTTCCTTAGTTCCCAATATATTTTCTCCGGTCATTAACTTTATGGCATGGCGGGCCTGTTCTGCCAAGTGGATTCACATTAACTTCAGCTAATCTATTGATTTTTACACTTCTATAAAAGCTTTTACAATCTGTTTTTATGTTTCTACTTTTCCTCCCCCATGAGGCTTCGTCTTCCTTTGCTGAATTCTGAAATTTTTCCAATCCTCAGGATTACTGTGTTTTTGTTTTGGCAACATCATTATACTTTTCCTTTAATCTAATGCAATTGTATTTTTAAATTCTCTTGATGGCTGTGATTGGACCATTTTTCCTGTTGTTTTTCCTTTACATGTATTTATATTACTTGTAAGCGCTGTATTAATTCTTTAAATGTTAGCCATTGCTTACTTTTAATATAAACAATCTGCTGAAGGAGCTCAGCAATTCCTTTCCCTCCATGGACGCTGCTTGACACGTTGAGTTCCTCCACCAGATTGTTTGTTGCTCCAGATTCCAGCATCTGCCGTCTCTTGTGTCTCCAACCTTTTAATATAGTTTTGTAATCTACCAGAGACACATCACACCTCTTGCGTTCATAGTTTGCTTTATTCAGATTTAAGACCCTGGTTTCAGATTGAACTAAATCAGCTTAAATTTTTAAATATAAAATTCTTATTATAATCAGCAATCCCTAAAGGCTCCAGATCATCAATTAATTCTTTCTCATTACATAACGCCAGATCAAAAATAGTCTGACCCCTCATTGGTTCATGAACATAATGATGAAGAAAACCATCTCTTATATAGTCCAAAAATTTGTCCTCTGGGCTATTACTGCTAATTTGGTGTACAAAATTGATATGTGGATTAAATTCCACCATGATTATTCTATTACCCTGTAACATGCTCCTCTAATTTCCTAATGTATAACCTGCCCTACATTATCAATACTGTTGGAGACTTGTATACAATCCCCATGTTTTCTGCCTCTTGTTGTTTCACCCAAACCAATTCTATTTCTTAATTTTTTGAGCCAAGATCCTTCTGCTTTACTCCTACTGGATTCTGGACACAAAATGAATTAAAGCTTCTAAAATGAGCTCACTTCATCAGGACTGTGAGTCACAATGATACAGCAATACAACACAGTAATCCCCAGCTGTCTGCTGATGAGAATCAGGGTCAGCATAAACAGAGTATGCGGTCAGAAAATACCTTGCTGAGACAAAGGTAGTCCTGCCAAATAAAACAACATTTTATATATCGAGGGGTTGATATGCTCCAAGTCCTAAACAGGTTTTCTGCAAGAATTAGTTATGGGACTAATTTAGTTGGACCATCCACAGACATTTTATACACGGACATAAGCAAGATCAAACCACGTATATGATTGTGGGCAGTTTACAATGGACATTCCTGAGATGGGGGAGTTAGGAGCAGTTTCAACTGTGTCTGAATAAAAAGGAATATAAACCATGGCTACAAAGACCACCTTTTGCTTCAGAGTCAGAAGAGGAGATTGGCTGGTCATTCCACATCTTCTACACCAAGGGGGAGGCCAACCAGGTGATGTGTTGGTAAGTAATACAGATATGATTTTATTACATGTTCTATAACATGCTCCTCTACTTTCCTAAAGTATAGTCTGCCCCACATTATCAATACTGTTGGAGACTTGTATACAATCCCCATGTTTTCTGCCTTTTGTTGTTTCACCCAAACCAATTCTATTTCTTAATATTTTGAGCCAAGATCCTTCTGCTTTAGTCCTATAGGACTCTGGACACAAAATTAATTAAAGCTTCTAAAATGAGCTCACTTCATCAGGACTGTGAGTCACAATGATAGTGTAGCAGTTAGCGTAACGCTATTACAGCACCAGCGACCCGGGTTCAATTCCAGCCGCTCTCTGCAAGGAGTTTGTATGTTCCCCCCGTGTCTGCGTGGGTTTCCTCCGGTTGCTCTGGTTTACTCCCACATTCCAAAGAGGTACTGGTTAGGAGTTGTGGGCATGCTATGTTGGTGCCAGAAGCGTGGCGACACTTGCGGGCTGCCCCCAGAACACTCTACGCAAAAAATATATTTCACTGTGTGTTTTGATGTACATGTGACTAATAAGGGTATCTTATAAAAGACAGAGTTGTGTACTGTCTTGTTTATTGTAGTGTTAACTAAAGGGTTAAAACATAACTTATTCTGTCCATGTCTCATGATTATCACTCATAATTCTACTGCCACCTCTGGTGGATCTGGCCTGCTGGTGAGATGGGATACATAAAGGAAAGGATGGTCACAGAGGAGTTTGGGACATTGTTTACAAGTTATGATTATCAAGTTATGTGGCCTGACCTGCTGAATATTTCCAGCACTTTTTGTTTTTATTGTAGCAGGTTTCCAGCTTCTGCAGTTTTATAGATCTTCATGATTTTTTGAGTATTACAACATTAGTTTATTGCTGCAAGACATTTCTCCCAATTTCATTAGTGAAAACAACAATTTAGCATTGTGGAGACACAAGAGATTACAGATGTTAGAAATTAGGGGCAACACACAAAGGAGCTGGAGGAACCCAGCAGGTCAGGCAACATCTAGGGAGGGAAATGGACAGCTGACATTTCGAGTGGAGACCCTTCATCTGGACTGGAAAGAAAGAGGGGAGATAGCTAGTATAAAAAGGTGGGGGGAAGGGGTGGAGCGAGCGCTGGCAGGTGATGGGTGGATCCAGGTGAAGGGGGAGAGGGAGGGGAGTATGCGTCTTGTCTGGTCACAACGCTGAGGTTGGTGTTAAATAGTCTAACTGGTATTATGATTGTACTTTATTATATTGGTTTGATATAAGCATAGCAGAGCCATTGCAGAGGCCAGTTAAGAATCAACTTCTCTTCCACAGGAATGATGTTATATATGGACAAGACCAGGTACAATCAGGGTATTTCCTTCTTTCTATTAAGGGACAATTAATTAACCAGTTGAATTTTACAACAATCTAGTAGTTTCATAATCACTACCATTAAATCTGGAATAAGGAGCTAGAATCAATTAATTCACTGAATTTAAATGCTTCGGCTGCCATAGCAAGATTTGAATAACTCCAGATCATTCACTTAGGCCTCTGAATTACTAATCCAGTGATATCAACTGTTATACTTCTATGGTAACCTTAAATCTGATAACTTCTCTTGACAACCATAAAGAGTGAGGAATGGAATTGTGGAGGTATCAAAGCCAGCTCCAAATCTACCTGGCCTTGCAGGAGAATTTTAGCCTAGTCAAACTCAGCAACAGCATATCTCCACTCAGTTTTATCTGAAATAGTTGGGAGAAACACTCTGTTAAATTGCAGGGTGAGTGCTGGGAAGGAAGCCTGGGGTAGGGGCAGGGGCAGGCCTCAACTTTCCTTGTTGGGTATGGACGACAATCTGATCCACTGAGCCCCATGAGGAACATACAAGTAAACTTAGGACATTTTCTGGCTCTAGAATCTGTTGCAAAATCTATAACTGTTTTAAGGTGTCGGTTAAAACTACACTCCAAGCCCAGTAACATCAATGGACCCGACTGCAATATTCAAGGAAGGATCCTACTGACTTTAAGAGGGTGTCCTTGCCAGATGATTGGTTTGAATGATGTTGAGGAATAAATATTGGTCAAACCATAGGAAACAACCCCCCTTCCATTCTTTGAAATTGTGCCATTGAATATTCCCCTGGGAAGGCAGAAGGGACCTCAACCAAAGCTTTGGCTTGAGAAAATGTGTAGAAGAGAGTATAAAAAGGAAACTGGTGAAAATAAACATCGGCGAGACCAAACGCAGACTAGGTGACCGTTTCGCAGAACACTTGTGCTCTGTCCATAACCGCGATCTGCATCTCCCCGTTGCCAGTCACTTCAACTCCCCCTCCCACACTGTCACTGATATGTCAGTCCTCGGCCTCCTCTACTGCCAGGAGAATTCCAAGCACAAACTGGAGGAACAGCACCTCATTTTCCATCTCAGAACCTTGCAGCCTAACGGCATGAACATTGAATTCTCCCACTTTAAGAATTCCCACACCCCCCCCCCACCACGCTTCTTCTCTTCTTCCCTTTCCTAGCCTTTTTTTCCTCTCTCTCCTTACCTTTGACCCATGTCCCAGTGGATCTGCTCTCCCCTCCTCCCCCGCACCTGCCTATCACCATCTCTTACCTGCATCTACCTATCGCCACCTTGTGCCCACCCACCTCCCCTCTTTTGTCCACCTATCACTGCTCTGCTTTTCCCTCCTATATATTGGGCTTCCCCTTTTCCTATCTTCAGTCCTGAAGAAGGGTCCTGACCCGAAACGTTGACCGCCTGCTTTTCTCCACGGATGCTGCCTGGCCTGCTGAGTTCCTCCAGCATCATCGTGTTTTTCATGGTGAAAATTAATATCACAGTAATTGACACCACAGCCTTAAAATACATTCAGCTTAGCACCTCCAGGACAGATTTTAACAAAGCTATAGAAAATCCTAATCTGCAGATAATACTATTTAGTAGTTTCAACAAAAGATGAAAAATTATATTCAGTCACCAGTGCTGCACATGTGAAAGAGTAGTAGCTGGCAGTTGTGCTCACCCCTGCACACTTACTTCCATTTACTTAAATGACTCAGATGTGGAGGAGCTGAGCACAAGTGATTGAAATTTTTGCACATATTTAGTTGTAGCAGCAGCAAGCAAATCCTATCTTCTCCCTCACTGTGTTTGGTCTTTCACAATTTTTAGTGTCCCTTGTGGTGGGTTTCAGTAATAAAGAAAAATGAGATTTCATTTATCGCCTTTTTATGACTCACTTCTTTACTTATGAAAATCCATCACCACATTACTCTGCCAAGAGAACATGTTTTGTGAAACGAACTGGTAAACAAGAAGGATCTGAGAATGATGTTGGCTCACTCACTTTCCAAATTTTCTGTTCTTCTTCCAACTTCAATATGTGGCCTTCATGAATAATCTAATCTGAATGCACAAAAGAAACCTCATTAAAAGAAAATCTGGGATAGACCTGAATCCTATTGCCTTATGGCAATGTACATCAGCAGAAAAACATGCCACTTATTTTAAGCCACCTCAGTACTCTTTCTCATCCTACGTCTTTTGGGCAGCAAAGGTTTTGAAGTGTTCGATGTAGCCAGAATGAATGATGCCAAGCAAATTATTTTTTCTGAAGCTACCTTGGTTCTTGAAGGTGGTACCAAGATGTTAATGCCGTGCCCAAATGCAGATTGTCTGCAATGAGTTAATGGCCTGCAGACTGAGGAAGACTTGGTCTGGATTTTGGCAAATGTAGATGAGTTCCTGTTCATAAGTGGATATCTACTTCCTTCTTGTACCATTAATGAACTTGGCCTTGGAGGCAAATCACGTTTGCAAGTATGTAAATTTGAAGCAGACCTTGAATTGGCCAGAATCTCCTGTTCTAAAATAGCATTATCCTGTCTATCCTGTTCACATGAGACATCAGCCTGTATGTTAGAACAGACATCTGTTTGTGTCTTTTCTATTGTTTTTGCAGGCTTTAAACTGGTCACTATCTGATGACTGGTATGATGCTTGCCAGCTGATGATCTTGAGTTAAGACAGTTCTTCGGTGTTTTATGCTGTTTATAAGTGAAACGAGGACTGGTCAGCCCATTTTCCTTTGTTGGTGGTAAACTTAAGGATTTTCCAGTGGTTGAGGTCACCAGCCTCCTAAAGGATGTAAAATCCTTGTGGATTTGTAACTCTGCAACTTTCAGTAACCTATGAGAAAAAAATATTGGTGAGGTGCAGGAATTTATGTATAGTTAATGACCAACAAAATCCAAAGATTTCATACCTTCGAACTTCCATTGTTAGGTGATGATTTGAACCCAGCATCTTGGTTAGCAGGTCCAATGAGTGACGTAGACATTCTACTGCCTCCTTTTTAACCCTATAACTTGCATCATTTTGCAAAAGTTTACCTATTTGGAGAAGTGATTATATATAAATACTTGTATGCAGTACAGATTCTATCTTTATAAATTATGATCTTATTTGTCTGGCTGCTCCACAGCCACATTTAGAAGTGCGCAAATTTGTTTCATTACCCTATAGCAAGGGATTCATTTATTGTACAGTATGATATATAAAATGTTAATGAGTATGATTGCAGTAAAATAACTCAAAAGAGAATGATGGAAATGCAGAGCAAGTCTATAAAAAAACGACGGTTAAAAGGTTTAGTTGCTGCCTCTTCAATGGTTTATAACCCAAATGCCAGAACAATGTTTTTCTTTGTGGGCTGTTGCCTTTTTGCATAATTTCTGAGTTTTGTTTATAGTTTTTGCAGCTTTATCTATTTAAATTTAAAATGCACATGTGTAAATATTAACGTCCTTGCAAACTGATACCTTAGCCTTTTAATTGATCAAATTTCCTTCCACCACAACAGTTAATCATATTTTCTGTCATTATGTATTTTGTAAATTGCTACATAGATGTTTTCTATACAGTACCTTTGTTCTGTGTCAACTGTCACAGTGTACTTGTGGATGCTGCCCTGTTTAGAGAAGCATTCTCCCAGCAAGGGCTCAATATCAAATTAAACAATTCCAATTTTGTTGTACAGGGTGTCGGTGAGGGCACACCAGGAATACTGTGCACAGTGTTAGTCTCCTTACTTAATTAAGGACATGGTGGCATTGGAAGCAGTCCAAGGGAGGTTCACCAGGCTAATTCCTGAGATGAAAGGACTGTTCTTTCAAGGAAGGCTAAACAGGTTGGGTCTTGTATTCTTTGGTGCTTAGAAGGATGAGGGGTGATCTTATTTAAACATATAGAATCCTAAAGGGGCATAAGAGGGTAATGACTAGTGGAAGAGACCTGAACAAGGGGACATAAGTGGCCAGTCATTTAAACCCCCCGAGGTGCATAGAAATTTCTTCTTGCACACGATGTGAATTTCTGGAATCCTCTGCTGTGGAGAGTTGGGGAGGCTAGCTCATTAGAAGTACTTAGAATGGAGGTAGATTTTTTTTGAAAGATTGGGGAAATGGGGGTTATGGAGAACTGGCACAGAGGAGGAGTAGATCAGCCATGACCCTTATACAATGAGATGGACTCCTCTTCTGTGCCAGTTCCTCAATTCACTGATCTTTCAAACATTTATCTACTTCCGTTTTAAATACTTCTAATGATCAGCACTGCTTGTTTCATTCAATCTCTCCTCATCTCCATCCTATCACGGACCTTCCCTGTTGTTCTACACAGCCCTCCTCCATTTTGCTACAGCTTAAATCTTTTATCACTTCCAACATTTCCCAATTCTGATGAAAGGTCATCGACCTAGAATGCTAATCCTATTTCTTTTTTCACAGATGCTGTCCAACCTGCTGAGTATTTCCAGCATTTTTTGAGATCATTTCAATCTCTCAGCTCTGTAGCCAGTTTGTATATATATCTTTTAAACCAGTTATATTAAAGGCTGTGGGGAATCTGTGAATTTGTGAGTAAAGCATCTTGTAGTACAACTGCAAACTGTCTGATGCAATTACATTTGTACATGAAAAGAAAATGACAGAATAAATATGCAGACTTCATGCCTAGTTTAAAAATTGTAAGGGCTCTGTTAAGATTGATTTGATCTCTAATCTGGAGAGATGTGGCCTGCCGCATATTTTCCTCTTGGGTCTTGATCACTTGTCTGTAAATCCCTTCTGCTTGACTTCTGTCAAATCTATAAATCAAGAAAATACACTAAGTAAAGAGATAGAGTCTTCTCTCACTGTATATCCAAACCATCCAGTAAATACCAACTGTGAGTAATACAATCATAAGTAGTTGTGAAAGACTTTCTCAAAATGTCATGTTTCTTTCCACATACGTGTGTTTAATTTCTGATGGGAGAGACAAGTATTACAGTTACATTTTTTCATGTATTATTTGTCCTACTTGCCCATTTTGAGAAGTTTCTCCACTTTTTATACCCATTTTAGCAAAACCATTTGAAGGCCATATTGGCTCGAGCTAAAAAACCTAAGCCTTTAAAATTCCATGGACCTGGCAGTAGGTGGCTACAATGACTCTGGCAGGGCCTAAATGAACTTCAATAAGAACTATTTTGATCTATTTGAACACCACAGCAGGTTTGAAAGGCCACATGGCCTGTTCTTGTTTATATTTCTTATGCCTTTATCTTTAGCTAAACCTGCAGCAAGGACACATTTAAATTAAGGTGAACCACTATCAAGGAGGTTCAGGCACTGTACTGTGAAGACAATTGTGGTCTTCAAACATAAAATGGACCAAACATCCTATTACAGCATGCCATGAATGTTACCTTGATGCTCCCTCCCACACTGACTATCACAACCTCTCTCTGTTCTAGACACCCAGTACAGATAGAGAGAAGGGATGACAAAGAGACAGCAGCAATGACATGAGGAGTGGTAGGCTCATGTCGGGGCTCAGTGACTATCAGAGAGCAGGGAAAGTGGTGGGCATGGTGAGCTATCTGCAAGGCGTTTGGGCAGGCAGCCTGATCCGCCTGTGATAGGCAGTCACTGGCCCAGTGGGAACTGCTCCTATGACTTCTGAGATCATGTACATCCCCAGCTGGGTATGAGTGAAAGCAAAGCAACCCCACCATCTATTCCATCTACTTACCCCAGCCATTACTAAAGAACTTTCCTGATGCTGGAGAAAAACAACAGCTGCTTCTCAAGAGAAGCCACAAAACAACAAGGTATATAATGTTTTAAAAAGCATAGTGTGTTTATGTAGTTTATGCTGCTTCCCCCTCCCCACTGAAAAAATGTTGCCCACTGATTTTTTTTTAAATTACCACTACTAATAAAAAGTCAGTATTACTTTTCTGCAATCTGAGTTACTATGTCTTCAACTGAGCATCAGTCTTCTGAAATTCATTCTGCAATTTAGATGGGGCCTTACTAGTGCTGTATATTAAAATAGATGCTGGAAATCTGAATTAAAAATGGAAATACTAGAAATACTCAGCAAATCAGGCATCATCAGTGGAGAAAGAATCAGAGTTAATATTTCACGTTGATGACTTTTCATGAAAACTTAGGTCCATATGATAAAGGCCCTTCTATAATACAACATTGAATTTGGCCATGGGAATTTTAACACTTTCTTGGGGAGAGAAGAATGATATAAAAGGCCTCAATTACCTCTCTGATTTCTCAGAACAGGACAATAGATCCCCCAAGTGTTCCAATATCTCACCAACAAGGGGATGTAATTCACCATACCATTTCTGCTTGACATCCAACGCCTCTTGGAAATATTGTTCAGCAGCAGAAAATTTACCTTCATGGATTCTAAGAACACAGAGAAATTATTTTAATCAAAAGTTTTAAAGGATGGTCAATGACTAATACAGTAAGTTCTAAGTAGATTTTAATCCAAAAAGAAAAAAGAAAACAGAATGGTTTATCAATATAATCTAAAAGTGGGTTTACATAATGCCTTTAAACACTGTGGACATTCCAAGCAGATTACAACCGGTAAGAAACTTTAGAACCGGAATTGTTACTGTAATGCAGGAAATGCGGTAACCAATTGTCACAGATCAAGCTCCCATAAACAAAAATGTGAAGATGGTCAGGTAGTCTGTTCTTTGTCGTGATATTGATGAAGGGGTAAGTATTGACCAGGTCAGTGGAGAGAACTCCCCCATTCTTGTCGGAAATAGTGCTCCTGGATCTTTGTTGATTTCAGACGGCAGGTTAAACCTTGATTTCTCATCTCATTTGAAAAGCAGCATTATGAACAGTGCAGTACTTGCCAACACTTGAGTTAAGTGTGGCACTGTTCACGCTTTGGGAATGGAACTCGAAACCATAATCTGTTGACTCAAGAGGTGTTAACGTTACAGTCAAGACCAATGGACTTTCAGCAGCGTAATTGTATGAGAATTTTGTCAGTTTAAGAGAGGGACCTCATCCGCACGCTCAGAAAAAGAAAATTAAAATAATTTACAAGTAGGATAATGGCAATTAAATAAAATGACTAATATTTGTTCAGGTAGATCAGATTAAAAATCAACTATCATGAGGAAAGAGGTTAAATTTGTATTCAGTATCGTATGCAATTTTCTACATAAGTATTATAATTACTCTTATCAATTATATGAATTATGTATGCATTTTAATATTAATGCTAAAATCCATCAAAGTTTGTATGCTGAATGACTATTGAAGATTGTGATGTTATTGCCTGTTCTGTCATGAGTCAGTTCTGAGGCATATTACAGGCAAATGTAGTCCCAGAGCCAGACTAAAAAGGAATTTACTGCCTCATTTGCAATCCATTACTAATAACTGATATGCCATGCCCTGAAAATTACTCACTAATTTGAATTAAGCAATATAAATTATACATCAAAGTGCAACCTTCAGGCTAAAAGTTTGTCACATTATTTGAATAAAGCAAATCGGAATTGAAGCGTAGCTGTTCAATGTATCTGAACAACCCTATTAACTGAATTCTCCACCCAGGTGTTAAGAGTAAAACAAAACAACCCAAGTGAAAAATAGTACCACAGTTTTGCACTCAAAATAGCAGCCTTTCAGTTTAATAACTGTCTGCTTATGACAAAATACAAGGTATAACAGAGATCTAAACAGAAAATAGTATAAACATTTAACAAGGCAGCCATTCTCAGTGACAGGTCTGTAATCTTTAAGCAAGTACAGAGACTAGGTAAAAGAGGGAGGACAAAAAAGAACAAAAGGTCTATGTTAGCATATAAATGATGGATTTAAAAGACTAAATGGTTAATAGTATCAAGCAAAAATGGGTGCTCAGTAGTTGGAAACACAGTTTCTCTGCAATTTACTTTGAGTAAAAGGGAGTGTTAATTATCCCCAAAATGTGCTGGAGGAACTCAGCAGGTCAGGCAGCATCTATGGAGGGAAATAAATAGTTGACGTTTCGGGCTGAGACCCTTCATCAGGACTGGAAAGGAAGAGGGCAGAAGCCAGAATAAGAAGCTCCCATGAACAGAAATGTTCCTCAGTCCTGATGAAGGGTTTCGGCCCGAAATGTCGACTGTTTATTTCCCTCCATAGACGCCGCCTGACCTGCTGAGTTCCTTCAGCACTTTTTGTGTATTGCTCCAGATTCCAGCATCTACAGAATTTCTTGTGTTTCTGTTAACTATTCCCACAGGGTTACACAATTTTTAAAAAATCAAGAGTAATATTATGCTTATGTTTCCAAAAATGAAAAATGGTAGCATTCCCAAATCTAGACCCCCCCCCCCCACCATATGCTAAGGAGCATACAGTGCAGAATATGGAAGGTGATATTAAACACAGAGCTCAGTATAGCAGAAAGCCAAGAGAAGTATAGAAAGTGGAATTAAATTCTAAATGACATTTGGAAAGCTAAGAGAGTACATGAGAAAAGCAGATAAAAATCAAGAAAAACATCAAGATGTTTTTTTAATTACATAAAGAGCAGAAAGTTATCTAAGAAAAGAGAAAGTTCTAATATGGAATCTGTTGCAGAGACTGGTGAATACTTTACATCTGACTTTTATGATGCACAAGAAGGAAAGAATGCAGATGTAGTTATGGAGAATGGCATGAGATACTAGATGAATCAACTGTAGAGGAGGAGAAAATGTTAAATGTTTGGCATCTTTATAATTGGATGAATTGCCAGCCCTGGGTGGAATGTTCCCCAGACTGTTAAGAGAGGACCTATCTCATTTTCCAGTGCTCTCTAGCTACTGGCATGGTGACGGAGGACTGGAAGATCATTATTTTAAAAAAACAAGCAAGAGACACACTAAGTAATTACATTAATGGTTTGCAAAGTATTGGCAAGAATTCTCTAAAATAGAGAAAAATAATCTCTAAGAACGACAGATTAATCAAGGGCAGTAGGAATGGATTTGTTAAGGGAAAAATGCGAACAATCATATTTTCTGACAAGAAAACAAAGGGTCAAGAGATAGAGAGTCAAAAGTAGTGAATTTGCATGGTCTATGTATATTTTATCAAGGCTTTTGATAAAGTCTCCTATTGCAAACTGGTCAGAAAAGTAAAGGCGCATGAACACAAGGGAAAGTGACAAGTTGAATCCAAATTTGGCTCAGTGACAATGTGCAAAGACTGATGGCCAGTAGTTATTTTAGAGATTAAAGCCTTTTCATAGTGAGATTTTCCAGAGCTCTGTGGCAAGTGCCTCACTCTTTGTGGTTTATACCAATGATTTAGACAACATGTGAGCCATGATTAAGGGAGTGGCAGCTGATACAAAAGTTGGCCATGTGATGAGAGTGAGGAAGAAAGTTTAGTCTGCAGGAAACTGTCAACAAGCTGGTCAGGAGGTGCAATGCCTTTGGGAGGGCAATCAAAGCAAGAGAAAAAATAATAGAGAAGGATACTGAGAAGTGTAGAGGAACAACCTTGAAGTTTATGTCCACAGATACCTGTAAATAGCAAGACGGGTAAATATAATGGTTAAGAAGGCATTGCGTTATCAATCCATGCATAAAATGAAACAGCAAAACCAGGCTAGCACTACATAAAGCACTTGTCAGTCCACTGCTGGAGTACTCCATACAGTTCTGGTGTTTGGGAGGTCCAAGTACAATTCTCTGGGGCCTTAATTGGTGGTAGAAGCACTTGTTTGGCATTTGTTATTCTTAAAGAGTACTTGGAAGAGCGCTTGGCTGAAAGGTTATAGACTAAGAGCTGGATAGTACATATTTACTGGCATGGACTCAATGACCGATTGACTTTCTTCAGTGGTGTAATTTTGTTTTATCATTCTGTGACGATAGGTACGGATATGCAGGCCAGAACAATTGTAACAGATCTGAGATTTGAATTCACTATGGCTCTCAATTATTAACACAAACGGGGCTGGATTGTTACCATGAATTTGATAACATGCTCTAAGGAAAGAAGCGTATGTTCCTTTAACAAGTTCAGTTACTAGTCCTGGACTACATGGTTAATCCACAAGACCCTCTGAAGAGGTCTAACATATAAATGCAGTCAATAAATGTGAATAATCAGTGTTTGGTTCCCCATAAGCACATTGATGAGTTGCAGGAACGTAGCCTTTGATGAGAAAAGACAGGCTAAAATAACCAATATACAAACGCACTTCTGGAAACCTTCAAGAATTTTTAAATTTGCTTCTCCACATGGATTATGGATTTTTTTGGTCGCTCTCTTGGTCTTCTGTAGAATGTCATCAACTCTGGGTGAGCCTTCGTGCATCTTTAAATTAGCCAGTTTACACAACAACTGCACTGCAAGAGAAATGAATAATGAGTTTGCTCTGTTCAGATACCAATGCAATTTTTTTTTTAAATGCAACATTTTGGTGAGTATTTATTGTTACAGCTTAAGGGAACTGATTATTTCATTATGTGTAAACTAAGAGGCCAAACTGAGCTGACTGACAGGCCTCAATGCTTCATTGGTGGATTCACCAATCAGCCCAGTGGCAGACCAGTGGTGTGTCTGAAGAGGGAGTCGGGATGCATTTTGTATCTAGCCTCTGTTTTATGCCATTCATTTCAATGAGGTCACGGAGTGGAAAAGGTTAAGTGGTAAATGTTGCATTGTCTTATCTTAACTGTAATTTAATCTTTTCTAACATTTTTGTTAGCAATTAAACATTTTTTTTATTTTGTAAATCTATTTAAATAGATAAAAATAGTTGAAAAGCTTTTGACAGCTGCGAGTTAGCATAGGCCAATGGATTGGGCCTCAAGATAAAGTACCCGAGGCCCAGTCACCATTCAGAGCTCATTCTGACTTCTTGGGCACCTCTGGATGCAGAGTATCAGTTTGTTTGGTCCTCTGCATGGAGAAAGTAAGTCTAGGTGGACAGGCACTGCAGGCAAAGAGTTCAGGGAGAGGTCATGTCTAGGATGACATGGACCAATGTAATTACATAGCTTACAAACTGAGTGGTTTTGCTTAATTATGGCTTGTAAGAGTTTCATAAGCTTTCCATTAATATCCTAGTAAAGTTGGACAGAAATTGAATCAATCTCCTTTCACACGCCTCAAGATGTCCTCTAGTGGGTACAACACCAAAGATCACTGATAATAATCAAATCCCCAATCAAATTCCCCAATCAAATAAAAATTAAACTAAAAAGAAATTTTACATTTATTGTGGAGCATTGATGGCAAGTGATCTTTGTGGTTTATAGCCTAGGTTTGCAAACAGGGGAGTGGGCCCCCTAGATGTGGCATAGTAGAAGCTGGGGATGTAATTTTATAAACTCATGGTTTTTATTAAATTTTCAGAATTAAAGTGCAGATTGTGGGGAAGAAGTTTCCCCAGGAAAAAACAATTTGAGAACAAGAACCTGCCACACATATCACACTCTTCACATTACACTCCAACTCCTCCAACATGTTACAAAATACACTTTCCTAAATGACGTATAATAATTTTTTCATTACCTGTGCAACTTATAGTGTCTGGAAGACATTTCCTGATGTCTTTTGATGCATAATCAATACTGTGCAAAGCCTTTTGGAAATGCTTTTCTGCGTCCTGTAACTTTGCAGCATTGAGGTAGACTTCTCCAATGCTGTAGTGCACTTTAAAATAAATCTCTGTTTCCATCAGGTTCAAAGGACATGACTGCAATTAATCAAAACCTGCTTCAGAATTCAGTAGCAATTGGATTTTTCGAAGAATCTCAAGTGATAGGATGATATGAAATACTTCTTTTGAAAACATTCAATTTCATTTCCTATCAACAAGAATGGCAAATTATATTTCTGTGGCATTCCCTGTTTCCATCCTTTTCCAAGACCCACAATCCTTATTTACCATCCTCATACTTATTTACTTCAGTGTTTTGCCATTCTCTGGTCTCCCACACTCCAGGTTTCAAATAACTTTTGCTGTTTTCTCTTCTCCTCATATTTTATCCTGAAGTGCTCCACCTCCCCCTAATACATATCCGCACTTTTTACATCAAGTTTAAAGCAGTTACCCTTGTGTTTGAATTCGTCTGTAGGCCTGGCCCATCCACAACTTGCTCCATTCCTATAAGCTCCCCCTATTCCCGCTATACTCCTGATTTCTTTAAACTTAGCCTATTACCTGTCCTCCACCACAATGAAAGTCACATGTCAAGGCCCCAATGTTCTTTAAAAATAATTTAGAACATAGAACAGTCAGCACAATACAGGCCCTTCGGCCCACAATGTTGTGCCAACCTTTAATCCTCGCCTAAGACTATCTAACCCCTTCCTCCCACATATCCCTCTATTTTAAATTCCTCCATATGCCTATCTAGTAATCTCTTGAATTTGACCAATGTACCTTCCTCCACCACCGCCCCAGGCAGCGCATTTCATGCCCCAACCACTCTCTGGGTAAAAAACCTTCCTCTGATATCTCCCTTGAACTTCCCACCCATTACTTTAAAGCCATGCCCTCTTGCATTGAGCATTGGTGCCCTGGGAAAGAGGTGCTGGCTGTCCACTCTATCTATTCCTCTTAATATTTGGTACACCTCTATCATGTCTCCTCTCATCATCCTTCCTTCCAAAGAGTAAAGCCCTAGCTCCCTTAGTCTCCCCTCATAATGCATACTCTCTAGACCAGGCAGCATCCTGGTAAATCTCCTCTGCACCCTTTCCAACTCTTCCACATCCGTCCTATAATGAGGCGACCAGAACTGGACACAGTACTCCAAGTGTGGTCTAACCACAGTTTTATAGAGCTGCATCATTACCTCGCGGCTCTTAAACGCGATCCCTCGATTTATGAAAGCTAACACCCCATAAGCTTTCTTAACTACCCTATCCACCTGTGAGGCAACTTTCAGGGATCTGTGGATATTGACCCACAGGTCCCTCTGGTCCTGCACACTACCAAGAATCCTGCCATTAACTTTGTACTCTGCCTTGGAGTTTGTCCTTCCAAAATGTACCACCTCACACTTCTCTGGATTGAACTCCATCTGCCGCTTCTCAGCCCAGCTCTGCATCCTATCAATGTCCCTCTGCAATCTTCGACAATCCTCTACACTATTCTTCAGAGAAATTGTATTGGGTACTGCATTTAAACATTGCACCATGTAAGAATATTTCTAGGCTATTATCTCAATGTCTGAAGTTTAAAACATGTCTGTTTTGATGTCAGTTTTCATAATTTTATGTCTGCTGTCACTTAGTATTATTGCAGGGTAACTTATTACTTTAATAAAACACTTTTACGGTAAAATATTTCTATAGAAAGATCCTTATTATTCTGAATATTATCCATGTATTTAACTACAATTACCCTAAAAGTTTAATTTTACCATTGGTAGCAAAGAAAGGGCAATCAGGAGCAATTCCTCTGCCGTTGTGGACTTGTCAAGATCTTTTAGAAACTCAGCAGTAAAGCATATCAAGGCAGCTTGAGTGCAGTTGTTGTACCTCACCATTTTGCTGTCACTATCTGCAACGACAAACATTATTGTTTTGAAGAATGGTGTATGATTTCCTTTGAGAAATTAGGGTCTCCAGTATTGTAATAAAAACTAAAATGTTGGAAACAGTCTGCATGTCAGGCAGTGTTTGTGAAAAGAAAAAGACACAACGTTTCAGGTTGAAGACCCTTCCTAACCTGACGCATCTTCAACCTGAAATGTTAATGCTGTTTTTGTTTCCGTAGATGCTCCCTGTCCTGCTATGTGTTTCCATCATTTTCTGTTCTTATTATATATTTCAAGCATCCGCAGTTCTTGATTTTCAGTTACTTATTTTCACTTTCCCTAGTATTGTAAGTTAGTTGCCACGTATTTAAATGAATGTAAAAAGCTTGCTTTCAAATAGTACAGTTCAGGATCTCAGGACATTCCAGCCTGAAATAAGAAAAGTGCAAGGGAGTGAGGGTGGTCAAATATGGGGGAAGGGTCATAATCCCAGCTCTTAACATTCCTTCTCCTCCATTCCCAGCGACCCAAGTCATGCACCCAGCTTTGGGCTGGGATGTGCGTGTGGTGATGGCAGGTGGGGTGAGAGGATCCAGATTCCCTTATACACGCAGGTGCCGTGTAAGTGTTAATGAGTTGCACAGCCTTGGACGTCACTGTGTAGGTCTGGGCTCTTTTGTAAATTACTGTATCCAAACTTTCATTAAAACCAATAATTAAGGAATCTGTTTTGAAGGTAATATAACAGGGCCATCTGCTGGTAACATGTAGATTATTTCCTTTAACTGCAGCATTAAAGTTAATGAAATGAGAGTTAACAGTTTCAATTTTTACATTAAGTAATTGAGAAGAATATCCTTTCATTGTACCTATGAATGCCGTTGTACATTTCTTTCTTGCTGACAGGTTGGATGTGGCCACCAACTGATTCACCATGTTGTGATAGGTAACTGCAGGATCAAACCCTGCCTCTGATAACACATCCCAATAACAGACAAGGTCCAGCTTCGACTGATATGAATGCTTTGCATTTTGGCAAACTACATGCATGATTCTAAAGAAAAAGGAAATAAATAGTAGCTTTTATTTTCAACGTGATCTTTTGATTTTCCTTTAGTGCCACTGACGACAAATTTCACATCATATAAGGCAGTGATAATAAACCTGATTCTGATATTAACCACCCAACATAAATAAACTTGCTGGATATACTAGAGTCAATCAAGGGTCAAGGGTCAAGGAACTGAAAAGGCTAAATGTTAGTCAAAAAATAGAACTAGAGAAGTTGGTGAATTTGAAAGTTGATAAATCCCAAGGGCCTGATGATCTACATCTTAAAATTTTGAAAGAAGAGATTTTAGAGAAATTGGATGCATCGGTTATTGTGTTCCAAAGTTCTATATATATTGCAATTGTTCCTGTGGAGTGGAGGATGTGACCCCACTAGTACTACCTCAATGCACTGTGTAATGAATTGACCTGTACGAACGGTATGCATGACAAGTTTTTCATTGTACCTCAGTACAAGTAACAATAATAAACCAATACCAATATTTAAAAGAGTAAATAGACTAATTTACAGCAAGAATAATTTGTAAATATTTTCAGCTCTTCTTGATTTTCTATGGAGAAGCAGGGACTCACGAACAGCATTCTCTGGATATCAACACACTTGCAAACTCCAGACAGGGCTATCAAATTTCTTCCATTAACACTGAATACCGATACCCTCACCAGGATGTTGGAGAAATTGAGTTCTAGTAAAAGTCATGTGCATTATGCAATATAAAGTTGTAGCACTTAATCGAATTTTGTTCTATGGTGTAAAGCCCTTTAATAAGAAGGTGGTACCTGGCTAAAAGTTGTTAATGCAATTATTAAACAGTATCTCAAACAAGAGAAGATTTTAACTCACATGGGATTAACAACAATGGCACATAAATCAGAAAGGTTTCCACTCATTTTCAGGTGCCAAGGTAACTCCTGGTAAATTTTCAGGGTGTAAGTCTGCTGTGATAAGTACTCTTGAAATAGATGGTGAATTCTACTCCTTTTGTGGTTAAGTGGACTTTTTAAACTGGATTCTTTGACTGGAGCAATAGCACCTGCAATTTAAAATAACAAATGTTAAACTAAGCAGAGAAATAGGGAAACAAAACACAACAGAATACATTCTCGGAGCATTGAAATGTTTTCTTTAAGTTAGATTTTGTGGTCATTTTCAACTTTGCAATTTTGGTGCTGTGTAAGCCATGGTCTGGAAATGGTTTAGCTCAGCATTTGAAAATTATTTACTTCTGGAATCATAACCCTTGATCCATGGAGGTCATAAAGATTTGCAAATTTCTGAAGTGAAATTTGGACTGAGTTGCACCATTCTGAAAATTCAACCATGTCCATCTTTGCACCTAATGCAATTTCCACATCTATCATGCACGGAATGACATTGTCATTTGTATTACCTAGAAAATTAAATCACATAGTTCTGCCATTTGGCACGCATTGCCTCTGCAGCTGCACAATTTAATGTGGAGCAAGTCGCAGCCCAGCACTGGGACCCCAACCCAAATGGGTCTCATTTAACTTTTGTGATTTACCTGTTCTCTCTGGACCTCATAACTCCCCTCCAGAATTCCCAATGATTCCCCAGCTCTCCTCCCACACGAATCCCTTGACCACTCCAATCCCAATCTCAAAAATCAGGCTCCATTTCCAGCCACTAGGATCATGGATACCTAGAGAAGATGATGAGTTGGCCTTACATGTTCTGGCTCTCAGCCTTCAGCTTGTCGCTTTCAACAAATCAAGTTCTAATTCAGATACTTTTTGAATATGATGCATGTTACTATCTCAAATACCCTTCTAGGTGGTGGATTGCAGGTAGTCTTTGGGAGATTTTATTTCTCAATTCCCTCCAATCTTTCTACTTCTAACCTCAAATCTATGGCAGCCAATTAACAGCCTCTCTGTCAAGAGAAATAAACCCTTCCCATTCAACCTACCTGGACTGCTCATAATTTTATATACCTCAAATAAATCTCCCCAGCTTTTCTGCTCTAATGAAAAGAGCACATCAGCCTCGTCAGTTATTTGTCGTAAAAAAAACCTTCTCCATCCATGGCAACATTTGTGTAAACTCTGTCTGCATCCTCTCTAATACTGACAATCCTTCAGATAACATGGTGTTAGGATTGTAAGCAATTACAGAGCCTATCTAGTTTTAACCATTTTATTATGAACTCTCTGCTCTTAAATGTTATGCCTTGAACAATAAATGAAAATACCTGGTGTAATACCTTCAGGAATTTGTGGATAGGTACTTCCAGATCCTTTTATTTCTCCACACTGATCAGTACTACCACTTATTCTGTATTCTCTATATTCTGTATTATGTATTCTCTTTTGCCTTGTTTGCCACCTCAGAATCATTACACTGGAGCTCACAATCTTGGCAGACACTTCTGTGCAAATGTGTCAGTTTCACATGTCACTACATTGAGTTCTTGTCTGCCCTTTCAAGTGGTTGTAAAAGATCCTTTTGTACAGTTTCAAAGAAGAGCAGAAATCCTGATGATCTTTGAATAATGCCATGAGACTTTGTACAACCACCTGGTCAGGTAGACAAAGACTCAGTTTAGCATCCAATCCAAAATATGTCTTTATGTCTTAAAGCTTACCAGCACCTCTACTTCCTCAGGAGGCTAAAGAAATTTGGCATGTTCCCTTTGACACTCACCAACTTTTATCGATGCACCATAGAAAGCATCCTACCTGGATGCATCATCAACTGCTCTGCAACTGCTCTGCCCAGGACCACAAAAAACTGCAGAGAGTTGTGGACACAGCTCAGCACATCACGGACACCAGCCTCCCCTCTATGGACTATGTCTATACTTCTCGCTGCCTCTGTAAAGCAGCCAACATAATCAAAGACCCCACCCACACCAGACATTCTCTCTTCTCCCCTCTCCCATTGGGCAGAAGATACAAAAGCCTGAAAGCACATACCACCAGGCTCAAGGACAGCTTCTATCCCACTGTTATTGAACAGTTTGCTAGTATGATAAGGTGGACTCTTGACCTCACAATCTACCTCATTATGAGCTTACACCTTATTGTCTACCTGCACTGCACTTTCTCTGCAACTGTAACACTTTATTCTGCATTCTGTATTCTTTTACCTTGTACTACCTCGATGCACAATGCAATGAATTGATCTGTATGAACAGTATGCAAGACAAGTTTTTCACTGTACCACAGTACAAGTAACAATATGGATGCAGATACTGTAGACTATAACCAAAGTAGTATTCTTCATGTTGCTTCAGATATTGCAGATGTGTTCTAAAACCCCCTTTGATTGGGTTATTACGCCATGTAGCAGTATAAACCTGTTCATTACATCTGGAATGGAAAATCCTTGCACAATTCTCTAATTCCATTTTGCATTACAGTTTCTTGCAGTTGCAAATTCCCGCATAATTTTCTACAAAATTGGTCACCACTTCAATAATGCAATAACAAAAATCAGTACCATTGTTGACTTGTAATTAAGGTACTTTAACTGTTCATTGCAGATAATGCAAATGAAATGTGGATCTAAGGTTTTACTGTTCCTCTTCAATTTCTTTTTAAATTAAATTTTTCTTTTAAATTTTATTTACAGCGTGGTTACAGGCACTTCCGGCCCAACGAGTCCGCACCGCCCATTTTAAACCCAAATTAACCTACCTGTATGTCTTTGCAATGTGGGAGGAAACTGGAGCACCCGGAGGAAACGCACGCAGACACGGGAGAACGTACAAACTCCTTACAGACGGTGACGGGAATCAAACCCTGATCGCTGGTGCTGTAATGGCGTCGCGCTAACCGCTACACTACCGTGCCTCCCAACACATTTTAACACATACATATTTTACCTAGCAGGAAATATCCTACAGCATCCTGTATAGAGTGGTGAGTGAAGTTCAACAATCCATCTGGCCTTTCTTGTATCCATTCTATGGATGCAGCACGGAAGAGATTCCAGTCATAGCTGCTGACCTTGTTTTCCCCATTATAACCTAGATATTTAAGAAGTTGGTGGATGTCCTCTTCAGTTAATCCACAACGTGATATACTAAGGAGACACAGGATATCAACTACCCATCCATTAATTCCTGAAATAAATGCAAAAATAAAGAAATAACAGTCATTTTAAATGTCAGTAGAAATTACAACAGGTGCAGTTCATGTACATTATTTTAAGTTCTCTAATTATTAATTTAAATTTTCTTTAAAGAAGAGGATAAACTTTATGATACCCATGCGCCAGTGGTCCAGTGATTTAGCAATATGAACAGGCTAATCAGTTCCTCGAATCTATTTTGACTTTCAATTAGATCATGGCTGATCTGCCTTTATCTTGCCTTGGTTCCATAACCCTTAATTCTAACAAAACTCCATCAACTTCACTTGCTAAATTTTGAATTTTCTCCACCACCAACCTCACCAGCTCTTTGTGGAGTGGAAGCTGCAGATTTCCATCATCCTTTGAGTGAAGAAATGCTGTCAGTCATTGGAGTTGCCCTAGATCTAATTTTACAAACTTCCTTTGATATGAAATCCCCACCAAGGGAAATAGATTTTCTCCATTGACCCTATCAAACTACTTTAGTCATCTTACCCCTTCAACTTGATCACCCTGAATCTATGTGAAGGGGAATATAAGGCACGGTAGCATAGTGGTTAGCATAATGCTTTACAGCGCCAGCGACCCGGGTTCAAATCCAGTCACTGTCTGTAAGGAGTTTGTATGTTCTCCCCGTGTCTGTGCGGGTTTCCTCCGGGTGCTCCGGTTTCCTCCCACATTCCAAAGACGTACAGGTTAGGAAGTTATGGGCATGCTGTGTTGGCACCGGAAGCATGGCGACACTTGTGGGCTGGCCCCCAAAAATCACTACGCAAAAGGTGTATTTCACTGTGTGTTTCGATGTACATGTGACTAATAAAGATCTTATCTTATCTTATCAGTATTATTGCAGTGAAATTGCATCCCTCTCAGCTTCCTCCCGAGATCCTCGCCAATACAGATGCCGGTCCCCAGCCAATTTGATTCACTGCACACAATATCAAGAAATGGCTGAGATTACTGGGTACAGCAAAATCAACAGGACTCGACAACATCCTAGCTGGCAGTAAATACCTGCACTCCAGAACTAGTTGTACCTCCAGCTAAACTGTTCCAGAACAACACTGGATCTGTCCAATAACGTGGAAAATTGTCCAGGTATGTCTTGTTCAAAGAAAGCTGAACAAATCCAATCTGGCAAATTATCACCCAATCACCATCCTAACCATTTATTCCCTACATCATTGGCATGCAGTCTGTGCCATCTACAAAATGCACTACAGTTAATCGCCCAGGTTACTCTGACAACACCTACAAACAGGCAGCACAGTAGTGTAGTGGTTAGCATAACGCTTTACAGTGCCAGTGACCCGGGTTCAATTCCGGCCACTGTCTGTAAGGAGTTTGTATGTTCTCCCTGTGTCTGCGTGGGTTTCCTCCCACATTCCAAAGACGTACGGGTTAGGAAGTTGTGGGCATGCTATGTTGGCACTGGAAGCGTGGTGACACTTGCGGGCTGCCCCCAGAACACTCTATGCAAAGGATGCATTTCACTGTGTGTTTCGATGTACATGTGACTAATAAAAAAGAGAAAAAGAGAAACTCCCAACCTCTATCACCAAGAAGGATAAGAGTGAACACTGTGGTGGGCAAGCTGTTGGAAAGGATTCTTAGAGGTAGGATCTATGGGCATTTAGAGAATCATGGTCTGATCAGGGACAGCCAACATGGCTTTGTGAAGGGCAGATCATGACATGATAGAGGTGTACAAAATATTAAGAGGAATAGATAGAGTAGACAGCCAGTGCCTCTTTCCCAGGGCACCAATGCTCAATACAAGAGGGCATGGCTTTAAAGTAATGGGTGGGAAGTTCAATGGAGATATCAGAGGAAGGTTTTTTACCCAGAGAGTGGTTGGGGCATGGAATGCGCTGCCTGGGGCGGTGGTGGAGGCAGGTACATTGATCAAATTCAAGAGATTACTAGATAAGCATATGGAGGAATTTAAAATAGAGGGATATGTGGGAGGAAGGGGTTAGATAGTCTTAGGCGAGGTTTAAAGGTCGGCACAACATTGTGGGCCGAAGGGCCTGTATATTGTGCTGTACTGTTCTATGATTCTATAGGGACATGGGAACACCTCTACCTGCAGGTTCTCCTCCAAGTCGCACACCATTCTGATTAGGAAATATACTACTGAACCTTCATCATTGTTGGGTCTAAATCCTGGAACTGCCCACCCAATAGCACTGTGGGAATAGCTTCACCAGAAGTATTGAAGCAGTTCAAGGAAATGGCCCACCACCACCTTCTCAAAGGCAATTAGGGATGAGCAATAAATGCTGGCCTTGCCAGCAATGCCCAGAGAATGAAAGAAGATAAATTGGTAAAGGTCTACAAAAGTGTAACATTTTCAAAGAAATGTTATTATTTGACAATAGAGGTAAATCGGCTACAAGCTAATCTTTGGTGTTGAGCACAAAATATTGAGAGGGACTAAGGTGTCCCGAATAACTGCAAGTGTACAGATGGTCCACACATGCTATACTTCAGCCTAGCATCTACTATGTTGTACAGAAAGAGACACAAATGAGGGCTCAGTAAGAAATCCTTTACTCTCTGGTAGTCAGAGATCACCGTTGGAGGAATCTTGAATTTCAGGCACTAAACTGCTCCACTGCCTTCTAATATGGTAGAGTGGAAGTGCATGCTGACTACAAGTGCACCAACCACAACAGCAAAGATTTAAAAACTAGTGTACAGTACCCAGATGTGAAGTAGGGATTATGCTCTCTACACATGCAGATAGAAGTCCTAATGCATGAATGAGCTCCCATGTTGCAAGATTAGTTTGACCTGAGAAACCCCTTGAGGTTTCTCACTAAATAATCCAGGAGTTATTAATATTCTCCAAAAACACACAAAAAATCTCCAGTCTGATGCTGGCTTCATGGATGTCATAAGAACATGAGAAAGGAGAGCAGGAGTAGGCCAATCGTTATTCCATAAGACCATAGGTGATCCAGTCACAGAGTCATACAGCATGGAAACAGGCCCTTTGGCTCTTGGCTCAATACCACTTCCCCTCTCTCTCCCAACACCTACTGACTCCCTTGTAATTTAAATGTCTGTCAACCTCCATTCTGAATATATTCAATGACTCGGCCTCCTCAACTCTTTTGGGTAAAGAATTCCAGAGATTCACAACTCTGTGGATCATTGCATCTTTGTCTGCCCTGTCAAGCTGTTGTAAAAGATCCTTCTGTAAAGTATCAAAGAAGACCAGGAAGTCCTGATGCTCTTTGAATAGTGCTATAACCACCATATATTCACATGGTTCCATCAACAAGGGTTCAGTTTAGCAATTTAGAAATTCATTCCCCGATTACATTTGGATGAATTAGCAACTGGTCTGGTGAGTTCAGGTGTGCAGGTTATTAGCATTGCAAACAAAACACTATAACACCTAACCACTCCCTAACATCACATGGAGAGAACCAAATAGTTGTACTTTGACAACCAGCAGAAATGGGAGTAGTTGAGTAGAATAATCTGGTGCAGTTTTCTCCATGTAATTGTATGGTGGTTTCTGCTATTGTTGAGGATGAGGATATGCGTGGACAGCTTTCCCAGTTATCTTTCCGATGCCCACCACCATTGTCCACTAGGTATAGTGGATTCTAGAGTTTCACACAGAAGTATTGCAAAAGGGCTACTTTATACCATCTACAGCCTGCTGCCTTCTCTTTTTTAGCTTGTAGATACTCCTGTATTTGCCTGGTGGTACTCCTGGCTTGGATTTCTCCACTTCCCATTGAATCAGGGTTGGTCCCTTGGCTTGCTGGAGGTGCTCATAGGGAAGACTTGGGAAAACTTCGGTGCTATTTCAAGTCTGTTCAATAATATGACCAACAGTTACTAAAAGCCACTAGAGAAACCCTACTGCTGTTCCTGCTCAGAACTGAAGCTGGCCTACCTAGGGTAAACCAGAAAAGAAAATAGATTGAAGGAATATATTTACTGCAAAATAAAATGGTACATTACAGTTTCATTGTGTAAACAGTGAACATCGTGCAGTTTTCTCCCCCAATGGGGTTTATTTGTTTTGCGGCTTTTTCTTGTTGTACAGAATATATAAGAATACAAAATACAGAATCTAACCTGAGCTGGAGGAATTCGGAAAATTGGAAGGAGAGATGTCTTTACCTCTGTTATCTGTTTCCGTATCAGTAATCCAACTGTAGTCTTCAATCCATCGCCTTAGGACAGCAGTCCACAGCTCCTGAATCGTCTGACACTCAAGATATTTCTCCAGACATTCAGTCTCATTTCTGAATGGTCCACATACTCGGAGTTCATTAGCCAAAATAACCAAGACTAGTGGAAAGGAACTCAGTTTTCTACTCATAATATTTTGGATTTGGCTCTTATTTACTTCCGTGTGGGGCCTAGCCAGGTGCTTCTGGAAGATATGGGTTTGTGCCGTACAGTCAGGTCTACTGGAAATATGCACCACCTTTACAGCGTGATGCTTTGACAGTGATACATAGGACGTGTTGGAAGAGACAGTGGTTACAATAAGTCTACACTGAGCTGGGAGAAGTTGTGGAAGCCATGAAAATTCCTTTACCTGTAGAGACAACAGCAACATAAATTACTGAATCTTGCACTAGTGCCGTTGTGATTATTTTGCACACATGTATAATTTATATTAAAGTTTATGTTAACTTGTGCTTGTTCTTGTCTTGTACTGTGCTGCTGCTGCAAAAAACTAGTTTTCATGGCAGTTATACCCTGCCTATAACAACAATGAACTTGATGAACAACAACTTTTTGCAGAATAAGATTTCCCAGTAATCCAATATACATAGCAAACCGCTGTTTTTCTAACTTTTCATAAACCTTTTAGAATTAGATATAATGAACCATCAAAGTGCATGTCGATGAGTCAGGGAGCTATGCCAGTTTTGAGCAGGCATTCAATATTCCAATGCATCAACATCCAAAGCAATGTGTGTATTCCCACACATATTCACACACAGACTGCACTGTCCACCTTGCCTCTACAATCTTCCACCATGATGGACAGGAGAGAGGGGTCTGAGGGAAGATCAGAAGTGGGGTGAGACTGACAAGCTCAGGAGAGGATTATGGTGGTTGACTAGGGAAAAGGGTGGGCTTTCTTGGCATTTCATGTCCATGAGCTTTCATGATGGGGAGAAGAGGTTGGGGGGAGGTCATTGACCCGAGTTGCTGGCTCTGTTTCTCTCTCTGTGGATGTTGCCTGGCCTGTTGAACGTTTCCAGCGTTTGGTGGTTTTGTTTCAGACTTCCAGTATCTGCAGTTTCATTATCAGGCCTGTTCTTATGCAAGGCCATCAACCTGTAAAATTAATTTAGTTTTCCTCTCTTCACAGATGCTGCCTGACCTGCTGGGCTTTTCCACTATTCTCTTTTATTTCAGATTTCCATCAACTGCTGTGTTCTGCATCTCAGAGTTGCAGCACTCTTTCTTTTTCTTTCTTTCTCCTCTGTTCTCCCTCTATTTACACTCCCCCCAGGGCATTAGCTGCCATTGACAATGCTTCACCACTCTCTCTCTCTCTCTCTCTCTCTCTCTCTCTCTCTGTTTTTACTCATCCACGTCATCCAGTTTCTCCTATCACAGATTTCACTTTGTTCTCCCCAGCCTGAACTTAAAACATGCCTGTTTTCTAATTTTTCCTATTTCTGACTTACAATTACCCAAAATGTTAACTCCGTTTCACTCTCCACAGATTGTTATTTGTATTGGTTTATTATTGTCACTTGTACCGAGGTACAGTGAAAAACTTGTCTTGCATACCGATCGTACAGGTCAATTCATTACACAGTGCAGTTACATTGAGTTAGTACAGAGTGCATTGACGTAGTACAGGTCAAAACAATAACAGTACAGAGTAAAGTGTCACAGCTACAGAGAAAGTGCAGTGCAATAAGGTGCAACGTCACAACAAGGTAGATCGTGAGGTCATAGTCCATCTCATCGTATAAGGGAACCGTTCAATAGTCTTATCACAGTGGGGTAGAAGCTGTCCTTAAGTCTGGTGGTACGTGCCCTCAGGCTCCTGTATCTTCTACACGATGGAAGAGGAGAGAAGAGAGAATGTCCTGGATGGGTGGGGTCTTTGATTATGCTGGCTGCTTCACCAAGACAGCGAGAGGTAAAGACAGAGTCCAAGGAGGGGAGGCTGGTGTCTGTGATGCGCTGGGCTATGTCCACAACTCTCTGCAGTTTCTTGCAGTCCTGGGCAGAGCAGTTGCCATACCAAGCCATGGTACATCCAGATAGGATGCTTTCTACGGTGCATCGGTAAAAGTTGGTGAGAGTCAAAGGGGACAAACCAAATTTCTTTAGCCTCCTGAGGAAGTAGAGGAGCTGGTGAGCTTTCTTGGCCATGACATCTATGTGATTTGACCAGGACAGGCTGTTGGTGATGTTCACTCCCAGGAACTTGAAGCTGTCAACCCTCTCGACCTCAGCACCATTGAAGTAGACAGGTGCATGTACACCGCCCCCTTTCCTGAAGTCAATGACCAGCTCTTTTGTTGACATTGAGGGAAAGGTTGTTGTGAGCATTTTCCAGCCTTTTGCATTTTTACTTCAAATTTACAGAATCTGTAGTTGTTGGATCTAGTTTTCATATTTGTAAACATCTCTTGTATTTGGATTTTAATATTAATAATTATCACTGTACCTGCTGTGGTGGTAACCCACGGGTCCCACTTAGTCTGTCAGCCCCATCTATCACCAGCACACACGGCTTCAAACCAATCGCTGCTACAAAGGTTTCACGAATCATTTGAAACATCCAGATATCCGTAGGATTCTCACTGAAAGCACTGGGCTGATCTTCAGCTCCTGAAATCCAATTATAAAAATGTTTCATACTCATTATGCATCATCTGATGTTCACTTATATATGAGCTGGCATCAGGTGTTATTCATAATTGGAAAAAAATGCACTCCCTGTCTTTCTAATCCTCACCTGATTTTAACTCATAGAACTGGAAATGTAAGAGTGAAGCAGGTGGTGACCTTTGTAGGACACTTGGTAGATTTTAATGCTGACTCCCATCCATACCCAGTGAGAATATTATCACTATTGATGGGCAAGAGTCAAAGTTGAAGTGTTGACTGGGGTGTCAGGTTATTGCCAGAGACCCACGGACAGTTCCCGCCGAGTTAAGTAATGTCTTTCTAAGGACTAGCTAAGGATCGTTGGTTCTGCCAGATGTACTCCTACTTTTCAGAGTGTAGTCAACAAACTAAATGAGCTCTGAGTTAGATCCCTTAGTGACAAATGAAAATTTCAGACTTGGGCCCTGAGTGCGTCAGTATGGTGAACGGTATATTTCTACCTTGACTCTGTGTTGAATGCAAACCAGAAATATTGTGTGACTGAAATTTTAAGATTGTAGTTTTCCACTGGCATCTAAATGAGATGCAATGTCTGTAGGACAGAATTGCTCCGACAGCTACTTCCAGTAATGGAGTAAACATTTCCTTCCTGAATGCACTTACAGTATCATTGCATGAGAATAACCAATGCAACTCTTTGTCCACAGTGATCATTAAAAAATTTTATCATCCATTTTGGGTATCTTGTTAAGTATGCTCCCTCAATTCAAGTATATGCCATCTAGAAGCAGCAGAAGATAGATGTGCAGAGTGAACCAATATTGAATAATTCAACTTTCCTAATGTAAAGGCACATAAAAAGTACAAAAAACATTTTTTTCTGGCTGGCAAAGAATAAATCCTAACAATATTTGCCTGTTTAAAAAAAGTATAATTACCAAAATATTCAAGACGTAGTTTCAAAATACAGCGTCTCATGAAGGACATGATGTCATAACTGGATGAACTGCATCCAACATAGTGAGATACTACCAGGACACTGGGATTTTTCATCCTAAAGTATTTCAGCCAGTTGCAGATTATGGCCGTCTTGCCACAGCCTGTCTCTCCACAAAGTAATAGGAGAGATTTACAATCAAATGTAATGTTTGGTCTGCAAATCAAACAGAAGAAATATGAAAAAGTGACGAATGAATGTCTTGATAGCCATTTCACACTACATTATTAAGTGTAGTAAATTTATTAGTTCAGGGAAAATGGTATAACCCCCTCAATGTAGCATTTGAACACAAAGTCAAATCATAGTTAATTTGTTGCTAATAAATTAAATTGTTGTAATTGGATTTCTCAGACTTTTCTCATAAAAAGGGCATTGTTTTAAATATTTTTGATCAAGTCAAAGAAAAGTTAGAAATTGGAATTATTTCATTTTACAAAGTAATTCTCCTTCCCTATAATATGTGACTTCCTACATCCGGATTTAATCTCAACACATTCAGGATTGAAAGAAAGGGTTAACATTTAAATTAACAATGGATTTTTTCACTCATTATAAAATCTTCACATTTTGTATTTTCTCATGCCATACATCTTTTCTTGGTTGCACCAATGGAGAGAAATCACCTTGCATTTAAAGCTACCATTCATATCGACACCCAGATTTTCGGTACAGTACTGTGTTGCAATCTTGTTGTCTCAAATTCACCCTGCAGGGCAAATCATTGTTATGGCAGTAATAGCATGAGGTGTTCATTATGATTGTGTAAATTTATGTTTTGTAGAAACCAACTGAGAATAGAGAGTGAGAGAATAAACAAGAAGAATAAGATGCTTTTAGAAATACAACAGAATGAAAAAACAAGAACAAATTCAAAATGTAAAGCCAGAAATTTCAGTAACCTAATGTGACGTGGAATTGCAATGGGCAAACTTCAAATCCTTCTCTTTTTATTTACTGCACCTTGGCTCCGTGGTACTTGAGTCACTGGAATGTTTAAAGTCGGTTAACTTGCTGCTGTCTTCAATTTGATCGTCACGTTGGGGTAAAAAAGCAAATGCATCCAGAATTCCAAAAATCCTCTGTGTTTCTGTATTTTCCACAAATACTTTGCAATACTTTTGGGCAAATGCTTCATGATAAGAAAGTTCAAGGTAACTTTCATGATCTGAAAGAGAGAACATTTTTGGTGAGGTTAATTTAGATCAATGCTATGCAGTTCATTAACAATAGTTTACACTCCTTTCTGTTAAATTAAAGTTGTGACTATCACATGCAGTAAAGCACTTTTAACATTATCAGTGACTCAGAAATTCATTCATACATGAAAATCTGCTAAAATGGCACAGGATATTCATGCCAGCTTGTTCTTTTCCCATTTACAAAGAATTTTCCATACATCTCATGCAAACATTCAAATGCTTAGGGAACACTGATCACAATATTTTGCCCACATGTACTAACTAATAATGAATTTCAGGGTTTGCATCCACAATTTGAAACCAACCTGTGAGTGTGAACCGTACGGACAAGCGACAAATGCGGCGAATGCGCGTGCGCGCAATTGTGCACATGCCAGTCAGTCGATCGTCCAGCGGATAGATGGCACTAATGTGGCAATATGCATGCACGCGCCTATACGCATGTGTGGACTGGCTGGCCAATCGCTCAGCTGAGCGACGATGCCCTCTGACGCGCGCAACTTCACTTTTGGCGCGGGACTTTGGGGACTCACGTGCTTTAAGGTCTCCACAGACCGTCTCGTGGATCTACAATTGTAAGTTGCTCAGTTCATTTGATTAATATGAATCAGTAAAGATGCTTATTTTGCCACACCGTTGTCGTTCTTGCTCCGTGCATACGTAACAATTGGCGATGCCGATCAAAACAAGAATGGTCTCTCTACTTCAAGTACCCAATCCATTTTGGGCCGTAACTATGGCAAAACCAACACCAGAAACCTGGCTACATGGAAGAAAACCTTCCAGGACTACATCGAACTTCTACCAGTTTTAACATCATCGGTGGAGCTGGAGGAAGCTACCAAATTCAAACTGCCTTGCATGCACTTGGGAGAACTCAGGCAGAAATACTTTGATGTTATGCACTTACAGAACAAAGCAGAATTGACCAGCATGGTTGAGGTTTTAGACAACATTTGGGGAACGCAGAACAATGTCTTTATGGCTCACTGCAGGTTCTCACAGCTGTGACAGACCCCCGATAAGAATGTAGATGATTAACTCTGGCTATGCAGGAATGCAAATACAAAGACATCCAACCAAACAAATTCGAAGAAGTGATGCTTATCCAAGCGTTGATTATCAGAATCTATGATGAGAAGACACATGAGAACCTCCTGTCCGAAAAGCACAATTTATCCTGGGACAAAGCATGCTCCATAGCTCGTCACAGGGAGGCAGTCAAGAGAGACCTTACACAGACTCAGACGACCCAGCACCACTTATTCAGGCAGTGCTGGAGTGAGAGGCCCCTGTCGAAAACGCTAATGTTTGCCAGCATTTGTAGACCCGCAGCTTCCAGTCAAAATCACGTCAGCCTTCACAGAGATACCATCGCTGTGGTGAAAGTCCAGTGGCCCAACTGCAAGCATCAAAAGACCATTTGCTGGTTCTGTCAGAAGGTAGGGCACCTCGAGAAGGTGTGCTTCACAAAGCAACACGCTGTGAGAAAGCAACAGAATTCGTCCATCAACTCCACGCAAGGAGATGGCCGCTGCAAAGAAGTGGACACTATCTTCCAAACCCATGAACTTGGCAATCAGAATCAGCCTCCGTATTTGGTTACACTTACAGTGAACAACCAGCTCGCGAAATTTGGGCTGGATACTGGGTCAGTCTTCACCTTGGTACGCAAATCATCTTTACACCGGATTCCAAGACTACAACCTCTAGGCTCGGTGTTTCGCAGCTACCCCAGAGACAGCGTCAACGTACGGGCGTATTCACGACAGAAGTGGTCCACCACAGAGATCTGTTCTACTTACCGGTGCATGCTGTCAGGGGAGGCCAACAGCCTAATTTGCTGGGCAGAAACTGGATTAAAAACATTCCATCAGTGCTATCCTACACCAGTCGTATCAGAGGGAAGCCCTGCACTGAATACTCTACTACAGAAGCACCAGCATGTATTCCAAGCCGAGGCTTTAGTTCAAATTTAAGGAGAACTGCCAACTGAAGTTTTACAGGGCCGGTCTGGTGCCGTATGTCGTGGGCCCAAAGGTAGAAGAAGAACTAGACCGCCTATGAGAGGCGGATGTGACAGAGCTGGTGCAGCACTCAGAGTGGGGCGGCTCTGATCATATCCATCCTCAAGTCCGATGGATCAGTGCACATCAGCGGCGACTACAACCTGACCGCAAACCCTGCAACAAGACTGAATGTGTATCCACTGCCATGGATCGAGAACCTGTATGTATCCCTGTCAGTAGGCCAACAGTTCTCTACACTAGACCTGAAACACGCCTACAATCAGGTCATCCTGAACGAAGATTCTAGGGATGTTACGACAATCAATACACACAGAGGACATTTTGGTAGCAAGCAGCAGCTATTTGGAGTGAGTTCTGCACCTGAGATATTCCAATGCCTTATTGATAATTTAATGAAGGTGATTCCTCACGTCTGTGCTTACCTTGATAATATTTAGTAACCGGTAGATCAGAGTCCCATCATCTGGAGACACTAGACAGAGTACTTTCCCTTTAAAGGAAGCTGGCTTTACCCTAAAGAAGGAGAAATGCATGTTTTTGGCCGACTCAATTAATTACCTGGGCTTCAAAGTCAATAAAACAGGCCTCCATCTGCAGCAGCACAAAATCAAAGCCTTAAAAGAGGCTCCATGTCAACAAAATGTGACACAGTTACACTCATTCCTGGGACTAGTCACATATCACAACCAGTTTTTAAATCAATCAGCTACAGTGTTAAAGCCCTTATACCAACTACTCCAGAAGGACAAACACTGGGAATGGTCGAGAATTGAGGAACAGGCAGTTAAACAAATAAAAACCACCCTCAGTTCTTCGTCTGTGTTGGTGCATTATGATCCTGAAAAGCCTATAGTCATGAAACGTGACGCCTCACCATATGGGGTCGAGGCCGCCCTCCTACGTCGAACGCCTTGCAGAACAGACATGTCTGTTGATTTCCCTTCAAGGAGAATGTCTCAGGTGGAGACGAATTATTCACAGCTCGACTGAGAAGCCCTAGCTATTATGTTTGGCATCAAGCACTTCCATTTATACATATTTAGGCGGCCTCTCGAAATCCACACATATCATAAGCCTCTGTTAGGCTTACTGGGGAGACACAAGGTATCCAACAATGTCATCACCGAGAATGCAACGATGGGCATTGACTTTATATGCTTCCTCCTACACAATGAAGTATACCCCAGAAACGAAGGGGGCCATGGAGGCCGACAGCTCTTGACCCTGATCTGCAACTCCCGTTTCATGACCAGTGAGCAACAATGCATTAGCACGCTACAGGCATTGGGGGAAACTCTGCCTTGAAGTAGTAGGGCAGCGAAAGGGACAAGAAGCTGGAGTATCAAGAAAAATACACAATGATGATTATTGTGCAATTGCATAGTTTTGATTTTGATGAGAGGCATAAAAATATTGCATCATTTTGGCCTACATGATTTGCACATAAGGGGACAATGAATGATCAGTATCTGATGGAAGACAACATGGAACTGTTTCACTATTGCACTGGAGGAGCTCTGTGCGTCAGCAGCATCCTATGGAGGGAAATGGACAGTTAATGTTTCAGGTTGAGATCCTTCATCTGGACCAGGTTGACTTTTCATTTCCCGCCATAGATGCTGCCTGACCTACTGAGTTCCTCCAGTGCCATTATGTGTCGTTCCAGATTTCCAGCATCTGCAGTTTCTCTTCTGTCCCCAATGGTTTCACTATTGTATCTTTTACTTGTTTTCACTTGTGATGGTGGGCATCACTGGGACCTCAGGATTTATTGCTCGTCCCTGTTTTACTTTGAGGATGGAGAGGACCCAGCCATGTGCAAGACTCATCAGGCGTCGACTTCTTTTCCTGCTCTCTTCCTCTTGCTGCTGTGCAGGCAGGCAGGGGCAGTGCTCTCACGGTGATAAGATTGTGAATAATGCAGCAGACAACAATGGAGAAGCAGACCATTTGCAGAGAGTACTTGGAGGTGCATCAAGCACCGTCTCCACTATGACCCTCTGACCTTGTGGATGCAATTGTAATTCCATTTTCTAACACTTCTAGGGTCCTGAACCAGAGTGAGGAGCAATGAACATAGAGAGTATCTTGGATTCAATTTGTGCTACAATCTGGTCCATAATGCTTGAAAGAGTTACAGAAGCTCTCCATCTTACTAGCCATACATAGCTTTGACCATCTAACTAGAATGGCTCCCGATGGACAAAGAACCCATGGTTGAAAAATAGAGCCCCACGTATCTCACAAATGCACATGAGAAGTTCACAGTTTGAAAAAAAACCACATTCTCACAATGGTGATCTCTGCCACAGAGGAGATGAATTCTCCCATCCACGAGGAGTGAACATCTATGCCATTGTATATGCAATAGTCAACTGCAAACTCTTCCATGCAGGAAGGGGGGTGTCCATTCCTGGAATAATACAGTTGATGAGAAATTCCGGGCGATGTTGATCTTCACCTCGACTAACTGATGGTTCAGACACTGGATGCATGGCTGCAGAACAGTACAGGTCTCTGTCAACATTGCCTTTTAAAAATCTTGGCCTCGAGCTACATTGATCTTTGGATAATTGAAGGTAGGTGCTTTGCTCCCAAAAGACTTTTGGAAGGTTACTTAGATCCTTCTCTTTGCTTCCTCTGTGAAAATGGGCTTGACTTAAACCCTCTCTTACCACTGAGATTTCTGATAAATCATCCACTATGTTGGTTAGAAATTGAACCATATCCTTAGAATGCTCAGAAAACTCCCACACTTTTGCAATTCAAGGTTCTGCATGACTAACTACTCTCAGTGTTTCCCCATCAAATCATCAAGTAGTAATTCAGATCTGATGCCCTACGCGTGGTCCACACTGTGCTAATTGCATATATGTAAAGCAATTTCACAGGAGAGGCCACAAATATACGTTGCACAACAACTAAATCACTCCTGCATGTTTTGAGAGTTTGCGTATAATGTTCACATAGCAACAGGATTGAATATTCCGTTACACACAAAGTGTGACCTAAGCTACTGATTATAATGTACATGTGACTAATAAAGATATCTTAAGATTGAGTCTCATAATGCTTTAAAACAAACATGTTACGGTTATGGTTAGGGACAATATTCTTTGCACCTTCCTTCAGTCTCAAAGTAACACAGATAACCCAAATCTCCTTAAAGGGACCAGAGCAGCCTCCAGACCAGGTTATTTGATCACTTTCATTCTGATTTTGTAATGTGATGATTTCCAATCTATACAACTATATACTGTTTTGATTCAACACACTGCAAATTTCAATTCTGTTATTTTTAGTAGTCAATGATACAGATGTTTTAATTTGTTTTTAATTGTTCATTTTTTATCATTTTTTAAAAATTGCAATCAATAAAAAGTGTCTTTAGCTCCACACGACATTTAAGTCTAGAATCCTCATACTATTATTATTTAACAATTAATTTTAAAAGACAACCTTTATCTCATAAGTATATTGAATGAGATTCTTATCCAAGCCAGGAGATAATTAGCCAATTGTGCTCTGTATATAGAAGTGCTTCCTAACCACTCTTAAAAGGTCTGTGTTTTTTTAAACTATGCCTCCAAGTCTTAGAATTCCAGCCAGCAGAAATAATTGCTCTCCATTTACCCCATCAGATCCTTTAATGATTTGAAAATTCCAATCAAATCATCCTTCAACTTCCTGAATTCCTATAATGTAACCATAGTTTCTGCAATCTCTACCTGTAATTAAACTCTTTCAGCATAGGTATCATTCTGGTATATCTATGTGCACTCTCTTCCAGGTCTTTCTAATGTGTGAACCCGTGATCCACAAACCCTACCTCATTATTCCTTTTTTTTGCACTATTTATATATTTCGTAACTTATAGATTTTTATGCCTTTGCATTACACTACTGCTGCAAAACAACAAATTTCATGTCATATGTCAGTGATAATAAATCTGATTCTGATTCTGTGTGTGTGTAGAACTGCTCAGAGTTCTCCAGATGTAGTTTAATTCGAGTTTGAACAGTTGTAGCTAAGGGGTAACATAATAAGAATAATGAAATTGAAAGTTTATTCTCCAAGGTTTCAGTTTGCTGGGAAGAAAAGTTATTACTGCAATTCTCACAAACACAAAAATGTTAGAGTTATAGAGTCGAACAGGACATAAACAGGTCCTTCAGCCCACCAAGTCCATACCAACCTTTTGCCCTTCTACACTAATCCCATTTGCCCACATTAGGTCTGTATCCTTCTATGTCTTGCCTACAAGTGTCTGTCTAAATGTCTCTTAAACATAGTGATTGTATTTGGTTCCACCACCTCCTCTGGAAGCAAGTTCTATATATTAATCACTTTGTGTAAAACAAAACCTTCAAATCCCCTTTAAAAACTCCCCCCTTTCACCTTGAACCTATGCGCACTTGTTTTTGTTACCCCTACTGTGGGAAAAAGTTTTTGACTGTCTACCTTATCCATGCCTCATAATTTTATATACCTCTATCTATCAGGTCACCCCTCAATCACCTTTGGTCCAGGGAAAACAAGCCCAGCCTATCTAATCTTTCCCAGAACTAAAGTCGTCCAATCCAGACAACATCCTGGCAATCTCCTCTGCACTCTCTCCAGCGCAATCACATCCTTCCTATAGTGTGGGTGACCAGAATTGGCACACAATACAATTCTGAACAGTGAATCTTGGTTGGCATGGATGAGTTGGCCAAAGGGCCTGTTTCCGCGCTGTATAACTCAATGACTCTCACAGTCTAATAAGTGTTTTGTAAAGTTACATCATATCTCAAATTTTATATTCTATGCCCTGTCTTATGAAGGCAAACAAGAACTAATAAGTTCTCTAACAACTTTTAATGTGTCTTATAGTTTCAAACTTCTAAGCAGAAGCAATTAGTAATATTAATTTCTAAAGAACTGTAACTGAAGAACTTTCCGAAGAAGATGGCTACCATGAGGACAGAATGATAATCACATTCTAATTTCCGGAAAAACACTGCATACATTAATGGAGATATGTCATGAGATAGCACTTTCTCTGTGAACTAATTCTCATTTTATTGACAAAATAACATTAAACAAAATTATTGGGATATTGATGCATTTTATTAAAGTTTTCTTTCTTCTTTCAATAAGATAATTACGACCTGACAGAGAGTAATTAACCAAACAACTGTGAACATTCCCACATTCAATTGTAAACAATTAGGGAAAGTTAGCATGTGTTGTTAACATATATGTAACATATTGTTCTTTATATCATCCTTGTTGGCATAGACTTGATGTGCCACATGGCCTACTCCTGTGCCATTATAATTCTATTCTATGATTCAATGCAAGGAAACATTTAATCCAAAATTTAATTCCCTTTTATAAAAGACTCAAACTAAGGGCTATCTCTTATTTTAAATTAATTCATTCTACTTCAAAATATTGTTTTCAAATAGACAATTTACAATAGGAAACTCTGAAGTTCCAATGTGCAAACTCATTTCATCGATCTTAATACACTCATCCAGAGACACACCGTAGTCCATTCAATGCTTTGCTAATGGTTTCTTACATGCTCATAACGTATTCAACCTCAGTATTCAAACTGAAAATTCATTCTGGAAAATGGGATTAAGCTGGCTAGCTCTTTTTCGGTTGGCACAAACACGATGAGCCAATGATGTGTACTATGTCATAAATGTTCTATGATTGTGTGTGTGTGTGTGTGTGTGTGTGTGTGTGTGTGTGTGTGTGTGTGTGTGTGTGTGTGTGTGTGTGTGTGTGTAAGAGAGAGAGAGAGAGAGAAAGAGAGAGGGGAGAGAGAGAGAGAAAGAGAGGGGGGTGGGGAGGGAGGGGGTGGGGAGGGAAAGAGAGAGAGGGGGGGGGGGGGGGCCTGGTCAGCATTTTTGCACATTCCTAATTGCACCTGAACCAGTGTCATGGAAAGTCATTTCAGAGGACAATAAGGTCAACCACATTGCTACAAGTCTGAAGTCGCATATTGGCCAGAATGAGATATCCTTCCTTGAAGGACATCCGTGAACAGATGTTCTTTGGGCAACGATCTGGTAGCCAAGAAAGATACTAGATTTTTAATTTCAGATTTTATGTAACTATTTGAATTTAATTTCTACAGTTGTCATGATGGAATTTGCAATTAGGGCTTTAAACTTAATGTAAAGTGCTAAACGCATCCATGAGAAACACCAATAATAATTGCATTAGCTCTTAAAAACTTATCCTAAATTAACTTTGCATGAGTATAAGCTATAACTAAAATTGGATATTTCTTAAAAATGCATAAAACTCACCCTGATGCATATATTGACCCAATTAAATGGTCAGAGAATTATACAGGGTTCAAAATATTCATTGCAGAAATAAAGCAGTGAAACAATGGACAGGGAACAAAGAGACAAAAACATTTAAATTACTTAAAAGCAGATACAACATCTGAAATACTACCAATGCTCAACAGATAAAGAATCAAATGCCTTGATTATTTCTAGGTGGGACTATTTAAACATGATATACAAGATAACAGTATGAATGTAAATGGGGTAAAGCAAACAATGAAATAAAATGTGGATATGGAACTTTTTAATTTTATTTCCCCTGTGTGTTGATTGGAGTACAATTTCCATTCCTTATGGTTTAGAAAATTGTTCCACTAACACCAGTGACGGGTTACAATAACAGCTAAGGAGAGAACTGTACATAGATTCCAACAAATACATGGGATAAACTTACCTGTATGCAAAGGAACTAAATCCATGGGATACAACTTATCAATGGCATCTCTCCAATCCTTCAAGACTGCTTCTCCCAATTCTTCAATTGTCCTAAAAAATTTGACAGGTAATCCTTTACTGATTATTTTTTCCTTCAACTCCCATATCTTCCTTTCCTCATAATGATCTCTGCTTTTACGGTCCACCATCCATCTTTCATGCTGTGGGACACTCAGGAGCATATCATCAACATACTGAGGATCCCGGAAGTAAAAGAAGCTGAATCCGGAGTCATTTAAAAAAGCTGCTTCAATTATCTCAAGCTCCAGCTGACTGCTGGTTCGGTAGTTTTCATCCAATATCCAAGAATAACCATTGTTTGCTGCGATGTACATATTCCTTTCTAGCATGGATAGACCTTGCACATCTGATCCTCCCATCGAAAAGCACGTTGTGCAATACTCACCATATTTTTGGCCTAACAAGCATATGAGGAAAGGTGAGTGTTTGGTGATATAGTCTAGTGTTATCTTTAGCTGGTGGGAGTTGGTGTTTGGATGATGATGTCCTTCATGCAGAGTCTGCTGTATATCCATTACTTTAAAGCAGCTTCTTCTCATTTTACAGAGTTCACTTAAAATTGGAAATATATTCTTTTCCAAATACCTTCTTTCCTTTTGAAAATCCTCAAATGTTGAACAGAAAAGTACCTCAATGGGTGGCCTGTAGATACATTCAGGGTGTTGTGCAAGGTATACATTTTCCCCGCTCACATATTTCTTCACCATTTTTAAACATTGATTCACATTAGACATTGCTGAAAATTTAAAAATAATTTCCAAAGTTTTGTTTACAAGAGTAGCACTGCTTTCATCTGTTTTCTTCACTTCAGCATCCTAGCATTGTCTTTATCCCTAAAATTGTAGAAAGTACATATAAAATTAAGTAAGCCATACTGCTGATGTATGCATATTTTTCCACCAACTTTCTGCACTTCCATTATCACTGTAAAACAGCTACACTTCTGTGAAGGAGTTCAGCATCCTTTTTCACAAATTTGAGTTCCACATTGCTGATGACTTCAGCCTCTGCATAGCTGTTAAAATGGAATATTTTATTAAAAAAAATTAGTGTAAGTTTGCAGTTGCAACGAAAAAGATGCATTTTTCTACTTTGTTTAGAGAAATATATTCAATTAATACACAAATAAAGTACTCAATATAAAGGATAGATAGGAGCCAGTTATTTTACAAGGATAATAAAAAATAGTAACAGAAGGATGCCTTACAAAATGAAAAAGATAGACAGCAACCAATTATTCCACAAGAACATCATAGAAGGTGTAGGGCACATGGTCCCTGCAGCCTGCTCCACCATTCAGGAAGGTTTTCCACCTCATTTCCACTTTCCCTGCCTAGTTTCTTAATATTCAAAAATCTATACCTCAGCCTTAGATATACTCAATGACTGAGCATCTCAACCCTCTTGGGTAGTGACTTCTAAACATGCAGAAATTTCTCTTCAGCTGCTGAATGGCTGACCTCTGATACTGTAGGAAACTTCTTAAATCCTGCCTCTTCTTAATACCCTGAGTTAAAAATGTCACACTAACACTACAGGTGGATAGAAAGGTAAAATTAATTAACTTAATTTTTATTTAGCTATCCACATTATCTCTGATTAAACAAATGGCTGTTTTAATAAGATTTAATTAGTTAAAAGTAAGGGCGCCAAATGCAAACCTCACAACAAATGTACTGCTAGCTCATGATTGAGAGAGTTTAAGCTTGTGACTCAGAACCCAACTTCAGTTATTACAAAGTAAAATAAAAGTTTGTCAACCTGAAATGTCAACTTTCTTTATCTCTCCAGACATGCTGCTTGATCTGATTCAGATTAGTTTATTGGGTGCAATGAAATTCCTTGCTCGCGTGAAGCTCACAGAGTAAAGAGTATACATGGTAATAATAAATACAACAATAAATACAATAACAAATGCAAAATAACAGACTGATGCAAAGTAAAGCATTGCACACTCAAGTAGTGCAAAAAGAAATGCTGAACTGACAATAATGGAAGAGGTAAAGTTAAGGGTTTGAGAACGTGGCAGCACCACCAGGAAGAGGATGTGAAAGGGGTGATTGGTTCAGCATTTCAAACGTTTTCTGTTTTTGTTTCATACTGCACAGATCAGTGAACCTACCATGTGAAAGCACATCAGCCATTATGTAAAAGGTATCCCTAATTGAGCTACCCAGATAAATTATAGTTTTCCCCACCCCTACACCTTTGAAAATAGTATTTTAAATAAAAGAAACTAATTCACAGAATGGATGCTTTAAAACAGCTGCTGCTTATAACCCTTTTATAACTCTTCAAAACAATTTATTAGTTCATAAAGAAAAGTCACTGCAAGTATCACAAAGCATACTCATGCAAGGCATACAAAACTAATGTACAACCTGTAACTAATGGGACAGGGATATACTGTATGTAATAAGCAGCAGGGAAGCTCAGTCTTGACAAGGTGGAGTAATGGCCTTATTAGTCCCCTTCCAAGCTGTTCAAGGTGTTAAGTAAGCAAAGGTTCACTTGGGATTCACCTTGAAAAACTGTCTACTTTTTCCCTTCTCCTGGACTCTGTTGTTCACTGTTTTCTTTTATGGTTTAAGGGAGAAGATCCTCCCTCAACTCATCCATCCAACTGTAAGAAGAGAAGTAACAAGATGGACTTCTCTTGGCCCAAGTACCTACCCTAAAACATTTAGCTTCTTATTTAGATATCTGACTAAATTTTGAAGGCCAGTTAGTTAAACAAAGTGGCCTAAAAACACTTTGATCAATTCTGTTCTGCTACACCAAGTCCTGTTTACTAGCCTATGTCTGTAATTCACTGATAACTCCGGTAAAGAACTTAGAAAAGTATCTTGCAGGAGCAAGCTGACATTACTAAGACAGCTAGTTAGAAGAAACAAGTTGTAACTCAGTATGTGAAAGAAAAGTGCCCTCCTCACTAAGTAGTAATGCCTTCTTAAATTTTATCAGTTATAAGCCTATTCACTCTTATTTGCTATAATGCTATTTCTTATTCTGCTAAGGAAATTACGGTTCATTGCTTCCAAATGTGTATAGTGTACATGACTGTGAAAATCGGATTAGTTCCTGTGATGGCTGGTTTGTCACAGAAGGAGAGGTTGAGTAAACTAAGGCTGTATTCTCTAGAGTTTAGGAGAATGATCTCACTGAAACTTACAAAATGCTTACATAGCTCAACAGGCTGGTTGCAAGGATGATGCATCTCCTTGCTGAGTAGTCTAGAGCCAGAGGTCACAATCTCAGAAAAAGGGGAAGGCCATTTAAGGCAGAGATGAGGAGAAATTTCTTCACCCAGAGGTGGTGAACCTTTGGAATTCTTTACCCCAGTGGGTGGCAGAGGCTCAATCAGTGAGTTCTTTCAAAACAGATCAATAGATTTCTGGAAATTAAGGGAATCAAGGAATATGGGATAGCTGCAGCTCTAGGAACCTGGGTTTGATCCCAACCTTGGGCACTATCTATGTGGAGTCTGCACATTCTCCCTGTGATTGTGGGTTCCCGCTGGGTCATAGAACATAGAACATTACAGCACACTACAGGCCTTTCGGCTCACCATGTTTTGCCAACATTTTATCCTGCTCTAATATCTATCTAACCTTCCCTCCCACATAGCCCTCCATTTTTCTATCATTCATGTGTCTACCTAGGAGTCTCTTAAATGTCTCTAATGTATCTGCCCCCACCACCTCTACCGGCCTCCTTCCTTCCCGTCACACAACCAGATCAAAATATTACCATACCTCTCCTTTCAAATTATACCAAAAATTGACAGCTGTTTCGTGTTTGTATTGCAGTCCGACACATGGATTGTGCATGTGCTTTACAGCAATAGGTTTAGAATTTGGGATGGGGTTGGGAAGAGGATGTGGATTGAAATTCTTCAAATCTGGATTAAACTTCAAGAAACTGATCCAGTTTCATCCCACATCCCCTGGATGTGCTGGCTTTTAGGCTAATTGGCCACTGTAAACTACTCCTAGAATAGAGGATTGTAGAAGAATCAGGGGAGGAGGGGGGAGGGAGGGGGAAATCAACTTGACGTGAGTGTGAGAGAGAACACAGTACTGGGAAATAATTTGGGAAAATGGATGGATGGGATTGATTAGAGAATCAGATTCGACTTGATAGACTGAATAGTCTATGCTGTGAGAAATATGAAAATGGAGCTGAGGTAGAAAATTAGCCATGATCTGGAGGAATGGCAAAACAGGCTCAAAGGATGATAGCCGACTCCTGCTCATAATTCTAATGCGCTCATGTAATCTCGTGATTCGCATGTTGAGATTACACTATTTTCATCGATCTCCAGAAAATTCAAATCAAATACACCTTAAGATCATGTGATGACTTGCATATATAAAGTTCCTTTAATATAGTGAAACATTCGATGGTGCTTCACAGGAGTCATAGAGCTATACAGCACAGATACAGGCCCTTCGGCCCAACCAGTCCTTGCCAACCATGGTGCCCACCCAGCTAGTCCCAATTTCCTGCATTCGGCCCATATCCCTCCAAGCCCCACCCCTCCATGTACCTATCAAAGTGCTTCTTAAATGATACTATTTTACCTGCCTCAACCACCGCGAATTAATGATGCAGCTTTACAAAACTCTGGTTAGACCACACTTAGAGTACTGTGCCCAGTTCTGGTCGCCTCATTATAGGAAGGATGTGGAGGGTGTTGGAAGGGTGCAGAGGAGATTTACCAGGATGCTGCCTGGATTAGAGAGTATGGATTATGAGGAGAGACTAAAGGAGCTAGGGCTTTTCTCATTGGAGAGAAGGAGGATGAGGGGAGACATGATAGAGGTGTACAAAATATTAAGAGGAATAGATAGAGTGGACAGCCAGCGCCTCTTTCCCAGGGCACCAATGCTCAATACAAGAGGGCATGGCTTTAAGGTATGGGTAGGAAGTTCAAAAGAGACGTCAGAGGGAGGTTTTTCACCCAGAGAGTGGTTGGGGCATGGAATGTGCTGCCGGGGGTGGTGGTGGAGGCTGATACGTTGGGCAAGTTCAAGAGATTGTTAGATAAGCATATGGAGGAATTTATTCTTCTATCTTAATATATGGGAGGAAAGGGTTAGGTAGTCTTAGGAGTGGTTAGAAGGTCGGCACAACTTGGTGGGTCAAGGGGCCTGTATTGTGCTGTATAGTTCTATGGTCTATAACCACTTCCTCTGGCAGCTCGTTCCATATACTCACCCCCCTCTGTGTGAAAAGGTAGCCCCTCAGGTCCCTTTTAAATCTTTCCCCTATCACCCTAAACCTATGCCCCCTAGTTTTGGACTCCGCTGCCCTGGGAAAAAGACTGTTACCGTCCACCTTATCTATGTCTCTCAACTTTAAACATTCCTATGAGGTCGCCCCTCATTCTCCTACGTTCCAAGGAATAAAGACCTAGCCTGGCCAACCTCTCCCTATAACTCAGGCCCTCTAGTCCTGGCAACATCCGCGTAAATCTTCTCTGCACTCTTTCCAGTTTAACCACGTCTTTCCTATAACAGGGAGACCAAAACTGTACACAGTACTCCAAGTGCAGCATCACCAACGACTTATGTAACCACAACATAATGTCCCAACTCCTATATCAGTCACATTCAGGGTCATTAGCTGGAACACCTTTTTTGGGTGGTTACCTAAATTCACTGGTACAGTTGAAAAGCAAACCAATCAAACTCTATGCAGTCTCCCTGTCAGCATGGTCTCAAGTCGAAACCCAACTGCAGATTCTACAGATATGGATCACTGTTTAAAAATAAGGGGTTAAAAATAAGGGATTACAGCTTGACGTTCAACACCATCATCCCCTCAATACTAATCAACAAGCTTCAAAACCTGAGCCTCTTTACCTCCCTCTGAGACTGGATCCTCAACTTCCTTATCAAGAGACCACAGTCAGTGCGGATCGGTAGTAACATCTCCTCCTCGCTGACAATTAACACAGGCACACCTCAAGGATACATGCTTAGCCCACTGCTCTACTCTCTCTACACTGTGTGGCTAGGCACAGCTCAAACGCCATCTATAAATTCACCGATAACACCACTGTTGTTGGTAGAATCTTAGATGGCGATGAGGAGGCGTACAGGAGTGAGATAGATCGGCTGGTTGAGTGGTGTCGCAACAACAACCTCGCACTCAATGTCAGCAAGACCAAGGATTTGATTGTGGACTTCAGGAAGGGGAAGTCGGGAGAACACACACCAGTCACCAGTCCTCATTGAGGGGTCAGCGGTGGAAAGGGTGAGCAGCTTCAAGTTCCTGGGCACCAACATCTCAGAGGATTTATCCTGGGCCCAACACATTGATGCAATCATGAAGAAGGCACACCAGTGGTTCCACTTCATTAGGAGTTTGAGGAGATTTGGTATGTCACCAAAGACTCTTGCAAATTTCTACAGATGTACGGTGGAGAGCATCCTGACTGGTTGCATCACCACCTGGTATAGAGGCTCCAATGTGCAGGATCACAAGAGGCTGCAGAGGGTTGTAGACTCAGCCAGCTCCATCACGGACACAACCCTCCCCACTATCGAGGTCATCTTCAAGAGGTGGTGCTTCAAGAAGGCTGCATCCATCATTAAAGGATCCTCACCACCTCGAACATGCCCTCTTCACATTACTACCATCGGGGAGGATCCTGAAGACCCACACTCACTGCTTCAGGAACAGCTTCTTCCCCTCTGCCATCAGATTTGTGAATGGTCCATGAACCCATGAACACTACTTCATTATTCCTCTTTTGCACTATTTATTTTTGTAACTTATAGTAATTTTTATGTTTTTATGTCTTGCACTGTACTGCTGCCGCAAGACAACAAATTTCATGACATATGTCAGTGATAATAAACCTGATTCTGTCCATTTCAGACAGATGAGGCAAAATCTTTTCTCTCAGAGGAGCATGAGTTTTGGGAACTCAAAGGACAACAGAAGCAGTCTGAATATTTTAAAGGATAGATTCCTGATAAGCAAATAGGTGAAAGGCTACTACAGATAGATGGGGGAATGTGGTGTTGAGGCTACAGTCAGATCAGCCATGATCTTATTGAGTACCAGAGAGTAGAAATTGTGTACTCCTTCTCCTAATTAGTAATGTTATGAGCCAGGTTGCTACTTGGTGAATGTCCCTTTAAGGCACCTGAAGAGTAATGAGTAGTAGTGTGTGTGTGTGTGTGTGTGTGTGTGTGGTGTTATCTGCAAGATGGCAAGACTATAACTGGAGCATACTGGCTATTGCACCGAGAGTCTGTGAGAGAGAGAGAGAGAGAGAGAGAGAGAGAGAGAGAGAGAGACAGAGAGACAGAGAGACAGAGAGAGAGAGAGAGAGAGAGAGAGAGAGAGACAGAGAGAGAGAGAGACAGAGAGAGAGAGAGACAGAGAGAGAGAGAGACAGAGAGAGAGAGAGACAGAGAGACCCTGACTGCCGGTCTCTGTATCTATGGATGAAGAACAATAGCTGTGACTGTCACTATATAATCCATGTATGGATTTTTGGAGCAATCTGTGGAGTCCACTTTGTCGTTAACCTGCACTGGAAAGCAGGTATTTCTGTGGGCGGGCATGTATCGAATGTCCTCGGGGTGGCAGATACTTCGGAACAAAGCAACTGAGTTCTTCAGTGATTGAGGTGTCGTATGGGTTCCATCGTGGAATGTGTGGATTTCGTGAATTCTCTCTACATTCTCTCTACAATCTACTGTGGTTTTCAAAAGCCTTCGCTCAAAGTTCTACTTTATGACTTGCTGAACTGAACTTTGAGAACTATTCCTAGACTTGGGGTTTGGGGAATTTGCCACACAGACTTCGAGTTTATTTTGGGGTCAATGTTTAATATCTGACGTTTTATTTCTCTTATTATTACAAGTAGTTTATTAATAAAAAGATTCTAACATTTATACATGGCTCGTTGTGTTTCTATTGTTGCTGGTACGTAACAGTAAATTTGTATTCTTGCCAATGAAAATCTAGGTCAACACACCATGGCACAACTGAAGGAATATTGCATCTTAGAGTCAAAGAGTTATAAGCACAAAAACAGGTCCTATAGCCCAAATTGTCCATGCGGAGCTAGTCCCATTTGTCTGTATTTGGCCCATATCCCTCTAGGCCTTTTCTATCCATGTACATCTCCAAATGCCTTTTCCACATCATAATTGTACGTGCCGCTACAGCTTCCTATGGCAGTCCATTCCATATACCCACCACCCTCTGTGTGAGAAGGTTGCCCCTGAGGCCCCTTTAAAATTTTACCCCCTCAACTTAGTCCTATGCCTTGTAGGTCTAGACTCCCCTACCCTGGGAAAAAGACTGTGGCTATCCACTTTATTTATGCCTCTCGTGATTTTATATACCTCTACACAGTCACCCCTCAGCCTCCAAAACTCCAGGAAAAAAGGTCCCAGCCTATCCTTGTCACTCAAACCCTCAAGCTCCTCATGAATCTCTTCTGCAACCCTTTCCAGTTTAATGACATCCTTCCTATAGCTGGGCAACCAGAACAGCAGACAATATTCCAAGTGCGGTCTCACCACCGTGTGTTGATGACCTTTGGATGCAACATTAAATAATGGCCCTGTCTTTCTCTTAGATGGATGGAAAAGAGCACTGGAAGAAATTCTGAGGTACTTTCCCTCATACCTCGGCCAATACTTATCTCTATCACCATCACCATAATCAAAGACCCCACCCACCCGGGTCATTCTCTCTTCTCTCCTCTCCCATCAGGTAGAAGATACAGGAGCCTGAGGGCACGTACCACCAGGCTCAAGGACAGCTTCTATCCCACTGTGATAAGACTATTGAACGGTTCCCTTATACGATGAGATGGACTATGACCTCATGATCTACCTTGTTGTGACGTTGCACCTTATTGCACTGCACTTTCTCTGTAGCTGTGACACTTTGTACTGTTACTGTATTTACCTGTACTACCTCAATGCACTCTGTACTAATCCAATATAACTGCACTGTGCAATGAATTGACCTGTATGATCGGTTTGCAAGACAAGTTTTTCACTGTACCTCGGTACAAGTGACAATAATAAACCAATACCGAGACAACTTATTAGGGCATGACCACACTACTGCATGTGAGAGCTTATGCACAAATTTGCTGCCTACAAACTGTGGAAGTACTTCGTGAATTGGGAAGCATTTTGAGACTTCTTAAAGTGTATGTTGAAGGCGCTATATAAATGCAAGTTCCTCTGAGCATTTGCTCACACACTTCTGCATGCTATTAATTCATAAGATTTAAAAATATGAACTTATGTGACTGGAATCTACCAGATTCATATATTTGCTTTAAGCGCGTAAACTTTGTCAAAAACAAGGCTCACCGAGATGTCGCGTCCTGGTCTGGGCCCTCTCGCTTTCCCCGGGCCCGAAGCATCTCCCGTTTCCACGGCAACCGTTACCCGGGCTCGTTACCAAGGTAAACGGTCCGGAGAATCACGTCAGACAACCCCGGAAGGATACTCAGAGAAAGGTTAAAAAACAGATTGAATTTTTTATATAGTACAAAACGCTTTTCGCCCACGATATATGCTTCTTTCATACAAACACTAAGCTCGGAGAGTCACCAGTTAAAAAATACTTGGAACCATTTCAGCGGCTGCCACTTCTCCGCCAATTGGGGCGAGCCACGCTCTCGACGTAGTAGATGGTACATGGAAGGCGGTGATTGGTCCGACCGTTTTCGCACTCGATTCTGACTGGTGGGCTGCTTTTTGCGTGGTCGGCTGCGATTGGCTCGCCGGCGCGGCCTTGTGGCTCCGCCCCCTCCCTCTCCCTTCGTCCACCCCCCCCCCTCTCCAGCCGAGAGGTTTTATTGAAGGAGCGGTGGCGGACGGCGAGCACCCAGAGCAGCGAGGCGAGGCGGTGAGGCCCTCCGATCGGTAGGATGATGAAGCAGGCCTGGTTCCTGGCGCTGCTGTGCGCGCTCCTGGCCTTCGGTGAGTTGCTCGACGGCGGGGTTTCTGGAACCTTCTCTCGGGTTCCGGATCCTTCTAAACCTCCCTCCCGCCCCTCAACCTCCGCCGCTCGGCGTCTTCGAGAAGCCCCTCGGTCTGCGGGCGGGTGGCTTTTTTTTGGGAGGGGGAGGGGGGTGTTGGTCAGGGTGAGGGGAACCTCGTGGTTTTGGGGTGAGGAGGGGGTGAGGAGGGGGTGAAGTCCCAAACTTTGTCTCCATCTTCCACCCTCACCCACCCCTCACCCACCCCTCACCCACCCCTCACCCCCCCCTCACCCCCCCCCCCCTCACCCCCCCCACCCCCCCTTTCTCCACTCCCTCCCACCACACCTCTCCCTTCACCCCCTCCCCTCATGCACCCCTCCCTTCTCCCCCTTCCTCCCCCTCACACACCTCTGTTCATCCCCTCAACCCCCTCACATCTCTCTCCTCACCTCTCTTCACCCCCTCCCTCCCCCCACACCTCTCCCTTCACCCCCTTCTTCCCCTCCCTCCCCCCACACCTCTCCCTTCACCCCCTTCTTCCCCTCCCTCCCCCCACACCTCTCACTTCACCCCCTTCTTCCCCTCCCTCCCCCCACACCTCTCCCTTCACCCCCTTCTTCCCCTCCCACCCCCCCCACACCTCTCCTTCACCCCCTTCTTCCCCTCCCTCCCCCCACACCTCTCCCTTCACCCCCTTCTCCCCTCCCTCCCCCCACACCTCTCCCTTCACCCCCTTCTTCCCCTCCCTCCCCCCACACCTCTCCCTTCACCCCCTTCTTCCCCTCCCTCCCCCCACACCTCTCCCTTCACCCCCTTCTTCCCCTCCCTCCCCCCACACCTCTCCCTTCACCCCCTTCTTCCCCTCCCTCCCCCCACACCTCTCCCTTCACCCCCTTCTTCCCCTCCCTCCCCCCACACCCTCTCCCTTCACCCCCTTCTTCCCCTCCCTCCCCCCACACCTCTCCCTTCACCCCCTTCTTCCCCTCCTCCCCCCACACCTCTCCCTTCACCCCCTTCTTCCCCTCCCTCCCCCCACACCTCTCCCTTCACCCCCTTCTTCCCCTCCCTCCCCCCACACCTCTCCCTTCACCCCCTTCTTCCCCTCCCTCCCCCCACACCTCTCCCTTCACCCCCTTCTTCCCCTCCCCCCCCCACCCCACTCCCTTCACCCCCATCTTCCCCACCCCCCCCCCCCACCTCTCCCTTCACCCCCTCTTCCCCTCCCTCCCCCCACACCTCTCCCTTCACCCCCTTCTTCCCCTCCCTCCCCCCACACCTCTCCCTTCACCCCCTTCTTCCCTCCCTCCCCCCACACCTCTCCCTTCACCCCCTTCTTCCCCTCCCTCCCCCCACACCTCTCCCTTCACCCCCTTCTTCCCCTCCTTCCCCCACACCTCTCCCTTCACCCCCTTCCCTCCTCCCCCACACCTATCCCTGCCCCCTCTTCCCTCCCTCCCCCCACACCTCTCCCTTCACCCCCTTCTTCCCCTCCCTCCCCCCACACCTCTCCCGCCACCCCCTTCTTCCCCTCCCTCCCCCCACACCTCTCCCTTCACCCCCTTCTTCCCCTCCCTCCCCCCACACCTCTCCCTTCACCCCCTTCTTCCCCTCCCTCCCCCCCCCACACCTCTCCTTCACCCCCTTCTTCCCCTCCCTCCCCCCACACCTCTCCCTTCACCCCCTTCTTCCCCTCCCTCCCCCCACACCTCTCCCTTCACCTTCATGCCCCCTTCACTGAGCACTATCCTCTTTCTCCCCCCCCCCCCCAAAAAATTCTCCCACTGCCCACTTCAGGCACAATTATCATCTTCTCCTCCCTGAAAAAGAAAACCTGTGCCCCCCATGCACTTGTCACTAGTCTAATGCTCCTCCCAAAAAATTGATTTGCCCCTCCCCCAAGTCATGGACTTCAATCATCTTTCTCTCCACCCCCATAAGAAACTGATTCTTTCTGCTTCCATCCACTTCAGACATGTCTTTTCTCTCTCTTCTCCCCCCCCCCCCCCCCCGCAAAAATAAATCCTTGACTCCAAAATAAGGTCCTTTGCCCCCACTATCCACTTCAGATGCAATCATCATTCCCCCAATTAAAAATCTGCTTCCACCATTCACTTAAGATGGATGATCATTTACCCCTTCACCCCACCACCACCTTCAACTGAGGAACACAACCAAATGCAATTGCTGAGAAACTGGAATAGGAGCAGAGTTCTTAAAATATTCAATGGGCCAGGCAAAATCTGTGGTGAAACATGTTGTCCTTTTGTCCCCTGGGTTAAGTTGATAGTGTGCATGACGGTTATTGACCTGTAGTATTAACTATTTGGGTCTCCACCATGTTCCCTGACCCTGTTGGGAATTTGCACTGTTCTGTCTCCATTTCCCCTCCAGTTTCTGCACAAAATCTGTTACCATGCTTGTTTCCTGTTCTTCACATTACTTGTTTCCACTTCACCTACCTTATTTTTCTTTTTCTGCTGTTCCTCCTTATTCCAACCCTTTATTCTTAATGCAAGCAAATAGTCAAATCCCTTCATTGGCTGCCAAGCACCACAAATGCAAGTGACTCCTATCTGCAACCCCTGTTCTAGAAGCTCCCAGAGTAGGGATGGAGAGGAAAGATTTGCACCCCTCTAAATCATGACAGCCTCCAATGAGGATCCCATTGCCCAGAGGTCTGGGTCTCAGAGGCTTCACTGCAGTGTTGCTCAAGTTCTGATTGTTCATTATTGCTGTGATTTTTTTTTAATGAATACATTCACTTTTCCAGCTCTTGTTAGAGCAGAAGATGAAACAGTAGAGGAGGATCTGGGAAAGAGTAGGGATGGCTCAAGAACTGACGATGAAGTTGTTAAGAGGTGGGTTTTTCTGTCTGGTGTTGCTGGTGCATTGATGTAGAAGTCACAATTTCAAATCCCACTCATAACATGTTGCATTCAATTATTTAATACTTAATGCTGCCAATCAAGCTGCAGGATTATTGTCCCAAACCAATGAATTAATAATGTCTGCAAGGGGTGGGCACTCCTTCCCTTGATGGAGGAGAACCAATGAAAAATGCTAGCTTAACAAATTAGAATGGGCAATTAATGTTGTCCACAGCTTGAATGGTGCTTTTTTTAAACAACCAGAATCTGTATACTCAGATCACTTAATGTCATAATTTGTGAACTGCTTAAGATGTTGTAACAAAGGTGCTATGAATGATTTGTTATTCTCTAATGTTTTGGACAGTACATTCTTTGGTATATATTTGTATAGCACATCTTCTGGCATGTAACTTCATCCTTCTAACATGTATGCCTGTTCTGCATTTGAGAATTTATCCATTTTAAATGCTGCTATTTAGATTGACCTTTCAGAATTAATCTGACTGTAACCTTGATTTTAAAAATGTCACCAGCATTATGTGATATATTTGTATAGTATCTTGGTTTCACTCAACTGTCTCCAAGCCATTTGGCTTCAATTGAATGGCCCAAATCCTAGTAAATAATGGAATTGTGAATTGCTGTTCTTTGGGTGTTTGGCTTGCCTAACAATTGTTTAAGTGCCTCTTCTACAAAAGTATTTTGAACTGTGGTGGGCTCTTGCATGTGGGGTGAGTATGCCAAGCCATTGATTTATTTTATCTTTTTACTCTTCCCAAAGGGAGGAAGAAGCTATCCAATTAGATGGATTGAATCCTGCTCAAGTTAAAGAAATAAGGGAAAAGGCTGAAAAATTTATGTTCCAAGCAGAGGTTAACAGAATGATGAAGTTGATCATTAATTCACTTTACAAAAACAAAGAGGTGAGTTTAGAGCATCACCTTGCTAGTTCGTTTCTGAAGGATTTCAAATATTTAGGGCATCATTAATTGGTATTTGTTCTTGCAGTCAATCATTCAGCTATTACATTTAGCTCAACAATTTGTTTAGAGGCTGTTGGAATTGTATCCACTCAGTAGAAATGTTGTCAAATCTAGGACTTGAGGGTTAAACTTTGTTTTGGAATTTGGGCATTGTTGTCAAAGCCAGTATTTTCCATTCCTTATTGCCTTTAAAGTGGTGAATGGGGTACCAATCAAGTGCTTTGTCTTGGATAGTGTTGAAGCTGCATTTACCATGCTGTATAAATAGTTTTATCCATGCAATTGGAAAATGTTCATCACTCCTGGTTTCTGCATTGCAGACAGTGAGAGGTATTTGCAGTGTCAAAAGGTAAGTCTCTGGCCTATTCTTGTGGCTGGTTGATGGTGACCACCCCCCCCTCCCCCTCTCCCCCCTCCCCCCCCCCCCCCCCCCCCCCCCCCCCCAAAAAAAACACCCCCCAAATCTGAAGCTAATAATAGGACTTGATGATAATGCTATTGAATATCAATAGTAGGCAGATAATCTTTGGCAACTGTCATTGCTTTGCACTTATGCAAATGTTACCACAACTTGGCCCATGTCTGCATGTTGTCATGGTCTTAACTGCATTCATTACATTGAGTTGTGTATGGAATTTGGTGCTGTGCAATCAACAGTGAACATTCTTCCATCCTCATGAAATGAAGGTCATTCAGTAGCTGAAGATGGTTCTCTGAGCAGTGCAGGTTAGGGCAAACCAAGCGATGCCCTAGAGCTGAAATGATTGTTCTGGCACTTGACCAATGGCAATAATTGCTTCCTTGATTCTTGGGCCAAAGGGAGAAATTGTTCTGAAATGAGTGTGAATTTGTTTTGCTTTTCCATGGGAATGATCCCAGTATTCTGGTGAACATGTAAGTAAATTGTAACATTAAGTTTCTGACTGAAAGGTGCTGGGATATAGTTCCAGTGCATATGTTGAGTACTCAATTGCATATATTTGATTGCTGAATATTTATTAATGTTTGATTATTACCAGATATTCCTGCGTGAACTGATTTCTAATGCTTCTGATGCTCTGGACAAGATCAGATTGATATCACTAACAAATGAAACAGCACTACATGCCACAGAAGAGATGACTATCAAGATAAAGGTTTGACTTCAATTTTTTAATGTAGTCTAAAATTAGACCAGGATCATTTATTTTACTGTAGTACAAGTCCTCCCCAGATCACAGCAGGGTTCAGTTCCTGTGAACAGTTTGTAACCCAGACAGTTCACAGGTTGGAAGTGCAGCTGTGAACTGAGTTCTCACATGGTAAAAGATGCCCACTGCCCCACAGCAGTTGCCACTTCCATCCTGTAGGCTTTCATAATCTGGGGAGGACAGCTATAATGAAAGTCACAGCTGAAGACATTTAGTTGATGCCCTATTTGTCCAGCTTCAGTGTCTGTTCTTGAGTATTAGCAGCACATCACATTTAGATCGGCAAACGATAATTTGTACCTTTTTTAATTTACTGTTCTCTAACCAGATCACGGCCTGGTTCATAAATTCTGCTTTCATGTGAAGGGTGGTCTGGAGTTGCCCTCATAAGAGAATTTGCAGTATGAGGTTTTGCCTTTTGGAGGAATTAAGACCAGTATGTTGGAAAATAGGAGTAGAAGGCCACTTGCTTGAGTTTCTTATACAATTCAGTGATCCTAGCTGTGCCCCAGGCCTTTGCTCGTGTGTATAGAAAAGATTCCTAGAGTATTTTGGAAAGTAGAAGTTAGCCTTGGTGCACTGGCCAGAATTCATTGAACAGGATTTCTATCACAAGCAAATGGTGGTGCAGCTCCTAGTAGAGCTGCTGCCTCTTAGCTCCAGCAATCCAGGTTCAACGTTGACCTATCTGTAGGAAGTTTGCTCATTCTGTGATTGGGTTTCCTCCCATGTCCCATGGATGTTTGGGTGGTGAGTTAATTAGTCACTGTAAATTACATTTGGTGTGTAAGTGAATGATAGAATCTTGGAGAAATTAATAGTAATGTGAGGAAAATAAAGTGTAAATTGGTGCTTGATGGTCTGTGTAGATTCAGTGGGTTAGTTTCCATATGATCCAACAGCAACCTGCTTGCACAGATTGCCATGTTTCTTGTGACTGGATACACTTCAAAAGCACTTTGGCTATAGGCCACTGGGATGTTCTCAGTGATATGAAAGGTATACATAAATGCAAACCTTTATGCTGGGGACAAGTAATCAATCTTGTCTTCATGCACCCTTCAAGAAGGTGGTAGGGTGATCAAAATATTTAAATAGCTGAGAAACATCAGACTTTGTTTTCTTCTTAGGCTGACAAAGAGAAGAACATGCTTCATGTCACAGATACAGGTATTGGCATGACTAAAGATGAGCTAATTAGAAACCTTGGCACAATTGCAAAATCTGGAACAAGTGAATTCTTAAACAAGTTAACAGAGTTGCAAAATGAGGATCAGTCCACCTCAGAGTTGATTGGTCAGTTTGGTGTTGGATTCTACTCTGCTTTCCTGGTGGCCGATAAGGTTATTGTCACATCCAAGCACAACAATGGTACACAGCATATCTGGGAATCTGACTCCAATGAGTTTTCCATAATAGAGGATCCTCGAGGAAACACACTGGGACGAGGTACAACCATCACGTAAGTGAAAGACCAGTTCTTTCAAATTTATACTGAAATTGATTTGGGCTTGGAACACTTTTCATTGGGGGGAGAAGTCTGTCTTGATGACAATATTTTAGAGGGTGTGGTTGGTGTTACTGGCTTTCTAAAAGTGATTTGTTTAAAATATGGTGAAACATGATCTGGCTACTTTTCTGCTTGAAATAGTTAATATTGCTTTTCTAAATGTGATTGTCTAATCTTTAAATTACCTGTTCATTGTAGATTAGTCTTGAAGGAGGAGGCATCTGACTACCTTGAATTGGAAACCATCAAAAATCTAGTGAAGAAGTACTCCCAATTCATCAACTTTCCTATCTATATCTGGAGCAGTAAGGTAATTCTGAATTAATAAATTGGATTATGATACATGTATAATTTCTATAGGTCAAGGCCCTTCAGGTCCTGAAGAAGGGTGCCAACCTGAAACGTTGACTGCCTGCTTTTCTCCATGAATGCTGCCTGGCCTGCAGCATCATGTTTTTATCTAGATTCCAGCTTCTGCAGTCATTTGTTTCTTTGTGTAATTTCTATAATGCAAATTTTCTGTTAATAGACAGAAACTGTTGAAGAACCAATAGATGAGGAGGAAACTAAGGAGACAGATGAAAAGAAGGATGATGATGAGGCAGCAGTTGAAGAGGAAAGTGAAGAAAAAGAAAAAACAAAGAAGGTATGAAACTTGGTTAGTGTTGAAAGAATTGGTTAGGATAAACTCCAATTGTTTGGAAATGTGGTGGTCTGGCATCTGGATCACTTGGCTTGGAAATATGATCAGCAGCCTGTGACCATATCTTGAGTGCCAAGGCCAGAGTACAGACTGGGCTGCTGTGTAGCTGGAGCTTCCATTGGGGCTTGAAGTGCCAGAGGTTGGGGACATGAGTAGGGTTGTGACCAGAGCTGGGTTCCAGAGTGCTTGTTTCCTACTTCCTTACTGTTTCACAGGAAACTTTTAGTGTAATGGTAGCATTTTTTAAAAGGTGAACTAAGTCTGTATTTAAAACTAACATTCAGTAGTCTGGAAAATCTAGTCTGCCACTGTCAGTCCCAAGGGTGCTAGATTATTGTAGTGTTTTTTGTTAACTAGATTAAATATGATTGTGTTCAGGTACTTGGGCTGAGGATGCAGTTTTTAAACCAAATGTTGGCAACAATAGATTTGCTGAAACACTGCAGTACTCATAAATGCTGTAGAGGAGCAAAATGAGTGGAAATCATTACTTTTTAGAGCCTGGGTATTACCCAATGTGTCAAAGATGTTCTACCCAAAAATCTATGGTACAATTTGCCAGAGCCACAGGGTTAAACGGGAAGCTTGAGGATTGGTTATATCCCTGAGTACAGATAGTGATCTTTGTGGTTTGATATTCAACAGACAAATTTTTACCTTGGTCAGTTCCCTTTTCAATTTTTCAGAGGCCAGAGTTAGACTGTTAAGCTAGAAAGCACTCTTCCATAAGTTAATGGAAATCTAAGCCATAGCAATATTTTCAGGAGAATTGGCTGAAAATGTTTTTGAAGGCTTGTGGAGCCATGGGAAGATGAGAGCAAGATGGCAAATGTATATGAGGGGCTCCTATGGCTTCCTGTCCCTATATTTTGTTTGACCTCCTAATTCTCTCAGGTTGAGAAGACAGTCTGGGATTGGGAGCTGATGAATGACATTAAACCCATCTGGCAAAGACCAACGAAAGAAATAGAAGATGATGAGTACACCGCTTTCTATAAGACCTTTTCTAAGGTAACATTTTCTGAAAATCTTTTACTTAAACATTTGCAGCCTCAAATTGCTTCACAGAATGATCTAGTACTTGGGAGAAATCTTAGTTTGTGTAGTGCCTTAATGAGTATTCCAACACACTTCATCAAACTTTAGAAATGTTCCTGTGAGCTATAGGTGTCAAGGAGGTGACCAAAAATTTAACCAGAAGTAGGTTTAATGTAAGCCTTAAATGGAACAATTTTGAGAGTTGCTGCAGCATTGATTGTTGGCTGCTCTGCTTTCATTGTTCAGGCATAATCAAAGCAGGGTTTTGGTGATGAAATGAAGTTAAAGGCATTTAAGCAGGCAAGATTTTAAAATCCAATGCTGGAAACACTTAATGGGTCATATTATCTACAGAGAAAAGCATGTGTTTACCTTTCATAAATGGGCAAGTTAAACTTGCAGAGTAAAATTACAAATTAATGATGGGCTGAAGATCAGGAGAGTGAATGATAGTTGGAAATGATGTGGTCAGCTGTCAAAGGTGCAGACTGAAGCTTGTGAAGGAATAAAATTGCTTTTGGCAGTTGTATAGAATGTTGAGGGACTTGGATTCATTTCATTGGGTCCATTGAAGGTATTTGAACAAGGAAGCCATTAAACACATTGAGATGTGCCATGCTTGGCTGATGGTACTCAAATATCAGGGTTACTATTAACATTTTTGTGGGTGCTCCTGAAAATCATCACTGTCTGCAAAATGCAAGTATGATGCAACAAAAGGAGAACTCCTATCACATCGCAAAGTATTTAATGTCATTGACCAAAGGTTTCTTTTCCCTAGGACACAGAGGAACCAATTGCTCATATCCACTTTACTGCTGAAGGAGAAGTAACATTCAAATCTATTTTGTTTGTGCCCAAAACTGCACCCCGTGGTTTATTTGATGAATATGGATCAAAAAAATCTGACTACATTAAGGTGTGTTGAATTGCCAAAAAATTTGAATCTTCAGAAATTTTGTCATACTTGCCAGAATTGCTACCAGTACTAGCTAGTACTTTTTTGAAAAATGTTGCCTCAGTTTGCTGTACATGAACAATGGAATGAGAATATCAAGGGGTTTCTGCACTCTTACTGAAAATGTATGGTCCAATTAAATCAGACAATGATACTGATTTGTATCTAATTTCAAAGAAAATTGCACCACTTTCCTACCTGCTTCTCTGTTAGCTTTTGTGTATTGGAAATACCAATCAAATTTCTCCATTACAGTATTGTGTAGTTTCAAATTCAGAAGCTAGTACAGCAGTGAAGCCTTAATGTCTCAGGGTGCTTCCATATGCCAGTTTGAAGCACATCCTATTTGATTTAAAACATAGGAACGCAGTATACTAAAGCCATTCAGCAAGATTGGATTGATTCTTCCTCATTGTCACTTACTATCCCTATATCTTGACTGAATTTATAGCCATCAAGATAATCTTTCTCAAATGCTTAATAGAGCATCCAGAGCTTAAGTTGCAACTCTGTAGGAATCTTGTGCTCAATTAGTCCTCTTAAGACCGGGGTCCTCTAGTTATGATGGTTTTTTTTGCTCTAGTAATAGCTTTCAATAATTGTAAAAGGTCAAAATCAATACCACCATTAATCAAGTTTCCTCTTGTTGCAGTTGTTTGTTCGTAGAGTGTTCATCACAGATGACTTCCATGATATGATGCCCAAGTATTTGAATTTTATCAAGGGTGTGGTAAGTATTCATGATGCATGTGGTCTTGGGCAAAAAAAATTCAGAATCAAACTTGACTTACTGATCTTAAATTGAATTTGTACCTAATTTGCCAAGATCTAATTTTGTGTACAGTAGATACTTGTAAGCTGAGCAAAATTATTTCACTTTTTAAAATTTGGTTGATGCATGCAGGTGTTTGAATTATTTGCACATTGAAGGAACTGAGAAATGTAAATGTTCTAGTCAAATAGACCCTTTTGAACTTGAGCTTTTGTTAGAAAATGTCTTTCATATGTGGCAGTTGGACACTTAAGATCCTGCATTTAACATTTTTATTTCCCACAGGTGGACTCAGATGATCTGCCTTTGAATGTCTCCCGTGAAACTCTGCAACAGCATAAATTGCTGAAGGTATACGCTGCTTAAGTTTAATGTTGAATATCTGAATGTAGTAGTATGAGATATCAAATAAATTAACAACACAATGAGAAAGTGTAAATGGATTTCCAGAAGTTGAGCTCTTGACTTAAAACCAGGTAGCTTTTGTGCTTCAGTACTATCTTAAGTGTTAGATTTAATTTGTGCACAAATTGTTGCAATAGCACTTTACATCTTTAGAAAACTTCAATTACAAATAGTTGCCTTTTGTTCTGTTGCTGAACTGGATTGACTTTTTTCTAATTAAAATAGGTCATTAGAAAGAAGCTAGTACGTAAAACCCTAGATATGATCAAGAAGATTGCAGAAGAGAAATACGAAGAAACATTCTGGAAGGAATTTGGGACCAACATCAAGTTGGGAGTAATCGAGGATCACTCCAATAGAACACGTTTGGCTAAATTGCTACGGTTCCAATCTTCTCACCATGAGTCCAAACAGACTAGTTTAGAGCAGTACCTGGAAAGAATGAAAGAGAAACAAGACAAGATCTACTTCATGGCTGGAGCAAGCAGAAAAGAGGTGATGGCAGATACCATTGATTGATCATGAGCATTGAAAGTCACATTTACAATATCAACTAAATTTTTCAATTGTTCTCAATTCTAAAATTATATTGAAGTATTAAGAACACTGCGTAGTTTATCAAAGTACAACATGACTTTTTACAGGTTGAATCTTCTCCCTTTGTTGAAAGATTGTTGAAGAAGGGATATGAGGTGCTGTATCTTACAGAACCTGTTGATGAATACTGTATCCAAGCTCTGCCTGAATTTGATGGAAAGAGATTCCAGAATGTTGCCAAAGAAGGGTTGAAATTTGATGAAAGTGAAAAGGCAAAAGAAAAGCATGAAGAAATGGAGAAGGAGTATGAGCCACTCTTGACCTGGATGAAAGACAAAGCACTGAAAGATAAGGTATATGCTGTTTATAGTTGCAAAGTTGACCTTTTAAAGTCTGAAATCCTTGTAAATCACATCCAAGTGCAAATAGTCAGAAAAACTATTTGGTGAACTAATGGTGACTTCATGCTGAGTAATTGTTGCTAAAAAGCTTCTACATGTCTTCTAGGTTTTTGAATATAAGGTTTTACTGGTGCAGAGTGACTGCTTTTCCAGAACAAAGCAGAACAAGTTTTAGTGATGTTTTAATCAGTTTCAATATTTAGGACTAACTAGATCCAATTTTGAAGTAAGAAATTAAAATCTTTCTTTTTAAAGATTGAAAAGGCTGTCCTGTCCCAGCGTCTCACTGATTCTCCTTGTGCTCTGGTGGCCAGTCAGTATGGATGGTCTGGTAATATGGAGAGAATCATGAAGGCCCAGGCCTACCAGACTGGAAAAGATATTTCCACAAAGTAAGTTGGATTTTAATCACTTTAAAATGGTACAGATCCTAATTTGTTATGGAAAGCTGCCATTTGGGGGAATGAGCTGCTATTTAGGGGGAGTAACAGCCAAGTTAAAAGGGTGAGCATTCATCCTAGCTATTGGTATGCTTCATTTTGAGTTGCATCTTTTGTTCCTTGAAAGTGGGCAATGGATGGGAGTGAAATGACTTCGATTTTACTTGTAAACTTGTTTATTGATGTTTTAACTCTTGCAGTTATTATTCTGGCCAAAAGAAGACATTTGAAGTTAATCCAAGACATCCCTTGATTAAGGAATTGCTGAAACGAGTTAAGGTAAGTTTATTAGCAGATGTTACTAATGCAGGAGATGCATCTGTCGATTATTGGGCATGTGCTCTGCTCACCTTGATTATGCTTGTTGCCCTTTGTAAAGTGATTTTGCCAAGAGTTCACTTGCCACAGCATAAATTGTCCATTAGCAAAAATGGCATAACTACCAAAGGCCAAATAGCAAGCAAAACATTGTACTGAAAGGACAAGTGGAGTTTAAATTGGCTAGTCTTAAACCCAGTGGCTTAAGAAAATTTACAAGAGTCACAGACTAATGTGAAATATCTTTGTTTTAAAAGGAAAATGAAGATGATAAGACTGCTGCAGATCTTGCTGTAGTGTTGCTTGAGACTGCCACACTACGTTCAGGATACCAGTTACCAGATACTAAAGGATATGGTGATAGGATTGAAAGAATGCTTCGTCTAAGCATGAACATAGACCTCGATGCTCAGGTGAATTTAGATTTAACAATTTGTTCTATAATCACTCCAATACTGCTTTCTATTTTCCCCAAATTTAATTACTCAACTATTTGTACTACCTTGTGGTTTATTACATGTGAGATTTGAATTAACAAATTCTACAGTAATTGTACTTGACTATCTTTTGATCTGTCAATTCAATGTCAAGTTGAATTGCACCTTTGAAGGAAACTGAATTGCTGTACCCTGTTTAGGTTGAAGAATATGAAGAAATTGCAGATGAACAAGATGAGGCAAAAGATGAGGTAAAAGAGGAGGATGCAGAGGAAAGTGAAGAAACAGAAGAGCAGACTGAGGTAGGTCATGTTCATAATTCATTTAATGCTTTGAGTTTATAATTTAGATGAAAGAGCTTATGTTTTGTCCTTTCCATTTCAGGAAACCACAGATGCAAAAGATGAATTATAAGGGATTAATACTGTCATTAATCTACATTGAATAGGGAGGTATAAAGTACTGGGATGTGAAACCATTGAACAATGTTGAAGAACAAACAATTCATATTCATCCCTATTAAAAGGTCTGGAAGGGCAAAGGAGTTTTGTATGTTATTTACATTCCCTGTGGAAGTGAAATGACTGTAAATTTGTAATATTTAAAATGACAATTTGTGAAATGTCATGTAAACCATAATAAAACTTTTCCACAAACTCGTTCAAACTTTGACTGCTGATTTGATGTTGCTTCAGGATTGCACTTGTGGCACAGGAGGCCATTAGCACTGAAGATTGTGGGGTGGGGAAAGAGGTGGATATAGATGGATGAGGATGTTGGCTGATAATGTGGGGGGGGGGGGGGGGGGAGAGGAATTGAGGACATCTTGAAATGACTCAATTGTGAGGTGCTTAAATGTTAGTATTGCAAGGGGATTTAAGTACAAGATACTTGAGTCCACAATTAAAATATTCTTCACTATTCTTAAGAATATACTTGCAGTAGAGTGCAGCAAAGATTTGTCAAACTGATTTTACTCTGCAGGTATGTCATGGGAGATTGGGCCTAGGCCTCTAAGCTTAAATAATGTGGGAATGAAATGGACAAAATTCCTAAGGACTTGTGATGGTTGATGTGGGGAGAATGTTTTCCTATGGTTAAGTCTAGAATGAGGGATAGGCCATTAAATGATGCTGCTTGGAAGAATGTGAAATTCTCTGCCCTTGGGAGGCTCCACCACTGCACTTGCATGGTGGGCTTTAGGGATGAGATGCATTAGTTATGATCTTGTTAAATGGGTTTGTCATCAGATTTAAACAGATCAGGTCTGTACTCAATGACAATCTCATTTGAAATAGTTCATGGAACTTGACAAGGGCAGGTAATTGTTTTCCTTGCCTGGGTTGTTGAGAACCAGGAGTTGGTCTCAGCTATTCAGAATGCTGCAGTATTTTCTTGCTCAGTGAATCTGAGGTTCAGTCACTGAATACTGAGATTTGTTTTCAAGACTAGCGAGGTGTTGCATCAAAGATCAGCCATGATCTTGACTGGGACCAAGTGAGGGGACAAATAACCTACTTTTGTTTATATGGCATATAAATGCAAGATTAGTCCCACTTACTAACTGTTGATCTACAAGATTTCTGTACTGCTCTGGTAGGTAATTGTGGTGTCTGTACCACACCTTCAAGCAGTTGATTTCTGGCTCCAAGTGGAACATTCCCCTAATTTTGCTACCAATTAACATCTGTTCTCCCCAGTTAAAGTTGCTGCTTGGGGAAATGGATCCCCTGTTTATCAAGTGTTATACAAGTTGCACTACAATTTAAATTCTCTTTTCCAGAGAAAGCCCTGACCTAAATTGTTCTGAAGTACACTCACTGGTTTTGGGCCTGAAGTGCTTCCACAGATGCTGCTTGCCCTGAGTGTTTCCAGTATTTTGTTTCAGATTTCTAGCACCTGTGATTTTAGTTTAGTGTGTACTTGTCACCAACCCTAGCAAGATGCTTAAATTTCTGCACCTTGAGTGCCATAGAACCATAGAAAAGCTACAGCACAGAAAACAGGCCATTCAGCCCTTCTAGTCTGTGCCAAAACATTATTCAGCTAGTCCCATTTACCTGCCCCCAGCCCATACCCCTCTTGTCCATGTATCTATCCAATTTACTCGAGCGAGCCTGCACTTACCACATCAGATGGCAGCCCATTTCACACTCCCACCACTCTGAGTGAAGAAGTTCCCTCTAATGTTCCCCCTAAACCTTTCCCCTTTCACCCTAAAGCCACGTCCATCAAACCCTTCCTATAGTACAGTAAGAATTCCACCTACACATGGCCTAACTCTTAACCAGTTCTAGCATGACCTCCACTCCTCACCATGCTATACTGATTAGGGCATAGTCTGTGTGCCACAACCAACCACCTTGTCCACTAGTCATGCTACCTGAAGGCTTTTACTGATATGCATTCAATCTTAAATTGAAATCACAGATAAAAAAAGTTTGATTTTCTCCAAGTACAAACAGGCATTACCTTGTCCTTCCATTTGCTACCTTTGTGCCCACCTAATCAGTTCATTGATCCCTTCCTATAGACCAGAACTTTCTCAATCAACAATACTTTCTATTTTAATATTAGCAAATTTGATTTTCATTCAAATCAGTCATGTGCAAAGCATATGAAAAGCATCTGTTCAGAGCCTGGACAACATGGCCCTATTATTTAATTTAGTGGTTGATACAGGATTCTCAATGTAGACTAATCATCTTTCCCCTGCCTCTAGATTAAGCATTGAATGTTCTTATTTCCTAACATGCTTTAATCATTGGAGTAATGCAATCCAGATAGCCATTTGATCATTGTGCCTGTACCATTTCTTTAAAGTTGGCCAATTAACCCCATTCCTCACCCATTAGACATGAGTCAGTAATCTACCCCCCCAAAAAAATTTAATTTTATTGAATATTTATTCCTTGCGAATCTCCTTCCACTATTGCAGGTTAAATTTCCTGATTTTTCTGCAGACCACCAATAATCAGCCTAGCTGTGTACCAAGAGATAAATTACTGGTCCAGTTGCTTCGCTTAGAGGGCTGTCAATTTCATCTTGGACCAAATTCTAGATTTTGCATGATACCAAGCAAGTACCATAATCAGCTGCGATTACGCAAACCAGTGTAATCAGTGACCTTGAACAAAAACAAACACACTCAAGTTCAATTATATTTATTTGTAGCAATGTACATTCAAGGAAGATTTACGTGACCTCAAAGTAGGTTGTACCATGGAGAACATAGTTAATGCCATCTTGAATCATATTTGGCTTCATTTAATTCAGCAGAGTATTTGTATATTTCCCTTGTTTCTTCCCACAATACTATTTTGCATTCTAGTTAACATCTGCAGAAGAATATTACTATCCACATAAAGTGTTACATTAGATTAATTCAATTAACAAAGTTGGTGTCTGCATTAAGAGTCACTTTTTTATTTAAACAATGAGTCACATCAGGTATTTACATCTTTTTTGTTCATCTTGATAGACATACCACAAGGATTCAATTTCAGAGTTTCAGGATACAAACGTAATCATAGACTTCTGATTTTTTAACACAAGTCATTGGTCAGGATGAGTGCTAAATAGGTGTTAAGATTCTGCTAACCTAATGTTGGACATTCAGTAAATTATTTTTCCCACTTCACCCTCAAAGTATTAAGTGAGTGCGACTGCAATCTTTGAAACTGCTTAAAAGTAATTACAGAAAATCAAGTCCATGACTGCAGAACGATGTATAATTAATTTTATAGTGTTAGATCAAAATATCCTAGTCTCTTTAGCTGTTGAATACATTTTATGAGAATGAATCTTCTGTTTCACTTCCTTCAGTGTTTTTCAGAATTAGGAGTCTGGATTTGGTCTTTCAGTCCCAGAAGTTCTGTTTTAAGCTCACCTGGTTTGGGTGGAATCTCTGGTATACTCTAGAAATGAAGTTTGGAAATTATAAAGCTTAGCAGGGAATGGAAGTTTAACAGAGTTCAGAAAATGATCTAAAAACTGTGCTGGAATAAACAAAAAAATGAATCTCAATATTGTGACTGTTAAAGTTCTTATGATTTCAATTCTATTTTTAAAGTAATTATGTTTATCATTTAAGTTCACTCTAATGAACCATTTGACTTCTCTTAACTTTGCCAATGATCTCCTGATTTGGTTGGCCATATTATGCAACAGCAGTTTAGGCTGATTAATTAACTACTTCTCCCACAGCTTCCAGATACTCACAAAACACCACTCCCCCATTCCCAAACAACCCAGATTTACAAAATACCTTGGTAAAGTGTGCAACAAAAGCAGAACATGCTGGAAATATTCAGCATGTCAGGACCTGATACAGGGTCTCAGCCTGAAACATTGCACCCCCCCCCCCCCCCCCCACGAAAGATGCTGCTCCATCCGCTGAGTTCCTCTAGCAGCAGATTTTCTTTGACTTTACTCATGAGCAGTAACATGTAAAGTTAATCTAATTACTCCAGTCCAACTGCTGGGGAATGGTACAAGTAAATAATTCTGAATAAGCATGGCCACTTGCAAGTTTGGATGATCACTTAGAGAATAATTGTAGTGTTGTTTTAGCTTTTGACTCCAAGATAGACAAACTCAGTTTCAAATTAGTTTTTTAATGATAAAAGAAAAAAGAGTGGGACAGTTGAGTGTGATTAATCAGATCAATCTTACACAACCCTCCACATCTTGTGTGACATCTCACAACAGAGAGATCATGGGTTCAGTGCCTACCTTGAAAATGAGCTTCCCAATCTCAACACGTGTCGATTGCAATTATTTACAGAAATTAAAGGTTAAAGAATATTAATAACTGGAAAACAACTGACTGAGCAGTCCACATCCTAGAGGCAAGCTAACTGCAGTATTACCACAGACCCAAGATGAAGTTGTCTACACATTTCTCACCAACCAAAGAATATTAAGTTGAAAGGTGCAAGATTAGCGAGGCAAACAAACAGAAGAGGAACAGAATTTGTGAGAGTTCTCACTCACCAAGTCCGGTCTGTAGTATCTGTGCACTACTTCAGCTCCTGCAAACATTGTCAGAATGCTTGTCCCCAACATCGTTAAGTAACGGGACCAGGAGACCCCTGCTGGCATCTTTATTTGTTCATAAAGTCTCCTTAGTAATGCTGTTAGCTGTGAAGCTTTATTTACAAAATACACTGCAATTAATAGATGTACTCTACCAATTACAGAAAATCAATTTGGATAAAATAATGTAAATACATTACACTCTTCCACCACACAAAAATGTTTATTCAGTACAGCAGGTACAAGTTACATAGAATGTCCACCACAGAAATGAAACAGTCAGCCCAACTGGTGCCTGGATTGGTAATTTTGCTTCAAACAAACCGCCATGTAAACTTTGATATATCTTGTTCCTTCCCCACACCCCTAACCTGTTTATTTTGTTTGCCTTATAAGTCACCATTGAACTTTACAATGGATTTCGTGGTTTGTAAAAAGAGTTATCATTGCAACAGTTAGTTATTCCTTCTTAAGGGATTAAAACAATCGTGTAAATATAGCACAAACACATTATTTTGTTTTAAACCCTCCCCTTCTATAATCCTTCTGTATTTACTCCAACATCATTGTCCCTAAGGTATTTTGTCCAGGCAGCTCAGAAGTCACTTTCACCATTTCCTTTCTTGCACTTAAGATGCTTTACAATTCATTCAGTTTATCTTCCAGCAGTACTTTTAAAAGCATTTGTTCATGCTGAAGTTCTGCTGAAGAGTTCATACCTGAATGTTAGCTCAAGTTCTGACTAAACATCCAGGCTGAAGTGTCAGTTTTCTTCCCCACTCCTCACTCCCACCCATTCTGTCTGAGACCTTCTAAATGTTGGTGTGCATTTTTGTTTCTGTTTGCGTTGGGTATGGTCATCTAGCTGTTAAGTTACTAAGCTAGTATTCAAAACGCTATGCCGTTGATCAGGAGTTAACCATTTTCCTTTTGTACTGCCTTGATGTACTTATGTATGGAATGAGCTGTCCGGATGGCATGCAAACAAAAGCTTTCCACTATATCTCAGTACATATGACAATAATAAACCAGTTCCAATAGCAGCTAGAAAATTTAAATTCAAATAATTTAATCTGGATAAAGAGGTTAGCATCAGTCACGATCACCACAAAAATCACTGGACTGTCAGTGATTTCCTCCAGGGAAGAAAATCGCCTTCCTTCTCTATCTGGTCCATATGCAACTCGAGACTCTTAGCAACAAGCAAGGATGGAGGATAAATTTCAGCCTTGCCAGTAATGTCCACATCCCATGGATGTAAAATTAGGGGTAACACCTCATGAGTGGAGGATACCAATGTTACACACCATCCATCTGAGCCTCTGAAGGGACAATGAGCACTGCTCCCAGTTTAGTCAGTATGTCTTACATTCCTTTCATGCCTTCCTGAAGAACTCCTTTTGTCATGGTTTGGGGATTTTGGCCACCTTTTCAAGGGAAAGATAGAACATAGAACAGCACAGCACAGGAACAGGCCTTTCAGCCAAGATGTCTGTGCCGAACACAATATCAAATTAAACTAAATCTCTTTTGCCTGTACATGATTCATATCCCTCCATTCCCTGCATGTTCATGTGTCTGTCTAAAAGCCTCTTAAACGCCACTATTGTATCTGCTTCCACCACTTCCCCTGGCAGCCCATTCTAGGCACCTACCACTCTGTGTAAGAACTTGCCCTGCACATCTCCCTTAAACTTTCCTCCCTCACCTGAAATGTATGCCCTCTAGTATTTGACATTTCTACCCTGAGGAAAAGATTCCAGCTGTCTGCCCTATCTATGCCTCTCATAATTTTATGAATTTCTGTCAGCCTCCAACGCTCCAGACAGAACAAGCCATGTTTGCCCAACCACTCCTTATAGCTCAGCAGCATCCTGGTGAGCCTCTTGTGTACCCTCTCCAAAACCTCCACATCCTTCCTGAACTTACAGCTCATGAATTATTTTTTGTTTAATTTTAGTGTCTGGTGCACTTGTCCACAGCAAGCCCCCACTTTTTTAAGCAGATTTCCAAGATATGCACATCATTGGCAATGCCACTATCTGGCATCATAGAACATAGAAGACTACAGCACAGTACAGGCCCTTCGGCCCACAATATTGTGCCGACATTTTATCCTGCTCTAAGATTTATCCAACCCTTCTCTCCCATATAGCTACCCATTTCTCTATCATTCACATGTCTAAGAGTCTCTTAAATGTCCCTAATGTATCTGCCCGTTGCCACAGTTGCATTTGAGCAAACAGTACAAATGCCCACACTTAAGCAACCTGTGACAAAGTTATTCAGTGTTCCATGAGGGATAAATACTGACCAGCTCACCACAGAGAATTCCTTGCTTTTCTTCTATGTGCCATGATCCCAGTGACCAAGAACTGATGAGGTCCTCAGCTTGAGCCAAAAACACCAACCCCTACAGTGCAGCACTCTCACCTGCTGCACCTGAAGCCAAGCCTAGATTTTTGTGCTCAAGTACAGGTGAATGGGACGACTCGAGGAGCTCTTTCAAAAAGCTGCTATCTGTAGAAGCGGCTTCACGTTGGGCTGGAGTCGCATACAAGGCCTAAAAATGTTGAATAGCGAGGAAGATTGTCAAAGGCAGTTGGAAAGCCAGGTGGAGTATTGGCAGATGGAAGTTCATCCCAACAAGAGCAAGGTGATGCATTTTGTGAAGTCAGATAGAGGCAGGACATATACAGTAAATGGTAGGGTACTAAGGAATACTGATGAACAGAGGGACCTAGGAGTTCAAGTCCATAGTTCCTTTAAAGTGGCAACACTGGTAGATAGGGTGGGGTAGAAGGCACATGGCATGCTTACCTTCATGGGTCAGGGCATAGAATATAAGAGTTAGGTCATTATGTTACAACTTTATAAAACTTTGGTTAGGCTCCACGTAGAGTATTGTGTGCAGTTCTAGTCACCACACTATTACGAAGGATGTGATCGTGCTGGACAGAGGGTAGAAGAGGTTTGTGAGGACGTTGCCTGGATTGGAGACACCATACTTGTGTGGAGGGATTGGACACACAGGGCTTGTTATGGCCCTAATGCAGACAAATGGGATTAGTGTTAATGGACAGAGTTCAGCATGGCCATGGTGGGCTGAAGGGCCGGTTTCTGAGCTCTACAACTCTATGACAAGACAGATTTGGGTAGAGACAGCAAGGACCTTCTTAGGACATTGGTGAAGCAGATGGATCGAGGGTTCAGAACTCTGTTAATTCAGTAATTTAGCCACCGGACCACCGTGACACAGCCAATAAATACTGGCGGGGTGTTGTCCATTGCCCAGGACGCCGGTGGGTTGGGAAGAACTGCCCCGACCACCCCCTCCCCCCACAGTCACCACCCCAACCCACCCCCACTCACCGCTCCGACCCGACCCCCCACACTCACCGGCCCGATCGCCCCCTCCCCACACACACCGCCCCGACTCCCACCTCCCCTCCCCGCCCCAACCCCTACCTCCCCACACTCACCGCCCCGACCCCTACCTCCCCACACTCACCGCCCCGACCCGACCCCTCCCCACACTCACCGCCCCGACCCCCACCTCCCCACACACACCGACCCGACCCGAACCCCCCCAAACACTCACCACCCCGACCCGAACCCCCACACTAACCGGCCCGACCACCCCCCCCCCACACTCACCACCCCGACCAGACACCCCCCCAACACTCACCGCCCCGACCAGACCCCTCCCCACACACACCGTCCCGACCCCCACCTCCCCACACTCACCACCACGACCCGAACCCCCCCAAACACTCACCGGCCCGACCAGACACCCCCCAAAACACTCACCATCCCGGCCTGACCGCCCCCTCCCCACACTCACTGCCCCGACCCGAACCCCCCCAAACACTCACCGCCCCGACCCGAACCCCCACACTCACCTGCCCGACCAGACACCCCCCCAAACACTCACCGCCCCGACCCGAACCCCCACACTCACCGGCCCGACCAGACACCCCCCAACACTCACCACCCCGGCCCGACCGCCCCCTCCCCACACTCACCGGCCCGACCAGAAACCCCCCCCCAACACTCACCGGCCCGACCAGAAACTCCCCCCCAACACTCACCACCCCAGCCCGACCGCCCCCTCCCCACACTCACCGCCCCGACCCGAACCCCCCCAAACACTCACCGCCCCGACCCGAACCCCCCCAAACACTCACCGCCCCGACCCGAACCCCCCCAAACACTCACCGCCCCGACCCGACCGCCCCCTCCCCACACTCACCGGCCCGACCCGCCGGCTCCCCACTACAGTGCGCCGCTCACAACCCTCCCCCCGCTCCACGACACATCGCCGCCACCACCTTGGTTCCGCAGCTCTGTCGGTGATATGACTTCATCCCAGCAAATCGCTTAACATTAAATAGGCAGCATTACGGCTTTATTTCACACCAACAGGTTACTTAGGCGAGGGGAGGGGAGTGTTTGGTTCGGTTCCCCTCCAGCTCCGCCGGACCCGAATACCGCGGGGGGAAGCCATTGCGCGACGGAATAACCGTTGGGTATCCACCAACGTCGAGAGAGAGGGGGGGAGCTGAGAAAACAGATGCCAATAAATTAACTCTTACTTCACTTGAACGCAAAGATCTTTGCGTATTTAGCGATAAATTTGATATAATTCATAAATGATCCAGTTACTCAAAGAAAGTAGGTGTGATATTGATAATTCATCCTCCTCTGATTGTCATGCCCTCCCCAAGAGGAGGTGAGGGAGCCGGGCAGCCCCTGCCGCAGTGACCGGGCGACCCCTTTGTTCGGGCGAGAGGGAGCGGGAGAGAGCGGGGCGCCGGCCGAGGGAAAGGGAGACCGACGCCCCAGCTGAAGGGCCGAGGGAGATCCGGAGCGACGCCGAGGCCCCGGCGGAGAGTAGAGAGCAAGGCCAGGCCGTCCCCGTCCCTTCTCCAGCCCGGACACACACCCGTGATCATGGAAGCACCGGCCCCGGACCCACCGCCTGGATACGTGCTGCAATGGTGAGCGAGGCCGAGGGCAGTGCTGGGCACCGGCTTTTCCCCTCCCCCCCCCCCCCCTCCTCCTCCCCCCCCCTCCTCCTCCCCCCCCCTCCTCCCCCCCCTCCTCCTCCCCCCCCCTCCTCCCCCCCCCTCCTCCTCCCCCCCCCCCTCCTCCTCCCCCCCTCCTCCCCCCCCCCTCCTCCTCCCCCCCTCCTCCCCCCCTCCTCCTCCCCCTCCTCCCCCTCCTCCTCCCCCTCCTCCTCCTCCCCCTCCTCCCCCCCCTCCCCCTCCCCTCCTCCCCCCTCCTCCCCCCTCCTCCTCCCCCTCCTCCTCCCCCCCTCCTCCTCCCCCTCCTCCTCCCCCTCCTCCCCCCTCCCCCTCCCCCTCCTCCCCCCCTCCCCCTCCCCCTCCCCCTCCTCCCCCCCCTCCCCCTCCTCCCCCCCTCCTCCTCCTCCTCCTCCTCCCCCCCTCCTCCTCCTCCTCCTCCTCCCCTCCTCCTCCTCCTCCTCCTCCCCCCTCCTCCTCCTCCTCCTCCCCCCCTCCTCCTCCTCCTCCTCCTCCCCCCCTCCTCCTCCTCCTCCTCCCCCTCTCCTCCTCCCCCCCCTCCCCCTCTCCTCCTCCCCCCCCTCCCCCTCTCCTCCTCCCCCCCCTCCTCCTCCTCCCCCCCTCCTCCTCCTCCCCCCCTCCTCCTCCCTCCCCCCTCCTCCTCCTCCCCCCCCTCCTCCTCCTCCCCCCCCCTCCTCCTCCCCCCCCTCCTCCTCCTTCCCCCCTCCTCCTCCTCCTCCGCCCCCCCTCCTCCTCCTCCTCCTCCCCCCCTCCCCCTCCTCCTCCTCCCCCCCCCTCCCCTCCTCCTCCTCCCCCCTCCTCCTCCTCCCCCCCTCCTCCTCCCCCCCTCCTCCTCCTCCCCCCTCCTCCTCCTCCCCCCTCCTCCTCCCCCCTCCTCATCCCCCTCCTCCTCCCCCCCTCCTCCTCCTCCCCCCCTCCTCCTCCTCCTCCCCCCTCCTCCTCCTCCTCCTCCCCCCTCCTCCTCCTCCTCCCCCCCTCCTCCTCCTCCTCCCCCCCTCCTCCCCCCCTCCCCCCCTCCTCCCCCCCCCCTCCCCCCCTCCTCCCCCCCTCCCCCCCTCCTCCTCCCCCCCTCCCTCCCTCCTCCTCCCCCCCTCCCTCCCTCCTCCTCCCCCCCTCCCTCCTCCTCCCCCCCTCCCTCCTCCTCCCCCCCTCCCTCCTCCTCCCCCCCTCCCTCCTCCTCCCCCCTCCTCCTCCTCCCCCCCTCCCCCCCTCCTCCTCCCCCCCCCCTCCTCCTCCCCCCCTCCTCCCCTCCTCCTCCCCCCCTCCTCCTCCCCTCCTCCTCCTCCCCCCCTCCCCCCCTCCTCCTCCCCCTCCCCCCCTCCCCCCCTCCCCCTCCCCCCTCCTCCTCCCCCTCCCCCCCTCCCCCCCTCCCCCTCCCCCCTCCTCCTCCCCCCCCTCCCCCCTCCCCCCCCTCCCCTCCCCCCCCCCTCCTCCTCCCCCCCCCTCCTCCTCCCCCCTCCTCCTCCCCCCTCCTCCCCCCCTCCCCCTCCCCCTCCTCCCCCCCTCCCCCTCCCCCTCCTCCCCCCCTCCCCCTCCCCCCCCTCCCCCTCCCCCCCTCCCCCTCCCCCCCTCCCCCCCCCCCTCCCCCTCCCCCCCCTCCCCCTCCCCCCCCCTCCCCCTCCCCCCCCTCCCACCCCTCCCCCTCCCCTCCCCCCCTCCCCCTCCTCCTCCCCCTCCTCCTCATCCTCCCCCCCCCTCCTCCCCCCCCCTCCTCCCCCCCCTCCTCCCCCCCCTCCTCCCCCCCCCTCCTCCCCCCCCCTCCTCCCCCCCCTCCTCCTCCTCCCCCTCCTCCTCCCCCTCCTCCCCCCCCCTCCCCCCCTCCCTCCCCCCCCTCCCCCCCCCTCCCTCCCCCCCCTCCTCCCCCCCCTCCCTCCCCCCCCTCCCTCCCCCCTCCTCCCCCCCCTCCTCCCCCTCCCTCCCCCCCCTCCTCCCCCCCCTCCTCCCCCCTCCTCCTCCTCCCCCTCCTCCCCCCCTCCTCCTCCTCCTCCCCCCTCCCCCTCCTCCCCCCTCCTCCTCCCCCTCCTCCCCCTCCTCCTCCCCCTCCTCCCCCCCTCCTCCTCCCCCTCCTCCCCCTCCTCCTCCCCTCCTCCCCCCTCCTCCTCCCCCTCCTCCCCCCTCCTCCTCCCCCTCCTCATCCCCCCTCCTCATCCCCCCTCCTCATCCCCCTCCTCATCCCCCTCCTCCCCCCTCCTCCTCCTCCCCCCTCCTCCTCCTCCCCCCTCCTCCTCATCCCCCCTCCTCATCCCCCCTCCTCCTCCTCCCCCCTCCTCCTCCCCCTCCTCCCTCCTCCCCCTCCTCCCCCCTCCCCCTCCTCCCCCCTCCTCCTCCCCCTCCTCCCCCCTCCTCCCCCCCCCTCCTCCTCCCCCTCCTCCTCCTCCCCCCTCCTCCCCCTCCCCCTCCTCCCCCCTCCCCCTCCCCCTCCTCCCCCCTCCTCCTCCTCCCCTCCTCCCCCCTCCCCCCTCTCCCCCCCTCCTCCCCCTCCCCCCCTCTCCCCCCCTCCCTCCTCCCCCCCCTCCCTCCTCCCCCTCTCCCCCCCTCCCTCCTCCCCCCTCTCCCCCCATCTCCCTCCCCCCCTCTCCCTCCCCCCCTCTCCCTCCCCCCTCTCCCTCCCCTCCTCCCCCCCTCCCTCCCCCCCTCCCTCCCCCCCTCCCTCCCCCCCTCCCTCCCTCCCCCTCCCTCCCCCCCCTCCCTCTCCCCCTCCCTCCCCCTCCCCCTCCCTCCCCCTCCCCCCTCCCTCCCCCCCCTCCCTCCCTCCCCCTCCCTCCCCCTCCCTCCCCCTCCCTCCCTCCCTCCCCCCCTCCCTCCCCCTCCCTCCCCCCTCCCTCCCCCTCCCTCCCCCTCCCTCCCCTCCCTCCCCCCTCCCACCCCCCCCGCCCCCCTCGCCCTCTCCCTCCCTCCCCCTCCCTGCCCCCACTCCCTCCCTCCCCCTCCCCTCCCTCCCCCTCCCCCTCCCCTCCCTCCCTCCCCCTCCCTCCCCCATCCCTCCTCCCTCCCCCACCTCCCCTCCCCCTCCCCCTCCTCCCTCCCCCTCCTCCCTCCCCCTCCCTCCCTCCCCCTCCCTCCCTCCCTCCCCCTCCTCCCTCCCCCTCCTCCCCCTCCCTCCCTCCCTCCCTCCCTCCCCCTCCCCATCCCTCCCTCCCCCCTCCCTCCCTCCCTCCCCCTCCCTCCCTCCCTCCCCCTCCCTCCCTCCCTCCCTCCCCCTCCCTCCCCCCCCCCTCCCTCCCCCCCTCCCCCCCCCTCCCTCCCTCCCCCCCCTCCCTCCCCTCCCCCCCCCTCCCCCCCTCCCTCCCTCCCCCCCCCTCCCTCCCTCCCCCCCTCCCTCCCCCCCCCTCCCTCCCCCCTCCCTCCCCCCTCCCTCCCCCCCTCCCTCCCCCTCCCTCCCCCTCCCTCCCCCTCCTCCCTCCCCCTCCCTCCCCCTCCTCCCTCCCCCTCCCTCCTCCCCCCTCCCCCCCCTCCCTCCCCCTCCCCCCCTCCCTCCCCCTCCCCCCCCTCCCTCCCCCTCCCCCCCCTCCCTCCCCCTCCCTCCGCCTCCCTCCCCCCCCTCCCCCCCCTCCCTCCCCCTCCCTCCCCCCTCCCTCCCCCTCCCTCCCCCTCCCTCCCCCTCCCTCCCCCTCCCTCCCCCCTCCCCTCCCCCCCCCTCCCCCCCTCCCTCCCCCCCCCTCCCCCCCCTCCCTCCCTCCCCCCCTCCTCCCCCCCCCTATACTGACCGATCCTTTGTTTCTCTCCCTTCTCAGGTACAACAACTCGGCCCCACAGCCTGCGGCGTTCCAGCCTGTTCACTGCCATCCACCGCCCGAGTCCGACCACCCGGCGCCGGAGGCCGCACAGGGTAAGGGGAGCAGGCCCGTCCTTGTTTTGTCGGTGAAACTCGCCCTTGAGCACGGCTTGGGGTTGAATTTAACCTTTACAAGAAATAACTGTATCTTGCCCCTGAGCTGGAAGGTTCTGGCCTCTTAAATCTCGAGGCTGCCATTGGCAATATCATATCGAGGGAATGCCGCACTGTCGGAGCTGCGGTCTTTAAGACGAGTCATAGGTCTGGTCTATGCCACGAAGGTGCCTCACTGAACTAGTCCCATTTGCCTGTGTTTGGCCGATATCCCCCTAAAGCTCTCCTATCCACGTACCAGTCTAAGTGCCTTTCAAACGTTGTAATTCTACCCGCCTCTACCACTTCCTCTGCCAGCTCGTTCCATGTACCCACCGCCCTCTGTGTGGGGGAGAAAGTTGCTCCTCAGGCCCCCTTTAAACTGTTCCCCTCTCAGCTTAAACCTATTCTCTCTAGTTTTAGACTGACCCCTACCCTGCGAAGAAGACTAACCATTTACCTTTTCTATGCCCCTCATAATTTTATAAACCTCAATAAAGATCAGTCCTGTACCTCCTACGCTCCAGGGAAAACAATCCCAGCCTTTCCAGTCTCTCTAGTCATCCAGTCCTGGCAACATCAGGTGGCAGTCCTCTGTTAAGGAGCAGATACTTTATCCCTGTCATACCTCAATGTGATTAGACCGGAATGTTGGTTTGCTACCACAACCCTAAATGTAGGAGTTTACTGTGCACTAATTGGCTATCCTGTTTCTTACAAAACTCAAAAGTATTGACTTTGGAGCAACTTGGTACATCTTGAAAGGGAAGTGAAATGTACTATATAAAAGTCAGAAATACTTTACAAAAATATCGCTTTTGATCTTTACCGTCCTAAGCAGGAGAAACTGTTGAGTTAGGTTCTATGCAAGTCTCCAAACTGCCTCTTCACCCAACTCCCATTGCATGACCTCATTTGTAGATTGTTTAGGCTTTTATTTTACCCCAAATTGAGGAACGAAAGCAGAAACTCTTGTTCCTGGGTTATTTATTTCTAAACTGACATAAACTTAATTAGTCAGTACTCACAATTTGAGGCAATGAGATCTAGAGTGTCACTGCACAATATTTTTCTGATTAGTACATTAACCGATGGATCCTGACATGCAACATTACGTTTGTTAATGATTTTATGCAATTGTTGTGACTTTGGCATTTCCCAGCTGTATGGAAATTCAACTCAATGCTTCCTTTTTCTATTGAATGAAATAAGCAGGTTGCAATACAATGTGTCACCAATCTGCTAATGCAGTGAATGGACAGAGTACTCAGCCACCTTTATATTAATGTAATTTTTTTTGCCACTGCCATAAAGTTAACTTTCTTCCAAGATGATTTTAACCAGTAAGTTTAGATGTTCAATTGATTTTTCATTTTGTAAGTAATTTTAACAACATTTATATTGAGCAGAAATTATTCTAGTAATGTTAAGTACTTTTAATGTCAAGATTTTTGTTTGCAATTAGCTCCAGAGTCTTGTCAAAATCTCTTATCAAAGAAATGAAGCAATGATAACTGATGATTATAGCAAGAGAGGAGCAATTCAGAGCTTGGTGATGTGTTTGTTCAGCAGCTCCAAAACGAAAAAGAGGAAGACCAGCAGCAACGCAGCAAAAGAAATCCGAGGGAGCAGGAACTAAACGAGCCAAAACAGAAGCAAAATCAGGGGGAAAGCAAGAGAAAATTACGGATTCTTTTAAAACTGTGAAGAGAAAAATTGATAGGTTCAACGGAACAACTGAAGCTGAGCTTTTGACAAAAACCCTACCAGATATATTGACCTATGGCTTAGACATTGTGATCGTAAGTAATGTTTCTCCTGAATTTGATTTGAACCTGGTTAAATGCTCATGGTTATGTCTTAATTTTGAAAAGGTCCTGAAGGAATGAATTTGATGACTGGCCCTCCACGGTCCCAAAGGCTTGTGCTGAGATTGTGCCCCTGATTCTACATTCCTCTTCCGTGGGAAGCATCCTTCCTGCGTGTAGAAATGTGAGGTGGTGTACTCTGCTGCACAAGACAGAAAAGCAGATTTTAAAAGCTAACAGATTGGGAAACATTGATCTTCAAAGGGACCTGGGTTCTTTGCACACCAGTCACTGAAAGTTTATGTGCAGGTGCAGCAGGTGATTAGGAAGGCCAAGTGGTATGTTGGCCTTTATTTGGAGAGGATCAGAGTGCAGGAGTACAGATGCCTTCCTGCAATTCTATAGAGCCTTGGTGAGATCATGTCTGCAGTATTGTGTTCAGTTTGGTCTCCTTTCCTAAAAAGTTACTCCTGCCACAGAGAGAGTGCAATGAATTGGTTCCTGGGATGATCGATTTGCCATACAAAGAGCAATTGACTACACTAAGTCTGTATTCTGCAGATATCAGAAGAATGAGGTGTGATCTCATTGAAACTTCTAAAATTCTAACAGCACTTGACACTCATCTTTTAAAAAATACTCTGTGCACCACTGAGTCCATGTCAGATCTCTGAACTGGCTGGTGCCACTCTCTTCCCTTCCTCTGTAGCCGTGAAATATCCTCTTATTTTAAGGACTGATCCATTTCTGAAAGCTTCAGTTGAAGCTATCATCTTTATCCTGTTAGGAAATGCATTCTGAATGCAAGTTACTAGCTGCATAAAAGTTTGTGCTCATATTGTCTTTGGTTCTTTTACCGATTTCTTCAAATATCTGATTCTCAATCCTTCCACTAAAGGCAACAGATTTGCTATCTACTCTGTCAGAAACCTTCATTGTTTTGAACAATCTTTCATATCTCCTTTCAGAACAATTCAGTTTCTCCAGCCTTTCCCTGCCACACAACATTCATCCCTGAAACTAGGTTAGTAAATTGCTGCCTCATTAAGGCCTTCATATCCTACCTAAAGTGCAATGACAGAATTTAATGCACTATTCCTGTAGTGGTTGAACTACTGAGGTTTGTTACAATCTCCTCACTTTTGTAATACGTGCTCCTGTTTTATGAAGTGTGAGATTTCAGTTGCTTTGCTTTTAACTGTTTTCTCAATGTGTCCTGCCATTTTCAAAGCTTTATACACACAGGATTCCCAGTTACTGCACATCTCTTTATTATCTTATTCTTTGTTTTTCCTATCAAATTTATCATTTCACATTTTTGTATTAAGTTACATCTGCCTCTTCCAGCACATGTCTATGCTCTGTTGTAGTACCATCTTTTTTGCTGTTCACTATACTTCCAGTTTTGTATAGTCTAATTTATTAATTTCTCCAGTGTATACTTGAATTCAAGTTGTACTTATGAAGAAAAGTATGGTCCAAACCCCAGTACCCAAGGAACACTACTGTCCATCTTCTTCCAGACCACACACAACACATCATCTGCATTTCCTTCACCAACCTCTGTTATCTCCTCAAAAAAAATGGTTAAATGTGATTTACTTTTTACAAATCACTGCTGACTTTAACCCATACCCATCTAAGTAATTGTTAATTTTATAATGGTAGTATTGCTTCTAACCATTACTTCACTGGCTTGTATTTGCTGCATTTATCCTTGCTCTCTTGAACAAGGATGTAAAATTTGCAATTCTCCAGTTCTTTGACTCCATTCCTTGTGCCTAACCATGGTTGGTACCTTATGAAACAAGTTCTTCTATCTAATGTAATCACAGAAATGTTAGCTTATTTTATATGCAATCTGAATTACAGTCCTACACTGATTATAAAGCATGAAGTAAACTTGTCATGTTCATGCTTGAATGAATGGAGTAAATTTGTTAACATGAAATATTATGTCCCCTAGCATAGATGAAAAATGGAACTGAACCGATTGCTATTGTGGATGACTAGCTACAGTGAGAGAAATATAACCTATGTATTTATTTGGCTAGAAACATTTGGATGACATTTTTAGACTTGCTTTGCTGCAAGTGCCTTAACTGCCACTTAGGGGTGCTAGTGATCTTTTGATCAATGTTCAGTATTGAATCCATAGTCTTAATCATATTGCTAATGCGGTAAGTCTCTCACAAACAAAAATACTTAAATATTTAGAAATACATTTCTCTGTACAGACCACCAGCTGGTATTGATTCTTGTTAATAAACGATGCTCTAGAATAGCAAAGTTCAGAAGTTCAACAGTCAGAGCTTAAAGAGTGTTTTTTTTCTGGTCCTTCTTCAAAGATGGAAAGGAAAATAATTTATGTTAATAGTGGTATTTTAAAAATAATTTTTAAAAGACACATAGTCCCCAAACTATGTAGTTTGGACCAATCTTTCAATTTCCTTTTCTATTCTCATGCTGGGGTGCTTAATGTAAGGATGGTGGTTCAATGTGATCTTGCCTCATACAATCAAGCCTGAATTTGTAGGGTGAAATCCTCCTGGCAGGATCCAAGGTGTGACGTTATGATTTAGAGTTCCACAACAGGAGCACTTTATGGTGCTTGCCTTGGTCTAATTTATCTCACCTTTTAGTTCGTTGCCCTCCAACCATCCTTTAATCTCTCCATAACCTGTATTCATGGGCATCCCCTTGACCTTATCATCTCACTACCTTCACAAATTGGAGCAGTCAGAGAGAGGAAGAAGTGTGGTCAAGGAGGAATTGAAATAAGGATAAGCATTTAAGATGTAACTTAACTTGCATGCAGCTTAATTAGCAAGCCCAAGGGTATTTAGTGAATGAAACTGGATATTAGGACATGGGGAGCAAGATTTCTCAATTTTACACAGGATAAAATGAAGGAGAGAAAGACCTGGAATACTCTAGATTAGTTCAGATGTAAAAACAGATTAGCATTTTAGCAGATGAGCTTGAATAAGGCAGAACTTATATTTTAGAGGTGAAAATCAGCTGACTTGTGCTTTGTGGATACGTGGTCTGTAGCTCCCTTCAAGGCCCAACATAAAACTGTGGTTCCAAGCAGTCTGATATAGCCTCCAATGGTTCTCCAGGAAGAGGTATGGAACTAGGAAACTGAGATTGTGATGGGAAGTAAACGTGATGATTCTGCTTCTTATAAGATTGTTGGAGGAGATTTCTGCTCATCTGGTACTGTATTACAGATGTCCAGCCTGCCAATTAAGTGACGGTGAAGAAGTGATAGTGAGGCAAACTTGGGTCACACCAGCATTACGTGCTCAAACTGATCTTGCATCTCCAGATGATGCTACTGAGGGCAGTATACAAGTGAGAAGGAGATGGGGGTAAGGATACTGGTGTGGAAATGGGAAAGGCAGTCATTATAGGCTACTACTGATAGATAAGAACAGAGCCATAGGTCCCATCACACCCAGCCAAACAAGCAGGGGAAAATGTATTGGAGAAAGGTGGTGCAGTCAACTTGTCATAGTTTGCAGATAGGTGAAGAAAAATGAGGAAGGAAGATTTCCCTTTATCATAATCGCATAGAATGTCAAGTGACTTTTAGGAGAGCTTTTATTCTATGACAGAGGTGAAAACTTGATTGGAGGGGTTTAGATATAGGTAAACCAGACCTCCACATCCAGTCCTGTCTCTTGGACAAAGTTGAGGTGAAGAAATGAAGATGATAAGGTCAGGGGGTGGTGATGAATGCAGGTTATGAAATTTATACAGAGAGAGAATTTAAGGAACGATTGAAGGACAATGAAATCTAGGGGAAAAGTGCACAAACCTGTGTTCTTTGTTGAATTAGATAGCTCCAGATTTAATTGCATTACAATTGCCATCCTGTCTTCAGCTGCCAAATTCCTGTGGCACTCCCTCCATATACTGGCTGGCTCTTTCTTCTCCTGTAAACTAATGCTTAAAAGCTATCTGTTTAATCAAATCTATTCTAGTGTCTCCTCGCACAGCATTGTGTAGATTTTTTTGTTTGCTGTGACCTTGGGTGCTGCCTTAGAGCATTTCATTGTGCTACATAAATACAGTGTTTGTTAGTTGTAGAACAGCAGCTGTAGCTTCTCTAAGCAAGTTTTTCTCAAAACCCAAGGAAACCCAGGTGCTTCCTTGCTCTGATGGAATGACTGCATAAATCACAACACATCATCACTTATGCAATTACATCTACAGTAACAGTGCAAAAGATGAGGGAGCTGCTATACACTCTCATCTGAAGCAAAAGAAAGTCTATAAATGAGGAGAAAACAATCTCTGCAGAAAGAGTTCCCTGTTTACTTTGGCTTTGCTCTACAATGGAATAGTCTTGACTGGTTTTTAATTGCTTTCACAGAATTTTATTCTGTAATTTTTGTTTAAATTGAAATAATTATGAGTAACTAAGAAATCTGGTGCTGACGTAATTTGGCAAGGAATGTACGTTTGGAGGCAGGCTGAACCAAGCCCACTGTTGTCCACCTCACTAGTGTTGGTTCAAGTATTTGCTCAGAGATGCTCAGGTGGAGGTTTCTTCTGTTGCCTAGGGAATGATTTGAAGATGAAGTAAGGTAGAAAATTTGGGTTAGAAGCTGCAACTCTTTATTCCTCTTTAATTTTGATAGTTTTGACCTTTTTAATCCTGTCTTTTCCCTTTGGCTTCAGAATAGAACATATCCTCCTTTGAAAAGGAGGATAATTTAAACCTTTGTTAGTGTCTTGAATAAACTTCTGGGACTTCACAAATAGTTTTGGCCAAAATTCCATAGAAAGCCTTCGACTAAAGAAGGAATTCAGCTATGTCCAACATAACATGCAGACCGGAAATGGAAGTTTATCCTTGGCTTTCCCCTTCTCAGTGCTGGGAATGCTAAGTGAGGACAGGATTGGGCTCCACTGTGGTGATCTCAATGTGGAATGTATTGTTGAAGTGCAGCACCATGGTTGATCATGAGTATTGGCCAGCACCAATAACTGCAAAGTCTTTGTGGCTGTTGCAGAGAACTGTTTGCGTACTAACTGCCTTTCTGTCATTGATGCTCTCTGCTAGATTTAGAGTCACAGAGTAATACAGCACAGAAACAAGCCCTTCAGCCTAACTCCTCCATGTCAGAGGTGTGGTCTTTAAGACAAATCAGAGTTATTACAGCATACAACTAGTCTGTGCCGACCAAGGTGCCCACCTAAGCTAGTACTGTTTGCCTGTGTTTGGCCCATATCCCTGTAAACCTTTCCTATCCACATATTTATCCGAGTGTCTTTTAAATGTTGTTGTTACTGAGGAAAGTGAATTACCAGGTATTTTAGCTTTGTACTTTTAGCTTTCATTACATTCCAATTATAATTTTGTTTTCAATGTGTACTGAGTTTGCTGTTTGTTTTAGATCGGAATTAACCCTGGATTGATGGCTGCATACAAAGGACATCATTATCCTGGACCAGGAAATCATTTCTGTAAGTTCTAGCATGCACAGCAACACTGGATTTTAAATCTTTCAGATGTTTTATATTTGGGGCTAACATGCTGTTTCAAAAATGGAATATCTAGGTTTTTGAGTTATTACCTGAAACTATTTTAAGACTTGCTGTATGTTCAAACTCACATTGCTGCTTTCTTCTATAGGGAAGTGCTTATTTATGTCCGGTCTTATTGATTTGCCCTTAAGTCATATGGATGATGCTTCTCTACCAGAGAAATATGGAATTGGTTTCACAAACATGGTAGAGAGAACTACTCCAGGAAGCAAAGACCTTAAAAGGTGACTAGTGAATGTGAAGTAGTTTCTGATTTGTAGTTTTGCTTGGAATGAAATCTTAACTGCTATTTTTATTCCAGTAAAGAGATTCGGGAAGGAGGAAAAATACTTCTGCAAAAACTACAGAGATATAAGCCACGGATTGCTGTTTTTAATGGAAAATGTAAGTACAAATCTGAAATAGTAAAATCTAATTGATTTGGCTCTGACTATAAATTGATACCTGAAATTACTTAAGTGTATGAGTGGTGGGGAATGAACCTAGTGGTGGCTTTAACATTCCCAGATCATGTGCAAGACAGTGAGAGGAAAATTCTTCTGTGCCAACAGGGAAAAAATCTATAATTTCATCCCATTAATTTGAGCTGAATTTAAGATCACCCTCTGGAGGTGAAAAACCACCTGACTACCTAGTCTTCCAAGGGATATGGATTTAATCCTTAAATGTGTAACTTCGTAAAATGATCTTGAAAGGCCTTTCATTTTGACAATTCAGTGCATTCTGATTAGTCAAACAAAAAACTGATGTTTAGGCCAAAGTGCCCATTGGTAGTATCGACGATAAAGGGGTTCTGATGAAAAGCATCAATGCTTCAGAAACTGATGACTGCAACCCAGCTTGATAATTTGGCAAATATGTAAAATTTGACTCTGCTAATCATTTATTACAGGTATTTATGAAATATTTAGCAAGGAGGTGTTTGGAGTTAAAGTCAAGAAATTGGAATTTGGGCAACAGCCACACAAGATTCCCGAAGGAGAAACCGTAAGCACATTAATTTGGTTAACTAACTTTATGGCATATAGAATTCATCTGAAATCCCACTCTTTGTCACCCTTATCCCGCTGCCATATCCTCACATAAAAATCTGTACGGGTCTGGTTTCCCTAGCTAAGGAGTACCTATTTGCAATAGAGGGAGTGTCATGAAGATTTACTAGATTGATTCCTGAGAGAGTGGGGGGGCTTGTTCTGAGGAGAGGTTTAAAAAGTCAGGACCAATACTCTAGAGTTTGGAAGAATGGAAGATAATTTTATTGAACCATACAAAATTTGTATGGCATTTGACAGGGTAGATGCATAAATGATGTTTCCCTTGGCTGGAATGTCTGAAACCTGAGGTCATGGTCTTGGAGTAAAGGGTCAGCCATTCAGGACTCATTCACCCAGAAGGTAGTGGGGACTGTGGATGCTGAGTCCATTCAAGACAGAGAGTGATAGATCTTTTTTTGTTATTAAGGGAATCATGTGACATGGGGTCAGTCCAGGAAAGTGGGTTGAAGTAAAAGGTCGGCCAGGATTTTATTGAATGGCTGATCAGGCATAAAGGGCTGATTTGCCTCTTTCTGCTTCTATTACATGTTCTAAGTAGTCCTTCCAAATTCACATTTGATTTTCAGTTTGAAGGTGTGGCCCATTGTCCATTTTCTCATTCTGAGAATCTGTTGCCTAGTTTGAAACCCAAACTGTACTCAGAATATAATCTCGGGAGTCTTTCAGCCCAGCGATCTGACTTGGAATTGCCTTTGTTCCTTTTCACATGACTGTTTCTGTCATGGTGATCCACAAGTTTATCCTTGTTAGTGATAGAATGATATGGTTATATCCTGCTTCAGTTGTTCTCTAGATTTCTGGATTGTTCATTTGTTCTTGCTAACCCAAAACATTCTTAACCCATTTGCTTTTGACTCCTCTCCATTCAAACAACACTTGTCAACATAAATAGTATTTCCAGCATTTTCCAGTTTTATTTCAGACTTCCAGCATCTACAATGTTTTACTTTTCAAATTCTCAGCGTCTTCCTGTTCAGTACCATCTTCCGTCCATCTACGAACCCAGAATGCTTGATTTACTTCCTGCTCCTTCCAGTACCTTTCCTGTATCATTATTAAATTTCCCCAGTGCTTCTGATTTGCCTTGGCCTGTACCCCCCTAGGGTTCTTCATTCTGTATATTTGCACATTTAATTTTTTTCATTCTTTCAACTGTTGTCTCTGCCAGATGGCCTAGTCACATCCTCACTGAGCTGCTGCACCACTTCCTATTCCCTCAGTAGGTTTTCTGAAAGGGTAATTACATTAATGTAAATTTATTTTAAAGGTGATCTATGTCATGCCTTCTTCCAGTGCAAGGTGTGCACAGTTTCCTCGGGCCCAGGATAAGGTACATTATTACATCAAGCTAAAGGAACTACGAAATCATTTGAAAGGCATTAAGAGTGCTCCAGAGGTCACAGAAGTTGAATACTCATTTGATTTGCAAAAAGCTCAAGGTTAGTAACGTGGTTGTAATTCAAACAATCTTCTTCAGATCGAAAATCTCTTTTGGGGGCTAGTTCAATATTCCTTTTTGTATCCTTTAATATTTAGACTTTATTTACTAATCATCCCATCATATTTTGTTTCTTGGGGATAATCTGCTTAGGTCAGTTATACTTTTGCATTAGAATGAAAGTAATATTTATTTATGAATAGATAGCATTACAAAATATAAAAACTAACATGAATGCAAAGTACAGTATATAACTAAACTTCTGCAAAGGTCCATTGCCATTTTCATTGAAATTGACAGGAAAATAAATATAGTTTTAAAAGAATCTGGTTGCTATCCAGGAAATTTAAACAATTTTTTCACTGCACACCTTTTTGTATCATGCTGTGTTCATCAAATAGGACTTCACTTACTGTAACCATACAGACTAGTTTTGCCACATAAGCAAGTAATTGGCAATTAGCAATCCATCAACTCCTGTAGATTACACAAAGCTGCTATTACTTTGATGCAACCATCAACAGTTTAAACCTGGGGGTCGATCTTGTATGATTAGGGACCTCTGTTTGCTCTTTTAACTATATGCAAAGCCAAAAATTTTGAATTTGGTTAGAATAATGACCTAAACAATAAATTAAAGATTCAGCCAGATTCCAAACTGCTGCTTATTTTCTCCCTTCAATAACAAAAGGATATCTAGTTATGTAAAGCTAGCTCCAATAATTTTCTTAGCTGACTAGTTAAACTTAGCTGACTAGTTAAGCCAAGTGGTTATTCCATTATTGTGTATTTAGAGGAAGAACTGCTGTCAAAAAAGGGTGCACATCAGTGTCTCCTCAAAGAAGAACGTGCCCAAGTAAATGAGCAGAATAGAATTGTAAACACAGGTGACCCCTGCGTTAACAGCTGTTTAGTTAACAGAAATTTGTCCTTAAGGAATTCACAAATCACTGCCCAAAATTCTGAGAGATGGAATAAAATTCACAGAATGTGTGTGTCAATTTTTATTTTATTTTTAGTTCACATTTCTTGGTGAATGTGCAGGTGATCTGACTTTAAATTACGGAAAATTGCAATACAGGCAGTTTTCTGGAAATGTGACTCCTTGACCACCACTCCACCCACCCCCCCCCCCCCCACCCCCCCGTAACACGGGGGTTACCTGTGTAACTCAATAACTTGCTGAGGGTTTCTACTTTCTATCCAGTTGATGTAGAAATTGGTGTGAATATCCATTTGATGGATGGGTGTTGCCTTTTTAGTTGTCATTGCTTAGAAAAAAAATTCAGTCATGTTTCAATTCTCCCTCCAGCTGAAGCAAAGAAAATGGCAATCAAAGAGGAAAAGTATGACCCTGGCTATGAAGCTGCTTATGGAGGTGCCTACATTGAAAAATCCACTGAAAACAATGGACAGTGCAATTTTGCTACAACTGAACCAGGTAAATCACAACATAATCAACACTTAGAGCAAATTTGTTTAGTTCATACCAATCTATCCATTGTGTAACCTGGGGGAGAAAAAGTTGTAGGGCTGCAGGAAAAGAACAGAGAAACAAAACTAATAGGATTGCTCTTGCAGAGAGCTGGTGCAGACTCAATGGGCAGAATGGCCTTGCATCTTGTAACAATTCTGTGAATGCCATCTGTTCTAGTAACTTGCAGGGAATGTGAACTTTTAACAATCATGTAAAGTTTACATAATTAAGTCAATTCTGTTAATTTGTGGCTCTTATAATTCAAAAGTGAGTGCAGGATACATGCTGCCTTTTTTTTTTGCAGCATCACGTGATCTGTACTTTATAATAAAAAGAGTTTGTTTTGTCTGTTGTGTCAAAGAACAGTTATTAAAGACACATTTTGGCATGCTTGTAACTTCTGAACCACCTTATATTGTCAGCCTATGATCTTGACAGACTTTTATATCTATGACCTTGTAACTCTTTTCCCAGGGTCCATTTGTGTCTTGGTAGAATAGTTGAACAAGGATTACTCGAGCAGTCTTCTGATATACCAGTTATTTTGGAAGCAGAAATGGAAAAAAGAGCATTAGTGAGGAAACCTCAGCAATTTGGAATGCAGCAACAATTTCATTAGATATGGCATTTTTTGAGGGAGTGTTCTGGCCAATTTGGATTTGATGTGTGAGTTGGTTTACAGACGCATGCGACAGCTGGCATTGAACGGGGTTGGGGAGTAGTATATAGTGATGCCAGTATAATTGTTTCCCAAAGCTTTAAAGTGCTATGAAATACACAGTATCACCTACGATCATTTAATATGAGAAAGTATTCTACTGACGGGACTCAGCGACGATGGGGATTGGGAAGGATAGTAGAGTTGATCAGATCAGCCATGATCTTATTGAGTGGCAGATCAGGCTTGATGGGACTTGTGGTCAGTTCCTGCCCCTGATCCTGGTTCTTGTGATCTTAAAACCTGAAAGAAACGGAGTAAAATCTTTTTGTACAAGTGCCTGCCTTGTTTAAAATATAGAGGAAAATCTCCTTTTAGTAGGGAGTAGGGAGAACATATAATACTGACCACTGTGAGCTTTTCTCACCTGATCCAGGACAACGGAACCGGAATTCTGAAGCCTCTGGGTGAACAGGGAGATTACTTCAGTGAGGGAATTGTCAATCTACAGAATAGGCTCCCTTTGGTGACAGTTCAGGCAGATGGTATTAATTCATTTAGTTCCTATTTCAACAAAATTCAGCAAATAACTCTTCGGATGCAGTACATAAATAGTTTGAGGCATGATGTGGTAATTGTAGATGTATGGGAGGAAACTTGTGACATTAAGTCTGTGGTTCCAAAAGCTTCCCACTGGCAATTTTTTCTCATTCCTGAGTCTGTTGTGAATTAATTGATAAAGACTGGATTGCCAGCAACTTGTTGCGTTGTGCAGGATAAAGTAAAACCAATTTTTTCCCCTTAAGCAGTTCCTGTGGTAATTTGAGTTTGAAAATATTGTACCAAACATATTGAATTTCAAGGTGATTCCAGATAGCTTCTTAATGCCTGTCTTGAAACAGGAAATGGGACATTCAAAACTTTTGTACATGAAAGTTGCTGAAGTTTAGTGACATTAAACTGCTTTCTCCTTGATTTTGCAATTTCAACTTGTAATTTTGATTTGTCTTCTATTTATCAATGCCCACAGCTCATAAAGCTGCTTTTGTTATTATTCCTGAACTGCTTTGCCAGTTTTAATCTAGAAAGTACTGAGTTGCACTGACCAGATTTGTCTTGTCGCAGCAACCAGCAACTCCGAATTCAATGTAGACTCAACATTTTGTCATGTTCCCGATGGCCAGTGGATGACCCAGTCATTTACTGATCAGATTCCTTCAATCAACAATTACTGTGCACAGCCTCAAGAAGGTTCATCGTGAATTGACGATATTTGCAGAACTTCCATGTTGCTGCAGTTTTAGTGCAGTAATAACTTGGTTTTTGAACTGAGGAGGTCTTGAATTTTTTTTTGTAATGTTTTAACTCTAGAATTATATGTAAACCTAATGATGTAGTAATGTTCAGAAAGCTGAACTTTTAAACTTTTAGAATTGCCCAAAGTATTTATGGGGAAAAAAGTAGTTATAGGGAAGTCTTAAGTTTATTTAAGATCGTCTGGTAGTCGTTTTCTTCCTGCAGTACAATTCTCTTTTGCTCAACTGTTTAAATTGTAAGCCTGTTGACTCATTAAAAATTTTTCTTGCAACCGGTTGTTGCAGCGTAGCCTGTACTGATTGGTCAGAGTTCAAAAAAAGTTCTAAAGCAACTTTTCAAAGTGAATTACAGAGGTTTAGTTGTTTGCTCATTTGGACCTTTTGCAATGTATCTTTCTAAGAATATGCACACGTTGAAATTCTATCAATAGCAGTTTCAATTTCAGAATTGTTCAGTTAATTATAATATTGGACCAAAAGGTGCAATTTTTAAATGGAATGAAAGTGGATCCAGGTGTCCATTTGTTTATGCAAATTCCATGTAAAATCAGGGCATTTTCAATTCTAAAATATTTGTTGATTGGTGGGAGTTGCCTCTGAAGAAAATTAAAATTCCATTGAGCAAGACTTGTTTGTGGCCTCCACCTATGGATTCAGTCTTCATTAAATGATAAGGGTGCTAAAGTGTAGTAAAGTAATAGCACAGAGTATCATGTTTTACAGCACCATTGATGTTAAAACTTTTTGAATACAGTCCACTTTTTATTTAAAGCTGCTCAAATTAATTATCCAAATGATAGATTTCAGCAATAAATGTTTGTCGTGCTGTTACTTTGCCTACATTGCTCAATTCAAATTATGGTTTCTCCTGAAAAGAATTTTGAATTAACAAAACAGTCTAGTTTGAAAACTTGAGAACGTACAGGAAAATTTCAGTAATCTTTGGGCAAATGTTTTAATTGTTTTTTTTAAAAAGATGTTTGAGGAATGGTACAATTATCTCCAGTGTTTCAGGCTTTAACTTTATCGTATTATTGGTAAAAGGATTTTCATAAAGTTTAATGTGATTACTAAATGGAGCATTTACAATTCTGAATTGCATGCATTTTGGTGGAATTTTTCCTTCAAATTAAATTTGTGCAACAACGTTTACATTGGTACTTTCTCACAGATTTATATGTAGAAAACAAAGTGCTTGATCTAGGTTAATTATAGCTCACTGGCTTTGAGTTTCATCCCCACACTCAATAAAAATGGGAGTGCATGGCACTTTAACAGCCAATCCTCGTACCCAGACCATTTTGATAAGTATATTCTGACCTGCATGTAGGACCAAGAATGTGAGAACCTTGCCAAAATATCATGTCATTGTGGCCCTGATATTGTAGTTCTAGGTGGCGGCATTGTGTCTGATGCCAGCCTTGCAGGGACTGTAGGGTGCAAAGGAACAGGAGGATTGGGGGCTGACCTTGGATTGCCCACACATCCCTTCACAACCTAACTACCTGACTGTGGAACATTCCCACAAGTCTTAGCTTCTGCCAGATCAACATGTGCTCACTTTTGTGAAGTCATTAATTATGGTTTCAGGCTGAAATGTTAGCATAGCCAAGAAGTTAACTGGCCCTGTCAGCTGCATACTCATCCCCTGTTACAATCAAAGCTACCATTCCTGAGTTAAATTTCAGCCAGCTGTGACATCAAACTTTGTAAATGCCTTAACCGTTTATTTAGGAAATCATTGTACCCAAGTGTGCATTTTCAACTGTTTTTAAAACTTAAAAAGCTGTTGCACGGGATATTTCAGGTAACACTCATGTCACATCATCAAAAATGTGAAATGTTCCTCTAGACTATATACAATAAATGTACTTGAAGTGAATGGGCAGCTACTGGAAACTTTTTAATGTAATGTCATTGTTTACTACTTGTAAAGTTGGTGCTTCTACCTCTCATGAGAGGGTTCTGAAATCTGTTCAAAAAAAAATAAAAATCAGTGAATTTTTTAAAAAACTGTTTTTGTTTGATTTCATTTTAGAATTGTGTGTATTCATTTACCTGTGGAAATCTTTGAATACAGCTTGATCTGATTGAAATGTACAAAATTCTTACAAGGTTTGATGGTAGATGCAGAATTTGCATTTCTCCTGTCCAGAATGACCAGAAGCTGGACTGTCATCCCAAAGTAAAGGGTCAGCATTTGGGACAGAGATGAGAAGAAATTTTGTCACGCAGGATTTGGAATTCTCTGCGGAGACCCTCTCACTGGGTACGTTAAAGGCAGATTGACAGATCTTTAAATATTAAGGTAAATCAGGAGATGGGATTAATGCAGGAAAGTGGCACTGAGGTAAATGATATTCCCTGACCTGATTGAAGAGTAGAGCAGGCACAGGAATCAAATGGCCAACTCCTGGTTATATTTCTTGCATTCATACAAGTGCAATCTGACAAAGTTGTCTTATATTAGTGTTTCTATACAACTTCCCAAGGTGTTGAAGCAAGATAGAGTCATACATCACGGAGACAGGCCCTTTGGCCCAGCTCGTCCCTGCCTACCATGGTGCCCACCAAACTCATTCCATTTGCCTGCATTTGACCCACATCTGTCTAAACCCCTCCTATCCATGTACTTATCCAAACGTCCTATGTTGTTATTGTACCTGCCTCAACCACTTCCTCTGGCAACTCATTCCATATACACACCACCCTCTGAGTGAAGAAGTTGCCCCTCAAGTCCCTTTTTAAATCTTGCAACTCTCACCATAAACTTCTGCCCTCTAGTTTTAAGTTCCCCTTCCCTGGGGAAAAGGACCATATGTTTTCACCCCATCAATGCCCCTCATGATGTTATACATCTCTATAAGGTCACCCTTCAGTTTCAATGCTTCAAGGAATAAAGTCCTAGCCTGCCCAACTTCTCTCTATAACTCAGGTCCTGTCAGCATCCCAGTAAATCTCTGCGCTCTCTCCAGTCTAATGATGTCTTTCCTATAACAGAGTGACCAAAACTCTACACAATGCTCCCAAGTGCGGTCTCACCAACGTCTTGTACAACTGTGACATAACGTCCCAACTGCTACACTCAATACCCTGACTGATGAAGGCCAGCGTGCCATATGCCGCCTTCGCTGCCCACCTGTGATGCAGCTTTCAGTGAAACATCTTTGACTATACCCACTTTTTTTAAAACCCACAATATTTATCCTTCTTTCCCTTTCAGAACTCAACTTCTTGCAATAAGCCCACAATAGACAGGCAATTCTGCTCAACCAGTGCCTTCTACTGCTGACCCATACCCTCTGCACCCAAACAGAGGGTAGCCATTATCAGCAGACCATGAACAGGTACTACACCCGAAATGTATCTTGGACAACCACCTGCACCAAGGTACCAACTAGTTTGATAGTCAGCAGGGACAAGTTGGGCTGAAGCCCATCTCCGTGCTGTATGACTATCTTGCTTCAACACCTTGAAGTTGTATAGAAGTACGAGTATAATACAACTTTTTTGGTGGCACTTGTGTTTCTTGCTTCCAGGAGAGTTGCTGCAGGATAATTCAAATAATCAAAATAACCTTGTTGCAGGAAAACATTAAAGAGCATGTGTGAAGTGCTGATTTATGTACATTGTACTCCCACAGACTGATGACAACCTAAACAACACTTCATTCTCAACCAATGTTATGTAGAATAAAAAAATTAAAATTAAAAAACAAATGGCACTGTGATTGCTGTAATTCCCTTACTTTAGTCAAAAAGGGTAACTTTTTAAATAAGTTACCATGTTCCGAATACGTTGATGGATCATAACCTGTTCATTTACACAGCCACTCAAGTTGGTGAACAATCTGCAAAGTCATGTAAAAATATACTAGGCTCTTCACTTGATTATAAATATACCTCAACTGTTTCTTATTGCTCGGTAAATCATTACAAAGCTAGGGTAATAAAGTAATTTTACAGAAACTTTGCTGCACACAAGATTGTTTTCTACTTGTTTATTCTGCTTCATATAAGGTAGGAGTTACAAGGCACTGGGATAATGATTCTGATATTCCTCACAATTTAGGTGGAGCTTGGCACTACAATGGAATGCAAACCTGAATATCAGTTAAAAATTGAATTAGAATGGATGCCTTATTTTTCTTGTGTATTTGCTATCCTTCAATGTTTGACCTTTGTTTAATTTACAGATTCAATTCACCATGTACATGATCAAACAGATCTAAAGCTGTTGTGCTTTCACCAAAATCAGGCAGATTACAATAGGGGGTCTGGGTTTTGAGGCTAAGCTGTGATAGTTGGAGCAGTCTTGTCTTGCTTTGCGAGGATTGTTGCTGTGAGAGGCACTTAATTTTGGCACAAGATTGTCCATTTTCTGCAACAAAAGATGCATCTCAGAGTCAACTATTAGGACATTTTTCAAAAGTGTTCTCAAAGTAAGGGCATAACTAGTGAGGCCGCATATATTATCCTGAAAACTCTTAGACTTGCTGGACAATGTCAACCACATGACGTCAGACCGGAATCTCATGTAGACCAGACTAGGTAGGTGTGGTAGATTCCTTTTCCTGAAAGTAAGTTTTCTTGAGGTTATCTTTCACCACTTTTTTAATGCTGGCAATACAAATTCTGCAAGTTTTGAAGTTTGTTTTACAGATTGCCTTAAGATCTTTATCTCTTATTTTCACTTTGCTAACCTAGCATAATAGATAAACCTGGAGTGTTTTAGATCTGCACCTGCTTGGTGCGCAGTTTTCAACATCCCTACTGCATGAGTGTGGCAGTCATGCTCCTTGTTCTGTATGCAGATCGTTCAAAAAAACATTCCTGGAAGTTTAAAAAAAAGCAAACACGTTTTGAAAATAGAACGATTTACACAATGAATGTATATTGTCTTAAGTTTCACCTAGCAAAGTAGAAAAGATCAATTATAAAGATTACCTTTCATTCAATTAAAACAAGAATTGGTTAACTGCTGGGAATTACAATCAGCAAACTAGTTTGTTACATCAAGTATAAACACGTGAAATTTGTACACATGGTACAGGTCTTAATTGTTGGGTCGTACAAGTCTAAACATCCCTGTTGGATCAGGAAGATACCACTTTTCCCAAAATTCCATGTGTGCAGTGGGATAATCCCAGGGTTTAAATCTTCCATTCCAATGCAGCAATTTTGCTTCAGAAAGGAAATGTTCTGAATATCTGGCATCAGGACTCCAACCTGCAGCAACAAAATTGAAAAATCACTTGTGTTTTATTTCTTAAATTTCTTAGTACAGGATCAGGCCCTTCGGCCCACAATGTCTGTGCAGACCATGATGCCAAATTAAACTAATCCCTTCTGCCTGCACGTGATCCATCTCCCTCCATTCCCAGCATATTCAAATGTCTATCTAAAAATCACTATCCTATCTGCTTCTACCACTTTCCCTGGCTTTTTGTCTACCCTATCTATGCCTCTCAATTTTATATGTCTCTATCAGGTCTCCCCTCAGCCTCTGATACTCTAGTTAAAAAAAAAACAATCCAAGTTTGTCCAACTGCTCCTTATAGCTAATATGCTCTAATCCAGGCAGCATCCTGGTGAACCTCTTCTGCACCCTCTCCACATTCTTCCTGTAATGGGGCGACCAGAACTGCACACAATACTCTAAGTGTGGCCCAACCAAAGTTTTATTTCCTGACAGCAATGTGTCCAATAAACAGAACTCCTGCAGATTCTATTTTCTTTCAACCATCAGTAAACACCGGGTTCTCTGTTAGACTAGATTGTTTTCTCTATGTTCTTGAACTTCTGTGCAAGTGTTAACACTACAAAAAGTAGTTACTCTGCTGTATTTTTGGATGTCCTGAGAGGTGCATTAAAGATCTTCTCAGGCAGTCCTCAGGTTCGAGGATGGCTAGCTTCCAGTCTGCTTTTGTGCGTTCTGAGGTAGGTATTGAGGCCTGTGCAGGATGGGGCGGGTAATGACTGACAGGGTATGCTGGTGGGTAGTTTGCATTTATGCAAGGCCTCTGTGTGCTCCCAGTGCATGGCCTTGAGGTCCTGTAAACCATCCCAATTGCTGCTCCACTATGAACACTCATGGGCCTGAGATTCCCAGGAGTCAGTGGCGAAGTTGCATTTCTCCGTGGAGGTTTTGACTACGTCCTCGAATTTTTTCCTCTGTCTTCCCAAGACAGAAGTGTCTGTTTCGGGAATCTGGTGTCAAACAATGTGGCCTGTTCTATGTAGTCTACTGACTGTTGTCAGGGCCTCAGTGTTGGGGATATTGGCCTGGGAAAGAACACGGATATCGCTTTCCTTGACCTTCCAATGAATTTGGAAGGTGTTGCAGAGACAGTGTTGGTATTTTTCCAGCGCATTGAGATGCCTGCTGTAGGTAGTCCAGGTCTTAAAGCAGGGATCACTGCTGCCCACTAAACCAGGAGTTTTGTGTAATGTCTGAGGTGTTGATCTCCAACTTCCCTTCTTCTCAATTGACCGAAGGCTGTGCTGGCAAACTGAAGGCAACAGTGAATCTCATCATCAATGTCTGCTTTCACCAAGAGGTGGCTCCCAAGATATGGGAAGTGGTCCATATTTCCCAAGGGCTTGCGTGAGCATTTATTGGAGGGTAGTGTGGTGCAGCAGAAGAAGGTTGGTGGAGATCCTGTATCTTGTTAACGTTGAGTGGAAGGTTCATCCTCTCATATGCTTCAGTGAAAGCTTGGTGATGGTTTGGAGCTCAGCCTGTGAGTGTGCACAAACACCAGCACTGCCTGCATACTACGGCTTGGCTGCTGGGTCATAGCTAACCTTGGTTCTGGACTGTAGTTGCATTAAAGTTGCCATATAATTTTTCCTTCTGTCATGGTCTTAATTCTGTTATGAAATGATTTAGCTAAATATAATCTACTAGTAGTTCCTCAGTTTTCTTCTCATCTTGCTGCACTTATCTCAAAAGTTTCTCGGGCTTTGATCACTCATTCACTATGTTGTCATGTAATCCATATAAGCACACAGTACTTGGACACCAGAGGGGAGCACAGGAGCAGGAGAAAGACATTCAGACCCTGAGTCAGTTCCACCAGTCAATGGGTTTATGATTGATTTATGGTACTCCAATGCCACTCCTTTTCCTTATTTCCCTTAATACCTTTGACGAACAAAAATATTATCAGACCTCAATTAAAGTTACTACCTGACCCAGCACCAATTTCTGTTGGTGTGAGTTCTGTGTGCCCTGGTTTACTTCATGTTTGAGATGCTTGGTTCTATGTTGTAGACCATGACCCCAATCAGATAAATGATTTCCCTCTTGTACTTCTAACATCTTAAACTCAATTGAACCATCCCCTGATGTTCTAAGTTACAGAAAATGCAACCCCAGTTTAACCCTGTAACTCACAAGCAGAAAACATTTAAAATTGTTTAGGGTGAAGTGTGTACAGTGGTGTCAGTTTTACTACATTTAATTATAGAGGGATTAAAATAACAACGATCCCAACAACTCATTGGATAACCCATTATAATGTTTGCAAGTCTACATTATACTTTACCTCAAATAAGTTATGTATATTCTCATCAGAAGCTATCTGGGTATACGAGCTAAATTATAAATGCATTCCTCTTTATCATCCTGGTAATATTTCTGTATAAAATGCTGTGAATTAAACATATGCACTTGTGAGATCATTTCATATTTTGTCAGGTTCATTTTTATCCCAATTCAGAGCACTGAGAGTTCAGGAGTGCCACCCTCTAGAACTTGAGGACATTGACACTTTGCTTCAGTACTGAGGGAGCTATTGAGTTGTCAGGATTTGAAAGAAAAGCATCAATCCAATGCACAATCTAAAGCAGACTAACTAATCAGTTAATGATTTATTGCTTGTGAAGCCTTGGCTCTGTAAAAATTGGCTTCGGCTTTTGTCTACAGAACAATTGCAATACTTCAAAGCTAAATGTACGGGCTGCATAACCCTCTGGGGTGACCAAACAATTTGAAAGGTGCATAAGATCCCTCATAAATGCTTTGAATTTTATTCACTGAAATCAAATGTTTGGCTTGGCTCAAGAAACTTGTGCTTCAAATGTTGTGGAAGCAATCTGATCTCCCAAGTTATTTAAAACTATCATTTGCATTCTCTGCAGTATTTTGCAAAAGGCCATATTGTGAAAACGAACAAGCCAACTGTCATTAGCTGACTTCCATCACTTGGTTTAATTATGAAGGGTTAGACGGAATGGAAAATGTATTTTGTAAATACTGTAGTTAACCAGCCAGATTGGGATAGATTTTTGACTTTGCTACTTGTGTTGTAAGCGAGCAGATTGGATTTCTTTTTACATGATCTTGAACGTTATGATAACAGCTTCTAAGCTTGTATTATGAAATAGAAATTATGTTGCATGAGAGGTGGAGGCTCTATGGTCCAACTCATTGTGTAGGAACAGAAGTCAAAATCAACTCTATCATTGAACAATTGCAAAGCTACAGAAGTTTTTCTTAAACCATTGCACTGGAGTTAAGTAGTTTCCAAGGTGTGAAAAATCTGTCTGAAATGCTCTCCAAAAATGTCCTTCTGAAATTCTATTTTTTATGTTAGTAAATCCAGAAGTAGGTTCTTACCAAGGTGGCGAATATGCCACAACGGGTTCAATACAGTGTGTTTATTGTAGAACACTATTAACATAGGAGGGGTCACTACCCCTTCACCCAATGCACTGCTGTATAGGTTCTCCCTGGAAAAGAACAGAAACCCATCAACATAAAATTCACACTCAGAAATCAAACAATCCACTTTAGGTCTCATTCTATTGAAAGAATAAACTAAGTTATATATAAAATATTACCAGCTGTATAATACAACATTTTCAAGCCAGTGTTCAAATCATTCTGCGGACGCCTCTCCCTGTCTCAGTGATCTCGTCCAGCTCTACATTCCAACAAATCTGCCATCTTTGACATTCCTGATTTCCATTGCTCCACCTCTGCATCTGCCATGTCAGCTCCCTGGGCTGAAGTTCAGAATTATCTTCCCAGACCTCTGCTGGAAGCCCTCACTATCCAAACTAAATGGGATCATGGACAAGAGGGAGCCTCCTCTCTTGATGAAGGGTCTCGACCCAAAATATCAACTGTTTATTTCCCTCCACAGATGCTGCCTGACCTGCTGAGTTCCTCCAGTATTTTGTCTCTGTTGCTCCAGACTCCAGCATCCGCTGAGTCTCTTGTGTCTCCCCTCCAACTTTTTTACTTCCTAATCCTTGCCCAACTCATCCCAACTTATTACCATCACTGACGAAAACATGTATGGAAACCGATGTGACCCTAACGCAGATGGAGTCATAGAGCTATAAAGCACAGAAGACAGGACCTTCAGCCCAACTCATCCATGCTGACCCACTTGTCTAACTGAGCTAGTCCCACTTGGCTGTGTTTGGCCCATATCCCTCTAAACCAGGCACAGTAGTGTAGCGGTTAACGTAACACTATTACAGTGCCAGCGACCCAGGTTCAATTCCGGCCGTTCTCTGTAAAGAGTTTATACGTTCTCCCTATGTCTGCGTGGGTTTCCTCTGGGTGCTCCGGTTTCCTCCCACATTCCAAAGACATACGGGTTAGGAAGTTGTGGGCATGCTGTGTTGGTGCCGGAAGCGTGGCGAAACTTGCGGGCTGCCCCCAGAACACTCTGTGCAAAAGATGCATTTCACTGTGTGTTTCGATGTACATGTGACTAATAAAGAAATCTTATCTTATCTATCCATAGATACTGCCAGGAGGTTGCTGAAGCAGTCGATGCAATGTTGATCGCATAATGACTATAGAGCACTGGATGTTCTATCACAATTACTGCTGTTATTCTTAATCAGCCCTGAAAGTAGTACACATATGGGCAAGGGCCTTAACAGTTCCCAGTGGGTATCCATATGCTATCAAAAGGAGCAGATTGAGGATGTAGCCAAAATGCAGGTCCTTAAAATGGGATACGACTGTGATAGGGAAGTCCACATGTATTCATGCTGGAGGAACTCAGCAGGTCAAGCAGCATCTGTGAAGGTAAAAGGATGGTTGACGTTTCAAGTCGGGACCATGCATCAAGGTCTCGTGGGAAATATGGCTCTATATCTGCTGGCATCGACTCCCGGGCACAATCCCTCCTCCTCAGGCAAAAACAGAGACATTGTTTGAGGAAAGGAATACCTTGGGAAAGAGTGCAACTTACTCCATGTTAGTCACCAGCCACTTTTCCAGCTGCTTTGTAATTCGTTGCCGTTTCCATTCTGTGACATTTGCAATGAAGACACCGACGTTAAAGGAACAGGTCGTGGGACTGATCCCCAGGGCCCTGACTGTTGCCTTCCGGTAATCCAAATGTCCCATATATGTTGTCTGGAAAGAAATCAGATTTCTAGTTGTAGACACAAGAGATTCTGCAGATGCTGGAATCTGGAACAACACACACACAAAAAATGCTGGAGGAACTCAGCAAGTCAGGCAGCATCTATGGAGGGAAATAAACAGTTGACGTTTCGGGCCCAGACCCTTCATCAGGACTGGGAAGGAAGAGGGCAGAGGCCAGAATAAGAAGGTCAGGGGAGGGGGGAGGAGCACAGACTGGCAGGTGACAGGTGAGCCCAAGGTAGGGGGGGTGGGGGAGGGGAGATGGAGTGACGTGAGAAGCTGAGAGGTGATAGGCAGAAGAGGCAAAGGGCTGAAGGAGGAGGAATCCGGTAGGAGAGGAGAGTGGACCATGGAATAAAGGGAGGGAGGTGAGGAATAGATGGGCAGGTCATGAGGAAGGGGGAGGGGAAAGAGAAGGGGTGAGGGGGCCACAGGAATGAGGGGAAACAAAGGGGTGGGGAACGGGGAGGGGTTACCGGAAGTTCGAGAAATCGATGTTGAGGCCACCAGGTTGGAGACTCCCAAGGCGGAATATGAGGTGTTGTTCCTCCAGCCTGCATCTGGCCTCAACGTGGCAGTAGAGGAGGCCGTGGATAAACATATGCTTATATAATTAATTTGACTGGGGAGGAGGAAGTCCTCATTAGCAAAAGTCTTTCATTAATAAGGTACATGAAAATTAAAGGAAGTATTTCTTTTAAATGAAATGTGAATGAGTGCTTTACTGTTCCCAAATCCAGATGCATCACGGCTTGGTACAGCAACTGCTCTGCCCATGACTGCAAGAAACTGCAGAGAGTTGTGGACACAGCTCAGCACGTCACAGAAACCAGCCTCCCCTCCATTGACTCTGTCTACACTTCCCATTGCCTCAGGAAAGCAGCCAGCAAAATCAAAGACCCCCCCCCCCCCCACCCACCCTGGTCATTCTCTCTTCTCCCACCTTTCGTCGGGCAAAAGATACAAAAGCTTGAGAACATGTACCACCAGGGTCGAGGACAGCTTCTGTCCTGCTGTTATAAGACTATTGAACAGATCTCTTATACGATAATGATGATCTCTCAATCTACCTCGTCATGGCCCTTGCACCTTATTGTCTACCTGCACTGCATTCTGCATTCTGTTATTGTTTTTTCCTTTTGTACTACCTCAATGTACTTATGTTTGGAATGATCTGTCTGGACGGCACGCAAACAAAAGCTTTTCACTGTATCTCGGTTCACGTGACAATAATAAACCAATTGCCACATTCGATCTGATTACCTGCATTCCCATGCTCCGAACCATCTCATGAGTTGAGGTCAGGTCACAATCCGTTGAGAAGGCAGCAGCATGCCCAGGAATCAGGGCAGTGTTGTACAAATCCTGGATATCACCTGTGTGGTTAAAACTAGTTCAAGTTCAAACAGAGAGGGATGACCATGACAAGCAGGTGAAGCTGCTTAACAAAATATGTTTAACAAACATTGTTTTTTGGCAATTGGACAAAGAGGGAGACAGAATAACTGGAGAAACATAGGATGTGGAAAAATAGGATCAGGACTAGGACATTTGGACCTTCAAGCCTCCTCTGCATTCAATATGATCACAGCTGATGCTCTATCCCAATACCACTTTCCCACTCTCTCCCCACACCCCTTTGATGTCTTTGTGTCTCGAAGCCTAGGTTCTTCTTAAATATATTCTGCAACCGAGCCTCCACAGTCTTCTGTGGTAGAGAATTCCAATGGTTCACCACCCTCTGAGTAAAGAAATTTCTCCTAAATGTCCTATCCCTATCAGAGGAATATCAAAGGAAGGTTTTTTACCCAGAGAGTGGTTGGGGTGTGGAATGCGCTGCCTGGGGTGGTGATGGAGGCAGCTACATTGGTCAAATTCAAGAGATTACTAGATAAGCATATGGAGGAATTTAAAATAGAGGGATATGTGGGAGGAAGGGGTTAGATAGGCTTAGGCAAGGTTTAAAAGGTTGGCACAACATTGTGGGCCAAAGGGCCTGTATTGTGCTGTACTGTTCTATGTTCTATGTTCTTATTCTCAGACTAGTCACCCCCACTTCCTCAACCAGAAGAATATCCTCCCTGCATCCAGCCAGTCCTGCCCTGTCAGAATGCTGTTCATTTCTATGAGATCCCCTCTCATTCTTCTAAGCGCTAGTGAATACAGGCCTAGTTGACCCAATCTCTCTTCAGACAACAGTCCCACCAGCACAGAACTACAAGGAAGTCAGGGTTAAGATTGTCATGAAAGGCAACTTGCAGTTTGTGCAATATTTTTCTCGTAATTTAATTCTTGGAGTCCAGGTAAATCTACACTACTCTCTCTCCTCGGTCGATGCACGCTTCCTGAGGTGTGGGGCACAGCACTGCTTATAGTTTCCTCAGGTGTAACCAGTACTTTTTTTGAGCTGTCACATAGCTTCTGGCTTCTTGTACTCAAGTTCTTTGTAAATTTTTAAAATTATTTTTTATTCTTTACTATATCTGTCCATGGCATTTTAATGGATGTACCTTGCATATACTCCCCGAGTCTCTCCAGGCAGTCACTAATTAGAGAGTAGTAAAGAGAGACAACACAAACATAAGCCATTTGGCCCACCAAGTCTGCATCAGCCATCAAGCACCCACTTACACTAATCTTGTATTAAACCAATTTTTACTTTCCCTACTTTTTCATCCACTCCCCCCTCTAGATTCTACCCCACACACACACACACACACACACACACACACACACACACACACACACACACACACACACACACACACACACACACACACACACACACACAAACTTTACAGTGGCCAATTAACCTACCATCCCTAAGTTGCTTCTTAAGTTCTAGGTTTTTGCCAGATGGAAAATATTCTTCCAATACTTTCCAGATCCAAAATGGATGATCTAACTTTTAACGATGGAAATTGATTTGCTTCAGTTGTGCCCAGTAACTATTATCCCTTTGTAATTTGATGCTACCATCTAGATTCATTACAGTGCCATCCATCTTTGTGACATCAGCAAATTTGGCTCTCCAGCTCTAAGTCTCTGATCATGATTTTTTACAGAAGTTTAATGCACATGGGCATTTCTACAGTCCCAAATATACTCTTACTGAATAATCCCTGTAAGACCATTACATTCAAACTACTTTCAACTCTTCCAACTTCATAGCAGGCACGGTAGTGCAGCAGTTAGCGTAACGCTATTACAGCGCCAGCGACCCAGGTTCAGTTCCGGCCGCTGTCTGTAAGGAGTTTGTACGTTCTCCCTGTGACTGCGTGGGTTTCCTCCGGGTGCTCCGGTTTCCTCCCACATTCCAAAGACGTACGGGTTAGGAAGTTGTGGGCATGCTATGTTGGCGCCGGAAGTGTGGCGACACTTGCAGGCTGCCCCCAAAGCATTCTACACAATGATGCATTTCACTGTGTGTTTCGATATACATGTGACTAATAAAGATCTTAATCTATGCTTACCACATCCCAAACTCTCTTGACAACCTGGTCCACAATTTAGGAGTCTCCACCTTTTGCTGATCCTTCCAACACCCTTCACCATTCACGAGAAACCACCAGGCATTCCATCTCCCCAACAACTCCCTCTACCTCTACCAGACTGCAGTTCAATGCTAACTCTGCAGAATGCCACCATTGTCACAGCTGCTATTTGTACGTCTGGCTCTGATTTTCCATGCAGGCACCTCCTTGCCTCTGCAGTTGCTGGCACAGCCTTCAGCAGTGTTGAGTCCACTTCCTTGAACTGTTCCAACTTGTTGGTTCTCCTGTTTGTACGTAATTGTCTCACTAAACCTTTCTATCCTCTGAACTTCTCCATAACTGCTTTATACCTGATTTTGCTTGTGTTAGGTACTTTGACATAGAACATTACAGCGCAGTACAGGCCCTTCGGCCCACAATGTTGTGCTGACATTTTATCCTGCTCTAATATCTATCTAACCCTTCCTTCCCACATAGCCCTCCATTTCTCTATCATTCATGTGTCTGTCTAAGAGTCTCTTAAATGTCCCTAATGTATCTGCCCCCACAACCTCTGCCAGCAGTGCATTCCACACACCCACCACTCTCTGTGTAAAAAAACCTACCTCTGACATCCCCCTTATACCTTCCTCCAATCACATTAAAATTATCCCTCCCTCGTGTTAGCCATTATTGCCCTGGGAAAAAGTCTCTGACTGTCCACTCAAACTATGCCTCTTATCATCTTGTACACCTCTATCAAGTCACCTCTCATCCTCCTTCTCTCCAAAGAGAAAAGCCCTAGCTCACTCAACCTACCCTCATAAGACATGCTCTCCAATCCAGGCAGCATCCTGGTAAATCTCCTCTGCACCCTCTCTAAAGCTTCCACATCCTTCCTATAATGAGGCGACCAGAACTGAACACAAAAGTCTGGTCTAACCAGAGTTCTGTAGAGCTGCAACATTACCTGGCAGCTCTTGAACTTAATGCCCCGAAGGTCAACACACCATACGCCTTCTTACAACCCTATCGACCTGTGAGGCAACCTTGAGGGATCTGTGGGCGTGGACCCCAAGATCCCTCTGTTCCTCCACAATGCTAAGAGTCCTGCCATTAACCTTGTATTCTGCCTTTAAATTCGATCTCCCAAAGTGTATCACTTCACACTTCTCCGGGTTGAACTCCATCTGCCACTTCTCAGCCTAGCACTGCATCCTATCAATGTCCTGTTGTAACCTACAGCAATCTTCTAAACTATCCACAACACCACCAATCTTGGTGTCATCTGCAAACTTACTAACCCACCCCTCCACATCCTCATCCAAGTCACTTATAAAAATCATAAAGAGCAGGGGTCCCAGAACAGAGCCCTGCGGAACACCACTGGTCACCGACCTCCAGGCAGAATACTCTCCATCTACAACCAACCTCTGTCTTCATATTCACAATATAAAGAGTTTTACATAAACGCCAGTCATCATTATATTTGTTGCCCTCAAACCTTTTCAAAGTAGTGTTCATGTGGTGGAGGGAGTCAACGCAACACGTCATATGCCTCAGATTATGGTTCAATGCTACCATTCATGCTTAATGGTTCAAAGTCAACTCCATCGTAATGTGCAGGTAGGCTGTGCTGGATGGGTTGTACTAATCTCATGGATGCCTCTGTGTGTGTGTGTGTGTGTGCGTGCGTGCGTGCGTGCGTGTGTGTGTACGTACACAATCAGTGAACATGCTTGGACATAACTGGTCCTGCATTGACACATTCGTGAAGATGAAGTGGGAAGACACCAGAGTGATTCTGGCCCATGAGGCTGGGACTTTTTTCCCTGGAGCGAAGGAGGCTGAGGGGTGACCTTACAGAGGTTTATAAAATTATGAGGGGCCTACATAAGGTATTTGGTCACAGTCTTTTTCCCAAGGGTAGGGGAGTCTAAAACTAGATGGCAAAGGTTTAAGGTGAAAGGGGAAAGATTTAAAGGGGACCTGAGTTTTTCACGCAGAAGGTGGTGGGTATATGAAACAAGCTGCCAGAGGAAGTGGTAGAGGTGGGTACAATTACAACGTTTAATAGATATTTGGACAGGTACATGGATAGAAAAGGTTTAGAGGGATAGGGGCCAAACATAGGCAAATGGGACGATAATGTGGGCACCTTGGTCAGCATGGATGTTGGGCTGAAGGGCCTGTTTCCATGCTGTATAATTCTATAAAAGGTTTAAACTGTGCGGATAGATTGCATAGACTAAAACTGTATCCTTTTGAGTGAAGAAAACTGCAGGATTTAATGGATTTACTGGATCGGAGGAGTATTAGGAGTTTGGCCAACTGGAGAAGATCTCAGGAAACTGTCCTTCACACAAAAGGTACTGCAAACCTGGAAAACTCACCCCCAAATGGCTATAGAGAAATTTCAAAACTGAGAGGTTTTAAGTGGGAATAACAAGGGTTGTAGTGGGTAAATGGTTAAAATACAGCTTAGCCAAGATCTAATTGACATTGCAGAACATGGGTTGAATGGCCTCCTCCTGTGCTTACGTTCCAGGTTTCAGCAGAAATATGAGTGCTAGGAGTACGCAGCCGGAAATGCTAGGTCTGTGCCAGCAAGGGAAGCCTCTGGCATATCTATCCACACCACCCAGTGAGGTGTAAGTATAACATTGTTCCAAAAATCTCAGCAGCGTGAAAAATACCTTGTATAATGATATCATCATCCAAGTAGATCACCTTTTCATGATTCCGAATAAGATAAGGAATGAAGTATCGGACAAAGTTGAGCTGAAACAAGAAAACATTCCATGAGATGGTGAAAAATAGAACTTCTATTTCTATATCAATCAACAGATGGGAGTCCTGGTAAATCTAAAAAACCTTGCCCAGAAATATTGTGCTTCGATCAGGGTTATACTTGACCAAACTCTGGAAGGGTTAAGACAGCCGATGCATTGGAACACCACCACTTCCAGGTTCTGTCCAACACGAATTTGGAATTGTCACCAGAGACACAAGAGACTGCAGATGCTGGATCTGAAGCAAACAACAAGCTGCTGGAGGAACTTAGTGAGTCAGGCAGAGAAATGGACAGTCAATGTTTCAGGTTGAGACCCTTCATCTGGACTTGGCACCGTCCCTTCACCATCAAAAGCCAGCACTGTGCCATATAACCAGGTCCTAAAACTCCAATAATCCAGCATCCAACAGTTCAGAAATCCTGATGTCCAGCATCTGACTCACTCATTAGTCCAGAATATGAGCCAGGGTTCTAGAATGTCACTGGGGTGTGTGGCAAGACTGTGGGGAGAGAGCGGGGAGTCCAGAAACCCCAGGGTCAGGAATGTGGATGGGTTTGCAGCCGGAGTGTGCAGTCCTTGTATATTTCTCACCCCATGTAACACGTTAAAAAAAGTGAAACAAAAGCGTGTTTGGGTAGTAATGGTCTAGAAAATCTGCTAGTCCAATTCTATCAAAGTCCAAAGACTACTGTATTATTGAAGTTTTACTGTACTAGTACAAGTGATTGAGACCTTTGACAAAGGGAAAGGTTTTAGGGAGCTTTCCAAAGGACTCCACTCTAGCACCATCCACCATGTGAACTGGAATCCTCAGAACCACCCCAGAACTTTGAGGAACACCCTGCTTTTAGACAACACACATACTCACTGGCTGCAGTAACTCCGGTCTTGCAGAGTCGGGTCTTACTTTCCCCTCGAGTATAGCAGGGTTGAATTCTAATATTTTGTACTGTATGTCTTTCAGTTCTGTATTTTCAATCCATTTGCTAATGGGGGAGAAGGAGAAGAGAGAAAAAACATGGCCATCAGACAAATGACATGATGATTTAGAGAGGAGGGCACTGAACACACAATAGTAAAGCACCCTACTGTTGTGAGGGCTCTTGTTCACCTTTTATCACACATTCACCCCAACAGAAATTTTCTCCATTCCCCCCCACTAAACTAATAAGCGAAGGCATTGTCAGAGACACAATTGAACAACCAGAACTTATTTCCTGTCTTTGGAGATGCGCTATGTCATTAGAAGTTTCCTTCAACACCAGATTGTGTACAGTGAGCAGAGTGACATTAAATGCCATCTTTAATGACCAGCCATAGAGCTGAGGAGGTTGTGAAAGGATTAAGGATTGGGATCAGGAACATTTTAAAATTCACAACTGAACTTGGGAGCTGTAGGTGAGCCTACCTTGTTCTTGTATCCACCTTCTGAGATGGTTTTGTCTCAGGGTGGGATCCACTGCCAATTAGCGTGACGTTGGCAGCAGGAATTGTGGAGATATCATTGGGTATGGGACAGAACAGGATGGGGATCATTCTGCATGTCATTCTCTGGGTGGCGTTGTGGCAGAGCAGACCACCTGCCCAATGCAGGTTCCACTGAAGTTAAATGGATGTAAGTTACATCAGTGTGATTTATTGTACGGTAAGCCATTCTTCCCAGCCATGTCAGTGGGAGAAGCACAAACATCAACTGTAAAAGTTCTCAAAGGTAAGAAAGACATAGTTTAGTCCCTGTCAGTGAGGCTGCACTTGGAGTACTGTGTACGTTTTTTGGTCAGTCTGTTATAGAAAAGACGTGGTTAAACTGGAAAGAGTTCAGAGAAGGTTTATGAGGATGTTGCCAGGATTAGAAGGCCTGAGTTACAGGAAGAGGTTGGCCAGACTAGGTCTTTATTCCTTGGAATATAGGAGAATGAGGGGTGACCTTACAGAAGTGTTTAAAATTATGAGAGGCACAGACAAGGTGGACGGTGACAGTCTTTCCCTCAGGGTAGGGGAGTCCAAAACTAGGGGGCATAGGTTTAGGGTGAGAGGGAAAGATTTAAAAGGGACCTGAGAGGCAACTTTTTCCACACAGAGGGTGTTGAGTGTATGGAACAAGCTGCCAGAGGAAGTGGTTGAGGCAGGCACACTACAATCATTGAAGAAGCACTTGGATAGGTACATGGAGGGGCGGGGTTCGGAGGGATATGGGCCAAACATGTGAAATTGGGACTAGCTGGGTGGGCATCGTGGTCAGCATGGACTGGTTGGGCCGAAGGGCCTGTATCCGTGCTGTATTGCTCTATGACTCTTTAATTCATGTCACCATCAGTTCATAACTGGAACCCTCTGGGTCTGAACCTGACTTGTTAAAAGAGCAAAGCAGTTGTGGTTCTTAACTAAAACCTACAGGGTGTCAGGCTCTGCTACATCTGGGTAAGACTGGCTTCACCTTAGGTGGAGCTGGATGGTGACTGAATGCACTGACTGGTGCATTCTCAGTAAGTAAATGACAGATGAAATGAAAAATACACTCCATTTTTTAGTAATGGTTTAATAATGTAAAAGATGCCTATTGACCTTCCACAACAACAACTATTTATATTTTTGCATAACATAGTGAAAAGCGCGGAGGGTTAAAACCTAATGATGGGAGATAAAATTTATACATTGTACCAGCACAGAAGATTTCTATGTCCAATTAAGACTGATACATTTTTTCCCAAGAGCTGTCCAGTCTAATCTCACTCACTGTAGACTTCACCATTTCCATTTGCAAGTGGAGACACAAGACACTGCCAGTGCTGGAATGTGGAGCAACAAACAAACTGCTGGAGGAACTCAGTGGGTCAGGCAGCACCTGTGGGGGAAAGGAATTGTCGAGGTTTCAGTTTGAGACCCTGCGTCGTAGTGTAGCAGCTAGCGTAACACTATTACAGCGCCAGCGACCCGGGTTCAATTCCGGCCGCTGTCTGTAAGGAGTTTGTACGTTCTCCCCATGTCTGCGTGGGTTTCCTCCGGGTGCTCCGGTTTCCTCCCACATTGCAAAGACGTACGGGTTAGGAAGTTGTGGGCATGCTATGTTGGCGCCAGAAGTGTGGCAACACTTGCAGGCTGTCCCCAGAATATTCTCAGTAACGCAAAATGATGCATTTCACTGTGTGTTTTGATGTACATGTGATTAATAAATAATCTTATCTTATCTCAAAATGTTGACAATCGCATTTCCCCCATAGATGCTGGCCGACCTGCTGAGTTCCGCCAACAGATCGTTTGCTGTTCCATTTGCAGTGGGATCATTCGTAAACCCTATTTTAACAATTCTGACAATGTTATATTTTAAAATCTCTATAAGCAATGACATTTCTTCCTAATTTTTCCATCTTTAACAATTTTGGATTATTTAATAAATATACCATCTAATAAGAGCATTAGGAGCAAGAGTAAAGCCACGCAGACCCTCAAACCTGCTCCACCATTTTATGATACCTTTGGTCTTGACTTCACTTTCCTGGACAATCCCCATAACACTTGATTTCTTATACTTCAAGAAGTCTGAGTCGATCAAACTATATCATGTTTAAACTTGGAAAAAATTAGGAGTGGTACTGTTGATCCTTCGCTTAAATTTGAAGATATTTGGAGTCCATTTATTCAATCTTTTCACATGATGTAGATCCCCTTTCAATAACTTTCCAACTTGGAGGAATGGACTTGACGACATAATATTGCTCTGTTTCTACTGAGAAATTTTAGCCCAGTTTTTTTTTCTCTTTTTTTTGTTGTTTGTTTTTTTTAAAGTTTTTTTTTGTTTAGTTTATATTGTTTATGATTTTTTTATTGATTTGGGTTTTTTTAAAATTTATATAATAAATCTTTTTCTTTCCTTTCTTTTATATTATATTCATTTACTAAGAGATCGTTGGATCTACAGATTTTTTTTGATATTTTATTGTTCTTTATGATTATATATGCTATGATTGTTATCCTGATCTCTTTGTACTACATGTATAAATATTGATGCTATATGTCAATCTGTATTAATTTGAAAACTAATAAAAAGATCGAAAAAGAAAGAAAGAAGTCTGAGTCAAATAAACTCAAAAGGCACTTCAGTTACAACTCTCTGGAATAGGGAATACAACCTCTAAGAAATTCCTCCTCATTTTAGTCTTAAATGGAAACAGTGAAGAATTAATCTAAGGTGACTAACTAATACAAATATGTTACCTGAGATGGCTAAGAGAGTCTCTGAGAGTAATTATGTAGAAGAAGACTTTGGCCTGAGTGTTGCTATAGATGCTGTTGATTGTTGCTATTGTTCCTCCCATGCGATCCTCCGCAGCGCATATTATGATAGGTATTAGACCTTCTACTGAGTCATCTTTGCTTTCCCCCACCGTATGGACTGAACTATGAGGAGTTCGAGAATCAGGTTCGTCAGCTGAATGGTAAAAACGCAATCAGTTTCCATGCAGAGAGAGAAAGAGATCAACTCAATAATCCCACAAAATGACACAGTTTCACAACCCAGTAAATAGCCCATTCAGTCCTATGGGTCTATGCCTGTGTTGTGCGTTATATCTTACTTTATAAAATCAATCAACGTGGCTTTCTATTCCTTTCTCCTTCATATGCTTACAAAATGAAGTGCAGAGATATCTAGGTGTATTTGAGCACAGAACAAAGGGCAGATTAGAGTTGATCATATTGAATGGCAGGGCTTGAGGGGTCTGGTGGCCCATTCTTGCTCCTATTTTCTTGTGTAATCCAGGATCCACTTAAGTGATCTATCTGTTTGTCTCAACCTCTTCACTGGTTCCTTGTTCTGATTGCTCTCTGGATAATTAAAAAAAGTTTCTCCTGAATTCCTCATTGGATTTATTGGTGACCATTTTACATTTCTTTCCTTTCTTTGAAACTCCCAACAAATGGAAGTACATTTTCTCATGCATATTCAAGCCCTTCTTTTACATCTTCCCTAACTCTCATCTAGGGAAAAGGACGGCAGTCTGTTAAATCTTTCCTAAGGGTTGTTTCTTCTTAGTTCTGGTTCCCTCCTTTTAAATGCATTTTGCATTTCCTTCTATATTTTTAAGTAAGAACTGACAACTACCAGGTCAGGACTTTCCTGGGAGATATACGTTTTGGGGAATTTTTCAGTAAAAGTCATGTGCAAAGATGGGAGATGCTAGGATTGTTTTTCTTAAATAACTTAAGGTCAAGGAGAGGTTGAACAGAGATGTCATCCAGCTCCTTGGCCAGATTTGATATTAGATCATTGCTCATCTCCACCTCTGCTTTATGTCTCAATGGTTAACGTCTTGATAACCACCCAAAACAAAAATCATTTGATCTCAGTTTAAGAAGCTCCAAATATACCCTAGCATCCACACCTTTTTGTTAAGGAGCATCTATTATTTTCACAATCCTTGTGTGTAAGCTGTCCTGAGATTCAGCTCCTGAATGAGCTGCCTTTGCCCCAAGGTCAATCTGAATGGCACTTGATAAAAAAGATATACTAAAGGAAAAACTAGTTTACATATACAAACTCAGATATATATGTGGATATTTATACTGAAGAGAATGCATGTTCTTGTTCTTGTATCAATATAGGCATTTTGGACTTTCAAAACTGACACCAATTCTCTAATGTCACAATAACATTCACATTAAAGTTAAAATATACATTTCTATGGTCCCGATACATCTTAAAGCCAATACTTTTGAAGGAACATTATGAACTTGCGTGGTGATTTCTTCGTATCAAACTCCCACAAACACCAGTGTAGTAAGAACACTTGAGGTTGAGGGTTGAGGTTGAGGGATAGATATTGGTCACAATACCAGTGATAAACTTCTCTATTACTTTTTAAATAGTGCCATGTGATGTCCTCCATCCTTTTAAGAGGGCAGGCACCAATTGATTAGCCATGACTTCTGTGACAGAGCAGGTTGACACCTCTTCAGCGCTGCTCTGGGAGTGTCAGCCGAGATACTTGTTCTCAAGTATCTGGAGTGGAATGTAAGCACCAACGTTCTGATTCAGAGGCAGGAGTTCTAACAACTAAGCTATGGTTGCTATCAATTCATATAATGCACCTAACGTCAAATAGCTTCAAAGTTAAAACAAAATCCATCCGCCAACAAAGCTGAGTATAAACCCTTCCCTCCCCCCCCCATACAACAGGAGATTGCTCACCTGCCTCTTCCTCGTACAGCGGCGTGTTGTGAAATTTGTTATATAGCACCAGGCAAAATGTCAGAATAACTAAGAGCAGCAAGCCCTGATTAACTGGAAAATCAAAATCAATGGAGAAAGAAACAAGGTATTGAAAAGTTGAGCAGCGGTTTTGAGAAGAGGACATCTAAAAGAAAATAACAGCAAACTCACAAGAAAATCCACACAGATTATAAACAAACCATGCATTTCATTAAAATAAAACTGTTTAGAAAGCACATTGAAATATTTTTACTTAATTTACGTTCCATTAGCCAATCAAGACACAAAGGCTAAAACACCTCCTGTACACCAGAAACTGGTCTCAGGGTTTGGTGTCTGAACACCATCGGACATTGGTGACATTGAAGTGACAATAATTAAAATTTAAGCTCAGGTATCGTTAACTAATTTAGTGTGATAGTACTACATACTGTGAGATGGCTTATATGACCTCCATGGCAAAAAGCTTACCCAGATAGAAATGTCGACTGAGGCCAGGCAGTTTGTCATATTTAGTTACTAAGCATAGCAGCTCACCACAGGGAAATAGCGACAGAATCTAGAGAGATCTCTCCCACAGAATTCCACAAAGATTAAGACAGAAATAGCTCCCTCAGTCCTATACTGGCCTTATCCTCCACCCAAGCAGTGGTCCTAATTCTTTCCCAAATCACATAGTGCTTCTTTTGCTTCAATCATCTCTCTAACCCATAGTTAAGTGTTAAAAAGACTCCTTTTGTCATGGTTTGGGGTTTTTGGCCACTTTTTCAAGGGAAAGATGGAATATAGAATATAGGACGTAGAACAGTACAGCACAGGAACAAGCCTTTCGGCCCACAGTGTCTGTGCTGACCATGATGCCGAATTAAACCAGATCTCTTCTGCCTGCACATGATCCATATCCTACCATTCCCTGCACATTCATGTGTCTATCTAACAGTCTCTCAAACGCCACTATCATATCTGCTTCCGCCACTATCCCTGGCAGCCCATTCCAGGCACCTACCACTCTTTGTGTAAAAAAACTTGTCCCACACATCTCAAAGTTTTCCCCTCTCAGCTTAGAACCATAGAACAACACAGCACAATGCAGGCCCTTCGGCCCACCACGTTGTGCCGACCTTTAAACCACACCTAAGACTAACTGACCCCTTCCTCTCACATATCCCCCTATTTTAAATTCCTCCATATGCTTATCTAACAACCTCTTGAACTTGACCAACGTATCAGCCTCTACCACCACCCCAGGCAGCGCATTTCATGCACCAACCACTCTCTGGGTGAAAAACCTCCCTCTGATATCTCCCTTGAACTTCCCACCCATTACTGAAAAGCCATGCCGTCTTGTATTGAGCATTGGTGCCCTGGGAAAGAGGCGCTGGCTGTCCACTCTATCTATTCCTCTTAATGTTTTGTACACCTCTATCATGTCTCCTCTCATCCTCCTTCTCTCCAATGAGTAAAGCCCTAGCTCCTTTAGTCTCTCCTCATAATCCATACTCTCCAATCCAGGCAGCATCCTGGTAAATCTCCTCTGCACCCTGCTTAAATGCATGTCCTCTAATACTTGACATTTCTGCCCTGGGAAAAGGATTCTGACTGTCTACCCTATCTATGCCTCTCATAATGTTATAAATGTCTATCAGGTCTTCCTTCAGCCTCCGATACTCCAGAGAAAACAGCCCAAGATGGTCCAACCTCTCCTTATAGCTCATACCCTCGAATCCAGGCAGCATCCTGTTAAACCTCTTCTGCACCCTTTCCAAAGCCTCCACATCCTTCCTGTAATGGGACGACCAGAATTGCACACAATAACACACAGAATTGCACTTACATAAGGGAGACATTGTTATTGGTTGTTGAAATCTAATACCTTATCTGATGTGGCCTTCATCTGACCGCAAACCTACAGTAATATGGTAAACCCTTAATCTGCCCTCAGTTGAAAAGGCCTCAGTTCAAAACCAAGCAAGGATGGACAAGAGATGCCCATATTCCCTAGTCCTGATAGAAGGTCATCAGTCTGAAATGTTAACCCTGTTTCCCACTCCATAAATGCTGCCTGACATGCTGAATCCAGCATTTTCTGCTTCTATTTCCAATTTTCAGCTCTTGCAGGACTTTGCCTTTGGACTAACTCTATATCTGAAGTAAAAAAAAATGAGAATCACACTTACTTTTTCTAATTAATGCCATTGGTTTTCCTGTAGCCTCACGAATGCTACAATCTAGAGGGATACGAAGGCAGGGGGAGACACTTATCAACAATCAGCTTGAAAAATTAGATAAAATTTTATTAGATTCCAACAAGATCATGATTCAGCAAATATCAGTTAAGCAGATGGGGGAAAGAGAGGGTGAGAGAGATTCAAACTCCCACCCCAACACTGCCACAAAATTGACACTGCAACCACCCCAAGCCCAGAACCAAATTAGCTTCTTTAAAACACCATCAAAGTATATCTGCCAAATGTCCAGCCCACTGCAGCTTATCTGTGCAGGAGGACAGGAAATTGATTGACTCATCTCGGAGTCAACTTGCAGCTCTGGTCTGAAATCATGAAGAACATTAGAAGTGGGAGCAGAATCTGATCTATCTGATGCTATGTGCCTGTGATGCTGCTGCAAGTAAGTTTTTCATTGCACCTGTGCAGACATGTCCTTGTGCATATGACAATAAACTCGACTTTGAATTTGAGAAGTGGGCCATACAGCTTTCTGACACTGCTCCACCATTCAATAGGATCAAGGCCAATCCTGAAACTGTGCTGTACTGTTCTATGTTCTATGTTCCATGTTCTATGTACTTTCCCATCTGAGCCCCTGTATCCCTTCAGTCCTAAAGTGACGAACCCATAGTATGAGACTATGACTCTCATTCTAGAGCCTCCCGCCAGGGGAGCAGCCTCTCACCTTTAACACTGTCAAGCCCTCTAAAAATTTGATATATTCAATGAGATCCCTCTTCATTCTTCAAACCCATGATGATACAGGTCTATTCTACTCACTCTCTCCTCATGGAACATGGGATCAACTCATTAAACTTCTGTTGCATCTTCTAAAGGAAAGCTGTACATTGAGAAGAGTAAATGTGTACGCAATATTCCACCAACAAAAGCTCTGTATAGCTGCATCAAGACTTCCTAACTCTTATTGCAAACCACTGCAATAAAGTCTAACATTAATCTGCCTTCCTGATTGTTTGCTGTATCTGTCGTACAGTGGAGAGGGCTTCAAGCAGGCAAGCAGAAATTCAGTTTTTGGGAGGAATTCAGTGGGAACGTGTATTCTTTCCAAATTGAAAAGAAATAAATCCCAACCACCTTTTTATCTGAGTGGCTGCCCAGCAGGCTGTGCAGCATGTGTATGTACACCAAAAGGAAGATACTGAGCAATTGTCCAATGGGTGCCCTTCCCCAGCACTTTTCTGCAACCCTGCCCAAGTTGTTTCACACCACAATGTTTCCAATACCCTTACTGTCTAACTGTGAATGTAGACATAATCACCACCTTACGCTCATGCTCAGATGGACATACATTTCCTTCAAATTGCAATGGCTGTTGTACTAACTGGTTATCCAATGGGAATCCTAGAGAAAGTTTGGTCTAACTTGTGGAAACAAGTTAGAACAGCACCAAATGCATATGCACCCAGTGATGGACCTTGGCAGACTGTAGAGAAACCTGAAGCCTTCTGCTCAGTGGTGGTACATTGGACAAAGCCATGCCCATGAATGGACTTGCTGACAAAGCTTCATCTAACTGAGGGCGCACCTCCTCCCACCATTTATAAATTGGCATCTTCAGGATGAAGATAGCAGTACCAGAAGACTCACATTTCAAGCCTAACTCCTGTCTTTCTGTTTTGATCACAAGCCTTATATTCCTTCTCATGACTACAAAAACTTTTTTCTCTGTAGAAGTTCAAAAGCAGAGTTAAAGTAAAAGAATGAGACGCATTGAAATCATGCTTTATGCGTTCTTTTCAGGACAGCCCAAAGCACTTCACATCCAATGATGTACTGTTTGAGGTGTAGTCGCTGTTACAAAGGAAACGCAACAGCCAATTCATTCACAGCAAACTTCCACAAATAGCTGTGAGATAGATAGATAGATAGATAGATAGATAGATAGATAGATAGATAGATAGATAGATAGATAGATAGATAGATAGATAGATAGATAGATAAATAGATAATCTGTTTTACTGATGTTGAATAAAGCACAAATATTATTTATGGCACACTTTAGATTGCAGCCCCATTCTTATTTAAAATTGTGCCATGGAATCTTTTAACATCTACTTGAGAGAGGAGACAGGGCGTTGGTTTATTGTCTTATCCAAGTACTTGCTGATCCAGCAGCAATTCATCATTGTCATGCAATTTGAGATTTGTTTTGCCCTGGGATCACACTGCAGCAAAGTCCTAGTCACCTCATGTAAGAGAAACAAGATTAGGTAGCTAGTGTTGGTTAACCGGGCCTTTCAGAAAAGGAAGAACAAGGAATTCATGGTAAACCTGGTTCAGCCACAACTGGATTACTGCGCTCATTGTTGGTGTCACGCTTTAGGAAAGGGCTCAAAGCTTTAGAGACTGCGCGGGAGAAATTTACTAGAATAATTCCAGAGGTACTTCAGTTGTGTAGATACACATGTAAACTATGTATAATTTACTGGATGTTAATTTAAGTTTATGTTAACTCATGTTTGCCCTTATCTTCCAGTGCACTGTGCTGCTGCTGCAAAATGCTAATTTTCATGGCATTTATACCCTGTGTACACTTGCCTATCACAACGATAAACTTGAACTAGACTGGGGAAGCTGGGGTTTGTTCTCCGTGGTACAGAGGAGTTTGTGAGCAGAGATGATAGAGTATTTGAACTGAAGAAGGTGATAAATGGAGTAGACAGAAAGAAGGAGACGTAAGTGACTGCAGACGCTGAAATCTGGAGCAAAAAAAACAAGGAACTCAGGGGGTCAAGCCGTATCTGTAGTGGTAAATGAACAGTCGATGTTTTGGGTGGAGACCCTTCATCTGGACTGAAAGAACAGAGGAAGAGATAACCAGTGTAAAGAGGTGAAGGGGAGGGGTGAGGCAAGAGCTGGCAAGCGATAGGTGGATCCAAGTGAGCAAGGGTTGATTGGCAGATGGAGTCTGACAGAAAAAAACTATTCCCATTGGCAGGAGGGTACAGGGAATGGAAGTGATGGCCAAATGGTCTCCTTCCATGCCTACCTGTTCTGTGATTTACAATCAGGTGCCTACTGAGTCATAAAGAGATACAGCTCAGAAACTGTCCTTTGGTTCGCTGAGTTTGCACCGACCATCAAGCAGCCAGTTACACTTATCCTACATAAATTCCATTTTTTATTTTCCACATATTCGCTTCATCTCCCCCCTCTACCAACACCTCTCCTGTTGTAGCAGCAAAGTACCTTTTCTGCAAAATTGTTTAGAATTTCCATTACACTCCAGACACCACTCATTGGGTAATAACCAATCTTAATCGCCCCTTCAGAAGTATAGACGGAGAGAAAGAATACCCGCATTTTATTTATACTTTGAGACACTGTGACGAGTCGACCTCAAGACCTCAGTCTCTCGGGACACAGAAAAACCACAGAGAAGGCCTCAAGGGTCAGGTTAGCGACTGAACATTGCCACTGTGCTTCAGGCCCCAAGCACAGCGTGAGCAACCAGAGGAAATCAACTTGAAGTCCCACCTTGTCACAAGGACGAGACAATTACCTTTGAAAAGAGTGCAGCAGGGTTTGGGGTGGTTTACAGCAGAGACAACTCATGGCCACTGTTTGTGGCTCAATTAAATTAAGGGGGCGTTAGTTTTTGTCTCATTCTGCACACATAGAGTTTGTAATAATGAAAGGAGCATGCATTCCTGCTGTCAGCAGGCGCTCTGAGTAAGTTACGTTGGCTTGAAGAAGGCAGCTTTTATTTCTGCTTCAGAGGAGTAAGACGATCGTTTCTGTCGACCCGACGGCGCTAATGCTCTGTCTAACTCCGCCGATGCAGGTTCTGATCTCTGCCGAGGATTTATAGGAGTAAATGATGTGCCTAGTTCGAAAGAGAGAGCCGCGCTTCCCACGAGTAGACTTGAACGTATCCCAGGCTAGAGAAAGCCTGCTGGTCCAACCGGAGACGGACAAAACCCCTCCGCGGATTTATAAACCGATTCTCTTACCTCTAGTCACTGTCCGACTCCGGCTGAATACATCGGTGGCAAGCTTTTCAAACAATCTTTCTGGCCTCCTTCCTGAAGTGGTTCGCTTTAGGTGAACAAGACAAGGAAAAAGAATGAACTTTTTTAGGGCAGATTTGCTGATTCGCCTTCGCCTCCTTTCCACGCAGACAGAGAGACAGACCCCGTCTAAATTAAGACCAGATGTCTGTGAAATTCCCCAAGTAGATCCTGTTGTTCCAATTCACTTTTCTCTCCCTCCCTCCTTCCACAAAATAAAAATTCCATCTGCGGGTTCAGTCTAATAGCCAGGAGCTAGTTAACGGGATCTTGGCAAATAAACCCAGTAAATCTCAAAAATTCACCAACTTCTAGATGCTTCGTCGCCGAAGAATGAGCAAATATTGAAAGGGATTTGTGGTTACATATATTAGATCCTGCTTTCAAAAGTTTCCACTGGTTATAATTTCCAGAATGCATGCTTACAGGGCCATTTGCGCAGTTCTTTGAAGACGTGAATATAAATCGTTCAAGTTTATTATCATGAGCATACATACCTAGGGTATAAATGCATTAAAATGAGCTTTTGCAGCAGCAGCATAGGACATTACAAACATGGCAAACATAAGTTAACATAAACTTAAATTAACATAAATTATACATAACTATGGAAGCCATAGAAAGGGTGCTGAGGAGATTTACAAGGATGTTGCCTGGATTGGGGAGCATGCCTTATGAAAACAGGTTGAGTGAGCTTGGCCTTTTCTCCTTGGAATGACAGAGGATGAGGGGTGACCTGATAGAGGTGTATAAGATGATGAGAGGCATTGATCGTGTGGATAGTCAGAGGCTTTTTCCCAGGGCTGAAATGGTGGCCACAAGAGGACACAGGTTTAAGGTGCTGGGGAGTAGGTATAGAGGAGATGTCAGTGGTAAGTTTTTTACTCAGAGAGTGGTGAGTGCGTGGAATGGGCTGCCGGCAACGGTGGTGGAGGCGGATACGATAGGGTCGTTTAAGAGACTTTTGGATAGGTACATGGAGCTGAGAAAAATAGAGGGCTATGGGTAAGCCTAGTAATTTCTAAGGTAGGGACATGTTCGACACAGCTTTGTTGGTCGAAGGGACTGAATTGTGCTGTAGGTTTTCTATGTGTCTATAACTTACACAACAAAATATAATGACCTTTCTGCAAGGTCAGAGAGAGAAAAAGAAATACAGATCATCTTAGAGCCTGTTGACCTCTAACTTTTCCTGGTTCTGATGAAAGATCTTTGACTTGAAAAGTTGACTCTTTCTCTCCACTCATGCTAAATGTTGCAGCATTTTCTGCTTATGTCCTTGGAACTTCCCAAAAGCACTCTGCAACCAACCAGCAAGGTAGCAGTGTGATTCTCACTGGGTATTCTGCTTTCAGGTGTTGTTTGAGGGATAAATGTTGAGGAGGATTGAGAATGGTTTGGGAAGTTTGACTCCATGCATGGGAAGGGCACAGAAGCCCTGCATGAGGGACTGAATGTGCACACCACCTCACAAACTACCTGTCCAGTCAGACACCTCCTGTCCCAGCTGTGGAAAAGACTGTGGTTCCCACATTGGTCCTTAATAGCCAGGTCAGAAACCACAGAACTAGGGTGAAAACAAATCATCCTTAGAGAAACTGTCTAAAAAGAAGAAATGTAGGCCAGGGTTTCAGGATACCTCTTTGAAATTGCACCAGGTCCACCTGGGAGAGAAATTGGGGCCTTGGTTTAATGACTCATCTGGAAGGCCGTACTCCAACAGGACAGTCCTCTTTAGTACAACACTTTTTCAGCATGACACTGGAGTATCAGCTTAAATTTCATGAAGTCCCATTGTGGACTTGAACCCACAAGCTTTTGTCTCAGAGATGAGAGTGTTACCCACTGAACTTATTGTCTTCACATCTTGAACAGCACCATAGCCTCCTAGCCGGTTTCTTCTGAAGTTGTTTGTGTTACGAGCCAGGTTGCTATTTGGTGAAGGTCCCTTTAAGGCACCTGGACAGTAGAGTTGTAATGTGTGTGTGGTGTTATCAAGACAGCAAGAAGGTAACAACGTGCTGGCTGTTTTGCTCAGTAAGAGTCGACATGAGTCAAAAGAAGAGAGAGAGACTGACTGCTGGTCTCTGTATTGATAGATGAAGAACAATAGTTGTGTCTGTCACTACAATCCACATATGGATTTTTGGAGCAATCAAGTGGAGTCCACTTTGTCATTAACCTGTACTGGAAAGCAGGTATTTCTGTGGGCGGCCATGTATCGAATGCCTTTGGGGTGACAGATACTTCGGAACAAAGCAGTGGAGATCATCGGAGATTGAGGTGTCGTATGGGTTCCATCATGGAACATGTGGATTTCGTAATTTCTCTCTATATTCTCTCTACATTTTCTCTTCAGTCAACAGCGGGTTTGCAAACGCCTTTGCTTACGTTTCACCTGATGACTTGTTGAACTGAACTTTGAGAACTATTCCTAGACTTGGAGTTTGGAAATTAACCACACACACACTTCGAGGTTAGTTTTGGGGTTAATGTTTAATATCTAATGTTTTTACTTTTATTATTATCATAAGTAGTTATTAATAAAATAGTTTCTAACACTTATACATGACTTGGTATGTTTCTATTGTTGTTGGTACGTAACACTTGCAAGTGCTTCCATATGAATTCCTGAAAGATCATGAGTCAGAAATCCAATCTACCACAGACCACATTCAGTTCACAGGCATGGATCCAAGCTTCCAGTTACCCATCACTTTAATCCTCCATTTCAACCCACTCTGACCTTGGCCTCTTTTTGAATGAAAAACTGTCTCCGCAGAATCGGCTTGACTTGCAGAGTACATATCCAGCACTTACATTTTTATTTCCGATTTCCAGCATTTGCAGCTTTTGTCTTACTGCCTGCAACCAAACTTTGCTTGGGAAGGGCTGTGGGAGGCTAGAGTAGGAAAAGGCCGAAGACCTTACACGCTTGCTGAAGCAGTGGATTTACTCTTGTCTGGCAGGTGTGACACTGAACTGGTTGCTGAAAAAGGGTTTAGTTAGTAACAGCATTTCTTTCTCCTGAGCAAAAAACAATCTGCTGGAGGAACTCAGCAGGTCAGGTAGCATCTGTGGAGGGAAATGGTCAGTCGACGTTTCAGCTCGAATTCCAGCATCTGCATTCTCTTGTGTCTCCTATTTCTTTCTCATATGTCCTGCTTTCAACGTTGACAGTGGAGTACACTTCATCTTGGACTACCTGACTTTATGTGAGGGGAAAGAGGAGGGGTAAGGTTCTTGGACTTGTTACCTAATTGGTTACCAATAATCCTTAATAAGTTTGACTGAGTTTGAACGTTCCTAATGTTCTAAATAGCACTAAGAAATAAGTCACAGCATCAGAGGAATGTATGGAAATAGAAGGCCATGTGTCTATTGATTGAGAAAATTAATTCAGGCTAATCCCACTCCCTAGAAGGTTTCTGCCTCCTCCACCTTTTCAGACCGTGAGTTTCATGACCTAACCTCTTGAGTAAAATAGTTTTAGCTCAGTTTCCGTCCAATCCTTCTACCTATTACAATAAATTTACAAACCCTAGTTAACCAGGTATTGACCTCAGTAATAACAATCAGTATTCAATTCAATGATATTACTCAATTTTGTTCAGGTTAAAAAAAAATAACCTCCTCCATTGAGTTCTTTGTGTTTTGTCCCTCTATGAACAGTGATGTAAAGTTACAACCTTTACAGAACTCTGTTCAGCCCCATTGAGGGTCTGGTGCTAGAATAGTTAAGATTAGACTAATAATAGAGGCACGGACTAATAATCTAAGGCATAAAATGGTCAATTTAAATTCAATTGACTGAATAAAAAACAAGATCAACATCACTAATGGTGGCTATGAAGCTACTATACTGTTGTAAAAACCCATTTAATTCTTCCTTCAGTAAAGAAAATCTGCTTTCCTTATCTAGTCTGGTTTATATGTGACTCCACAGTCAATGGCATTGACTCTGAAATTGTCTATCAGGCCATTTAGCTACTTCAAAACTGCTGCATGTAAATGAATGAAACACATGCTCATTCATTAAAACTGTTTTCCTACTTTCCTATCTCAATTACTGATGCTTATCTTGTTTGCTTATGATATTTCCACTTATCAAGAAAATCCCTAATTCAGCATTCCCATCCAATCAATCAGTTTTATTTGCTACAAGTCATCATATCACTGTAATTCTAGGAAAGGGCAATTTGGCCATGCTATTTCGAGCTATTGTGGAAGTCTACAAGCCATTTACAAGTAAAAAAAACCAAAATCTATTATTACATAATATTAAATCAAATCCTAATTGTAGATATAAGACGAAATATAAATTATACAAGGTATAAGACAAGGGTAATCTACACTTAGGAATGGGAAGATTTTAGTCTCAAGAAATTGGTGATGTCAATGCTTCTGCCTGAAGGAACACCCACAGCAGTTCCAGGGAAGCTGTGTATTGCCCCGGGAGGAAAAGAAGATGGTCGGTTTCCATCAACACAGGTGAAAAGTCCTGATGCAGGGTTTTGACCCGAAATGTCGACAATTCCTTTCCTCCCACAGATGCTAATTGACCTGCTGAGTTCCTCCAGCAGATTGTTTGTTGCTCCAAATTCCAGCATCTGCTGTCTCTTGTGTCAACACAGGTGAAAACTTTGGTGCGAATCATTAATAGGAAAGGACATGAAGCTGAGGCATGGCACAGCACAGGTGTACTTGGGTAATGAACAATCAGAACAAAGTGGCCCTAGCTGCAAAGAAAGCACACTAATTATCCTTGTCTTTTGACCTAATCTGTCATTTAGAGCCACCCAGTGGCCAAATCCTGGAAAATTAAGGAGGGAAATACGGTGGAAGACTTTGCTTCTCCAGCCTAATGTTACATGATGGAAGCAGTCTTACTGCAGCTCCACACACAGATGTGGCTGGTACTGGATTCATTGTTGTCACACCTGATTTTCCCATTGAAGAGCCTGATGTAGGTGTCTGTAAATATAGAGACATAAGAGACTGCAGATGCTGGAACATGAAGCAAAAGACAAACCACTGGAGGAACTCAGCAGGTCGGGCAGCATCTGTGGAGGGAACTGGACAGTCAATTTTTTGGGTTAAGACCCTTCATCAGGAGAGATGAAGGGTGTTGACCCGAAATGTTGACTGTCCAGTTCCCTCCACAGATGCTGCCTGACCCACTGAGCTCCTCCAGTGGTTTGTTCTTTGCTCCCATATTCATATAGTTTGACCTACCTCTCTCTGTAGGTCATGTAAATGTACTTTGGGTGAATTGTGAAGTCTAGATCTGTGTTCCTATTTCGTTTTCCACACACCTCAGATCTCTAGTCTTGGCTTTCTGAATTCAGTTTCATCCATCAGGAAGAGGACAGAGCTAAGATCTACAAGTTTTAAACAATCAACAGTGATACAGATAGCTCCCTGCATTTCTTTGGAATAATGTCATGGGATCTTTTACATCCTTGGTAAGAGCAGAAAAAGCCTCAGTTCACAGGCTGGATGGAGATGCAGACTTCTTCTCTTGGATATCTTCTACATTAGCAGATCTGGAAAATTACAGATTTCTTTGGCTGTTTATTAAATGGGTTTTCAACAATCCCCTTAACTCTGAATCTGGCAAAATGCATAGTCCATCTGTTTGTAGTTGAAAATTGCAGTCAGGTTTAATAACAGGCATAGGAGTCAATCAGCATACTTAAGCAGCCATACATCTGTTGCTTGCCTGCTGGCTGCTTGCACATTCACAGGCCTGATAAAAATTGCCTTCTATGGGACCTGGATGCTATCGTTCATACCACAGAGTTTCCTCCAACTCCTTTGCAAATTTCTAAGAATTACCTACCAATAATTTAGGCAAAAAACAAGTGGCTGACAGTTGTAAAATGTCCCCAGTAAATATATATTACACTGTTTTATTCTTTGGAGAGAAGGAGGATGAGGGGAAACATGATAGAGGTATACAAAATATTAAGAGGAATAGATAGAGTGGACAGCCAGCACCTCTTTCCCAGGGCACCAGTGCTCAATACAAGAGGGCATGGCTTTTCAGTAATGGGTGGGAAGTTCAAGGGAGATATCAGAGGGAGGTTTTTTTACCCAGAGAGTGGATGGGGCATGGAATGTGTACCTGGGGCGGTGGTGGAGGCAGATACATTGGTCAAATTCAAGAGACTGTTAGATAAGCATATGGAGGAATTTAAGATAGGGGGATATGTGGGAGGAAGGGGTTAGGTAGTCTTACGTGAGGTTTAAAGGTCGGCACAACATTGTGGGCCGAAGGGCCTGTATTGTGCTGTACTGTTCTGTTTTATGAGAATATAATCCAATGTATATTATATTCTATTTTTAAAAATGCTCCCCTTTAAGGCCACAATCCTATTCTTGCTAAGTATACACAAAATGAGGTCACAAGTAACTATCTGATATTCAATACTCGAGTTATCCTTCTTTATAAACGTGGTTGGTAATGTCATTTAGAAGTTGGAGAAATTCTGTAAATACCAATCTTTGTTACTTTTTTTAAGAGGTGTGCTTAGAAAATTAGGATTATACAGAAATGGAGGAAAGGTTTGCATTTATATAGTGTACTACACATCCCTTTCAGGACATCCCTAGTTGCTGTACAGCAAATGAAGTACCTTTGAAGTGTGGTCACTATAGTAATTAAAGAAACAAGGCAGCCCACTTGCATGATGCAAGCTCCAATGAAAAGCAAAGTTTTAATGACCGAATAATCTGGTTTAGTGTTGTTGATTTTTGGAAAAATGTTGGTCAGAATACTGGGAATAACTTCACATTTCACTCGGGAAACGTTTCACGTTTCAAGGGATCTGCATGCAGGCTTCTGTTTAACATCCCACCTGAAAGACGACACTTCCAACAGCATACCACTCCCTCAGTGCCTCCCAGGAATGTGCTCAAATCACAGGATTTAATTCCCAAAACTTCTTGGGTGGAGGCAAAAGATCTGCTAACTGCATCTGAACAACAATGCAGAAGTGTGCTGGGGAAGAAATTAATGCTCTTATCCACATTTAATAATATCAGCCTCCTGGTGTATTTTTTCAGTAAGTTGTATGTTAGTTCAAATGTTATTCTTCGAAGATATTGGCAGAGACACAGTGGGCTGAATAGTCTCCTTTGTTGCAGTGTCAGTCTACGATTTTTTTTTGAAGATGGACTTTTGTCCCTTTAGAGTAATAAGGTCCAAATGAAGTTTAACAAACACAAGCACAGGTCACAGTTGTTTGATCAGGGAACATGGATCTGAGATCACAAATCAGAACTATAAGGACTTAGTACTAAAATTTTAAAAAATGAACCATGATCCTGTTCAATGGCCATATAATCTATTCCTGCTCCCCTTTCTTATGTTTTCTACTTTGTGAGCTGTACTACCATTTATTTCAGTTCCACATCCAAAAAATACACAATATTAAGGGAATTATTTTATTCAGCTTTAATGATTTTGTTACATCCACAGTGCAATATCTGAATGCAATTTATTTTTAGCTCAGAGGTCTTTCACTGAGAAAAATCAATACATATTCTATTGGTAATCATTGTTTTGATTTCTTTTGAAATTTTGTGCTTTGGTATAAATAAAGCATGCACATTTTCTTGCCTTTCCGAGGTAGGCTCAATCTGAAATAAGAATTAAGTATTTGGTAATAGCAGTCTACATCTGAAAAAACACTTACAAAATTAACTTTGAACACTTGTTTTAAAACACTTGAAAAAACAAGGCTATGCAGGAAACCAACTATAGAGTGCTCCAAATTGACAGAGTCACACTGGGATCTCTCAAGTAGTTAAGGTTGCAGACTTATACCTTCCAAAATTATAGAACCAGAAAAAATATCAATTACAAAGCAGATAATAGCAGTTTGGTAAAAATAAAGACACTTGTACGCACAAAGGATAATTTTAGGTAAAAAAAAACTACTGGAGGAACTCAGTGGGTCAAGCAGCATCTACGGAGGGAAATGGATAATGTGTGATGTGGTTATGTTGCTGAGTTCCTCCAGCAGTTTGCTTTTTGTTTCAGATTCCAGCAACAGCAGTGTCTTGTGTCTCGATAATTTTAGGTACATGCTTAAATGTACTGCAAATTAGAATCATTAAAAATTGACTCTTTTTAAATCAACATTTATCTGAGCTTAAAGAATCCTTGGCTGATTGATTTTAATTTTTGGGTTGATTCAGTTTCTGCTTGTTCAATTAGTTGACTTTCGCAACAGCTCATAATTCAGGTTTTTCATTTCAAATTCCTTTATAAACTAAAAATCTATTAATTATCAGAAGAAAATATGACACAACAAACAGAATCTGGACTGACTTTGATAGGACACAGATGGTACAATTTGTACTTGGATGGATATTCTGATACCTGATGTATAACAGATACCAGATAAATGCTGAAATGCACAAAATGTAATGCTTGAGAGACCGAGAGATCATAGAATCATAGGACAGTATAGCACAATACAGGCCCTTCGGCCCACAATGCTGTACTGACCTTTAAACTTCGCCTATGACTATCTAACCCCTTCCCCCCACATATCCTTCAATTTTAAATTCCTCCATATGCTTATCTAGCAATCTCTTGAGTTTGACCAATGTACCTGCCTCCACCACTGCCCCAGGCAGCGCATTCCATGCCCCAACCACTCTCTGGGTAAAAACCTCCCTCTTCCCACCCATTACATGATGCCTCTGCATTAAATGATAAGACAAAGATAATATGAAATGTAGCAAACTAAAAATATATGTAGCATGATAAACAGGACATGTTAGCAAGTGCATCATTTATTACTAATAAATCTCCCTTGGGTCTGTTCAATGAGCTAGATCATACATTATTTTATTGATACTGCAAAATTTTACCAAGAGATATTCTGCTGTAAGGCACTGATGTATCTCTTAAGACTACAAAGTATTAAGGAAACAGGAACTTCATTCAGCATTTAGTTGCTGTGCAAGCTGAATTATGGCAGTTTTGTTTCTGTCTACTCAAAATACCTGTTTTTTTTCAGGGCCATTGAGGTAATCCTTGTAGGTCACTTTAGAAAAGACATCATCTCTGCTGACATCCCAGTGCAGTAATGAGGGACTACTGCATTGTGGCACATGCCATCTTTTGCATCAGGTGCTTATTATTTATACCTCAACCAGAACACTAAAAGAGATGATCTGGACATGGTCACCTTGTTGTCTGAGGGAGCTTGCTGCTACATTTCCTCAATTACAACAGCAACTATACTTCAAAAGTACTTCATTGACTATAATATGCTCTGAGACATACTAAAGTTGAGATATATTTCCTAGAAAAGACATTAGTTCTTCTTTGAGCTATTTTCGAGAACATTATTAATCTCCTTTTAGTAAAGACATAATCTCTGTGCTACTTCAGGTGAGAACAAAGGAAGTGCTACATTGTCAGACAAGCCTTTTTTTTGATTGAATCTTGATTTAAAGACTACTTCAGGTCTCCTTGGAAAGGGTAAGGTAGTGTAGTTAAGCCGCTGGATTTCTGGACTGCTAATCCAGAGACGTGAGTTTGAAACCCTCCATGACAGCTGGGGAATTTATAATCAAGGAATCAAATAAATCTGGAATTAAAACTAGGATAAGTAACAGTAACCATGAAACTACCAGATCCTCATAAAAATCAGAGAAGGAATTCTGCTAACCGTACCTAGACTAGCCGATAGAATGCAAAAGCCAATCTTCAGCTAATTTGATTCACCCCACAATATGAAGAACCAGCTGACAGTACTGGATACAGCAAAATGCATTGGGACCAGACATTATCCCAGCTGTAGCACATTGTGCTCCAGAACTATTGTAGCGGCAGCCAACACTGGCATTGACCCAAAAATGTGGAAAACATTGCTCAGGTATGTCCTGTTCACAAAAAGCAGGACAAATCCAATTCATCAAGTCACCTCCCAATCAATCTGCTCTCAATCATCAACAATGTGATGGAAAAAACACTCACTCACCAATAACCTGCTCACCAGTGCTCAAGTTTGGGCTTTGCCAGGACCACTCAGCTCCAGATTGTATCACAGCTTTAGACCAAAGAGCTGAATTCTGGAGCTGAGGAGAGAGTGACTGCCCTTGACATCATGCCAACAACTTTTGACTGAGTGTGGCACCAAGATACCATGGTGAAAATGAAATCAAAGGGCATCAAAATGAAAACACTCCAGTGGCTGTAGTCATACCTAGCACAAAGAAAGATGGTTGTGTTTGTCAGAGGTTTATCAGCCTAGCCCCAGGACATCACTACACAAGTTCCTCAAGACTGTGCACTTTGGCCCAACCATCTTTGGCTGCTTCTCCTTTCCATAAGACATAGGAGCAGAATCAGGCCATTCGGCCCATCGAGTCTGCTCCACCGTTCAATCATGGCTGATTTTGGATTTCTCAACCCCATTCTCCTTTCCATCAGAAGGTCAGGGGTGGGAAGTTCGTTGATGACTTGTAACTCCTTTGCAAATGAAGCAGCCCATGCCTACATGCAGCAAGACCTATACAACATTCAGACATGGGCTGATAAGTGACAAGTAACATTTGTGCCACAGAAGTGCCAGACATTGACCATCTCCAACATGACAGAATCAAATCACGTAGCCTTGGAATTCAATAGCCAAGTCCCCCACCATCAATATTCAGGGAGCCACCATTAATCAGAAACTCAAATGGACCAGCCAAATATACAGTGGTTGGTCAGAGTCTGGGAAGCCTGTGGAAAATGACATCTATTAATACCCAAGTCCTTTCATAGTGGACAATTCATTGTGGGCAATTAAGCTATCCACCCGCACATTTTTGGGATGTGCGAGGAAACTGGAGCCCCCAGGGAAACCCAGGTGACCACAGAGAGAACATGCAAACTCCATACAGATAGCACCCAAGGTCAGGATTGAACCCAGGTTGCTAAATCTGTAAGGCAGTTGCTCTATCAGCTGCACCACTATTTAATAATGGAGACTACTTATGGACTATTTCACAAATGACAATGGTCATATTAAGGCATACTCTACAAAGCAATTTCTTAAATAATCCACTAGTAGACCAATCTCCTTTGTAAAATAATTGATTAGGAGACCAAATGAGATTGTTATGAAATAGCAGAGTCCAAGGTCTGGACAATTTGGCCCATCCAGTCTATTCATTGTACCTGTGCATACATATACTTGTGCACATGACCATAAACTCAACCTCAACATGACAAACATAAGTTAACATAAACTTAAATTAACATATAACAATTCACGTGAATGTTTTCCTCACATTCCCTTTGCATCTTTACGCTAAAGCTTTATAAAAGACAGCAGTGTATAATGACAATTCATTATACTTATGAGAATTTCCTCACGTTCCCATTGTATCCTTATACTAAACTTTTATAAAAGACAGCAGAGTATACCGGTAATTCATTTTACCGATAAAAATGTTTTTCCTCACATTCGCTGTGCATCTTTATTCTAAAGTTTTACAAAAGACAGCAGAGTAAAATGATAATTCATTATATTTTTTCATCACATTCCCTTTGTATCTTTATAGTAAAGCTATATAAAAGGCAGCAGAGTATAATGATAATTCATCATAAGTACAAGAATGTTTTTTTCTCATGTTCCCTCTGTATCTTTATATTAGTTATATAAAAGACAGCAGTGTGCAAAAATATTTTCCCCTCACGTGCCCTCTGTATCTTTATACTAAAGTTTTATAAAAGACAAGAGTATAATGACAATTCATGAAAAGTATGAGAATGTTTTTGCTCACATTCCCTCTGTATCTTTATATTAAAGTTATATAAAAGACAGCAGCATATAATGTTAATATTTTCCCTCACATTCCCTCTATATCTTTATACAGAAGTTATATATAAGACAGCAGTGTATAATAATTCATGATGTGTATGAGAATGTTTTTCCTCAAGTTCCCTCTGTGCCTTTATCCTAAAGTTATATAAAAGACAGTAGCGTATGATGATAATATTCTCCCCTCACGTTCCCTCTGTACCTTTACACTAAGATTTTAGAAAAGACAACAGGGTATAATGATAATTCATGATAAGTATGAGAGAGTTTTTCCTCGCGTTCCCTTTTTATCTTTATACCAAATTTATAAAAGACAGTAGTGTATGATGATAATATTCTTCCCTCGGGTTCCCTCTGTACCTTTATACTAAAAGTTATATAAAACACAGCAGTGCATAAAAATATTCTTCCCTCACATTCCCTCTGTATCTTTATACTAAGGTTTTAGAAAAGACAACAGGGTATAATGACAATTCATGATATGCATGGAAGTGTTTTTCCTCACGTTCCCTTTTTATCTTTATACCAAATTCATAAAAGACGGTAATGTGTGATGATAACATTCTCCCCTCACGTTCCCTCTGTATCTTTATACTAAGGTTTTAGAAAAGACAACAGGGTATAATGACAATTCATGATATGTATGAGAGAGTTTTTCCTCACGTCCCCTTTTTATGTTTATACGTGTATGATTATAATATTCCTCCCTCACGTTCCCTCTGTATCTTTATACTAAGGTTTTAGAAAAGACAACAGGGTATAATGACAATTCATGATATGTATGAGAGAGTTTTTCCTCACGTCCCCTTTTTATGTTTATACGTGTATGATTATAATATTCCTCCCTCACGTTCCCTCTGTATCTTTATACTAAGGTTTTAGAAAAGACAACAGGGTATAATGACAATTCATGATATGTATGAGAGAGTTTTTCCTCACGGCCCCTTTTTATCTTTATACTAAATTTATATAAGACAGTAAAGTGTGGTGATAATATTCTTCCTTCTGTATCTTTATACTAAGAGTTATATAAAAGACGGCAGTGCATAATAATAATATTGTCCCCTCACGGTCCCTCTGCAGGTTATACACGAGGCAGCAGTGCAGGATAACTCCGACCAGGCCCCGCCGGGCTCCATTGGGCGACGGCGGCCGCTCCTCCTCCCTCTCCCGCCGCCTCTGTTTACCCATCCGGGCACCTGGAGGAGGGAGGGGGGGGGGCGGGGCTGGGCGCGGTGCACTCTGGGGAGGGCGTAGTAAGATGGCGGCTCCCTCTCCCAAATGGAGACGGGTAACCGGAGCCACCGGACCGGTGCCGCGGCCCCGGCACGGTCACCGCGTGGTGGCCATCAAAGAGCTGATGATCATCTTCGGCGGCGGCAACGAGGGGATCGTGGACGAGCTGCACGTCTACAACACAGGTGGGCGGGCGAGGGGAGGGGACGACGACGAACAAAAAGCAGCGGGAAGGCGCCATTTGCTGCCAGTGTCCAAGATGGCGGCCGGGCCATTGGCGCCCAACCGGCGGCGGGGACCCGTCCGACCGCCACCGGCCGCTTGCTTTGGGGCGACAGGCTGCCTCCTGGCCGGTGTCACCGCGCCCCCGGGGGCTCGGATCTCCCGGCCTGTTGTGTTGTGAGGGGGAGGGGAGGGGTCTAACGCCCGCCGGGGGGGAGGGTCCCGGCGGCGGGACGGTGCCGCAGACCCCGGGGCGGCCGTCCCCCCGCCGCCGACGCCGGTTGTCACTCATCCCTGGGGGTGGGTGGGTGTGTGTGTGTGGGGAGGGGGGTTGAAGTCACCGGCCGCCTCCCAAGTACATGGAGGAGGGGGGTGGGCTGCTGAGGTAAAGTCCAGTCCCGTTATCCTTGCCCCGCCGGCGGTGTAACGGGGATTCGGGTCAGCCCGCGGTGTGCACCGTCCCCGGGCCGTGTTTTTGTTGACGGTGGGCGGGGGGGAGGGCAGGGCAGGGCGAGGGCCGGGTCAGAGGAGGAGGTGGGGCCAGGGGTGGCCGGACCGCCGGGCGGCAGGGGGCGACCGCGGGCTCCCCTCCCTTGTTGACACTGGCGCGGGAACTGAGATCCACGTGATCACCCTCGCAGCCAATCAGCGCCTCCGCTGTGTCTGATCGCCCCCACTGTGTCCTTTCATTCTCCGCTGCTCGTTCTGCCAGTCCTGATGCCGGCTCTCTGCCCCAACCCGTTCCCCCCCCCCCCACCCCGCCCTCCGCCGATGCTGCTTCACCTCCAGCTATTTTTCGCTCCAGATTCCAGCATCTCTTGTGTCCCCATTGCTCTTTATCCCCCTGCCCCGGGTGATTACTGTTTCCCCTTCATACCTCACCACTTAGCCTGCCTCTGATCTATCCTCAGTCGCCCTTTCGTACCCAAGAGTTTAGCCTGGACTACGACCTCACGGTCTACCTTGTTGTGACCTTCACCTTATTGCACTGCACTTTCTCTGTAGCTGTGACACATTACTCTGTACTGTTATTGTTTTCACCTGTACTGCCTCAATGCACTCTGTACTAACTCAATATAACTGCACTGTGTAATGAATTGACCTGTACGAACGGTATGCAAGACAAGTTTTTCACTGTATCTCAGTACAAGTGACAATAACATACCAATACCAAATTGGTTTATCATTGTCACATGTACCAAGGTACAATGAAAAACTTTGCATGCTATCCACACAGCATTTCATCACATCAGTACTTTGAGATAGTACAAGCAAAAAGCAATAACAGAATGCAGAGTATAGTGTTACAGCTACAGAGAAAGTGCAGGGCGATGACAAGGTAGATTGAGTTCAAGAGTCCATCTCATCGTACAATAAGTCTGTTCAATAGTTTTATGACAGTGGGATAAAAGCTTAGAAGATAATTCCACTAGTTACCCTTTGTACCCCACTGTTTTTATATCCCGATGCTCAACTTTTATATCTTGATGCTCAACCTTCCATGTGATCACTCTCACTTCATTACCTTTGTAATATGCTGCTGAATTGTGTAATTTTTACCTTTACATTTTCCTAATGTTTTATTTAAGAGTGTCTGATCTGGCTCTTTTCTTTATAAATATGAATGATGGTATTTTTGTTAGAATTACTCTGGGTGATATTGGTCAGCATTTATGTCTATCCAAACTGATTGGATTGCTGGACAATTTTGGAGGATATTTAAGAGCCACTCACATTGCTATGGAATTGTAGTTATTTTAGAGATGGTAAGTATGGCACACTTCCTTTCCTGAAGGAAAAGTGCCATATTTACTATCTCTAAAATAACTACAATTATTCCAAATTTATTTAATTAATTGTGTTAACTTTAGAAAAGTCTTTGACGTTCTTAGTAATTTTACTAAGAATGATGTGATCTTTGCATCATTTGTTCAGGCCTCTTGGATTACCAATAACAGCCATGTGTCAGGTCAGCACACACTTGGTCTCCAGTCCATAATTTTTACCCCAACAATCCATGCGTGTACCTCTCTTTCCTTTTAAGAAAGTCCCTTAAATCTTTGACCAAACCTTCGGTCACCTGGATTTGCATCTCTATGTGGCTTGGTGTCCAATATTTGACTTTTGCACTTTTAAGTTCTGTGTGGGGTGTTTTACTGAATTTGAGGTCCCACATAAATGCAAGTTATTGTTGAAGATTTTGAAGGGGTTGGGGAGAGGGAAATTTTTCAAAATTTGTTTTGCTCTGCAGTAATCTCTGGGCATGTTTTTACTGGTTCTTGACCAAGTCTGTGTGCGCTTTTGAGTCATGATATTTTTTGTAATGAGAGTTGCAGCAAATCGTAGGTCTGTTTCAATCTTTCCTTTACATTTTTTTGATGTGCTTTAAACTCTGCTCCTTGGAGCCATTCCAGAAATGACACTTTGTGTAGGGCTCCCCCTGCTGTTCACATCTCTGTGAATGAAGTTTGCTATGCAAAACGCACTCTTAAACTGCTAATATTGGGGGAAAAGTCCTGATGCTTCACCTTCTAGATTTGCAGCAATTTTGTTTTTTAGCTTTTCAGTATTGGTGTTTTATTACACTTATGGTTAAGTGACTATTCTAATTTGGATGCAGTATGTTTTAAGTTCCAATTTTCTATTGGCTTTTTTGTACTATTTTCAAAAAATCTGCAATGAGTTGTATGGGAAAAAAAGTACATTTGATTTGATCTCTGTGAATGCAAGAACACTAGGTAAGTGACTTTTTAAGTGTTCATCTGTCATATAAACTTGATGTAAAAATATAAGTTGTAGTTAATTACACTTTAAACACTTCACCTACATATCTCACTCTTACAACTGGTATTATTTTCTATTTATTTTTTCCAGAATTAATTATTGTAAATATAATCTATGCTGTTCCAATTACTCTTGATTTTTGTCATGTCAAATGCATTGACTTGTTTCTGTGGATGCTGCTGTTTCCACAAAACTTGCACAATGGCCGTTTTTAATATGTGGTTCTATTTAGTGAATGTGCCAGAAGGATACCAGAAGTGAGCTTAATCCTCTAGTTCCTTTTTAGATAATTAGGTCAAATACAAGACAAATAGGCACTGAAACTCAAGATGACTCCCCAAGCCTGTCACCCTGAGGCTAATTGTGGTGCGCCAAATGTTCAGAACTGAACAGGGATTATGCCGTTGTAATTTATAAGACATGTTTGTTCTCAGCAATACATTTACCCAGTGAACTTAATGGGGCATTTGGAATAAAATTAATTGAAGCAGCTTTGATATTATGGGTGTCTAAATAACACTCAATGGGATAGAGATTTGGTACCATTCTTTGACTGGAATTTATAGATAGAATTTTTGCATTGGCAAAATTCTAATGGTACAAGTTAAAAACACAATGATGAAATAATATAATCTGATTTGTAGCAATGTTCTGGTTGGCAATATGGTATTTTGGGGCAAAATCGAGTGATGTGGAAATACAAAATTACAAAAAACAGATTGACTTCAGAAATGTTTTAGTAATGGTGTTTTGGTTCCTGTGCAGTGTGGGTGACTGGGACACATTATAAAGCACTGGAATCAATGTACATGTTTTTTCTACGAAATTTCTGACCTAAAGGAAACTTTTTTCTAAAAAGATTAATTTTCACTTTAGGAAATCTATTTTTCATAATTCCCAATATTAGCCTGCTCAAAGATCTATCTAACCCTTCCTTCCCACATAGCCCTCCATTTTTCTATCATTCATGTGCCTATCTATGAGTCTCTTAAATGTCCCTAATATATCTTCCTTCACCACCTCTGCTGGCAGCGCATTCCACGCACCCACCACTCTGTGTTTTTAAAAAAAAATAAAACTTGCCTCTGACATCCCCCATACCCCCCTCCAATCACCTTAAAATTATGCCCTCTTGTGTTAGCCATTTCTGCCCGGGGGGGGAAATGTCTCTGACTGTCCACTTGAACTATGCGTCTTATCTTGTACACCTCTATCAAGTCACCTCTCATCCCCCTTCGCTCCAAAGAGAAAAGCCCTAGCTCGCTCAACCTATCCTCATAAGACATGCTCTCCGATCCAGGTAACATTCTAGTAAATCTCCTCTGCACCCTCTCTAAAGCTTCCACATCCTTCCTATAATAGGGCGAGCAGAACTGAACACAATACTCCAAGTGTGGTCCAACCAGAGTTCTGTAGAGCTACAACATCATCTCGTGGCTCTTGAACTCAATACCACGACTAATGAAGGTCAACACACCATACACCTTCTTAACAACCCTATCGATCAGCGTGGCAACCTTGAGGGATCTATGGACGTGGACCCCAAGATCCCTCTGTTCCTCCACACTGCTAAGAGTCCTGCCATTGACCTTGTATTCTGCTTTCAAATTCGATCTCCCGAAGTGTATCACTTCACACTTTTCTGGGTTGAACTCCATCTGCCACTGCCACGTTCATGGTGTACTTTGAGGAAAATAAATAAATCAGCCATGATCGAGTGGCACAGCAGACTTGATGGGCTGAATGGCATAATTCTGCTCCTGTCTTATGGTCTCAAGAGTGCTTGAAGATGAAGACTTGAACTATGGCACTAAACTCATGGTCTGCAGGGCAGTGGTGATACTTGTCTGCCATAAGCTTCAAAAATATGGATTACCTATGGCAGGCCCCTCAAGCCTGGGAGAGATGCAATAAAACTGATAACCCATTGTCTGACATTCGGAAATCCCAGTAGTTCAGCATTTGCTTCACTAGGTGATGTTTCCCGTGCTCCCTTCCCATTCACCACGTTCCCAGTTCCTGCACTATAATAAGTAGTCCGGCAAATCTAGTCTGGCAACACCAAAGTCCTGAATGTGCCAGATCACTGTACCACCACTGTTGTCTTCTCTAAATCCTCTGGCAGGATAAGTAAGCCAACATCAGGGTCTTCTGGCGCACATCAGGTGGCACAGTAGTGTAGCGGTTAGCACGACATTATTACAGAGCCAGCGATCAGGGTTTGATTCCCGTCGCTGTCCGTAAGGAGCTTGTATGTTCTTCCATGTCTGCGTGGGTTTCCTCCGGGTGCTCCAGTTTCCTCCCACATTGCAAAGACGTACGGGTAGGTTAATTTGGGTTTAAAATGGGCGGCATGGACTTGTTGGGCCGGAAGGGCCTGTTACCACGCTGTAAATAAAATTTAAAATTTAAAAAATTTAAAAATTTAAATTCTTCCAAGTCAACGCATCTGATATTGAGGCCCTAATTATACTTGGTCACCTCCAATAGGAGGCCCTGCCTTTTTCATGCCCAGCACCAGTTTCCTGATACACTCTATTCCAAACTCTGTCACAGCAAAGATTACTGGGTGGGCAAAGGAAATGATTCAAGGATATTCTCTAAGCCTCCTTGAAAATATGTAACATCCTCATTGACGTGTGAGAATCACGACTGATCAAAATGGAGAAGGAGCATTTGGGGTAGCATTGAGTCTATTTTGTCAGGACCATGCAGAAGCCTAACATCAGTGGCAGAAGGAGCACACCTCTTCACAAATTATCTAACCATCTACCCATCCTGTCAAGCAATTCCTGTTGCAGCTGAGGCAAGGTCTGCAGGTTATACATTGGCCTTATTAGGCACCTCAGAACCCACGAAACCAGAATGGAAGCAAGTCCTCTTCAACCCTGAGGAAATGCCTAAGAGGAAGAAGAAAAGGCAGCATTCGTTGTAGGCCCATTTATGATGAAAAGCATTTGTTTAATGCAGTAAAGGAATTTCATTGCACCCTGGTGTATATGACAATGGACAAATCTAATCAAAAGTTTAAAATGTTGATTTTCTGTTGCCAAGTTCAGTGTATGTTTCCTGTTGAAAGTTTTGCACGACTTCAAACATTTGTCCCAACGGTGGTAACTTCTAAGCCTGATTTAATGACAGTTCACTTGTTTAACAATGGAAATGTTGATATCCTTAGAAAAAGAATGTTAAAGAGTAAAACTGTATTAAATGTGAATGGCAACACATATATTTGTTCCATGATGTGGTTTTACACAGTGCATTCAACTCTGTCTTCCTTTCTTCTATGAATATTTTATTACAGCTACAAACCAGTGGTTCATTCCTGCTGTTAGAGGGGATATCCCACCAGGCTGTGCAGCTTATGGTTTCATCTGCGATGGCACCAGGATTCTGGTATTTGGAGGAATGGTGGAGTATGGAAAGTATAGCAATGACCTGTATGAGCTGCAGGTGAGCATTGGTTTCGGCTGCATCATTTAAAATACAATTTTAAAATACAATATGGTGCCAGTATGACTTCTCAGAACCATTAATCTTTATTTTAGAAATATCTGAACTTCTCAGCTGACACTTTGATAAATTGGTTGAATTCTATTTTTGCATGTAAGATTTTTTTAATTGCCTAATTGTAAATCTTTGTTCAAGGCAAGTCGATGGGAATGGAAGAAACTGAAACCAAAACCACCCAAAAATGGTCCACAGCCCTGTCCCCGCCTTGGTCATACCTTGTGTCTGGTTGGTAATAAATGTTATTTATTTGGAGGTTTGGCGAATGATAGTGAAGACCCAAAGAATAATATTCCAAGGTACTCTTCAGTTTCTAATATGCTCTGAAATGTTTGAATATTTCAGTATTTGGGCACTGTAATGTTCCTTGGGTAAGGAAATCATTGGCAGTTGCACTATTTATCTTGGCTTTATTTCATCTAGATTTGTACTTGGGATAGGCAGACTTCTATTTTTATTTTTTAATAATTTGGACAGAACAAATCAGTTTCTTTTATATAAGACATTTATTTTGACTTTTATCAATTGCTATTTTCAGAATTGCACTCTAGAAGGGCCTGGTGGTAGTGTTTAATCAATGACAGTAAAATAAAAGCTTTGTATATCCTCCTGTCAAAATAAATTGTAATATAAATCTTGCCTGCTTTAAACCATCTTGTTACTTAGTCGGTTACTTGTAAGAGGGGAAAAAACAAGAACAGAGCCTTTTGGGCTATTTGTTCAATTTTTTAAAAAATTTTGTCTAATAGATTTATCAATGAATTTTGCTTTTAGCAATAGAAATATTTTTAGTTGATTTGTGAGTGAAGTAAAATAGATGTGTATTGAAGTTTACCAATTTAAAATGGCATCATGCCAAGAGGTATCTTTAAAGAGGTTTCTAGCAGGCTGTTGGTTAAGGGGGAACTACAGCCATTTATGGAATTCAGCATCCTGTAACTCTCACTATGAAATGGTTTACTTCCTTTTTTATCCATAAATGATAAGTATAATTTTCACTGGTGCAAAGAACATTGGTACAAGTTGTGCATGTGTTGCAGTTATTTTATTATACAGGAAAATGGGTTCTAAGGGGCACAAAGTTAACTGTTACTGTAAAGCACAGCAGGAACCAGGCTTTTGGATTATTTCCACACAAACAATGATATTGGTAGAATAACAAAATTAAGTTTAGCAACTTGTTACACTCACTGTATTAGCCTGAATCCATGCCTGTCACATAACTACTTTAATGTAGCAAATGTCCCAAAGTGGTACTCAAAGGGGGGAGAGAAAAGGTGAGTGGGGAAATGTGCACTGATCAAGTGTGAGGAAAAACTTGGGTAGGTGACTGAACAAAAAATTAAGAATTTCTGAAAAGACTTTCTTTACTACTGGCTCATTGTTGACAGGCCATAATTGAAAAAGGGGGCACACAGTATGTTGTAAGATTTGCTTTGAATACAGTCATTAGAATTCTTAATTTCTGTTTCACACTGAGTACATACTGCTCTCTCCAACTTTTTCTTGTATTTGAAGGTACTTGAATGACTTGTACACTGTGGAACTTAAAACTGGATCTGGCGTGGTAGGTTGGGACATTCCTGTTACACACGGTACTCCACCTCCTCCAAGGGAATCTCATACAGCGGTTGTTTATAAAGATTCAAAAAAACCAAAGATGATCATTTATGGAGGGATGAGTGGGTGCAGACTTGGTGACCTTTGGATATTGGATGTGGGTAAGTGTATGACAGACTTAAAAGAAAAACTTGCATTTCCGCAGCACATTTCACAACCTTGGAATGACCCAAATTGTTTTTGTATTGTTGATGCACTTATAATGTGTGGTCCTGGTTGTAACGTGGCCAAATTGCCAGTGTATTGCCCATAAGAAGTTCTGAGACTACAGTGTGACAGTATTTTTGGTGATTAGATTTTGGGAGGAATAAAGTTCCCCAGGACTGTGGGGTTGACTGTCCTGCTACTCTTTGAAGTGCAGCCACGGAGTTTTTATTTTCATCTTGCTGAGAGGCCAGGCAAGGCATTGTTTAATATCTCAGTCAAAAGATGACACCTCTGAGAGTGCAGCACTTCCTCAAGTACTGCACTTGAGTCACTGGGCTAGGGTTTAACCCTACAGCCTTTATGCAAAATGAAAGTACTGCCATCTGAGCCCTGGCTAGCTAATTGTTAACAAATTCCGAATGATCTTTGGGATATTTTATGTATTAACGGTGCTATAGAGCTCTGAGTGGTTATACATAAAATGCAGGAGTTACTTTAAAATCAGTATTTATCCTTAGAGGTGTGATGTTATTGCAGAAGTGTGTGATTTGGTAAAAAGGGAGGATGCCGCATCTTCTAACCCTTCAGTTCAAAACTTCTCTTGCATGCTGAAGTGACTTGCCAGCAAGAACAGTTGTAACCAGAATATCCAAATCAGTTAAGAAAAGAAAAATTAATGGGTAGATAGGCTGATATTCTAGGATGCCATTTGGAATAAAGGGTTATCTTCATGTAATGCTACTTTGCAAAACTTGTTAATATAGACTGTAAGCAGGGTATTTCATGGTCAGACATTTAACTGATACAGATATTGAAATTGCCATCTTGTGCTGAGAAGACTGTAATTTACAGCTTGAATTAGATATGTTCTCTAAATGATTACCCTTCTGCTCTGTTACCTAAACAGTGCTCTCAGCATTTGCTGTGCCACAGTAATGATTAATTCAATAAAATAGACTAGTCAACTCATTTGATAGTGAGCATGAAATTGAAATGCAAATCTGTGATTCTACATATAGATGCATATATGTATGTAACTGGCAGAGTGAATGAATAAATGGGGAAAACTATTGCAGAAGTAATGGGAAAACAAAAAACTGCATATGCTGGAAATTTGAAATAAAAACAAAAACTGCTGGAAACACTCAGCAGGTCAGGTAGCATTTCGGGTGAGTGACCTTTCATTTGGTAAAGACATTAACCTGAAATATTAGGCACAAAAAATTCTGCAGAGGCTGGAATCTGGAGCAATACACAAGAAAGTGCTGGAGGAACTCAGCAGGTCAGGCAGCTTCCACGGAGGGAAATAAACAGTCGACGTTTCGGGCCGAGACCCTTCATCAGGACTGGAAAGGAAGAGGGCAGAAGCCAGAATAAGAAGGTAGGGGGGGAGGGGAAGGAGCGCACACAGGCAGGTGATAGGTGAGTCCAGGTGAGGGGGGATGGTAGATGGGAGGGGGAGAAGATGTAATTAGCTGAGAGGTGATGGGTAGAAGAGGCAAAGGGCTGAAGAAGGAGGAATCTGGTAAGAGAGGTCAATGGACCATGAAATAGAGGAGGGAGGAGAGGAGTTGTGCAGGTCATCAAGGTGGGGGAAGGGAGCCACAAGAATAAGGGAAGACGAAGAAGTGGGGGAATTAAGTCTCTTTCTTTCCATTTACTCCATAATAAGATGTTATTATCTGTTAAAGATGTATTAGTCCCTGACACCACCAGTAGGAGTGACCACCACACAGTCCTTTATAGAGACAGTTCCTTCCACGATCACCTTATGTTGCTTATGGTATTTGCAGTGTGGTAAATGGAATTGAGTCTAACATCTCAAAGGTGGATGTTCCTGAGGTGCTGTGAACCTTCGGCATCATTAGGATTGCATTCCAATACAATCTGTAACCTCAGGAACTTCGTATCTTTCTACCATTATAATCAAGCCAGAAGGCCATTTAGTTCACCCCACCTATCGCTACCTTTAATGGACTCTGTCCTGCTCCCTATTTCCCTTCAGAATGTCTAAGCAAGTCACTAGCCTTGACTGAAACTTGCCTCTCAAATAATCCTTAAGAAATCCTCCCCATATGGGTATGCTTTCTTGGTGGTTATATCATCCAAGCCCCGTTTAATGTCTACCTCTACCTTTCTGGCACCTTTTAAGCATCTCACATTGAGCTATATCCTGCCTCTCCCCTCACCACCCCCCTCCCTCTCCCAACTTCTGTCCAGCGTTTCTGTGGTTGAACTCTGAATCTGCACTTCTTCCATGTTTTTCTTTCTCTCACATTCCCAGTGCCCCCTCAGGGAACCATCTCTGTAAACTGTTCATCTCTTTCCAAACTGCTGTCATAATCCCCATCTCAAACAAAAAGTGCTTTTCAAACTTCTGTTTGTAGTAATTGTTGATTCACTTCCATTCTCCCTTGCCTCTCAAATCCTTAAATGTGTAGTTGCCTCCCAGTCCATGCCCATCTTGCCATAACTATGTTTGAATCTCTTGTCAGGTTTCTCCTCATTTTGCAGCACTTGAGAACCCTTAACTGGGGTCAAAATGACATCCTTTGCAATTGATCTCTGTGCATTGTCGCACTCCATACCTTGGTTTTGGAACTAGGGCTCAGCCATTACCCTGAGGAACTCCTGCAGAAATGTCCTTTCTCTTCAGTGGAATTGCCCTGGCTGAGTTGTGGTCAGAATATATCCAGTACAGTTTTTTTTTCATCCTGAACCATTAGCTCCAGGTTTCTCCAAATTGTCTTGATTTCAGCTTTATCTCTCCGGCACCTATCTAGGTTCTACCTTGGTGTTTTATTCGAACTTCTGATCCCCATGTCCAGTTCTGCACTTCCATGACGTAACCCCTCTTCATTCTTGTATCTGCGTATTTGCTTTAGGCATCTCCTGGTAACTAATCTGTTAGGCCTCTTGTGTGCTACCTTCTATAAACATAGCTCATTCAAAATTCTGCTGCTCGCGTTCAATTCCGACTGCTGTCTGTAAGGAGTTTGTACGTTCTCCTCGTGTCTGCTTGGGTTTCCTCCGGGTGCTCCGGTTTCCTCCCACATTCCAAAGACGTACAGTTTAGGAAGTTGTGGGCGTGCTATGTTGGCGCCAGAAGCGTGGCGTCACTTGGGGCTGCCGCCAGAACACTTTATGCAAAAGGTGTATTTCACTGTGTGTTTCAATGTACATGTGACTAATAAAGACAGCTAATCTAATCACCCACTGCCCATATTCTCTTCCATCATTTAAAATTCTTAGATATAATCCCTTCATGCCTAACTTTCTTTTCTGGTCCTGCTTCTTGGTCTCTCTCCAACTCTGGTTTTGTATATACTTTCATTTTGGTGGCCATTCACTGCCTCAACCTTGTGTTTTGCAAGGTTTTAGTTAGCATTCCTAATCTTTCCACACTTTGATCTCATTCATTTTTATGGGATGCATCATTGCCCATCTTTCTATATTAAAGGCTGCTGTAGTAGTGGCTCATCATTTTGATGAATTGCAGACAGTTGTATACAGAAATGCATAAACTGTTAAAATGGATATCTTCCCCATGAAAGATTTTGATAGAATATATACAGAGTAAATATTTCCATTTGTGAGGAAGAGCAGAACTAGATGCCATCAATATAAGATATTTGCTATGAAATAAAATGGAATATTCTGGATTAATGTTTTTATCCAAAAATTGGGAAAATGTGTAACTCATTGTCACAGGTAGTTGAGGTGTAGATGCATTTTAAGGGGAGGCTGGAACATCATACAAGGAAGAAGGGAATAAAAGGTTCTGTTGATAGGTTTAAGTGAGGGGGCTCAAGTGGGCCATAAGTGTGGACTGGTTGAGCTGCGCGGCCTGCTTCTGCGTCGCGTACCTTATAACCCTATGTAATTTGCCTCTAACTATGGCAAAGATGTAAAGCTGATGTCATCAGGAAATAGAATTTAATGATGTACTCTTTATTGGGAACTGGGTACAAAAACACACTGCTTTTCGGCTGTCTGTTACTTGGCCAATGGGTACAGATCTAATATGGGCAAATGGGATTAATGTAGATGGTCGTAAAAGTTGGTATGGACATGATGGGCCATAAGGCCTGTCTCTGTGCTGTACAACTGACTCTATTACTAAGCTACAAACTATTTACAGAAAAATATTAAGTACGTTTTCCTCTGCTTACAGAAAGCTTGGTTTGGACAAAGCCAGTAACCAAGGGTTCAACACCGCTCCCTCGGAGTTTGCATTCTGCTACTGTCATCGGGAATAAGTAAGTGCTCTAAAATAATTGGAGGATTATCCTAAGAATTCAATAATATAGAGGTTGGAAAGGTGTAGGGGTGAGCGAGGACTAAGTTCTGTTTTTTACCATGATAGCAAATTACTATAATCTTTCCTGTGGAGAGTCAGGTATAATTGTATAATCTAAATAGCTACTTGTGCTAGGGTGGGAGAGAAATTTTTATTAAAAGCATGTGCTAATCCACCATTTCATGGAAATGGTACAGTAGAGATGAGTATTGTGAATGGTATGTACTCTTAGGTGATTTACTGGTATATTAGTTGTTTATAAAACACTTTTACAAATAAATAATTATACATCCAATGATTAAATACTGAAAGAGATCTTTCTTGCCACTGTAAGTCTCCAGAAAGTATTTGTTTCCGGATGGAAAATTATCAAAGAGATGAAAAAGAGGTACTTAAAGTAACTTGAAGCCACATTGGTCTTGCTGGAGGAAATGCGCTGCTGCCCAAATTTAATATTCAACCGACCATAACATAACATGTTAACTAACTGTAACATTGTAAATTCAGAGTATTTATAAACTTGTTTACAAATACACTCATCATAGTATGTGTCCTTATTAGTAGATTAAAAGTACTTGGTTGTAGTGAAGTTCTTAAATTCTTCATTATCATGAAACGGGTCTGAGGTTTCAGCAGTGGAGAACATGATGTATAACTGCAGATACTGATTGGCTTTGGATGTGAGACTTCTGGGCACTAGTATCTCAACTTGTCTTTGCATCATTTGGAGTATGATTTTGTAATCCATTCAAGGGTTTGGGTCCAGTCAGCAGCTACTTAATAGCTGTTTCAAATCAACTGGATTTGTTTTTTTAGTGACCCTTTTAATAAGTGACGGCACAGTGGCCCAACGGCTCCAGCGACCTGGGTTCAGTCCTCGCCTCCAGTGCCGTCTGCTTGGGGATTGCACGTTCTCCCTGTGACTGCATTGGTTTCCTGGGGGTGCTCTGCTTTCCTCCCACATCCCAAAAATACGTGGGTCAGTTGGTTAATTGGCCACTCAATTGCCCCTAGTGTGTCAGTGAGTGGTAGAATCTGGGAGGAATTGATGGGAATGTGGGAAGAATAAAATGGGTTGGGCTAGGATTAGTGTATAGATGGGTGCTTGATGGTCGGCAAGGACTCAGTGGGCTGAGGAGCTCTTTCCATGCTGTATCTCTCTGACTCTTCGAAGTTCCTGATCATACATTTTAAAATAAAAAAAGTTAGAGCAACATTATTAAGGAGGCTAAGCTTGAAAATAAAAGTGATTTAGTATGTTTTCTAATATTTGCCTAATATTTTAACACTTTATATTAATTTTTTATTATTAAAATGTAATCGCTGTTTAGCATCTCATCTGTTATGTAACACATTTCCAAGTTAGGTGCTAGAAATTTGTTATCAGTGGTCCTTTCAGTTTCCATAAACTATTATCTGTATTTGTCGCTTTGATAATTACATTCATTTAAATCTTTTTTATTAATTAGAAGGTCAATTTTCCAAATTATTGTGTTTCTTCCCATTCATTTCTGAATGAGGGATATGCTTTTTGGATGTGCATTTTTGCAGTCGTTGCTGTAAATTTCCGAACACTCCAAATTCATCATGGTTTGGATAATTGACATTCTCTTGTATTTAAGCAGCATGAGCCATTACTGATTGTGTTTCCCTTGTTAAGTCCAATATATCTGTTTTAAATACAAATGCACAGTTTTGTTGTAAATGGTTTTCAGCACAACCTGTTTTTTTTTGTCTGTACTTATTTTTCTTTAGAATGTATGTCTTTGGTGGCTGGGTACCACTTGTGATGGATGATGTGAAAGTTGCCACTCATGAAAAGGAATGGAAGTGCACAAATACACTTGCTTACTTACATTTAGGTCAGTCTCTTGAGTTTCCTGCTTAAGTGACTAATGGGTATGGAATCAAACCACATTTTCCCCTCTTGTTAACTCCAAGGATTGTCTACAGATCGCCGCGCAAAATTATATATTTCCCTGTTTCCATTCTTTTGTGTAGTTACAAATCATGTTAGGTGTCACTTGTTGCGCAGTCATCAGCACTCTTGGTCTGAGTCAGAAGGTTGTGGGTTCGAGTTCCACTCCAGGGACCGGAACACAATCTCAGCTGGCACACCAGTGCAATGTCAGTGGTGCTGTCTTTTGCATGAGACTTTAAACTGAAGCCTCACGAAAATTTTCATCTGGCCAGACATAATGACCAGTACATTCCAGAAGTAAATTTTAAACTATGGGTCATTGACCTGAAATGTTGATTCTGTTTCTCTCACCAAGGGTGCTGCCTGACCTGTTGAGTTCTTCCTGCATTACTAGTATCTGCAGTTTTGTTTTTTGGCTCCAATTCAAATCATTTGCTTGCTTACTCCAAGTTCATACAATAATGTATGCATTTTTGAGGAGATGTCTTCATAATTGTTCATTTCCTTGATATCTACATTTGTATTGATTATTTTCTAATTAGTTTTCTTGACTTATTTTACTTCATTCATCTACCGTGGCCACAGACATATCAATTGCAGACCTGTGACATTGAATATTTACAATAAATATTCAATCAGTCCAAATCAACCTGATTATTATTGCACTAAAGCTATTCTCATGTTTATATCTGTTTATAAGCCAAGTGGTTTGTGACCCAGTTGATTAGTGCATCAAGATGCAGGCAGAAGATTTTTCATATTTTAGGGGAAATTGGCTTAATATAGTTGCAAACCTCAATCATAAATGTGTTGTCATTTTGTAAATGATTTATTTATTACGATTTGAACAATCTGTTCCCCATTTTGTTAAATTTGGCTGCTTCATGCATACTATCCAGGAGCCAATTGTTTGTAGTATGAACAACATCTAATTGCAATGATTTAAAATTCAGAACTATTTCTGATAGTGTAACTCCTATGAATAAAGTTATCTGATTGAAATTAACTAGTTTTTTATTTTAAACAAAAGTGCTATGCCACAATGTGTATTCAATAATATATGGTATTCATGTACACTGGTGTAATTTAGAAGTGAGAAAACTGTCCCCTTTTGTTTAAAAGGTTAAATGTTTTGTTGAAAATATAAATAATTGGAGATGTTCACTGTGTTAAATAGTGAAATATATCATTTGAAAATAACTTAGAACTGGACTGTCATCCAGTTTAATTTGTAGCCTTATTTCAGCAATACTGAGTTATGCCAAAATTTCACAATATTAGGTTGCTTTGTTGTTCATACTTAAGTTGTAATTCTCTTTTTTTAAGAATTGCTTTGACAAAATTAATTAAGTTAGTGCTATATTTCTAACAGATGGCAATATCTGGACACCTGTAGTCTCAGACACATTGGAGGACAATGTTCCAAGGGCTAGAGCTGGCCACTGTGCTGTGGCTATTCACACTCGTCTTTATATTTGGAGTGGAAGAGATGGCTACCGGAAGGCTTGGAACAATCAAGTCTGCTGCAAAGATCTTTGGTATTTGGAAACTGGTGGGTGGTACATAGTCCTTTAGTCCAAGTTTAGTTTTAAGGATAAAAGATTGTTTTGTGCTTAATATCAATTTAAAATTACCCTGAAGTAAATGATGATAAAAGGGTGAGTTCAACTAATAAAAGGGAAACATAATAATGGGATAATGTCAGGAAATTCTTCACACAAAAAATGTTGAACCCATGGAATGGACGTACTTAATGAGTTGTGGAGGCATCCATCCTGGAATCATTCACGACTACCGGGTGCTGGGTGGGATGGGACCACACACTTCTGGATGGATTTGTTTTCTGTGCAGCTGTTGTATTTGTATCTAGTTCAGCTCTTTGGTCTCTTTATTTTCGTCCATAAATATAACAAGAGGCTGGAATTTAAAATGACATGTCTGGAAAAAAAACTATTGGTGGAAGTTGAAAATTGTGCAAGAGTTCAGACCTAAACTGCAAACTAAAGAATTTTCTTGTCGTTTGTGTGGTCTTTTCCTCAACAGTTTAGGAGAAAGTGAACCTAAGAAATTGAAGCAGAAGCAGGCTATTCAGCTCTTGTGCCTGCTCTGCCATTCAGTAAAGAGTACGTTCATCTTTTGTCTCAGCGTCACTTTCATGCATTAACACTTTTCTGATCCCATTAATATCAAAAAAAAATTCGATCTCTGTCTTGAATACACTCAGTGACTGAGTCTTCATAGCTGTCTTCAGTAGTGAATTCCAGAGATTTTACGATCCTCTGAGTGAAGACACCTTTCGTCGTTGTCCTAGATGGCTATCGTGTTATTTTGAAACTGACCCCTTATTTTAGACATCCCCTGTCCTGGAATTCATCAACTCTGAATTTTTTATGTTTCAATGAGATCACCTCTCATTCTTATAAAGTTAAGAGTTTGACTGGTCTAGTTTGCTTAATCTTTCCTCGCACCACAACACCTTTTAACCTGTCATCCTCTTCATCCCAAAAATAAATCTGGTGATCTTGACTTGTGCTCCCTCCTTTGATCTCCCTACCTAAAGGAGGAGATATTTGCAGACTCATACACAATATTCTAGATGCAGTTTCACCAGGGTTCTTTATAACTGGAACAAGATGTCTGCACACTTGAACTCAAATCGTCCTGCAGTAAAGGCCAACACATCCTTTGCCTTCTCATCTGCCTGCTGAACTTGCTAACATGCACAACTTCATGTACAAGAATACCCAGCTTGCTCTGAAAACCGGCACTTTTCAATCTCTCACTATTTTTAAAAAAAACACTCTGCATTTTTGTTTTTTTCCTCTACCAGAGTTAAAGATCTCACACTTCACACACATATATTTCATCTGCCATATCTTGCATGTTTACTTAGCCTGTCTTCATCCTTTGAAGCCTGCTGCATCATCCTCCCAGCCCACACTGCTTCCAAACCTTACATCATCAGCAGACTTGGATCTCTTGCACTTGGTCCCCTCATCTCCCTCATCTAAATCATGTGAATGTGTGGGATCCCAGTACCAGTACCAGCCCCAGCAGCACCGCACTAATGACAGCAACCCAACCCCTACTGCTTCCTGTCTGTTAATCAATTCTCAACCTATGCTAATATGTTACCCTCATTGACATCCACGCTAATTTTGTTTAATGGTCTCTGTGGCATCTTACTGAAGGCCTTCTGAAAGTCCAAATACAACTGGTTTGTCCTTGGTTATTCTGCTAGGTACAATATCAAAATTCCCAACCAATTTGTCAAGCATAGTCATATAGCAGAGAAACAGGCCCTTCAGCCCACCACGTCCATGCCATCCATTTTGCCTATCTACACTAATCCCATTTGCCTGTACTAGGTCTGTATCCTTCTATATCTTGCCTATTTAAGTGCCTGTCTAAATGTCTCTTGAACATGGTGATTGTATCTGACTCCTCCCCTTCTGGCAGCAAGTTGCAGCTATCAACCACTTTCAGTGTGGGGAAAACTTTCTCCTCTCCTCCTCTAAGCCTACTTCCTCTCGCCTTAGACCTTGTCAAATGAATTTCTCCAGTAATAAGTTTTAGCTAATGCTAGTTTCTTTGTGCTCCTCATTTACTCTATACCTGTAGCCCTTCACAGTCACAAAATATTTGTTTCATTCTCTGTTGTTTTCTTACTCCCCAGTATAGTTTCTCCCTTCTTAGTCTAAGGGACCCATCTAGTCTGCTAATCTTTTCCTTATGACATATCTATAGAAACTTGTACAGTATATTTTTATGCCACCTACTGCCATATTCTACTTTCTTTTTCTTTAGCAGTGCTTCTGTCCACCTTTACTGTATGCTGGTGTTCTCAAACTTGATGCTTTTTATTTGACAAAATTATAACCTTTTCCTTTGATCTAATCCTATCTTTAACTTGAAAGCCGTTGTTGGACCATTTCTCCTGTTGGATTTATTTTGCCTGAGTAAACTATGTATTCATACTTTAAATGTTAGCCATTGCTGGTTTATTGTAATACCCTTTTAATAAAGTTTCTTAATCTGCTATAGCCAACTTGTGGCTCATGACCTGGTAGTTTGCTTTATTCAGATTTAATACTCTTGTTTCAGACTGAAAACCCAATTTTATATCAAATTCTATTATATTATGATCAGTGTTATCCAAAGGACCTTTAACTACCAGACCTTTCTCATTACAGAATACCAGATCTAAAATAGCATGCTCCCTTGTAACTGAGGACAATAGATTTACTTGTACATTTCCTTTGGGAGTTGTTTTTGAGAATAGAAGCTTAAGATGTTGGATATTTGGGAGGAAAGGTGTGAAAAGGGAAAGATTATAATATATTTTTCCTAAATTTAATTTAAACAGTTTTCTTTGTCTTTAGAAAAGCCCCCTGCTCCTACTCGCGTGCAGTTGGTTAGAGCCAGTACAAATTCCCTTGAAGTGTGTTGGGGTGCTGTTCCAACAGCAGATGCCTACCTTCTTCAGCTGCAGAAGTATGATATGCCACCAACAACTGCCACCACCACCATGGCATCCCCGTCATTAAGCAACACTTCACTGCCACAGAAGGTTCCGTGCAGCCCTATTTCTCCTACGCCTGCTTCTCCCGTCACACCACAGCCAGTTCCTAAAGTAGTTTCTTCCACTGGTGTGCTGGCTCCTGGATTGACAAGTAAGCCACAGTATTTTTTGTAATAATTATCCCTTATTTCTTACTTAAAAGGTTTGGCTTCCTGTGACGTGTCCAGAATTTCTACGCCAGAATATTTATAAAGGTTTATGTTAATAAATGTAAGAATTGCGTAAGAATATTTCTCCCTTTTAGGCAAGTTTTCTTTTAGTGTGGCTGCTTTTGAGAACTCTGCATTTAATTGCACTTCAACTATAAATTTGGGGTAAATTTACTCCTTTTTGTGTTATACCCAGGTTACAATAAATTGAGGTGAGTGTTCACAGCCAGGCAATCATTACTTCACCAGCATAGCTCTGTAGACTGCCACTGTGAAGTGCACAATCGCAACTTCATTTTACTACTTCTCTTCTGCTCCTGTTTCAGTAACTAACCAAAGCTCCCATCTAGGAGACAGAATAGCCAGACAGAAGCTTTAAACTAATTAGGTCAGGATTTGTGGTCAAGAGTCTCTATCAGTGGCACTTGTGGCTTTCACCACTGATACTTGGCAAACCCTGATGGAACTCAACAGTAAAGAATAGCTTGTGTATTCGACCTGCACAACTTGTTTATTTGAAGAAACACTGTATTTTGATTTGTAGAAGATTTTGATTTTATCATGGCTATTGCAAAGGTTAGAGCTCGTGTTGAGATATGGAAAAGATTGCTTTTCATTTGCTTAAGACCAAGCCTTTATTTAAATGGTGAAAGATTGCAGCACGCTGTTGTGCAGAGGGACTTGGGAGTGCTTATGCATGAATCGCAAAAGGTTGGTTTGCAGGTGCAACAGGTTATCAAGAAGGCAAATGGAATGTTGGCCTTCATTGCTACAGGGATTGAATTTAAGAGCAGGGAGGTTACGCTGCAACTGAACAGGGTACTGGTGAGGCTGCACCTGGAGTACTGCGTGCAGTTCTGGTCTCCTTACTTGAGGAAGGATGTACTGGCTTTGGAGGCGATGCAGAGGAGGTTCACCAGGTTGATTCCAGAGCTGAGGGGGTTTGCCTATGAGGAGAGATTGAGTCGCCTGGGACTATACTCACTGGAATTCAGAAGAATGAGAGGGGATCTTATAGAAACATATAAAACTATGAAAAGGATAGACAAGAAAGAGGCAGGAAAGTTGTTTCTACTGGTAGGTGAGACTAGAACTAGGGGACATGGCCTCAAGATTTGGGGGGATGGATTTGGGATGGAGATCAGGAGAAACAGCTTTTCCCAGAGAGGAGTGAATCTGTGGGATTCTCTGCCCAGGGAAGCAGTAGAAGCTACCTCATTAAATATATTTAAGACAGATTTTTGCATAGTAGAGGAATTGAGGGTTATGGCGAAAAGGCAGGTAAGTGGAGCTGAATCCACAGCCAGATCAGCCATGATCTTACTGAATGGTGGAATAGGCTTGATAGGCCAGATGGCCTTCTCCTGCTCCTATTTCTTATGTTTCTTGAATGAATTGAGAAAAGTTAAGTTTGTTTATTTTTACCAATAGGTCTTTAAGGGATAACTCTTGAGAGATCTTTAAGATGATGAGAAAGTTTGCTAATAGTCACAGAAGATGAGAAACCAGAATGGGGAGGCATAAAGGGAAGATGGTCGAGTCAAGTAGAGTTTACTGTCATCTGCACAAGTACACGTATGCACAGGTGCAGTGGAAAACTTACTTGCAGCGGCATCAGATAAGCAGCATTCACAAGAAAAACAAATATAAATTATACACAATTTTTTACAAGAGAGAATACAATTAGAACCAAAAAAAACCAAAGTCCATTTTAGTGCAAAGTGATCATAGTGCTGCTAAGCTGTAGTGATTAGGGTTTTGCTGGTTGGTTCAAGAACTGAATGGTTGAAGGGTCACCAACAAATCCAGTAGGGAATTCGGGAGAACTTGATTAAAATGTGATGAGCTTTTAGTGCATTTAAGGGGAAACTAGATGGATAAGTGAGGAGAAAAGTAAATGTTAATGGAGTTGGATAAAGCTGTTGTGGAGGATTAAAGTTAGCATGGAGCCAGTTGACTGAATTACCTATTTCTGTGTTGTGCATACTTTATAATTCTGCAGAATGCTGGAACTATAGATCATGGGAGAAATTTAAATTACTGTGTGCTTTCAGCTGCTAAAAACACCCAATTTAAATTTTCATTATAAAAATAATATATTTATCTTGCAATGCTTTTTTTAATATTAGTCTACTCTTAATTCAAATGATATGTTAATTTGAATTATAATTGTACAGAAATGTTTCCTGTTTAACATGAATAGTTGGATAATTCAAACTTTTTGAGCAAAAATAGATTTTAATGTAACAGTTTAATAGTGTTAGTTTTAAAGTGGTCCATTTTGGAGTATTAACTCTGATGTAATTTGGATATAAATTGAAGCTACTAATAACTGAATGAAGATTGCAGGTAAGTTTGCAGTAGCCCAAGGACAAGTTTTCAATAGAAACACAAGAATTTACAGGCCATTTGGGTCAACTGATCCATGCTGGTGTCAATGCTGCATGTGAACCTCCTCCAATCCCTGCAACTCTGCTTTATCTTCCTTAATTTTACTGTTACAGCATTCCTCACTAATCAACATACATTATTTGGAGGAATACTCTGTTTTCAGGTTGTGACTGTGGTTTGTTTAGCCAGTACAGCATTTTGAATATTTCTGTTTTGTGTTCTGCAAAGGCACAGTGACTGCAGTGCAAGTCCCTGCCACCCAGGCAACTGGAATGACTTCAGCAACCACTCATCTGGTCACAGTCTCCCAACAAGCTGTGCAGACAGTCAAAGCTGCAGTCTCTTCCTTGCCTGCTGGAGTCCGTCTAGTTGTCCCTGCTCAGAGCACCACCAATGCTGTTCCCTCTGTAGTAAATGTGAGTCTCTTTTGTATTCTATTTACTAATTAACTTTATGCCTCATGGAAAAGAATAATATGCACAGGAAGTGTCTGTTATATAGTGGAGAACAACATCCTGTGTTTTCTTTCTTCCTTCATATTTTTGGATCATAGGTATTGTTGGCAAGGACAAAATTTATTTTCCATCTCTAATTACCTTTGAGAAGGAGGTGATGAGCCTGCTTCAACCACTGCAGTTGCTCTGCCATGGTTGCTACCACAGTGATAATGGGTAGGGAAGATGGAATATGACTTGGGGACCTGGTATTTTCATGTGTCTGCTGCCCTCCTCTTTGGAGGTAGAGGTCCCAGGTTTGTTGGGGTGCTGTTGGAGCAGCCAAAGCAAGTAATAGCGATGCATTTATAGATGGTAAACCCTGCGGCCATAGTGTGCCGATGGTGGAGAGCACAGCTGTTTGGGAGTTGGTTTGCCAACCATGTTAGAGATTTAACTGTGGTGATTAATTTATCACACCAGAGTGGAGAAATGAATTTCTGGGGAAGTGCAAGGGCAAACTTGATCTCCAGAAAAGTTTCACTACCCTTTATAGTTAAACCAATAAATGATCACTTAGTTATTGAACAGAGGAATAGTTTCCCAAAATATACAGTTATGAAACCATGCCTTTTAAATAAAAATACAAACACTAAAGGAGAGAACTTTATCTTTGGATCAGGGAACCAAAGCAAATATGAACACTGTACTCAATTTCCAAAATTCAATTCCATTAACTTCTAGAACTGAATTTTAGAAGCTGTGTACAACACACAGATGATAATGTGTTCCACGTTTAGTGCTAATGATTAGAGAATGAATTTCTGGATGAAGAGGTATAAGACTATTTCAGTGTTCATAGAGTGTGGACCATATTTCTTGCACTTAATTACTAAACAAGCTGATCAATTTGCGACAACAACTTGAAGAAATGGGTCTGAAAGGACATGTGTGAAATTAAAGGCTGACTGCTTTTGTTTGGAGATTTTAGATGGTATTGAACCACTCAGCTTTTTCACAGTCAATCAGATGAAATCTTATTTTATAATAGAGTAATACTGCCAAGTATTATTTGGTCTGTCATTCTCATGTCATAACATCTAATGCCTAGAAATTGGATCATTTGCACCTGTTTTGTTTTGTACAAATGATAATGAGAAAACTGATTTAACCTAGAATAGATTGCACTAGCAATCATTTCTGGGTGAAATCCTGATCTCAAAATCGGACCAGTCACTTAAGAGCATTATTAGTGTTAATTCATCAGACATTTTCTTGATATTGGGCACATATCAAATGGCTGCATTATTTATGCATTGCCTGTTTCCCCCTTACCAATATTAATTGAAACATGATTATAATTGGACAGCCACAGTATAACCAGGAGTACATGGCATTATTTTAGTTTTTGGTATTTTAAAGGGCACTGTGCTGACTTTAAGGATATGTAATTCGGCATCTTCATAACTGACCACAGGTACTCAAACATCCTGAAGTCCAAAGTGTACTTCAACTGACAGGAGTATTATTTCCAGTGTTTGGTGGCTGGAATATTTATGCAATGGGTGCCTCAGAGGTGACACCACTGGCACCAGTCTTATTACTAAAAACACTAAGCCCATGCCTGGTCACCTCAGGCTAGTTTAGGGGCCTTAGGGCAGGAGGCAAACAGTTGCCCATCAGTGAAGAACCTACTGGCACAAAGTCATCAAAAAGACCACATCTATCTAGATTTCTGTCTGTCTGTCTTTAAACACCCTATTTGCAGGCTGCTTTTGCATTGAGGTTTGTGAAATGTTGACCAGGCCAGACCATATGGCAATAATGCCAGACCAGGCAGATTTTTGCCTGGTCTGCTCTGTCCATGGAGGTAAAGGCCACATTGACTCTCCATTTCCGTGCCATGGGATCTTTCCAAGAGCCCACAGCAGAGCTCTGTGTGTCTTTTTGGCTAGCTTTAGGATTTTTTTTCCAAGGTACCTAATTAAGCATTAGTTCCAAAAGCAACAACTGTTTAAGGTACCAAAGAGAGTGAAATTCATGTTCTAGGCAAAATTACTCCCACAGCTGAATTTGAGATCGAGAAGACAGATGTGTTTAATTTTGATGTGAACTATCCCTTCATATGTGTTGCATCCCAGTTCTTGTAGGCAGCATTAGCTTTTACTTGATGAATAGGCATATAACTGAGGCACAGATTAATATTTTAACCATGCATTTTCCTTCATAATTTTTATTTGTGGGTTAAAATTCCATTTGATTTTTCATCACTCTGGTCTCTCTTTGTTCCAGTTCTTTTTTTAGAGTGGCACTAAGTCAGAACTAGGCGTAGAAGGAGACCAGACCTTTACTCCATTGTGTTTGTGGCTCCGAGCACGAAGCACCATTGTGGTGCTCTGTAATATGTTTTCTAACAGGGAAGAGTGATGTTCTGTAGCAACAAAAGGACCAAAAAATTGCTTGTGGCTGTCATTTAACATTCGAGGTTCTCTAAACAAAGCCTTGGATCAGCATCATTCCTGTGACAACCTCCCAATTTTCATTTGTACAAGCTGGCACTGATGTAACTTCTGCCAATATTGAACAAGCAGCATAGAAGTATGTACTTCAGGTCTTTTAGCCTTTTTGCCATTCAACCAAATACTGGCTTATCCAAACATCATTCCCCCAAAATTAACTGATCTGTATCCTCATTTGCCCAACTTGGGTCTTTCCCTCTCAATAAGCAGAGAAAAAGACTATTACAGAGCTGTGGAGAAAGAGTTGAGTGGGACTAATTAACTAAACCAAAGAGCCAGCTCGGGTTCAGTTGATTGAGTGGACTCGCTGTGTGCTGTATTGTTATGTGATGTGACTGAGAAATCTATTTCCCAGTCAGGATAATCCACAGTCCTCTTATGCTGTTAGAGACACGAGACTGTAGATGCTCGAATCTGGAGCAGCAAACAATCTACTGGAGGAACTCAGCGGGTTGAGCAGCATCTGTGGGGAGAAAAGAATTGTTGACGTTTCGGGCCGAAACCCTGCATCAGGACTCTGGATCAGTCCTGATGCAGGGTTTCGACCTGAAACATCGACACTATCCCCACATCCCCCACCGACACTGCTCGACCCGCTGAGTTCTTCCAACAGACTGTTTGTTGCCTCTTGTGCTGTTGCTTGTGAATGAAGTCTGAGTTTTGCTGTTTTCTTCATCGGCAGGGAAAGATTGTATTTTCATATTGAAGTGCTTCTTAACTAAGAATAGACAACTTGCACTTTTTTTTTATCTGAACTTGCATAGAAAGTGAATGAGCAAAATTATTCTCTTAAATTTTAATAATCAGCTACAAAGAAAATGTAGTTATTCTGATGTTTTCCAAATAAGTTTTTTATTATGATATAAATGATATGCAGGTTTGGTTTCTTTGAAATGAAGACAATAAATGTGAATTCTTCTACTAGTATTTTTTAAAAAAAAAGGTTGTAGTATTTATCTGTAAGTGGGCTATAGTAGATAGATTTGTGAGAACTCAGATCTTAAAAACGTGTATTTTGCAACTGGTGTGAGAAACTTTTATATTTTGCAGGTAAATACACCGGCCACAACAATGCTAAAGACAGCAGCTGCACAAGTGGCGACATCGTCTGTCTCACTAAGTTCTGCTTCGACCCGTCCTATTATAACTGTACATAAATCTGGTGCTCTGACTGTAGCTCAACAAGCTCAAGTTGTCACCACCGTTGTGGGTGGTGTCACCAAAACCTTCACTCTTGTCAAAAGCCCAATTCAAGTTGGCAGTGGAGGTTCCCTGGTAATTAGCAATTCATAATTATTAGATGGCTTTATATTTCAGACTTATTCTAATGTTCTCCTAAAACCTTAGTGTTTTCTTAGCATTGGATGTGTGTTTTCAGCTTGCTACATGAAATTAAACTGGAGTTGTAATTTGGCTATCAGATGTAGAAAGAGAAAGCTATCTTGGTTTGTATAGAGCAACAAACAAAATGCTGGAGGAGCTCAGTGGGTCAGGCAGCATCTGGAATTGGAATAGGTTTATTATTGTCACTTGTACAGAAGTACAGAAAACTTGCTTTGTTCATACAGCAATTCATTGCACAGTGCATTGAGGTAGTAAAAGGTAAAACAGTACAATGCAGAATAAATTGTAACAGTTACAGAGAAAGTGCAGGTAGACAGTAAGGTGCAAGGTCATTTTGAGGTAGGAAGGTCATATCAGTGGAAGGAAATGGACAGTTGATGCTTTGGGTCAAGCTGTCTGGACCTTTCATCTAGACTGAAAGGAGATAGCCGGTATAAAGAGGTTAGGAGAAGGGGCTGGGAGGTGATAGATGGAGGTAATAAAGGGCTGCAGATGATGGAATCTGAAAGCAAAGGAAGGTGGAGCATGGAACCAAAGAAAGGAGGTGGGGTGGGGGGAGGTGACCCGGGGGAGGAGTGTGCGGGTGATGGGCAGATGGAGTTGGGTGGAGGAGGGAAAAGAAATTGTGGGGGAATGGGCATGTGTAGGAGGAACTGGGTAGATCAGGAGGAGAGAGGAAAGGGACAGATGGGGAGCAGTTTACCTGAAATTGGAGAGTTCAAATGTTCATTCGATCAGGTTGTAGACTTAGTTTGTGTTTAGCCTTGCTCTGACAGTGGAGGAGGCTGAGGGAAGACTGGTCAGTGTGGGAATAGAGGGGGAATTAAATTTTGTATAGTATATTTGTATAGTACAATTCATGTGTGTTTAGCAACATACCAAAATATTTTACAGCTAACATAGTACTTTTGAAGTGCAGACATTGTTTTACTCTAGATGCTGTTTTTGTTAGTTTAAGTCATTGAATTGATTTTCTTCTGCTTAGATCTCTAATTTGGGGAAAATGATGACTCTCGTTCAGACAACTCCTGTGCAAAGTGGTGCAATCACTGGCCAAGCCACTGCTGGGTCCTTAGCCCAATTTATTCAGGTTAGCAATGTTAAATTTTTAATATCATAGTCTAGAAATGACTATCAGATTTTAGTAGACTCTCTAACACGTAATGTGGTCTTAACAGGTAAATGACTCAATTAAAATAACAGAGAATACCAATAGGCTTTACTATGTTAGTTCAAGGTACCACAAGCAATAAATACTGAGGTTTGTGTATTTATATTTTTAGAAAATTCATGGGTCCATTAGTAAAATATTACAAGGGTGTTCCCTTCAGAATACAAACTGTCAAGGTTTATGATCACATTTGTTACCTTTTGTAAATTGCCATTTAATTTAATTAAATTTTTGATTTGTCAACAATTGTAATATTGTTGCGCACACTGATTGCTGTGTGACCTTTGGGTGTTTCTGACACAGCCCAAGCCCTTGCTGTGTAAAATTAAGAGCATTATTAATGCAATTTTCATAGTTGTACCTTTTTAGAAGCTTATTGTTTTGCTCTGTCTTTACTATTTCACTATTCCTTTTTTGCCATGTTTCCTCCATTTAAGAAATTAAAGTGGGATATTTTTTGTGTGGCTCAGTGCTTTTATATGTAATGCAACTGAATTTTTTCTAAAGACGGATCATTTAAATGCACTACTGTAAATTTGTAAATGCATGGGCAGTGACACCAAACTGTGTGTAATGCAAGTTTAGCTGCTGCAGAAAGAGATACAAGCCACTTGCACCTTAACTGGAAAATGGAGACCTGCTTTGTTGTGGAGTCTGAGACATTGATCTTGTAGGAAGGTTCTCCATTAATTATGTTCCTTAGTCTTAACTTCCATCTCCATTCCCCCACTTGGTGCCAATAGCTTTGACTGCCATTTGTGTAGTCTAAACACTTGTTCAACTTTTCCTCACACTCCACTCCTGCAAATGATGTTTCTCAACTCCAGCCTCTTCAAGTTTTATTCTTTAATCCTTCCTCGTTATTTTTTCTCGACCTCTCCTTCTACCTTTCCCAATCCATTGCCTGCCTCGCACCTTTCTATCAGTTAGTGCTGGCAGAGTTAGTTGAAGAAGAGGCCTTTGTGGGAGGGTTGGTGTGCAAGTCCCGTTGCACACAGTGCCTCGGTCAACATGCACAACACAATTTCAATGCCTGGAGGATCTTGCACAAAGTTGATGATTTGCCAAGGAGCATTTCAGCATGTCTTTCCTGGCAGGGGAAAGTTCCTACCCTTGGGTTTTTCCTGTGGCAGTAGTCTATGATTAAACCATGCTTCAGCAGATAATATTACTTAGCAGATTGGGAGTGTTTTATGCCTGTTCTCTTTTCCTTTATTTCCTTAAGATTTTGGGCATTGACAGAGTACTTTTGAGGATTTAACAGAAAAATTTGTTGCAAGAAGAGTCAAACTCAAATGTCCTTCGAGGCCAGCAGTCTAATGTGACTGGGTCGCTTGAAAATTTGACTTCGTACCACACTGGATTTGTGCAATACTAGATCTGTACTGTATATGTGGGGAAACCAACTACTAGAGAGTGTTTGGTAGTGTACTTGTCAGCTAAGTGTTGATGATATGACTCCCAAGTTGCAATAACAACATACAGTAAAACTCCGATAATCCACTATCCGATGATTCTGAAATCCAGATGGTTCATCATCTGGCTCACAGGTGTTCTTTCCATGCTCCCCTGAAACTCACTGGGGGACCCAGTTCCTGTGCACCTTCAAACTCACCTGGGCCACGGTTCCTACCTACCCTTTAAACTTGACAAATCTACTGGAAAATTTATCATAGCCATCAATACATCAGTATTATCAATACTATAATACTGTGTAATATCTTTTAAAAAAAAGTGAATTTAAAATGTATTGGGTATTAACAGAATGACATCCAACTGTCTGAAAAATATGCCAGTCTAGCACCACTACAGTCTGGATCACGGGTTATCGGAGTTTTGCTGTATGTCGATGTCGTCTTGCACATTTTTATAAACTTAAATGATTAATGAGTTAAGATAGAGCTGGAGATCTGCCTGATGCTTTCCCAGTGTTAAAAATTAACTAACCTGTAAGCAAAGACTGCTTACATTGTCCTTTATTGATGGGGAAAACCATTGTTCTACCCCCCTGCTTAATATCAAAGCTAAATAATAATGTAATATTTATGTTCATTATTGTATGGATAGTCCTGTATTTTCCATCATCTCCTCTGATTCATTCCCCATTACTAAATTCAATAATGAATTCTTCCTTGTTGGGCTTTTTACATGTTGGGTTAAAAAAAATCCTTTATACGTTGTAGGAATTCAATTCTCTTCTCCCTTTTCTCTACTGCTTCTGTCCAGTTTTTCTCTGGATAGTTGAAATCAACCGTGATTATTATTCTGTTTTTTACCCATTTCCTAATTAGTCTGCATATTTCTTCATCTACCACCTTTCCATTATAAGGTGGTCTGTAGACTATAATGTTAGTCTGATTGATCTCTACCCATATGTATTTTTTTTCCTTTCTTCCTGCATCCCTTTTTCTACTGCAGTTTTGTTATCCTTACACTATTCCACCTTTCCTTTTTTCCCCTCTGTTTTCTAAATGGTTAATGCTTTCCAATGTACAATTCCCAGACCTGATTTTCCTATCGCTATGACTCAGTAGAATTTCCTCACTTCATGGTTAACCATCTTTTTAGACTCTTATTCTTTTACTCTTTGTGTTCACCTGCCCTCATGGTCCTTTTTATTCTTTCCCATACTCTTTTCCTCTTTTACATTTGGGCTGCATACATTTCTTGTTGATCCCTTCTCTTCCCCCGCCCCCCCCCACCCCACTTCTTGCTAGTTAAAAGCCAGTCCTTCAATTTAAATTTTTAATATTTTATTGCAGTGGCCATGCAATGTATTAAATATTCCTTAGTTTTGGAAACTTATTCTGTGACATGAATTTTAAATTTTATTGTTTTTAACAAACCTGAAGGCAAAGGGCCCCTTTCCTCCAGGAACAATAGTGAGACTTGTCACGGCGGCAGATGGTAAACCAACAACAATAATCACAACCTCGCAAGCTGGAGGAATAGGTACGAAGCAAACTATCCTGGGTCTTGGCGGTGTCTCCCCAGCCGGCAGCAAAACTGGAGCAACAACCATCATAAAAACTATCCCAGTTTCAGCACTGATGGCTCAGCCCAACGTTACAGGTACAGGAGCTTATTTGTAATTAGAAATCATGGAAAACGTAGGAGGAAGCCATTTGGCCTGTGTGTCTTTCAGTCAAAAAAAGTACCTTACTTATTCCTGCCTTTCAGTACTTTGCAGCTCAGCAGGTCACAGCTCTTCACGTGATGAGAGTTTCTGCTCTACCACATTTTCAGGTAGTGAGTTCCAAACCCCTTTGTCAATCTCTGGGTTAAAAAAAAACTTTCTCATCTCTCCTTTTAGTCCTTCTAACAGTTACTTGTAATCTAATGCACCCTGGTTTTTGACCTCTCTCTGCTAAGGAAAAAAAGTCCTTCATATTTACCTGGGCCCCTCAAAACTATACACCTCAATTAAGTTGCTTCTTCTGTTTTCTAACCCTAGTTGATCCAATCCTTTTTCATTGATAAAAATGTCCATTCCTGGCAACTTCCTTTTAAATCCTATTACCCCCTCCAGCACAAGCACACCTTTGCTGTGTTATGGTGGCCCAAACTGTGCCTGGCCTGGTACTTGAACTGTGCCCTAACCATAGATTCCCTGCTGTGGATCTATAATAATGGAAAGCATCTCATATGCCTCTTAAAACATACTGACTTGTCCTACTATCTTTAAGGATCTACAGACATACACTCCAAGATCCCTTTGCTCCATGTCGCTCAACATCATCCCATTTAATGAAAATTCTCTGCTTTGTTGTGCTACCCCTCTCTTCCCTCTCAATTCTCTGAATTAAATTCCATTTGCCACTTTCCTGTTCACCTGACCAGACCACCATCTTCACGTAGTCTAAAGCTTTCCTCCTTGCAGTTGACCACATGGTTTTTGCATCATTTCTGAATTGAAGTCTTAAATCATTAATATATATTTACAAAAACCATAGGAATTAAGTACTGAGCTCTTGTGGAGCCCAACTGGTAACAACCTTCCAGAAGGAAAAATAACTGAGCCAGTTTTGGATCCAGTTTGCCCCTAATTTTATTACCAAACTTTAGATTAGAATTTGTGTACATTTTTGTGCATGAGAAATAGATGCAGATATTCATTGTTTTGATTTCTATTCCCGCTGGAGTGTTTTATGCTTAAGTGAATGAAAACCCAGTTTTGCTAGATACATTAGATCTTGTGATCCATTTAATTGTGAACTTTGTATTTGTTGCCCAGTAATATCGTTTATTGGAAGCACAGAAGGAAGATAGATTGCAAGGTAGATGGCAGAGTATTGAAAATTATTTCTCACTGAATCAAAAGTATACATGGAGTTAAATCTTACCTAATGAAAGTGGCATGTTAGCATCTTACACTTTTATCATTCCTCTATGGCGCTTTGAGTCAGTGTCATACAGCACGTAAAGAGGCCCATTGGTCCATCAGATCTATGCCAACCATCATGTAGCTATTTCTACTAATCCCATTTACCAGTGCTTGGTCTGTAGTCTTCTATGGCTTGGTGACTCAACTGCTCAACTAAACACTTGCATGCTGTGAGAGCACTTGCCTCCACAGTGTACTTGGGCAATGCATTCCTGATTCTAACCATCCTCTGAGTTAAAAAAAAACCTTCTTCCTCAGAACCCCTTTAAACCCCCTCTAGTTTTAGATACCTCTGCTATGGGGAAAAGTTTCCTACTATCTATCTTATCTATGCCCCTCCATAATTTTGTAAACCTCTATCAGGTGAACCCTTGGCCTCCTTTGCTCCTAGGAAAATAAAACCCAGCCTATCCATTTACTCCTTGCAATTGAAATGCTTCAGATCAGGCTCTGCAGCGCAGTTATGTTTTTGCTATTGTGTTGTAACCAGAACTATACACATTACTCCAAATGTTTCATAAAGTTAAATAATATAACCTTCTTGCTCTTCTAAGCCCTGGCTAATGAATGCAAGAATCACATATGTCGTCTTCATCACTTTGACTACCTGTGCCATCACCTTGGGGATCCTTGGACTTGTACACTGGATCCCTCCGTTCCTCAATACTCTCTAAGATCCTACCATTCATTGTGTCCGTTCCACCCTTATTAGTCCTTTCTGAGTACATTACGTAAAAATTACTTTCTCGAATCTAACTTTATTTGAAATGCCTCCTCTCCTAAACTTATCTGTGTGGTTGGAGTTGAAGAACAGTAGAGAAGGTATTACTATGAGTCTTAAAGTTCTGCATTAATGCTCTTGCTTCTCTTGTTTCCTGCCCAATGAAGAAAGAACCATTGCTGGATCTGGTCTGGACAAATGAAGTGGGTCAAATAGAGAATTTCACAGTGGGGGAATGAGAATAAAAATACTTGAGGACTAATTATGACAAATTGAGGAGGGATTTGGTCTGTGTGAACGGGAGTTCAAGACTGGCAGGAAGAGATACTATGGTAAAATGGCCAGCCCTTGCAGAGGCAAGATTTCAGGTACGGTACAAGTACATCTCCACGAGGGGGAAATGGGAGAGCAACCAAAATGAGCTACCCCAATGATGAGTAGTTAGACAGTATGATGGAGCAGAAGTTAAGGGCTTATGACAAATGTCAACTCTTAATACAAGTTAGAATTGAGATGAATGTGAAACGTGCAGAATAGAAAAGAAATTAAGGTTCAACGAATACAGGAATAGGTTGGCAGCTCCTATGAAAGGAAATGTAAAGGATTTTGTAGGCATGCCATCTGTTTTAAAAAAAACATAATTTTTAGGAGCAGTGAGATTAATTGGAGACCAATAGAGATTTAAAATGGAGTCTCATTGGTGGAGGCAGAGACTATAACTGGGGCACTAAATGAGTTCTTTGTATCAGGGTTTCCCAAGGAAGTCAGTGTTGGTAAAGCTACGGCAAAAGTGGTAGTCAGGATGCTGGCATAAGGTAAGAATGAGTAAAGAGGTACAAGAACTGTTGGTTGTTTTTAAAGTGGATAAGACACCAAAGCCAAATGGGATGTAGCCTGGCTTGATAAGAAAAGCAAAGATTGTATATGTGTGAAGTGCTGGCCATAATCTTCCACTCCTTCCAAAATACAGGGCAGGTGCCAAAGGACTGGAAGAAAGCCAAGATGCACCCTTGTTCCAAAAGGGATAGAGTTAGCGATTTTAGCATTAGTGATCAGAATCACTAATGATTCATCTGAGAGAGAGAGGAGCCATCTGAGAGAGAGAGGAGCCATCTGAGAGAAAATGAATAGCCATTGGATGAATAAACAAATGAAAAAGTCAGCACGTATTAGTTGAGCCTAATAAATTGTGTTAGACTAGAAATTACTTTTTAGATTAAATAACACAGATGGCGGATGAGACCACTGCAAGATGATTTGTTAGTGGCATGTTGAAGGACTTCCATCTTCCTTACGTAAATGGAGGTGTATTAATGATAATAAGGAAGGAAATGCAACATAAGTGTACATAATTACTGTGAATATCTCTAATAAAACTAGCTTTTCAATCAAGACAGAAGCTTTTGTAACTAGATGTGAATTTGTAAAATTAATTGCAGCTCAAGGACTGATTTCTGGTTAAATTGTTAGAGGTGTATGAGGAAGAATGTTTTTGTGCTCAATTTTTTTTCTCAATAAACAAAGAATATAAAGGTAGCACAAGGATGTAAGTGAAGGAATTATACATTTACAAAACATTAAATGCTATAGATAATGTCTTACGTAAATTACAAATCCTAAACACAGTCGCGTATACATTTCATTCTAGGTGTGAATGCTTCTCCTGGTATGAAATCTCCAATAACAATCATTACAACAAAAGTGGTCACATCTGGAACAGGAACTCCAGCAAAGATCATTACAGCTGTGCCAAAATTTACCGCAGGACAGCCTGGGGTGACACAGGTAGTGCCTATTTGACTCAGTCCGAAGCTGTATTAATGTACCTTACCAGTCTTCCCATTATGTCTCCACCTTCTGTTTCTTCAGACCCCGTAGTCTAAAAGCACTTCACTGTGGCATCGAGGATTGTTTTAGTTTACATTCTGCATCCTAAGGCTAGGGGGCAAATCATTTGACTAAGATTCTGGGTCCTAATTGCCGGCCACTCGTGTTACTTGGTCAGATGATCATATTTTGATCATCGGTAGAATACATCTGATTCCAATCTTGGAACTCCATACCTGACAACACTTGTGGGAGAGCCATCACTGGATATTACACGTTCGAGAAGATAGCTCACCACCATCTTTTCATGGTCATTTTTAGGACGGGAAGTAAATATTGATGTGGCCTGTGACATTTACATCCTCTAAACGAATAATTTTTTTTTTAAAAATTACTAATTTTCTAGGTTGTTCTGAAGACGCCTGGAACACCTGGTACCATTCTACGAACTGTTGGTGGAACACCAGTAACAGTTAGTGGAGTCAGACTAGTTACACCTGTCACTGTGTCTTCAACCAAGCCTACGGTCACAACATTGCTAGTGAAAGGAACCACAGGTACTTTTCTTTAATATGATTTCTTTGGACCTTTCACAATTGTGGCACTTGCATGGATATTTTTATAGTCTGCTGTGCACAAATTTCTGCTTTATTTATGGTAGGAATGCATTTTTTTAAAGCTCTGTGGCATATATTTGATTGCATGCACGTGTAACAGATTCAGAGTTGGATTTAAGATTCTGTGCTTTGAGTTTGTTGGATTGCTGTTTGAAATTTGTCCCTGATAGGCATTTCTGAAATGATGGGTTCCACTGAGGGGTGTAGGCTGGAGTGGGTAGTGCAGTAGATGAATATGCCCATTGTATTAAAGAAGTGTTAAAATGTATACGTTGTGAAGGAGGGAATGGTTTCTGTTCCATTCATCCCACTTCTATGTTTGCCTGTGAATTACGACAACTGAATTCCTGATTTGTCAAAAAGACTAAAATATGTATCACTTAGGATTGTGTGTTTTAGGGTTAAGAGTGATTTACTAGCTCTTAACAGCTAATGGCTTCAACGTATTTCCTTGCAGGTGTTACTTCATTAGGTACTGTGACTGCTACAGTATCTACTGCTCACTCTGCAGTAACTAATCTTGCATCATCAAGTTTCACAACACCAGCTACTGCTCTGACGAGAGTAACAACCCTGGCCACCCAGGGAATTAGTACAACTATTGACCCTTTGGCTGTGGCACCTGCAACATTAATGGCTACAACAGGAATCGTCTCAAGTCCTTCTGTAGTTAAAACTGAGGTAATTGGTTTCCTTTATCTGTTTGCCTGTGTGTTTAGCTAATTATTTGTAGTTTACAATTTTAATCTGAATCTCAGCCCATATCCTTACCTTCCCTCTTCTGCTTCCTCCTTGTCTTCCCATCTGGAAACCACCACCACAAATTTTTCATCCCTCTCCCTGCCCTCCACATCTCCTTGGGTGGCTGTGGATTCTGCCTGGGTGCCAGATTCTGGAATACCCTATCTGCTTCACCCTAGCCTTTTAGATTTTCTTTAAAACCCAGGTTTTGGCCACTTTTAATATTTGCCTCCAATTTCTTCATTAAGTGAGTTATTTCTTCTACAGTGATAATTGGAAGTTAGTGTTACAACTTCAATGATTCCCAATTGGCCAGCATATTGATTCAAAATCTTTTTTTTTCTCAACTTGAATTCTCTCTATAATATCTACAACCTGTAACCAATGTCCTCGGGAACAAATGCTGCACTTCCAACTGTGCTTATCTCAATCCCCTTTCCTAACATTTGAGGCAGAATCTTTTTCTAATCAATCCCATGTTTATGCTCTGTAACTTTCTTCCTAATCTGCCTTGCTTCCGTTCTTTCAATATTTACACCAAAAAGCTTCCAGAAATGCATTTATTTGACTATGTCTCCCATTACCTCCCTGAACCTCCGTCATGATTTTCGCAAGATGTCTGTTCGTGACTTTCTGTGTGATGTTTTATGATGTGGAATTATGTCTGTACAACTTGTTTTTATATGCTGTGCCATGACATTGCAAATACATTCTGAATCAAAGTGAATAGGTTAAGCAAAAGCCATGTGATTGAAATTAGTTTTTCCATTTAAAGGAGAGATGTTTTAATTAATGTTGTTGAATTAGAATTGCTAATGTTATGCCTCCATTTGGCTTAAACAAGCATATTGATTATTAAGAACTTTGTCAAAACAAACAATCCTCATTTAGTTGAAAATAATATTCTTCAAAATAGTGAATTTGTTCCTAGATTTTAGTATGTTTTTAAGATCTTTATGTTGTTCTTTATGTTTATGTTGTTCTCTATGCCAGTTCTTTATTATAAAAAGATCCAAATAATCTATATTTATTCCTTGATATTTACACCATTTAAGTATTCATAACATAATATTTTATTGCTGCATGTATTTTGTGTTTGACAGCCGGTGTTTGTGATATCAGAAGCAGTTTCCCCTCGTGTAACTGGCTTAGTTACACACACCAGTGACATTCAGGTGCCAGTGGCTGTAGAACAACCCACAGCTGCAGTAATTGTTTCAGAGAACAGCATGCAAACTGCAGACCAACAGATACATCAAGCAGCAGAAGAGCCAGCCCATGAAACTACCGAGACAAACACCACGAATACAGCTACCTCCAGCACAGCAAACATATCTCTGAATCAAAGTGAGTAGGCTAACCAGCAGTCAATTATGTGGAATTAATTGTTCCATTTAAAAGAAAGATGTACATTAATTAATATTTGTGAAGTAAATTTGCTAAACTGTTTCTACATGCTGAAACGACTGTGGTTAGCCCACAGCGAACTCTTATTTCCTGTCCACTTGGAGCCAGACTACTTCAGCTGTTCACAGATGCACCAGATAATTTTCCTTGCAACGTAAAAACAAAGCCATTTTGGCCCATCGAGTCTATGCCAGCTCACAGAGCAATCCTATTTCTCCACTGATTTCACTACCCCCCCCCCCCCCAAAGCAATTTATTCTCCCCACATTCCCATCAACTCCCCTCAGATCCTACCCCTCATCTACACACTAGGGGCAATAAACAGTAGCCAATTAACCTACCAACCCTCACGTCTTTGGGATATAGGGGTAAATGCGCACGATCACAAGGAGAACGTGCAGACTCCACACAAGCAGCACTGGAGATCAGGATTGAACCCAGGTCAGTGGAACTGTAAGGTGGCAGCAGCGATGCTTGTTGCATGGCTGTTCCACCCAATTATTTTTGAAACTTTTTTTGATTGAAGTTTTCTGGAGGAAATTGTGTAAAATTCATAATATTCCAGATGGAAATGGTACATCATTCATGCGAGATGTCAAATGAGATTGGAACAGTAATTTTTTTTAAGTTTCTATTTGCACAAGACATTTTGGTCTTAGTTCAATGTTAGCTGAAGGATATCACAATCCATTAGCCCTTGTAATACAAGTTTTCCACTCTTGGTGCACTGCCAACAGCAAAAGCAACTTGCATTTATAGAGCACTGTAATTATTGAAAACTAAACCAGGGATTTTCATGGAAATGTAATTTAAAACCATCAAAGGGCCAAATGAAATATTAGAAGTAACCAAAACCTGATCAAGGGGTTTGCTTTAATGGAATTTTTAAAGGAGGGGTAATTGGAGAGGGGTTTTGTGTAGGGAATTGTATTGTGTGGAAGTTAAGGACTTTATGATTTTCTTCTTGGATGTGGTTAAAAATGTAGTAAACATCTGAGGGACTTTGGGAACCTATTTTTTTTAAACAAAAAGCAATTCAAATAAATTAGAGTGAAGTTTATTCTGCATCTAGAAATTCAGTTTTACAGTGTTCTCATAACCATGAAAGATGTCAAAAAAAAATTACCGGGCTTTCCCCCAGTTTTCTTGGGTATTTAATCACAACTATAAGCTGTCACCCCTGATCCATGCACATCTAGGGTACTTAACCCGTTATCTTCCGTGTTATTCTCATGTTATACTTTATTTCCTGTTGGAATTCGTTTATCACAGTTCAGCCACCAGACACAAATAACAATGGTTTACCAGAAAGTGTTCACGGAGAAACTGCGACTGCAGGAACAACAAATACTGCAACCACCGTCTCAGCAGCACACACTGGAGCAGTAACCACTGTTACACAATCCACACCGACTCCAGGTCCTTCATTGCAGGTAAGGAAAGAAAGCGATTCTGTTTTGACTGGTGCAGATTCTTCTTTTAACTGGTTTACTTGTGTTCAACACACAAAAGGATATTTGGGAAATCTGCATGCCCTGCACTTCTACCTTGGCATCATAAGCTAACCTCTGATTTGCAATTTCATTCACCAAGGCTCTTCACTGGGATATAGTTTTACAAAATTATCCTGTGTACAGGAAGACCTGAGGATATTCAGGTATGTGCTGATAGTGCCAAGTGACATTCACATTGCATAAATGCCAAGCAATGACCATTTGTAAAAAAGTGAGTCCTAACATAACACAATCCATTGCATAGCCACTACCGTATTCCTGTCATGAGTATCCTAGAAGTCTCATTAAGCAGAAACTCAACCACACTGGCCACATAGGTGCTGAGGCTAATGGAGGAATTCAGGAGGCTGGGTCATCTGGAGCAGTACCTCATGGCTTCCCCACATAAGCCAAGACTATGAAGGGATACTGTCCACTTGCCTGGATAAGTGTAGCTGCACTCAAGAAGGTTGACATAATCCATGGTAAAGCAAACCACTTAATTAGTACCCCTTCAACCACTAAGTGCAGCTACTGTAGTGTATATCCACAGATGCACCAGCATGTCACTATGGTTTCATCTGCAGCACCTCTTGGGCCAGCAAGCTCCACTACCTAGAAGAAATCGATGTGTGGCTGTACTATTACCATCCAGTTCCCCACCCAGGTTTAACATGTCCCCTTTGACACTCACCAACTTTTATCGATGCACCATAGAAAGCATCCTATCCCGGTGCATCACAGCTTGGTACGGCAACTGTTCTGCCCTGGACCACAAGAAACAGCAGAGAGTTGTGGACACAGCTCAGCCCATCACGGAAACTAGCCTCCCCTCCGTGGACTCTGTCTACACTTCTCGCTGCCTCAGTAAAGCAGGCAGCATAATCAAAGACCCCACCCACCCCAGACGTCCCATTGGGCAGAAGATACAAAGCCTGAAAGCACGCACCACCAGACTCAAGGACAGCTTCTATCCCGCTGCTATAAGACATTGAGCTGTTCCCTAGTACGATAAAATGGACTCTTGACCTCGCAATCTTCCTTGTTATGACCTTGCACCATATTGTCTGCCTGCACTGCACTTTCTCACCTTTCTCTGTAGCTGTGACACTTCATTCTATATTGTTATTAACTTGTACTACCTCAGTGCACTGTGTAATGAATTGATCTGTATGAACAGTATGCCAGACAAGTTTTTCACTGTACTTCGGTACAAGTGACAATAGTAAACCAATTCCAATTAATTTGGTATTGCTTACTTCATGATTGTCTGGTTCCTCATTTTTATTAAGCAACTATAACTTGCTCTCCTCATTGCACCCGCTCAATAACGTGCAAGAAAGCCAGAAACTGATGGACTATATACGTACTAGGCATGTGCTTTTAATTCTTAACTTCTCACTTTCCAATGATCAGGCCATCTCAGCAGGATCAGAGATCACTTCCAGCAGTAGTTCGGCTTTGTCAGATTCAAGCACATCACATTTGGCACCTTCTACAGAATCTACCCAAGATTCAGCGAGTGCAGAGCATCAGCCTTCATCTGAACAGACGTTAAAGAATTTCGAGAATGCAGCAACCCCACAGCTGACCGAGAGTCAGCAACCTGCCCAGTCAGAGGCCATCCAGGACCCACAGGTGAAAGTGGAGAGTGATAAACTGCAGGAAACTCTGAGCCAGAGCCTTGAACAGCAACCCCACGCCACTGCAGCTGAGCCTTTTGTTGCTGAAGCAAAGCCAGCCGACAACATCCAACACAAAATGGTTGCTGGAGATGTTCCAGTGTCCTTATTGCCAAAAGCTACAGGTAAGGATTACCTCTTTTTATCAAAACAAACTGTAGTTGGGGAATAGACAATAATTCAACCTAAAAAGGGAATGTTGCTGGTATTTTTTGTTTAATAATTGAAATGACTATCTTGCAGCAATATAAGCTAGTAGGTGTTGTTTAGAGTTAGAAATGTGTTTTATCAAGAGTCTCAGTAGGTAGAGACTAAGAATAAATTTTTTGTTTTTAATTCGATTCTGCAAACTATTAGAATTGGACATAAAGGTGTTACTTTAAGAAAACTAAGTTTTGAGTTAAGAGTGTGTAAACTCAATGTGATATCAACAGCTTTAGATGCAATACTATGCTCACTATTAAATTAATGCAGCTAAATTGTTTCACGTCTATGAAAAACGTATGCATTGTTAATGCTGTTCATTACATGGAACAGTACAATGCAGGAACAGGGAATTCAGTCTGTGCCAACAATGATGCCAATTTAAACGAATCCCCTTTGCCAATGATCTATATCCTTCCATCCACTGCTTGTTCATGTGCCTGTCTAAATGTCCCTTAAATGGTGCTATCATACTTGCTTCCACTGCCCTCCCCAGGTACCTACCACTCTGAGTTTTACAACAAAAGTACTTGCTACGTAAATCTCCTTTAAACTTTTTCCCTCTCACCTTAAAGCTATGCCTTCTAGCGTTTGATGTTCCTGCCCAGGGCAAAAAGGACTGACGATCTACCTTATCTGTGCCCCTCATAATTGTATACACTTCTGCCGATGCTCCAGTGAAAGCCAAGTTTGTCCAGCCTCTCCTTATGGCTAATACTTTCTAATCCAGGCAACATCCTGGTGAACTTCTTTTGCACTCTCAAGGCCTCCACATCATCCTGTAATGCAACAACTGGAACTGCACATAATACTCCAAAGGTGGCCTAACTGAAGTTTGATACAACTGCAATGTAACTTTCCAACTTTTATACTCAATGCCCCAACGAATAAAGGCAAGTGTGCTGTAAAACGCTATTACCACTTTTATCTACCTGTGTTGCTACTTTCAAGGAGCTATGGACTTGCATCCCAAGATCCTTCTGTACATCAGTGCTGCCATTTACTCTATACTTTCCTTTTATGTTTGACCTCCAAAGTGCAACACCTCACATATGTTCAGAGTAAACTCCATCTGCCTTCTCTCTGCCTATATTTCCAACTGGTCTATATCATGATGTGTATACTTTGACACTTCCCTCACTGTCCACAACTCTGCCAATTTTTGTGTTGTCTGCAAACTTGCTAATCAGCCCACCTGCATTTTTGTCCAAATCATTTATGCAGAGGTTCCAGCACTGATCTCTTCAGAACACCACTGGTGACAGACCTCCAGTCAGAATAACCCACCTCCATCACTACCCTATGTCTTTCATAGACGAGCCAATTTTGGATTCAATCTACCAAATCTGTGAATCCTATGTGTCTTTAACCTTCTGGATCAGTCTACTGTGAGGGACCTTGTTGAAGGCTTTACTAAAGTCCATGAAGACAACATCTACTACCCTACCCTCATCAATCACCTTCATTACCTTCTCAAAAAAAGATCTCATTCAAGTTTGTAAGACATGACCTCCACTGCACAAAGCCATGCTGACTAAGCCTCCTAAGTCAACACTTATTTGATGATCTAAAGCCATTAATTCTTTATATATCTGATTTTAAAAAGACTTGTCTTAATATGATAGGTTTGCAGTCAGCATCTCGAGAGTTTTACCATTTTTAAACTGTCTTGTTCTTATTTTGATTATACTACTAATAGGTTTCAATTGGTTTTTTTTCAAGGAATTGTATTTGTAGGAGTCAGTCACACCAAATTTCTTTTGACATAACTTTTCAGGATGCTTTTTTAATACTCCAGAATGATTAATCTTTTCAGAAGTGATTGTTTTAATGTTTTAGAGTGCGGTAATGTAAAGCCTCCAACAGAAGATGCCGCTTCAGAACCTGGTGTGCCGAATGTAGACTCTACTCAGCATTTGCAACATTGCCAGCAGCTTGTGCCTCAGACCCCAGAGAAACCAGCACAACAAGAGGATCCATTGCAGCCTCCAGTGCAACTGAACACTCCTCAAGCAGTAATGATGAATCCTACTGAGTCAAGCATACAAAGCAGTCTGCAACCCCAGGTTACTAGTACCGTGGATGCTCCTCAATCTACCACTTTAAGTACGTCCAACCAACTAAAATGTTATGTATATTCTTTTTGTTTCCTCCGTAATATTTGTTATTCTGAGCAGGAGACTGCACTGCTGTATAGAGTGTGGTCTTTAGCAATTAAACCAAGGATGCACTTGAAGATGTGCATTACAGCCAATCCAATATGGATAGGTTTTGATGAACATGTGCAAACTATTAACTTTCAGTAGTCAGGAACAGGTGACTAGACATTTAAAAAAAATTTTACTGGCGTTGTACCTGACGCAAAACCAAAGCTTAGTGAGACTGTGTTAGAGGTATTCTCACGCACCTTGGCTTCTGTGAGAGTTGTCACACTAAGATTTCTCTCCTGAGTTAAACCAGTGGTTTTGGATTGATGCACAGAGGGCAATGCAGTCTATAATATTATCACTTTGTTTTCCATCCCGTTTAGGAGATGCCTTTGAAAGCTATTTGATTTCGCTTTTAACTTTGCACCTTGGTCTGATTCAATGTTTGTATTCATGTAAATTTAAATAAAAATTATAAGATTCCACTACCTAGCTACAACATTAAAACAGAGATTGCACATTTTATCAAAAATATTTTATCTGCAAATTAGTTGCATTTACAAATACAATGGAATATTACAAGAAGTTGTTTTTAATCTGAGAGATTTTTATGGGAGATATTTGCAGAAAATGTCATTGGACTCCCTTTCCAACTTGTATTAACCTTGCAATTAGTGTAGCATGAGCTCTCTGTCAAAACTGTTTCTTTCAGAGTGGAAACGTGTTGAATGTTTGTGTTCTACTATTTTGGTGGATGCACCACTTAAAATGTTTCTACATGTATCAACAGTAATTCAACAGATAACTGATTAACAACATCTAGCATACAGGAAATAAATTTGTAGGTCTTTTATTTCTAGGTCCTGCCTGTTCACTTCCATCATCCTCCACCACGGCAGCTGTGTCACCAAATGAAGTCTCTAATAGTAATCCAGTAGCAAATGGGGTAAATAGTTACTATTACTAACTCAGTTACAGTTCTACTGATTTATTAGGTCACCCGAGTCAATAGCTCATATAGCGCCACCATAGAACAAATGAATTTACATGATATTTAAATATGTTTCTATAATTCAGTCACTTCAGGTGCGGGGTGCTATCATCTAATTGTTGCTTGAGGGACAAACTTTAAAAAGTGGTAGAAAATCGTAAAATCTTACAGCTAACTTCTGGATTTACAGTCTGTGCTCTTAAGTAAATTATGTGCTGTGTCTGAAGCTGTTTTTCTTTTACACAGTTGTTGGATTTCTTTTTAAATTGGATCTTTTGCACTAAAGCAGATGTAAAGCCTGAACGAGGTTCCTGTTTTTCAGAAACAAGAGAATTCTTACGCGCAACACAAGGTAACTCCAAAGAAAGAAGGCAATCCGTGGTATGATGTAGGAATCATCAAAGGAACCAGCACTGTGGTAACTCATTATCACTTACCACCAGAGGGCAGCCTTGGAGAGGTGAGTGAAGTCCAGTGACTAATGTGAACACCAGCCAGTGTGTTTCTCTTGTTTTCAACGATAAGGACATAAGAAAAAGAAGCGGAGGGATGCCATTCACAAGAACACAAAATGAGAACAAAAGTAGGCCACTGCCATTCAATATGACCGTGGCTGATTTATGCTGGCCTCAACTCTTCTTCTGTACCAGTTCCCCTTAGCCCTCAATATTTCAAATATTTATCTATCTCTGCCACAAATGTATCTAATGATTTGGCCTCCACTTACTCCCTTGTTTGGGAGTCCCACTAGTGGAAGCCCCCTTGGCATACTATATGTTTGAACAAGGTCACCCCCTCATTGTTTTAAACTCTTAAAGAATACAAACCCACACTGTGTAACATCTCTTGATGCAGGCTCCCGTGTCTGCTCCACCAATCAGTAAGATTGTGGCTGATCTTTTATCCTAGTGCTGCTTTCTTGCACTAACCCCTTATCCATTGATCTCCTTAACTTTCAACAATCTCCCTTGAATATACTTAGCAGCTGAATCTTCACAGCCCTCTTGGGTAGAAAATTCCAACGATTCACTATCCTCCGGATGATGACATTTCTTCTCCTCTTGGTTCTGAGACTGTGACCTGAGATTGTAGACACCCCGGACAGGAGCAACGTCATCTTTGCATCTACTCGGTCAAGCCCTGTAAGAATTTTGCATGTTTTAGTGAGATCACCTCATTAATCTAAACTTGAGTGTGTAGGCCCAGCCTGCTTAATCTCTCCTCATGGGACAAACCCGCCGCCGCCCCCCCCCCCCCCCCCCCCCATTCCAAGAATGAATCTGCTGAACCTTTATCGTACTCCTGCTATTAACAAGTATATCCTTCATTAGGAAGGGAGATCAGGTCTGCATAATATACCAGGGTCCTATGTAATTGCAGTAATATCTTCACTCTTGTATTCAAATCCTCTTGCAATGAAGACCAACATATTATCCACGTCTCCATGTGTGTCAACATATTATTTGTCTTCCTAATTATTTCCTGTCGTTGTGTGTTAACTCTGTGATTCACGTACAAGGATATCCAAGTCCCTTTCCTTCCAACTCTTAACACAGTTCGCAAAATTCAAATTTTGTCTTCGTAATGGCCTCTGACTTTTTTTGTTTTATAACTATTAGACCATTTACATGGCAATATTTTGAACAATTAGTTCTGCTTGCTTGTTTCCTTCCCTTCCCCCAGTGCCTCTTACTTTTCCAGCATTTTTCTTAAACTAGAAGTGGCTGTGTTATAGGTAGAGTAAGTAACATGTGACTTTGACTCCTGCCATTGACTTGAGACTTTGTCAAAGTGTATATTTAAAAAAAAGTCATCAAATCAACCAGCAGGGATAGGATTGTTGCATATAGCATTGAAAGTTTCAGGGTTTTTAATGTTAAACTCCTCTTTGTGTGCACAAACGAAAGGTACAAGTTTAAGTTGTCTGAATTCTTCCATATCCAATCACACAGCAGGACATCAACTGGCTAACAATGGTGACATGATGAAAACAGTGAAATCTGTCATGATTTATTTTCCTACTTCCTTCTACTTCTAATTCCTTGTTTACTTTTATCTAATGTATTAAATTTATCAGGACATATTTTCATCAATTAATGGCACTAGTTCTATAACTGCATGGATGTGGTCATGGTTGTAATGTATGAAACCTGAAAGAAGTTTGCACACACTAAGGTCTCACAAATACCAATGAATAGTTGAGGAATAACCAGAATCAGATTTATCATCACTGACATATGACATTTGTGGCGGCAGTACGGTGTAAAGACACAAATCTATAAATTACAAAAATAAATAGTGCAAAATAAAAAGGAATAATGAGGTGTGTTTACGGACCGTTCAGAAATCTGGTGGAGATGGGGAAGAAGCTGTTCCTGAATCGTTGAGTTTGGGTCTTCAGGCTCCTGTACCACCTCCCCGATGGTAGTAACGAGAAGAGGGCATGTCCTGATGGTGAGGGTCCTTAATTATAGATGCTGCCTTCTTGAGGCACCGCCTGTTGAAGATGTCCTCGATGGTGAGGAGGGTTGTGTTTGTGATGGAATTCTGATGTTCAGTCAGCAGCTCCAACGCTGCTCTGCACACAGTGTTATTGAATCTTTCAAGCTCACCTGAGAAATGTAAAATTGAAACAACACACAAAAAGCTAGAGGAACTTAGCGGGTCAGGTAGCACCTATGGATTTAGGGAAATGGACAGTCGACGTTTCGGGTCGAGATCCTTCATGTGGATTTTCAAATGTAAAATTTGAAATCTGTTTAAAATCTCACCAGAAAGAAGCACTTCTGAGAATGCAGCGCCTTCTTGGTACTACACTGAGTTGTTGGCATTGATTGTATGCTCAAAATATTGAACTGTGATGGGAACCCAAAAACAGGCAGCTTAAAGGAAAAGTTTTCTACTGAGCCCCAGTAAGCACCTTGTGCTCAAAATGGATTTTCAACGAAGTTTTTGATGCAACTAGTTGTCATCATGAAAACAGGAAGCAAGATAAATTCATGATTAAATCTAATTGCTAATTTTGTTACCAAGATGGGAACTGCATTGAATTTTAAATATCTGATGCTTTGTTTGCTTTAGGATGCAAGTGCTAACATCCCAGACTACAGCATGCTAAAAAAACAAGAGCTCCTGCCAGGGACCGCATATAAATTCAGGGTTGCTGGAATTAATGCATGTGGAAGGGGTCCCTTCAGTGAGATATGTGCATTCAAAACTTGTCTCCCTGGATTTCCTGGAGCTCCATCTGCTATCAAAATTACCAAGGTACAAAAGGATGTTGGGAGCCACTGCAATTTGGTTATGCACTTTTGGAAATACAGTAATTTATTTAACTTCATATATAAAACATTTTAACTACTGTAGCATTTTCATTGAAAATGTAATCATTAGTAATTTTACTGAAATCAATTGAAACTTGTGTATCTCCAAATTAATCTTGGAACAGAATTAAAAAAAGATAAAGCTGGAATTAGTTTATTATTATCACATGTACCAAGATACAGTGGAAAAACTTGTGTTTTGCAAGCCATCCATACAGATCATTTCAAAACATTAAGTACATTAAGATAGTACAAGGGAAAAGCAATGCCAATACAGAATGTGGTGTTAGTTACAGAGAAAGTTCAGTGCAGGTAGACTAAGATGCAAGACCAATGACTAGGTAGATTGAGGTCAAGAGTCCATCTTATCATACAAGGGGATGGTTCAAGAGCCTTATAACAACAGGATAGAAGCTGTCCTTAAGCCTGGTAGTGTGTGTTACATGAGGGATGGGGGGCAAGGTAGCGGTGTGTTGGGAGATTGTATTTTGCAAGCTTGTGTCAAGAATTGTTGAATTGAGAGCAAGTTTTAATTTCTCTGTGTCTCTTTTTCCACAGAGTGTAGATGGGGCTCACCTAACCTGGGAACCACCTGCCACAACTGCTGGAAAAATACTGGAGTATTCTGTCTATCTAGCAGTTCGCAGCATTCAGGTGACAGAATCAAAATCTGGAAGTCCGGCCCAGCTGGCCTTTATGCGGGTATACTGTGGCGCCAAGCCATCCTGTGTGGTCTCCTCGTCACACCTCGCCAATGCACATATTGATTGCACAACAAAGCCTGCTATCATTTTCAGGATTGCAGCACGGAACGAGAAGGGATATGGACCAGCTACACAAGTTAGATGGCTTCAAGGTAATCCTTCTGGTGTAATTTGGGCACCTGTGCACTGTTTTATTGTCCTATAATACAGATTATTCACAACTATAAGTGGTTTTGCCAGCTGTGCTCTTCACAAGATAGATTTGCCTTTTGGTGTTTTTATAGTTGGCAAGTGGGTGGTGAGAGAGAAAGGTCAGGATTAGCAGGAGAAAGAACACAGTGAAATTATTGAAAACTCGGAAAATTGCAGATGCTGAAAATCTGAAATAAAAATAGAAAATGAAATAAAAGTAGGTCAGACAGCATCTTTGGAAAGAAGTCTTTCTCCATAGATGCACCCTGACTTGCTGAGCTAACCTGGCCAAATGTGAAATGTTGACTTTGGGAGATCAAATGTAACGGGATAGTACACTGTTAATGGCAAGACCCTTAACAGTTTTGATGTGCAGAGGGATCTTGGGGTGCAAGTCCATAGCTCCTGAAAGTGGCTGTGCAGGTTGATAGGGTGGTAAAGAAGGCATATGGCATGCTTGCCTTTTATTAGTCGAGGAAATGAGTTCAAGAGTCAGGAAGTTAAGTTGCAGCTTTATAAAACTCTAGTTAGGCTGCATCTGGAGTATTGTATTCCATTTTGGTTGCCCTATTACAGGAAGGATGTGGAGGCTTTGGAAGATAAGATATCCTCATTAGTCACATGTACATCAAAACACACAGTGAAATGCATCTTTTACGTAGAGTGTTCTGGGGGTAGCCCACAAGTGCCAACATAGCATGCCCACAACTTCCTAACCCGTACGTCTTTAGAATGTGGGAGGAAACCAGAGCACCCAGAGGAAACCCACGCAGACATGGGGGGCACATACAAACTCCTTACAGACAGTGGCCGGAATTGAACCCAGGTTGCTGGCACTGTAATAACATTGTACTAACTGCTACATTACTGTGCCTTTGCAGAGGATGCAAAAGAGTTCACCAGGATGCTGCCTGGATTAGAGGGCATGTGCTATAAGGGGATGTTGGACAAACTTAGGTTGGATTTCTCTGGAGCAGCGGAGGCTGAGGGGAAACCTGATAGAGGTTTATAAAATTGAGAGGCATAGATAGGGTAGACAGCAGGTATCTTTTTCCCAGGGTTGAAATATCTAAAATTAGAGGGCATGCATTTAAGATGAGAGGGGGTAAGTTCAGAGGGGATGTCTGAGGCGTTTTATTTACACAGACTGGTGGGTGCCTGGAATGCACCGCCAGGGGTGGTGGTGGAGGCAGATTCGAAAGAGGCGTTCAAGAGGCTCTTAGATAGGCACGTGGATGTGCAGGAAATGGAGGGTCATGGACATTGAGTAGGCAGAAAGGATTAGTTTAGTTTGGGCATTTGATTACTAATTTAATTAGTTTGGCACAACATCACGGGCTGAAGGGCCTGTACCTGTGCTGCACTGTTCTATGTTCTAAAACCCAGTTTGAGCTATCTCTATTGTCCTGGTCTGTCTGTTTGACTGCATTAGAAATATTGCAATCTGTTGTGGCATTTGTCGCTGCTGTGATAATACAATTTAAAATTATATTCCTTACAATTAATTTCTAAAATTTGGTTTGTAAATCAGAATGAAAGTTCATTATAATATATGAAATAGTACGGTAATTAGATTTGGATTTTACTCTTGGTAAAGATTTTTGGTAGAGGAAATTCAACTTAAATATTCCTGTATTGCAAGAAAATGCAAGAGAAAATTTTAACAACTCACTTAACTTTTAGATGCAGGTGCACAAGGAACAAAGAGCACTGCAAAGAGGTCTACAGCATCACCAGATAAGTAAGTGAGCTACTTAGTTCTTGAGGTTAATGAGATCTAAACTAAAGATTCTTTAAAAGAAACAAACTATGTGTATAGAGTTGTCTGTTACATAATGACTTGTAATACTTGCAGGCAACTATTTAAAAGCCCTTAAATTGATTCCCTCTTCTTAAATTGATTAATATCTGTAGCATTAAAAGAATCTCACAATTAACTAGTTGCATGTTTTGCAGCATGTCCGATGGTTTTACTTTTCCATTAAAGTCATTGAAAAAGGAAATTGAGGATGCTGTTTATTTGATTATGACTAGCTAAGAGGTGTGTGTGTGCCATGAGTGTAGACCATTTTTGTTTTCAGCTAGAAGTTTTCACGGAATCATGGCCCAGATTATGTAGGGTAATATCACCAAAAATGCTCACATTGCACTCAAACACAAGTTTCAAAGCTACAGTCACCTGGTTGCTGCTGTTAGTCAATCTGTGCTCTGATGCTGGATTCCTAATAGAGTTCAGCTTGAAAGGGCATGTTGCAGAGATTCCACACCCCTTATGGTGGAGAATCCACATTTACAATTTGTATCTGGTTGGATCTTAACCACTACTTTTAGTGGAAGGGAGTGGCTGCAAGGGAGGAAAATAAGTATTGATTAAACAGATTTGTTTTTAATTGTTCATGTGCGTTCTGTTTATAGTTTATTAGCTTTTTAAAACCTTTGTAGCAGCTGCTACCGCGATGTGAAAGCAAGACACTTGCTGCTGACCAAAACTGATTTATTTTCCCGCCTTGCACGGGCCTTTTAAGAGGAACAGTTCCCACCCACCGAAAACAGAAATGACGTATGCGCTACATCGTCAAACCTTTCCTGCGAGCGGGTTCTCCCCTTTGCTTGGAGAAGACGAAGGCCCAACGCCATCTTGGGCCTCGCCGCTCCAACGCGTGACCCGACCGCCGAGCCGGTTCGCTTGCTCGGACGGTGAGTCGCTACACCTTAATAGTTTCTGAAAATTGTTGAATATCTGAAACATTTAGTTATTGACAGCTCTGGCTAAGGCAGGGAGTGTGGGGTAGCCAGCCGTAAAAGTTCATCTCCCCTTTGTGTAGGGAGGGTGCGGAAGGCCCAATTGTCACACCTAAGGCAAGTATGAACTTTATTCAAAAGTCACTGGGGAGTGGAACTGACTTGGCACTGTCTACATGTTATTTCTGTTTGTGTAACTTCAATAAATCTTTTCTCTTCCTCATATGTTTGTTAGCGATAAATTTCCTGTTGCCTTTTTTTCCCTTGGCCAGTAAATTTTTAAAATAGTACTTATCTGGTCTAATCAAATGACTTTGCATCTTTGTGTCAGGCATTGCATTTCTCCCATTTTAGACATCATTTAACACTGAATTCTTTATTGATTACTGTTTATTGGTTCAGTGTTTGATGTTCAAGAACCGGTCTCGGTTGCACAAAATAGCGTATCGTACAAGAATTGTATTGATTGAGGCCCATAGAATTGGATCCATGGCACCTTGTGCCACAAACTATCTTGTAAACTTGTCCCTGCGCAGTATGTCTTGGTGCATTTTGCTGCATCGTTCTCTTAGAGTCATAGAGTAACGTAGCACAGAAACGGACCTTCTAGTCCAACTCGTCCATGTTGGCCATGGTGCCCACCAAGCTGGTCCCAATTGCCTGGGTTTGGCCCATATCTAAACCTAAATCCTAGATCAACCATGTGCTCTTCACCCAACAGTGATGGTCACAGAGTGCCATCATTTTACTGGCTGCTGCCTTCCCAATCATCATAACCCTCAGTGATTTGTGTCATCGAAGCAGGGTGGGATACTCTACCTGCAAGGGGCATGACCCTTATGACTGGATTTGTACAAGTATGATGTTGGTAATGCTGGCAAACTCCACCCTGGAGCAGCACAGTCAGAGTTGAACAGAATGGTGCTGTCAGTTTGATCGGTTTCAATTTATCTACAAATGCAATGGGACTGATGCACTTGATGCTCCAGTGCCCTTCAAACCTTGCCAGTCCAAAAATCAAAGGAAAACAAATGTTGATTGCCTTCAGTGGAGGTAAATTGAGCTGTCCCTACAATTCTAGTTGTCTGGAACTATCAAAATTGTGCACTGGATTTCGAGGTGGACCTGAAATCCTGCAGTTCTCCGGCAGAAGAGTTTTCTGTTTTGCTTTAACTTGGATTATTACCAGATTAGGGCTTGGAAAGATGAGTGTATCTTCCATTTGTCACCTCATTTCACTACGGACTTTGCCATCAATGGTCAAAGAGGTGTGGCAGCAGTAGGCACTAACCATAGCAAAAGGGGAGCGGAGGAGGGAAATAACCGACAACTCATTAACAGTACCTATTAACACAATGCCGTGCGTATGATTGCAGCACTAAAAGTGGAGGTGCCAAGAAGTCCAAGTCCGAATGATGGAAAGAAGACTTTTCTATTTGCTGGATGAAAGAAGTAAAGTGCTGTCGGATAGTATTTGTATTTATTTTGTAAATGTTTTGTAATATGTTCCTGTTATACTCTTAATTCCTATAACTCGTGAGCTTCTTAGAGAAGGAATTTAATTTGTATTAATTGTATATAGTACATTTCTTGTTTTAGAACTGTGACAAATAGTCTTCAGGCAAGTTTTAAATGATAGCTTTTTAGAAACATAATGTAGATTTTAAATTTGTATTAACATTACTGTGCAGAGTTCATGTAGGTGGCTTGTTTCTAAAGTGGCTTATTCTGAAATCACTACAGTAGTGACTGGATGTTTGCTGTGCAAGCAGTGGTTTAAAGAGTTTTCAAAGAAATGTTGGTGTTTCACCTTGTTGCAGGTGGATTAGATAGGTCTTTAAAGCATGTTTTTATGTGGATGAAGTCTGGGACCAAAAAATGGCACTACGGAGAAGCAGCTTCCTTCTCAGAGTAGCACTTACACAGATTCTGAATCACCATTAGAAACAAAAGTTATCGGAGAATTTTTCTTTGTGTGTGTGTTTGTATGTGTGTGTGTGTGTGTGCGCGCGCGTGTGCGTGTGTGTGTGTGCGCGCATGCGCACGGGCCACTGAGTGGCATTTTTTTGTGCATGATTTGTGATGAAAAATTTGAAACTGCTTTTTTATTTTCAATTTTTATACAAATATAAAAATGAAGATGTATTGAATATAAAAGTTGTATGACCCCACTATTTTACAAGCATGTAGTGAAACTACGCTCTTAAAACATGACTAACCACAATTGTCTCTTGGGCTGTAATGAATTTTAGAAAGCCTTTTTGCAGCAGCAACAGTTAAGTTTCTTCAAATTATAAAGACTTGCCCTACACTCATACCAACACATACCGTATTAAATCATAGGGGAAATCTTGGTTATGTGTATGGAAGAGGTATTGATAAGTCTTCCGACAAATAGTAGTGACTAGCTATAACCAGCATTAACAAGCTGTTTTAAGTGCAGTAAACGTTGCCTCAATTGCACACATTGTATCAACTGAAGTATCTTTTACAAGAGCTTCCTATTTTGGTGGGAACTGTTAATTTCCAGAATGTTGTGGGGTCATGCAACTTTACGGATACATGACCCAACTACTTTTGTTTGACTGAGGCTGAACATTGATTAATGCTGTAATACTGGCTAATTTCATTATATGATTGTACAGTTCAGAATTACCTCTGCTAACTAACCAGTAGGTTTATATTTGTCACTGAAATCATAGCTTATAATTTGCATAGTTTTTTTTACTTGTCTTTTTGTTAACCCATTTGTCTGTTCACCAAGTTAATAGTGCAAAAATGCAGAGTAGGCCCGAGTTGAATTTAAGGTAACTGCACATAAAATATTTGCACAAGACGCTTTTAATGCCTCATTAACCGGTTCAGCTTTTAGCAAGGTGCATTGGGAGTCTGGAAAAGATTTATAATTTTTAGTAATATTGCTCTTTTATCTTTCTACGCATGTTATGCATAATATCATTTGAATAATCCATATTTGGTTAGACATGTTAATCCCTTTTGCAGTAAAAATACTGCTTTAAACAATTCTGTGCATTTTCATTTAATTAAAAAGCTACATTTCCAACAGTGCAACAATGGACAAGTACATAGTACATTTTCTCATGCCTTGTGATTGGATATTCATTTTGTACAGCTAACTCAATAAAAGCCAGAAATAATTTTTTTTTTATTTTTAAGACGGTGCAGACACATTATTTTTTATAGCCTGGACTATTTAAGGTTTGCAGCAGAGACCCTTTTTTTTTTAGCCAGTTCCTAATGTTCAGTGAAAAGATGCGATCTGAAGTAGGATTTGATCAGAACTGTTCCTAATAGGTTTATGCTGTGATGAAAATAAAAAAGTTGCCAAATCTGAATGCTTATCTCTTGACCATACATCATAACTCTACCTGTCCACAATAGCCTGCTGTAGAAATGGCTTAAACTGAGGAGATATATTTAAATATGTTCAATATAGTGTACATATAGTGAAACTATGCTCTTTGTATTCTTGCAATATTGATCTTATTTATGAGCCACCACTTAATAAAGTTTGGTAAAGCCTTCATTTGGCAATTAATAGAAAGCTGGCAACTTTCTGTTTGACTTCTGTGACCAGGTGGACAGGTAGGTAGGAAGTACCCTTTTTTGTTTCAACTGAATATGTTTGTGATTTTTATATACTTGTTTTACTTCCGTTGGAGAGAAAGTGCTTTCACTAATACAGGCTCTCCTTTACCATACTTTAGAAAATGCATTTTTCCTTTCAGTTCATCGAAAGCAACATAAAGACGGTGCAAATTTAACAACTCGTTGCATAAAGAGCTGGTTGAATGTAGTTTTGGTTACCTTGCTCAGAAAAATATCTTGTATATAATGAAATTATGTTTTTACCTGCCTTGTCTTTTGTTTTAATATTTTGTTTCCAAAAGAAGCATGCATTTCTTGTAAATTCCACCATCACCTTTGCTGTTGCCAACCCTCCATCTCTCAATTCCCCAAAGAACTCGGAACTAATTGAATACCAGTAACAGATCAATCTGTGACAGTAATTAGGTCTTAAGTATCTAGCAACAGCTTGAAAGATGCAAGCAGCTCAAAATAAAAACAGAAATGGATATTCCATATTGCACTTCTTTTTTAACTACTTCATCTCTTCCAATAATATTCAAAGAAATGATAAATGCATTGGATAGAGGTGTACAAAATATTAAGAGGAATAGATAGACAGCCAGCGCCTCTTTCCCAGGGCACCAATGCTCAATACAAGAGGGCATGGCTTTAAAGTAATGGGTGGGAAGTTCAAGGGAGATATCAGAGGAAGTGATTTTTACCCAGAGAGTGGTTGGGGCATGGAATGCGCTGCCTGGGACGGTGGTGGAGGCAGGTACATTGGTCAAATTCAAGAGATTACTGGATAGGCATATGGAGGAATTTAAAATAGAGGGATATGTGGGAGGAAGGGGTTAGATAGTCTTAGGTGAGGTTTAAAGATTGGCACAACATTGTGGGCTGAAGGGCCTGTATTGTGCTGTACTGTTCTATGATCTATGAAAACTAAAGTAACAATGAGTTTATATGAAAATAACACTTTTAATTCCAAATCCAATATAATTTTTCTTTTAAACTTCCTCACAGTATGTGGACATTGCTGCCAAGAGCAGCATTTATTGCCTAACCCTAGGTGTCCTTGGACTGACGATTTGTTGGGCAACTTCAGATGACAGCTGAGAGCCAGCCAGCTGGAGATCTGATGTCCCCATATAGCCAGAGCGAAAATAAAACTATTGGAAATCCTCACCTGGTCAGACAGCGTCTGTGGAGAGAGGGGGAAACGAGTTAGTTTCAGGCTGACGACCTTTCTTCAGAATAATGAGGATTTTTGGCGCTTTGTTTCAGATTTACAGCATCTGCAGTATTTTGCATTTGCACCAGATTAATTGAGGATGACAGATTTCCTTCCCTAAAAGATACTAGCAAACCAAATGAGTTTTTAAAGCTACCATCAAGATGGGCTTCATTAGTGATTTGTTTTTTTTATTCCCTTTTATTTAATTGGTGGAATTTAAATTCTCCAGCTACCATGGTAGGATTTGAGCTTGATTGATTGGATATTTCATCCAGGTTTCTGGATTACTTGTCCAGTAACATAACCACCATGCTGCTGTACCCATAGTTCAACTTAAAATAAAAATAGTGTGTGTTTAAAATAATGTGGAGTTCTTCTGTCATAGTTCTTTTGCTTTTAAATGGAGAGAGAAATAACAGGGTTTCCACATGTATTACTACACATTCTACAAAAGGAGGTAGGGAAAGTAACCAATGTTCTCAATTAACAGTCTATGGTTGTGTAGGGATTATATAAACTGTCTTTCCTATGTATGGGGAATTTAAATAGCTTTGCCTGGTTATCTTTGTTTTCTCTGGAGTTCATTTTGGAGCTTCCTATTTTCCCCATTCCATTACTTTCTTCTGTAGTTTATTGACCATGTGTACACTAGTGGTGATGGAATGGTGTGAGTATTGATCTTCACAGTCCTTGCACCAGACTTGTACTCCTATGTTACTCCCCTGCATGGATAGTTATGTCTTTTTAATATGCATTTAGTTCAACATTGTCTTTATTTCAGAACCAAGGGCCTAAAAGTCCAGAAGAAACCAAATGCAGCTGCTGCCTCTGATTGTACTGAGTTATGGTTAGGATGGGGTTGATATAATCAGGGTCTTTGAGGGTGTACCTGATCCTTGGCAAGAAAGTGTCAGTGACTTGGGACTTTATGTCGGTTATCAGGGGGGATATAGAGGCCCTGCCAAAGCAGATGCAGATTTTCAATGCCTTTACCTCTGCTAGGTAATCTTTGATCTAGCCAAAAATTTGAGACCCATTGTTTGAGACATCAAAGCACAAAGGGTTTTTCTGCTGTTCAGTCTCTCACTCCAGCTGTCTTCTCACAACTGTATAATTTGAGGCAGAACTGTGTGGCATGCCTGATTTGCAATTTCACAAAAGAAATGTGCAAGACTTTCAGCACACTTTGAGGCATATCCAGAATGAATTTAAAGGTACCATAGAGTGGTGTATGCTGCAGCTGACATTAATTCCACGGAGCAGTCCCTCATTGGGCTTGCACAGCTCATGCACATCCGACGGTGGGACGATGAGTTTGTGTTGACTGCAGCTGTGAAGTTATAACCAGAATGAGACAATGAGAAGTGGTTTAAAAATAATTCTGGATTCTCAAGTTTAGAGTTTCATTTCACTTTTTTTTTAGGTAGCAAAAATATGGAAACTAAGGCACAAGGAAATTTGCTATTTCCTATTCTAATAGCAGCCAAATTGTATTTAATACAGTCACTGAACCAGTATTAGCAAGTTCAAGGTTATTGTCATGGGCTTACATACCCAGGGGATAAATGCCATGAAAATTAGCTTTTTGCAGCAGCAACACAGTATATTACAAACATAAATCGCATTAACTTAAATTATCATAAATTATACATAAATTACACAACAAAATAGACATAACCATGTTAGTGCAAGTTGAGGGAAATGTATTCTGAGGTAGAATTAGGGTCTTTCGGCAGTAGGGAAGAAACTATTGTTGAACTTAAGAGTGAATTGTGGGGAAATCTTTTTGCCTAAAGAATAGTGTATAACTCAGTCCCAGAGAGCTGTGGATGCTTGGATGTTGAGTTCTCAGGTGTTCAAATTCATTGTTATAGGCATATACACGGTATAAATGCCATGAAAATTTGCTTTTTGCAGTAGCAGCACAGTACATTACAAACATAGGTTAACAAACTTAAATTAACACAAATTATATGTAACTTGCACAGCAAAATTAAACATAATGATGCGAGTGTAAGTTGAGAGAGAAAAAGAAATGTGATCAGATGAGGTGTTGGGGTTTTTCAGGTCAGTTCAAGAACCTGACGGCAGTGGGGAAGAAGCCGTTGTTGAACCTTGAGGTGTGGGTCTTCAGGCTCCTGTACCTCCTGCCTGATGGCAGCATCGAGAAGAGGGCACGGCCAAGTGTCAAGTGCTAGGAAAAGCAATACTTGCAAACAGGGCACAGAAGTTGCTGATAAACTTGACCTTGTAGAAAAGTACAGGCCTTGAAATTCCTGGTCTGCATCCTCCTTTCTCATCCATTTAATTAGTGGAAGAGCGGGGACTGTGTACCAATGGTTTCCTGATCACTGCTTCCAACTGGCTTCAAATGGGGAATTGCTTCTAACAGCTGAATGCTTGCTGAATTTTTGAGAATGCCAAAACTTTAATTGTGTCTGTAAAACTCAGTGTTATTGAATTCTCTTAAATCATTACTCATGGGCTGCAGATGTTGGTGCAAGATCAGCATTTATTACATGTGCTTAATTTGTGAGATTTTTAAAGAATCATAGACTTGCCTCGTTGGGAGCTGTACTTGTTTTTGAGAATGTTTTGTCAGAAAAGGCAGCAGTTTTAAAACTAAATCTGATGTTGTGAAATTTAATCTAGAATTAATCTGTGTCATGTTTTCCAGCTGATTGAGAAAGGTTTTGATTTTTGGCAGGGGAGTTTCGCTGTTTACCATTCTTTTAAATAAAAACATTGGAATAAATGTCTTATTCAATTATTTCTGATAACCTGCTAACTTCACGGAGGAAAGCTATGTGAAGGTATTAAGGTAGAATTCACCCTAAGTAATATGCAATGTGACAAATTTGTGTTTTATTCTGCTTCTGACATTTGTTTCCATTGAAGTCAGAAATGGAGTTCATTGTGCATAATGCATAGAACACAAGATGGATTTCCATCCCTACAATTATGCACTGAAAAATCTTCCCATTGTTGGCAACTGCTGACATTTACAAATAGAGACGAGAGCAGAGGCTGAAACCTGGAGCAGCAAACCAATCTGCTGGAGGAACTCAGTGGGTCGAGCAGCATCTGTGGAGGGGGAAGGAATAGACAACGTTTTGGAAGCCTATTGCAGCAAATTGTTTAGTGCTTGACCTGCAGAGTTCCTCCAGAAGATTGTTTGTTGCTCCACTCAGAAACTTCAATTCCTTTCCCCCCCACAGATACTGCTCAACTCAGAGTTCCTTCCACACATCCACTTTGTTGCTAACTGCCATTTCAAAACCAAAAATTGAGTTTATTGTCATGCACAGGTGCCGTGAAAAACTTGCTTTGCAGCAGCATCACAGGCACGTAGCATCAGATAAGCAGCATTCACAAGAAAAATGTAAACAAATAATGCACAATTTTTACAAGAACACTATTAGAACAACAAAAAAAAGCAAAGTCCTTTCTAGTGCAAAGTGATCACAGTGTTGCTAAACTTCAGTGTTTAGGGTTTTGCAGGCTGGTTCAAGAACTGAATTGTTGAAGGGAAGTAGCTGTTCTTGAAGCTGGTGGTGTGGGACTTCACCATTTTCTACAATGTGTCAGGAAGGCTTTGAAAATGTCTGAAGTCTTTCCTCTGTCTTCCAAGCAGCTGCTAGCTGTGATGGAGCTCAGAGTGCAGTGTGTGCTTCAACACTCTGGTGTTCTGGCTACAGCAGTTGCATTGGGTTTGATCAGAGCCTCGATTCTGCAGATGTTGGACTGGTGGAGGATGCTGACGTTCACTGCAACTTCAAAGGGAACTTCAACTGCAAAGCACACTGGTACGCAGGGTGGTTGTGCAAGGTACAATAGGAAGCTGAGACTTCACAAATTTTAGATGCAAATCTTTCATGTCCTGTGGTCATTATCAAATATGCTTTCAAAAGAGTTGTGATATTCTAGCATTATTATATCCCGGATGCTGCTCAACCCACTGAGTTCCTCCAGCAGATTTTTGGTGCTCTGGATTCCAGCCTCTACTGACTCTTGTGTGTCTGTTTATAAAGACACAATAATACACATTTGTAAGGAGGAAATTTAAATCGGGTAGATGTCATTCATTTAAATAAATTTAGGCTTCAGGCAATGGATCAAAATATCAGCGTTGAATATTCTCCAAGTAAATTTACCACTGGACTCAGGAAACACCAGAGCAAAGTGAATAGTCATGTGAGCCACTTAGTTATTCACACCGTCAAGTGTGATAACCTTTTGATGAGAGTCTCTGGGTGCAACTATCAACAATTAGCAGTCAGTGAAATTTCCTGCAATGTTGTCAGAAATTTTCTGAAATGTTAGTGAATTAAACAAGCAATTGTACATAGCTTTCACTACTATATCGACATGTGGTTTGCACTAATTCTTGGCCCTGGGACTGCCATGGGAGAATGGAAGGTGGGGCTCAATTCCTGGCAAACAACAGACCATCATATCACTTTTTAAAAAGGTGACACGAGACTGCAGATGCTGGAGGAACTCAGAAGAGATCCTCAACCTGTCCAGGGTTTCAACGCCAACCACCGACAACTGTGTTCTCCCACAGATACTGCTCGACCTGCTGAGTTCCTGCAGCACGTCGTTAGTTGCTTTTAAAAAGAATGTTGTTTTAGTCAAGAATGCAGTTTAACATTGAATTTTCAGAGCAGCAATGTCTCCTGGTGAAATCCTGTTCCCGAGTACTTTGAGGGTAAAAGTTTCACAACAAATTTAAATGTTCAATTGCACAAAATTCACAACACACAAACAGACCACTTGCTCCAACTGGACTTTGACCATGTTGATGTTCCACACTTCTCTCACTCTTCATCTAAATCCATCTCCTTATTCTTTCTCATTCACAGAGTCATTAAGCACAGAAACAGGCCCTTCAGCCCATCGAGTCCATGCCGACCATTGACACTGGTGGGTATACAGAACGAGCTGCCAGAGGAAGTGGTAGGGGTGGGTACAATTACAACATTTAAAAGACATTTGCACAGGTTCATGGATAAGAAAGGTTTAGAGGGATGTGGGCCAAACGCAGGCAAATGGGACTAGCTCAGGTAGGGAACTTGGCCAGCATGGATGAGTTGGGCCGAAGGGCCTGTTTCTGTGCTGTATAACCATTCCCATCAGCTTCCCCCCACCCCAAGATACCACAACATTTATTTATGTTCCCATTAAATTAATTTACATAAACTTAGATGCAACTAAACCATCGTTCATTAAAGGAATAAAAACCTTGAAGCCCCGATCATTCCCAATTGGAGAGGCTTCACCTCTGGCAACTGTGCCACGTGCTGCTCAGACGCAAGCTTCAGCATCCCCTCCCTAAACCTCTCCTCTTTGTTCTTCCTTTATAATGTTCCTTAAATCCTATCCACCTGAACCAGCTTTTGTCTTCTACCTCAATATCTGGATACCTGTCGAGTCTTGTCTGCTGGTGCCCAGGAGAGCAGACACGGATGACTGACATAACTTGGTTAGGGGAAAAGACTTCTGGTCCAGGAAATTGTCTCTTGAGTTTGCTCATCGTTAGCAGCGCAAGTGTGAATCCAACAGGGACAGCGGGTCGTAAAGCTGCAAACTTCTAAATCATAATGCTTCTAAAATATACCAAGAGCAAGTCACAGAATGCGTAGAATAAAATAACTCTTTTCCTCATAAATTATACAAAGTCAAGGATAGTATCCTAATGTCAAGACTACACTTAGAAATCTAGAAGGGCACGTGCCTTAAAATAACTGGTCCTATTTTAAGTACTATAGTGGTTAGTTTAACGCTATTATAGCGCCAGTGACCCAGGTTCAATTCCCGCCACTGTCTGTAGGGAGTTTGTACGTTCTCCGTGTCTGCATGGGTTTCCTCCGGGTGCTCCGGTTCCCTCCCACACTCCAAAGACGTACGGGTTAGGAAGTTGTGGGCATGCTATGTTGGCGCCGGAAGCGTGGCGACATTTGCGGGCTGCCCCCAAAACACTCTATGCAAAAGATGTGTTTCGATGTACATGTGACTAATAAAATGCCTTATCTCATAATCTCCAGCTCCATTCACAGTTGCTCATATAATAAAACAGCCCATGTCCACAGTTTTACCAAAATGAGGGCCACATTTTAAGTTCATATGTAGTGCTAATTAAGTGCCAGGCATTGACAATCCCAAACCCCCAGTGCATTCTCAGTAACACAAAAAGACGCATTTCACTGTGTGTTTTGATGTACATGTGACTAATAAATATCTATTGAGATACAGATAAAATAAAATGTTGCTTCTTTTGCAGATTTTTGTTAACTACTTTTTAAAAATTATTCATTTAAGGGGTGTGGGCTTCGCAGGCTGAGCCAGCATTTAATTGCCCGTCCCTCATTGCCCTTCAGAAGGTGGCGGTGAGCTGCCTCCTTGAACTGCTGCAGTCCTTGAGGTGTGGGTGTACCCACAATGTTGTTAGGGAGGGAGTTCCAGGTTTAAAGAAATCCTATGTCCACACATAGAATCCCAAACCGTGCTTCACAAATATATAAGATAGTCATGAATAAAATCAAAGAATTCAGGAAAACCCCTCATATCCAGAGAGTGGTAGGAAGAGATGGGCCATTAAATGCTGACACAGTCTGAGAAGCCCACATCCATTCAAAGAATATATAAAAAATAAATTTATTACCCAATTGTGTTGTTCCAGGTTCCAGCATCTGCAATCTCGTGTCTCGATTATTGAAGAGGTCTGTTGCAAAGATTGTGCAGAGAACAGGGTGAAGGCAATTTGTATTTTTGCCCTTGGTGCCCAGTCAGCTCAGTTTTCTAAATCTCAACGAAACCCACCAATAGGCCAGTGGCATCCCCTCCTGCCCGATGTCAAGCTGCTTTGTCGCAACACAGAATCAGCTGGACTGGACCTCTTAAAGTCCAAATACCATTCAGAGCTTGCAACTATTATTCCTGTCTGACCTGGCCAGAAACATTAATGGAAAATTATGTTAAGAAGATAGAACATTACAGCACAGTACAGTCCCTTTGGCCCACAATGTTGTGCCGACATTTTATCCTGCTCTAAGATCTATCTAACCCTTCCCTCCCACATAGCCCTCCATTTCTCTATCATTCATGTGCCTATCTAAGAGTCTCTTAAATGCCCCTAATGTATCTGCCCCCACAATCTCTGCCAGCAGTGCGTTCCATGCACCCACGACTCTCTGTGTAAAAAAATTACCGCTGACATCCCCCTTATATCTTCCTCCAATCATCTTATGTCCCCTCGTGTTAGCCATTGTCGCCCTGGGAAAAAGTCTCTGACTGTCCACTCGATCTATGCCTCTTATCATCTTGTACACCTCTATCAAGTCACCTTTCATCCTCCTCCTCTCCAAAGAGAAAATCCCTAGCTCACAATCTATCCTCATAAGACATGCTCTCCAATCCAGGCAGCATCCTGGTAAATCTCCCCTGCACCCTCTCTAAAGCTTCCACATCCTTCCTATAATGAGGCGACCAGAACTGAACACAATACTCCCAAGTGTGGTCTACCTAGAGTTCTATAGAGTTGCAACATTACCTCGTGGCTCTTGAACTCAATACCCCGACTAATGAAGGCCAACACACCATACACCTTCTTAACAACCCTATCGACCTGTGCGGCAACCTTGAGGGATCTATGGACGTTGACCCCAAGATCCCTCTGTTCCTCCACACTACTAAGAGTCCTGCCATTAACCTTGTATTCTGCCTTCAAATTTGATCTCCCGAAGTGTATCACTTCACACTTTTATGGATTGAACTCCATCTGCCACTTCTCAGCCCAGGTCTGCATTCTATCAATATCCTGTTGTAATCTACAGCAACCTTCTACACTATCCACAACACCACCAACCTTTGAATCATCAGCAAACTTACTAACCCATCCTTCCACATCCTCATCCAAGCCATTTATAAAAATCATAAAGAGCAGGGGTCCTTAATATACTTGATGTAGATTCCTCAAGCTTTAATCCAAAATACAAAGCCTTGTGATTTAGTAGGGTAATATGTAAAATATTAAGATAACAGCATCAAAATATTGGCCAATGGAGAGGGAGAGCTACACCATCAGATATGACACCCGTAGCTTGGGACTTTAAATGAGGTCTCATCTGCCCTTCAGACTATGATCCCTAGGTACTGTTTCAAACAAGAGCAGGAATCCAGGCAGACATTGATTCCTCAAACAACATCACCAAAGCAGAATGCTAGTGCTCGGGAACTTGCAGGCAGCTGCTGGGAAAGGGAAACCATTCTCTGGATGATTTGGAAGCTGAAGGGCAAAGAAAAAGCTGCAAGGGAAGGATTGCTATCCTGACTGGCTAATGCTGACAGCTCTGTGGGAATTGCTAGCATTTTGTCATTTCAGTGTAAGGTTGGTTCTTTATGCAGGCAAACATGGAACTTGTTGGAGGAATTCAGCAGGTCGAGCAGCATCTGTGGAGGGAAATGGACACTCGATGTTTCAGTGCAGATGAAGGCTCCTGACCCAAATGTCAACTGTTCGGTGGAGACACAGACTGCAGATGCTGGAATCTGAAGCAACACACAATCTGCCGGAGGAACTCACAGTGGGTCGAGCAGCATCTGTGGGAGAAAAGGAATTGTCGACGTTCCCAGTCGAAATCCTGCATCAGCACTGAGTGGCCTCTCTACGCTCAGTCCTGATGCAGGGTTTCGACCCGAACGTCGACAGTTCCTTTCCTCCCACAGATGCTGCTCGACCCGCTGACTTCCTCCAGCAGATTGTTTGTCAATTGTCCATTTCCCTCCATAGATGCTGCCTGACCAGTTAAGTTCTTTCAGCATCTTGTGTGTTGCTTTTCAAAAATACACTCTCCAGTGGGGAAGAAATGAATCCAACCAGTTTTCAAGCAATTCGTCGTGTACGGGGATTAGGGAAGTGGATTAGCTCTTGTATTTTAAACTTGTAAAGAAATTGTAGCGCACATAAAAACCATTTGGCTGTACTGGGGTTTATTCTCTAAACCAGCATAACCCCTAATGCATTTCATTCACCTCAGCTACACAATCAGGTAATGAACTTACTCTTTTATATATTCATTAAATTGGCCGCATCTACTTGAACCACTTCTCTGACCATTCCCTTGATATGAGGGTTTCTCCTGAATTCTTTGATTTGATTCATGACTATCTTGTATTGTGAAACATGGTTTGGGATTCTATGTGTAGACAAAGGACCATAGAAAGCATCCTATCTGGGTGCATCACGGCTTGGTACGGCAACTGCTCTCCGTGACTGCAAGAAACTGCAGAGAGTTGTGGACACAGCTCAGCACATCACGGAAACCAGCCTCCCCTCCATGGACTCTGTCTACACTTCTTGCTGCCTCGGTAAAGCAGCCAACACAATCAAAGACCCCACCCACCCCGGACATTCTCTCTTCTCCCCTCTCCAATCGGGCAGAAGATACAAAAGCCTGAAAGCACATATCAGCCTCAATCCCGCTGTTATAAGACTATTGAACTGTTCCCTAGTACAATAAAATGGACTATTGACCTCACAATCTACCTTGTTATGACCTTGCACCTTATTGTCTACCTGCACTGTGCTTTCTCTGTAGCCTTTACACTTTATCTGTATTCTATTATTGTTTTACCTTGTACTACCTCAGTGCACTGTGTAGTGAATTGATCTGTACGATCGGTATGCAAGACAAGTTTTTCACTGTACCTCGGTACATGTGACAAAAATAAACCAATTCCAATTCTTTAAACCTGGAACTCTCTCCCTACCAGCATTGTGGGCGTACCCACACCTCAAGGACTGCAACGGTTCAAGAAGGCAGCTCACCACCACCTTCTCAAAGGCAACTAGGGATGGGCAATTAAATGCTGGCTCAGCCCATATCCCTTAAATGAACAATTAAAGACAAAGTAGTTAACAAAAATCTGCAAAAGAAGCAACATTTTATATTATCTATGCCTTAATACTTAAAATAGAACCAGTTATTTTAAAACATGTGCCCTTCTACATTTCCAAGTTTAGTCTTGACATTAGGGTACTATCCTTGACTTTGTATAATTTATGAGGAAAAGAGTTGTTTTATTCAATTAAATTATTATAACATTTTGTATTTGTGCAGAGTGATGTTTTATAATTTGCCCTTTGCAAAGAAAACATATACCAGTCAAACTGCCTTAATGCCAACCAAGTGGGAATTTAGTATTTGATAGGAAACTTGTTTTAATATTTAAAGAGCATATTTGGGTTCATTCATTTTAAAGTTGCGTACTGGTATAATAATGTAAAATAAACTCCTTGGAGAATGTGAAGTATGTCTGTGCACATTCTGTGACTTGCTCTTGGTATATTTTAGAAGCATTATGATTTAGAAGTTTGCAGCTTTATGACCCGCTGTCCCTGTTGGATTCACACTTGCGCTGCTAACGATGAGCAAACTCAAGAGACAATTTCCTGGACCAGAAGTCTTTTCCCCTAACCAAGTTATGTCAGTCATCCGTGTCTGCTCTCCTGGGCACCAGCGGACAAGACTCGACAGGTATCCAGATATTGAGGTAGAAGACAAAAGCTGGTTCAGGTGGATAGGATTTAAGGAGCATTTTAAAGGAAGAACAAAGGGGAGAGGTTTAGGGAGGGGATGCTGAAGCTTGCGTCTGAGCAGCACGTGGCACAGTTGCCAGAGGTGAAGCCTCTCCAATTGGGAATGATCGAGGCTTCAAGGTTTTTATTCCTTTAATGAACGATGGTTTAGTTGCATCTAAGTTTATGTAAATTAATTTAATGGGAACATAAATAAATGTTGTGGTATCTTGGGGTGGGGGGAAGCTGATGGGGATGGTTATACAGCACAGAAACAGGCCCTCCGGCCCAACTCATCCATGCTGGCCAAGTTCCCTATCTGGGCTAGTCCCATTTGCCTGCGTTTGGCCCACATCCCTCTAAACCTTTCTTATCCATGAACCTGTGCAAATGTCTTTTAAATGTTGTAATTGTACCCGCCTCTACCACTTCCTCTGGCAGCTCGTTCCGTATACCCACCACAGTGTCAATGCTCGGCATGGACTCAATGGGCTGAAGGGCCTGTTTCTGTGCTTAATGACTCTGTGAATGAGAAAGAATAAGGAGATGGATTTAGATGAAGAGTGAGAGAAGTGTGGAACATCAACATGGTCAAAGTTCAGTTGGAGCAAGTGGTCTGTTTGTGTGTTGTGAATTTTGTGCAATTGAACATTTAAGTTTGTTGTGAAACTTTTACCCTCAAAGTACTCGGGAACAGGATTTCACCAGGAGACATTGCTGCTCTGAAAATTCAATGTTAAACTGCATTCTTGACTAAAACAACATTCTTTTTAAAAGCAACTAACGACGTGCTGCAGGAACTCAGCAGGTCGAGCAGCATCTGTGGGAGGACAGAGTTGTCGGTGGTTGGGGTTGAAACCCTGGACAGGTTGAGGGTCCCTTCTGAGTTCCTCCAGCACATTGTTGCAGATTCCAGCATCTGCAGTCTCTTGTGTCACCTTTTTAAAAAGTGATATGATGGTCTGTTGTTTGCCAGGAATTGAGCCCCACCTTCCATTCTCCCATGGCAGTCCCAGGGTCAAGAATTAGTGCAAACCACACATCAATATAGTAGTGAAAGCTATGTGCAATTGCCTGTTTAATTCACCAGCATTTCAGAAAATTTCTGACAACGTTGCGGGAAATTTCACCGACTGCTAATTGTTGATAGTTGCACCCAGACTGTCATCAAAAGGTTATCACACTTCATGGTGTGAATAACTAAGTGGCTCACGTGACTATTCACTTTGTTCTAGTGTTTCCTGAGTCCAGTGGTAAATTTACTTGGAGAATATTCAACGCTGATATTGTGATCCATTGCCTGAAGACTAAATTATTTAAATGAATGACGTCTACCTGATTTGAATTTCCTCATTAACAATTGCAGCTAGAATATCACAACTCTTTTGAAAGCATGTTTGATAATGACCACAGGACATGAAAGATTTGCATCTAAAATTTGTCTGTGAAGTCTCGGCTTCCTATTGTACCCTCCATGACCACTTTGCAGTTGATGAAGTTCCGTTTGAAGTTACAGTGAACATCAGCATCCTCCGCCAGTCCAACACTGCAGAATCAAGTCTCTGATCGGACCCAATGCAACTCCAGTGGCCAGAACACCATGCACTGCACTCCGAGCTCCATCACAGCTAACAGTTTCTTGGAAGACAGAGGAAAGACTTCAAAGACATTCTCAAAGCTTCAATAATGTTAATATCATTGTAGAAAATTTATGACTCATCAGGAAACAGTTCAGCCCATCGTGCCTGTGCCAACTCATGGGATTCCCTGACTTATGACTGTACAAAATAAGAAGGCACCGATTTCCTGGGGTTTCTACGATGGGAGCACCTGGAGACCATGAGCAAACAGCAGAAGGGGTGCTCAATACCACCTCCACCTGAGCCAGATATTGCGAGTCCCACAAAGGGTTTATTAGTCCTTCAGAACTGGAGTGTTGAAAGTAGTCCTCAACGTCCTAAAAGCCTGCTCACAGGTAGCAAGCTCCCTTGTTCCCCAGTGTAATAATAACCAAGTAATCTGTTTCAGCTTGTATTCAGGGAGGAATAACCTTTGGCCAGGACATTATGCAGAGCCTCCAGATCATCTTGAATGGAACATTGAACGTTTTACTTCCATTTGAGAGAGTCAGCCAAGATTCTTGTGCTCAAGTCTATGGAATGGGATGTACACAAGATTCATGAAAGAAATTAACTTTAATATCTGGAACAGAATGCCACACTTTTAAAGTAAATTTTGATGAAGATGACGATGATTTCTTTATTAGTCACATGTACATTGAAACACACAGTGAAATGCATCTTTTGCCTAGAGTGTTCTGGAGGCAGCCCGCAAGTGTCGCCACACTGCTGGCGCCAACATAGCATGCCCACAACTTCCTAACCCGTACGTCTGTGGAATGTAGGAGGAAACCGGAGCACCCGGAGGAAACCCACGCAGACACGAGGAGAACGTACAAACTCCTTACAGGTAGCGGCGGGAATTGAACCCGGGTCGCTGGCGCTGTAATAGCGTTACGCTAATCGCTACACTACCGTGCCTGTTTCTGAGCTGTAGTGGTAAACTCGTAGTAATAATTGGTACTTAACATTCATAATTCACCTACTGCTCATGAGAGAGCCCCAGCCTTTCTGATTAGTGGCCAGTCCTCCTTGCCCTTGAGTTGTACGGTGAGTCTCCTAGCAAGTGTTTGTGGGGAATAGGCCAATAGAACAGCAACTTGCTTTCTGCATGTAACTGCAGACACACCAGCACTAGCACCTTTCCCTCGCTCTCTACAGATCTACTCAATATACAATGGATTAGGAATTCCCTTAATCTTGCCTAACAGTACGATTTCATTCCTCTTATCTCTTCACCCTCCTGGTTACCTTTGTTAAGTATCCCCCACACATTCTGTAGGACCTTGCCTGCGTTTAAGTTTTGTATCCCTGCCATAAGCTTTCTTTGTTTCCCCTTTAACCAACCCTTAATGTCAAGGGTTCCTCGAACTCATTGACCTTCCCTTCACAAGAATACACTGGCCCTGCACTCTGTTCCATTTTGAATGACTCCCTGTAGATTTACTTGTGAGTAGCAGCTCATCTACTTTTGCAAACTAAAATCCGATGCAGGACCTTAATTTCAAGTCCATCTTTGGCTTTCTCCATAACAGCCCCAGAACTTACTGTAGTCACCATCTCCAAATTGCCCTCCCACGGACACTTCCTCTTCTTGCCTGACTAGATCCAGTACCACTGCTTCTCCAGCGGGATTAGCTATGTACTGCCTCAAAAAGCTCTCCTCCACGCAATTTAAAAATTCTTCTCCCTCTAGGCCTTTTTCACTAAAGCGATCGCAGTTAATATTGGGGAAGTTGAAATCGCCAACCACTACACTATCATTTTGCATTTTTCTTACATACCTGGTCCTCTACATCCCACTGACTATATGAAGCCCTGTATTATACCCTCCAGGACAGTGATTGCCCCCTTTTTGTTTCTAAACTCCCACCCATATAACCTCAATGAAGAATCTTCCAGGATATCCTCCACGCTGTGGTAATGGGACTTTTTGACTACTATTTTAACACCACCTCCTCTTTTCCATCTCCTTCTGTCCTACTTGAAGATTCCATGCCCTGGAACATTGGGTTGCCAGCCCTGCCTTTCAACCAGGTCTCGGAAAGTAACAACATCACATTCCCGTTAATTATCACCCTCAGTTCATCAGCTTTACATGTCAGACTCTTTGCTCGCATTCCTGACATATGCCTGGAGCCATAGTTTTCCTTCTGTATTTGTTCCTCACTCCTACTCTGTATCCCATTTTCCTGTCAAATTAGTTTAAACCCTTCCCAACCACCCTGCCCCCCCCCCACCCCCCACCACCACCACTCCCCGCCCAAGCTAGGATGTTGAATCAGTTCCTATTTAGTTGCAACTCATCTTATACAGGTCCCACCTTCCCCAGAAATGGTCCTTGTGATCCAGAAACCTAGAGCCCCCCCAACCCTTCAACCACATATTCACCTGATCAATCCTCTTATTCCTATTCACACTAGCATGTGGCACTGGCTGTCTCCCTAAATTCATTGAGCTAATGGCATGGATAAAATGAGGGACGAGGTCCCGAAAAGTTTGCAAACTGAAGTACCTCATTGGTATCATCTACCCTGCATATTCAGGCCACAGACCACTGCATCACCACTTGATACGTCCTTCATGTGCAAGGATGGGTGAAAAAATGCTTGTGCTGTCAGTGATGTGACACAGCCTGTAAACTCAAGTTTTTAAAAGCTTTAGAACACACACCACCAGGCTCAAAGACAACTTCCATCCTGCTGTTCTAAGACACTTGAAATGGATCTCTTGTATGCTAAAGATGAACTCTTGATCTCACAATCTACCTCGTCGTGGCCCTTGCACTTTATTCGTCTGCCTGCACCGCACTGCACTTTCTCTGTGACTGTATTCTGTTGTTTTCTTTTTGTACTACCTCGGTGTACTTGTGTATGGAATGATCGGTCTGTATGGATTGCAAACAAAAACTTTTCACCGTATCTCAGTACATGTGACAATAATAAACCAATTACCAATTTTAATTTGTTCACAGGATGTGGGCATTGGCAATGCCAGCACTGATCGCCCATCCCTAATTGCTCTTGAACTGAGGAGGCAGTTAAGTGTTGAAAACATTGATGAGTCTGGAGTTGCATGCCAGCCAGACCAAGGTAAGGACAGCTGTACACCAGACGGGTTTTGATGGCCATCTGTTCACCATCGCTGATTCTTGCCTTTCATTCCATGTGTTTAATTAATTGAATTTAAATTCCACAGACGCTGTGATGAGCATCTGAATCAATGGTCTAGCTCCTGGATACACGCTGTCTTCACGTTACTACCATTGGGCAGGTGGTACAGGAGCCTGAAGACCCACACTCAACATTTCAGGAACAGTTTCTTCCCCTCTGCCATCAGATTTCCGAACGGTCCATGAACCCATGAACACTACCTCGTTATTCCTCTTTTGCACTTTTTTTTTGTAACTTTTAGTAATTTTTATGTCTTGCACTGTACTGCTGCCACAAAACAACAAATTTCACGAGATATGTCAGTGATAATAAACCTGATTCTGAACCTTGCTACTGTGCCTGTTGAAAACATGAGACAGATGGACAGACACACAAGTTTTGTACTCTCAAAAACAATTTATTTTACACCTGTTTTATTAAAAGGGTACATCTAGTGAAATTACTTATTTGAATTACAAAAGGAGCAACATGATTCAATATGAAAATAAGATACTGCCCAGCAAGTTCCGACAGTAATAAATTGGACACACAGCGGCCAATGACATCAGCTTCCTGCATGTGTTTACACAAAACCCAACTCTTGTACAAAACAAAAGTACTTTGTAACTGTGATACATTATAAAGATTCAGTTTTTGTTTTAAAACTGGTAAATAAGAAATGATCCTTCAGGTGGGGTTCAGAAACTGGTTTTCTCAGTCACACCCCAGGAACCTGTCAAAGCATCTACAACTATAATTCAAGAGCAGGTAAAGATCATCCTCTTCGGGTCAGTTGACCATTCAACTGCTCTCATCTTCTCTCCGATTCCTTTTCTTTTACCATAGGGCTTAATGCGTTTCTAAGTCTAAGTAGCTTCTATCAGGAGAACTGAATGGGCTGTACACCCGAAATCTGCCAGGGTCAAGGAGGACACACAGTCAGTTTGTTAGTCTATACATACATGTATACACACACACGCAAACAGTGAAAATCAGAGAGATACAGCACGGAAGCAGGTCCTCTATCCCAAAGTGAACATCAACCACCCATTGCACTTATCCTACATTAATCACATTTCATTCTCCCCACATTCCCATCAACTCCTCCCAGATTCTACCACTCACCTACATACTAGGGCCAATTTAACCCACCGACCTGCACGTCTTTGGGATGTGGGAGGAAACCGGAGCACCTGGGGAAACCCGTGCAGCCACAGGGAGAACACGCAAACTCCACAGAGACAGCACCCGAGGTCAGGATCGAACCCGGGTCGCTTGTACAGTGAGGCAGTGGATCCACTAGCTGCACCACTGTGCTGTCCAAACTGTTGATGCAGTGATCCCAGTTTAGTTAAGATAAAACTCACCGTGAAGTTTAATTTTAAAAGTCAACTGGCAGGAAATAAAAAGCAGAACTGCTGGAAATCAAAAGTGAAAATGTGTTGAAACACAAATGGGGTCAGCGCTGGTGGAGGTGTGGGATGGGAACGCTAGCATTTTTCTTTTTATAGATGTCAATCAACAATTAGTTTGTGACAAATTTCAACATCTTTTCATATAAATCATTAACGGTGATGCCAAGAAACATCACGGAAGCAAACATCGGAAGTATTTGGAACAGAGTTGGTTTCAGGTTAATAGATTTCTTTCAGAGCAACAAGGAACTAGGAGAGGAATTTAGTTCTGGCTGCTGGTTCATCTTCCCCCAATCTTGGTGTATGCAAAGTTTCCGAGTACTAACTGCCTTGCTGATCCAGTCACAACTATCAGGAAACTGTAGACATCTGTGATCATCAATCCATGTAGCTAATAGCTTTCAAAACGTCAACAAAATCAAGACTAAATAATGCTTGTAGATGTGTCACAGAATAAGAGACTATATGTTGAAGTCTGGGTAAAAGTACTAACACAGCAAGCATTTCAAACACCAAGCTTTTGGCTCCTGTTTCTAATATTTCCTTCTTCCGAATCACTATCAGGGCTTCCACAAGAATCAAATTCGGCCCAATTCATCCATGCTGACCAAGATGCCCATAAGCTAGTCCCATCTGCCTGCGTTTGGAGAGGCATTTTAGCCCTGTGAGCCCGTTCCACCATTCTGTTAGTTCTTTGCTTGCCTGTATCCAAGCTAAAACCTGCAAATGCAGGAAACCTGAAATAAAATACTGGAAATTCTGAGCAGAACTGATGAAAGGTCTGAAATATGAACCGCTTCTCTTCCAGAGGATCCATGACTTGCTGAGTATTTCCAGCATTTTCTTTTATTTCACCTGCTCTCCAACTCCACTTCCTTCAACATCCCTCACTTTACACAAAATTATCAAACTAAGTACCGAAATTTGCAACTGACTCCCTACTTCTCCAGCCACTCCCAGCTCTCAACAGGTTTCCAGTACTGTGTGTGAAATAGTTGTCGAGTCAGAGAGAGAAACAGCAGCCCAGAGTCCACACCAACCAGCAAGCACCCATCTATGCTAATCCTGCCCTTGCCCACTTTATTCTCCCCACACTCCACATCATTTGTCTCCTCTCCCACCTCCTCCTTCCTACTAGGGGTGATTTACAGTGGCCAATTAATATAACAACGTGCACGTTTTTTTGGACGTGGGACGAAAACAGAGCACCTGGAGGAATCCCACACAGTCACAAGGAGACTGTGCAAACACAGAGGACAGGACTGAAGCCGGCTCTCTTGAACTGTGAGGCAGCAGCTTTACTAGTTGCACCCATGGTGCTGCCCTGATGAATTTTAGAGCCACACATTACAGAAACAGGGCCTTCGGTCCATGCCAACCATCAATCCCCCCATTTACACTAATCCCTCCCACATTCCAATCAACTCCCCCCAGACTCTACCCCTCAGCTACACACTAGCAGCAATTTGCAGTGGCCAATTGATCTACCAACCAGCACATCTTTGGTGTGTGGAAAGAAACCCGAGACCTGGAATAGTGTGGTTTGGTTTTCTTACCCAAAGGAGGATCAAGAGGGACACAGATAACGTGAATGATCATAGTCTTTTTCCCCAGGGTGGGAGAGTCTAATACTAGAGGGCACAGGTTTAAGGTGAGAGGGGAAAAATTTAAAGGGTACCTGAGGGGCAACATTTTCCACGCAGAGGGTGGTGGGTATATGGAATGAGTTGCCAGAGGCGGGTACAATTAGAACATTTAAAGTACATTTACACAATACATGGATAGGAAAGGTTTAGAGGGATATGGGCCAAACTCAGGCAAATGGGACTAGCTCAGGCAACTTGGTTGGCATGGACGAGTTGGGCTGTATGACTCCACGACTTATCGTCTGCCTGTACTGAACTTTCTCTGTAACACTATATTCTGCATTCTGTTATTGCTTTTCCCTTGTAGTACCTTGATGTACTGATGTAATGAAATGATCCGAATGGATGACATGCAAAACAAAGTTTTTCCACTGTACCTCAGTACATGTGACAATAATAAACCAATTTACCAATTTTCTCCTCCAGAGATCTGAGGATGCTCAGTTGATGTGCCTGAGACCAGATAATTTTTGGGCATTAAAGAGATCAAGGAATACAGGGAGAGACAGGAATGAAACAGACTGTCTGTTGTAAATGGTTACCTGTCATCTTACTGAATGGCACAACAGGATCACGGGGAGGAATAACCTACTTCCCCTAGTTCCTTCATTAAGACACAAAGGGCAAACCTTGTTTCTCTTGCATAAAATGGTGAATGTTAATAGGCATTGCTCACCTGTTGGTACGATGTTGTATACACCATGACGTTCTGTGGTTGGCCATCAGCAGTGATCAATCCTGTTGTCAACTGATTAGCTGTTGATGGAAACGAGAGTGATTACGGCTTTGAATGGCAGAGAAGTATTTTTGCAAGAGCTAAACTGAAACTAGTATTATGCGTTAGACCAAAGAGTGCACTGGGTCTATGTAATTTTCACTGAACTTAATCATCAGCTACTGACATCTTCAGAAAAACTTTTATAGGGAATGCTTTGTTTCCATAGTATTTTAGAAGAGAAGACAGAGTGAAAATCTGCTCGGATTTTATAAGAAACTAACTGCAAAAAGAGGCTTGATAATGTTTATCTTACTGATAGGCAGTGGAGTAATCCTATGATGAACACTTCATTCAAAAGTTACAGCAGACCATTTGGTCCAACTGATCATTTATATATTGCTCAAGCTGTTTCCCGTTTCACCTCATCAAATCCCACCAACCTATCCACCTCAGTTTTCTGCTGGATCATTTTTTTTTCCTACGGGATTTGGCAAGTCCTCTCGGTGCTGTGTTAATCTATCAGGCCCTTAACTGTAACATAAAATGGTGCTCTAATGCCCAAAATGGCCTTGCAGGAAATTCAGTCACCTCAGATATTAAACCAGCTCCATCTACTTGCACACCTATTGGAAATTACATAGCACCACTAATTTTTCCAGCCCAGTTCATTTTGCACAGTCATTCCTGGATTCAGGAAAAAAAATCCCAATTTATAAAGTTTGCATCCTGAGAACCACACAATTTGCTGTTACATGCAATCTGTCTCAGGAGTTTGGAAACCAGAAACTAACGGCTAAATATTTTGGTAGCTTGGTCCTGTGGTTGCATCTTAACGCTAGATTATCAGAAACTGATTCCTACCACCCGAGTTATACGGAAAGATTAGATAGGATGGAACTGTTCTCCCTGGAGCAAAGGAGGCTGTGGGGTGACATTATAGAGGTTTATAAAATCATGAGGGGCATGGACAGAGACCCTAGGGTAGGGGAGTCTAAAACTAGAGGGTATAGGTTTAAGGTGAGAGGGGAAAGATTTAAAGGGGGCCTGAGGAGTAAGTTTTTCCCACACAGAGGGTGGTCAGTATATGGAACGAGCTGTCAGAGGAAGTGGTAGAGGCAGGTACAATTATGGTAAATTGGTTTATCATCATCACTTGTACCGAGGTACAGTGAAAAACTTGTCTTGCATACCGTCCATCTAAATCAATTCAGTACAACACTGCATTAAGATAGTACAAGGTAAAAACAATAACAGAGTGCAGAATAAAGTTTAAACATTTAAAGTTTAAAAATTTAAACTTAGGGAATAAACATTTAAAAGACAATTGGACAGATACATGGATAGGAAAGGGTTAGAGAGATATGGGCCAAATGCAGGCAAATGGGACTAGCTCAGGTAGGTACTTTGGTCAGCAAGGACAAGTTGGGTCAAAAGGCCTGCTCCCATGCTGTACGACTCTGACTCCAGTTGCACAGTTTGTAGCAAAGCTTCATGGTCTTCCCCCCTACCCATCACCTGTTTCCACTTGGGACTCCTTTTCCAAAAGCCCTCTACAATCCCTTTGTAAAGTTGCTGAGGGGCAGCAAAGTGGGTAGAGCCACTGCCTCACAGCGCCAGAGACCCGGGTTCAATCCTGACCTCGGGTGCTGTCTGTGAGGAGTTTGCACATTGTCCCTGTGGCCACATGGGTTTTACCCAGGTGCTACAGCTTCTTCCCACGTGCCAAAGATATTGATAAATTGCCCCTGGTGTGTGGTGGAACCCTGGGGGATGCAGTTGGTGGGAATGTGTGGAGAATAAAATAGGGTTAGTGTGGGATGTAAATGAGTGGCTGATGGTTGGCACGGACTCAGTGGGCAGAAGGGCCTGTTCCATGCTGTATTACTGTAACTTTATAATGCAAGTTGGGTAAGCTCATCACACAGCTGTGAGGTGAGTCAAGGCACAAGGAGAGATAGAACATAGAACAATTACAGCACAATTCAGGCCGTTCGGCCCACAAAGCTGTGCCAAACATGTCCCTACCCTAGAAATTACTAGGCTTACCCATAGCCCTCTATTTTACTCAACTCCATATACCGATCTAACAGTCTCTTGAAAGACCCTAACGTATCAGCCTCCACCACCATTTCCGGCAGCCCATTCCACGCATTCACCACTCACTGAGTAAAAAAAACTTACCCCTGACATCTCCTCTATATCTACTCCCCAGCACCTTAAACCTATGTCCTCTTGTGGCCACCAATTCAGCCCTGGGGGAAAAGCCTCTGACTATCTACCCTATCAATACCTCTCATCATCTTATACACCTCTATCAGGTCCCCCCTCATCCTCCGTCTCTCCAAGGAGAAAAGGCCGAGTTCCCTCAACCTGCTTTCATAAGGCATGCTCCGCATTCCAGGCAGCATCCTTGTAAATCTCCTTGTCACCTTCTCTATGCCTTCCACACCTTTCCTGTAGTGAGATGACCAGAACTGAGCACAATAATGCTCTGATGTCAATATGTCACTCTGGAGTTTAATTCAGATCAGTGCGAGGTGTTGCACTTTGGAAGTCAAATCAGGGCAGGACTTTCACAGTGAACAGTAGAGCTGTGCGGAGTGTGGTAGAACAGAGGGACCTTGGAGTTCAGATACATGGCTCCCTGAAAGTGGAGTCATAGATGGACTGGGAGGTGAAGGTGGCTTTTGACATGCTGGCCTTCAGTTTGGGCACTGAGTAAAAGTTGGGAGGTCATGGTGTGTTTGTACAGGTCATACAGTATTGTGTTCAGTTTGGTCTCCCTGCTATAGGAAAGATGTTATTAAACAGAAAAGATTTACAAGGATGTTGCCAGGACTTGAGGGACTGAGTTATAGGGAGAGGGTGGACAGGCCAGGACTTTATTCCTTGGAGCGTAGGAGACTGAGAAGTGATCTGACAGAGGTGTATAAAATCATGAGGGGCACAGATAGGGTGAATGGGTCTTTTTCCCCAAAGGTTGGGGAATCAAGAACTAGAGGGCACAGGTTTAAGGTGAAAGGGGAAAGATTTAATAGGAACTTAAGAACATAGAACAGTACAGCACAGTATGGGCCCTTCAGCCCATGATGTTGTGCTGACCTATATAAACCTTATCCCCATTCAATCTATCCCCCTCTCTACTTCACCTCCCATAACCTTCTATTTTTCTTTCATCCATGTGCCTATCTTACAGTCTCTTAAATGACCCCATCTTATTGGCCCCTACCACCATCCCCAGCAGTGCATTCCAGGCACCCACCACTCTGTGTAATAAACCTACCTCTGACATCTCCCCTGAACTTTCCTCCACTCACCTTAAATAGGTGACCTCTAATATTGGCCATTGCCACCCTGGGGAAAAGATGCTGGCTGTCCACTCTGTCTGTGCCTCTCATAATTTTATACACCTCTATCAAGTCTCCTCTCATCCTCCATCACTCCGAAGAGAAAAGCCCTAACTCGCTCAATCACTCCTCATAAGACATGTTCTCCAAACCAGGTAACATCCTTGTAAATCTCCTCTGTACCCTCTCCAAAGCTTCCACATCCTTCCTATAATGTGGCGATCAGAACTGAACACAATATTCCAGGTGTGGTCTAACCAGAGCTGCAACATTACCTCTCAGCTTTTGAACTCAATCCCCTGACTAATGAAGGTCAGCACACCATCCGCCTTCTTAACCGCCCTATCCACTTGTGCGGTAACTTCGAGGGATCTATGGACTTGGACCCCAAGATCTCTGCGTTCCTCTACACTGCTAAAATCCTGCCATTAACCTTGTACTCTGCCTTCAAGTTCGTTCTTCCAAAGTGTATCACTTCACACTTCTCTGGGTTGAACTCCATCTGCCACTTCTCTGCCCAGCTCTGCATCCTGTCTAAATCCCATTGCAACCTATAACAACCTTCTGCTCTACCTACTACACCACCAACCTTCATGTCATCTGCAAACTTACCAACCCACCCTTCCACTTCCTCATCCAAGTCATTTATAAAAATCACAAAGAGCAGGGGTCCCAGAACAGATCCCTGCGGAACACCACTGGTCACCAACCTCCAGGTCGAATACTCCTCTTCTACAACCACCCTCTGCCTCTGTGAGCAAGCTAATTTTGAATCTACACAGCCAATTTTCCATGGATCCCATACCTCATGACCTTCTGGATGAGCCTACCACGGGGAACCTTGTCAAACACCTTGCTAAAATCCACAAATACCACATCCACCACACTACCTTCATCAATTTGTCTTGTCACTTCCTCAAAACAAAACTATCAGGCTCTTGAGGCACAACCTGTCCTTCACAAAGCCATGTTGATTATCTCTAATAAGACTATGCTTCTCTAAATGCTCATAAATCTTGTCCCTAAGAATCCTCTTCAATAGTTTGCCCACCACTGATGTAAGACTCACTGGTCTGTAATTCCTGGGGTTATCCCTTTTACTTTTCTTGAACAATGGAACAACGTTTGCCATCCTCCAATCCTCCGGTACCACTCCTGTGGCCAGGGAGGACTCAAAGATCATTATTAACGCTCCAGCAATCTCTTCCCTCTCTTCCCACAGTAACCTGGGGTATATCCTGCCTGACCCCTGGGACTTATCTATCCTAATGCTTTTTAGTAGCTCCAACACTGCTTCTTTCTTAACCTCGACATGCTCCAACATATTTGCCTGATCTATGCTAACCTCACATTCGTCCAAGTCCCTCTCACTGGTGAGCACTGAAGGAAAATATTCATTTAGGACCTCCCCTACCTCCTTTGCCTCCGGACACATTTCCCCCACCCCCCCATCCCTGAGCAGTCCTACCCTCACCCTAGTCATCCTCTTGTTCCTCACATATATGTACACTTGCCAAGACCTTCTCATGTCCCATTCTAGCTCTCCTAAGTCCCATCTTAAGCTCCTTCCTGGCTACCTTATACCTCTCAAGAGCCCTATCTGATTTTTGCTTCCTAAACCTTAAATATGCGTCCTTCTTCGTCTTGACTAAACTTTCCACCTCTCTTGTTAACCATGGTTCCTTCACCTTACATTTTGTTTACACAGAGGATGGTATGTATGTGGAACGAGCTGCCAGAGGGAGCGGTTGAGGCAGGTACAATAACAACTTTTAAAAGACAGTTGGACAGGTACATGGATTGTAAAGGTTTAGGATGATATGGGCCAATGGGACTAGCTTGGATGGGCATCTTGGTCGGCACAGACCAGTTGGGCCAAAGGGCCTGTTTCCATGCTATAAGACACTATGATGCCATAAAGTCCCTTCCGAGATGGCCTCCCTATGGTTTAAAGAAGTCACTTACATACATTTCCTTCTGCTCCCTTCGCCAGCTTTATTATAATCAGTCTTTAAAAAAAGCACTTACAGAAAGTTTCATCTGTGAGCTCTTCACCAAGGCCATCTGTACCTCCACCCGTTGATGTGTTTAATCCTTTCTCCCCCTTCATTGCCTGTACAATTCAATTCAGTTTTTTAATTGTTTTTAAATAATAAGACAACTTAAGCACTTATTTAACAAAAAAAAAGTGAAAACAGTTTCACCTCTCTGAACTTCTGCAGGTAGAGTTTCAGTGGCTCCACATAGCTGTCGAAGCCTAGTGTGGACATGGCAAAAAGGATATCTTCTCCATTGATGGTTTTGCGTTTTTCTTGATGACATCGCTCACTGGCCTCGGATGTGATAAAGCTGATAAATTCACTTACACACTCTTGGACGCATTCCTTTGCATCTTTAGCAATCTAATAGTAGAAAAGGTTAATTGTTAGAACATAGACAGCAGCAATAGGCCAATGTGCTCTTGTACCTGTTCTGCCCGAGCACGGTTGATGCTTCACCTCCGCACCACTTCCCTGCACATTACTGCCAATCCCCTTGATATTCAAAAATCCAATCTCTGCCTTGAATACACTCAGCAACTGAGCTCTGCAGCTCTTCCAAAGATCCCAAAATCTCCATCCCGAATGGCCAACTTATTTTGAGACTGTGGAGACACAAGGGACTGCAGATGCTGGGATCTGGAGCAACAAACAATCTGCTGGAGGAGCTCAATGAGTCGAGCAGCGTCTGTGGGAAAAAGGAATTGTCAATGTTTTGGGTCAAAACCCTGCATCAGGGCGGTCAAGTATTTCGGAAACTGTGACCGCAGGGTGTAGACACTCCAGCCAGTGGAAACATTAGTCCCACATCCACCCTCAGTTGATAGCTGTTGACAGACTGCAAGCATCTTACATTCTTTCTCATCAAGCACCATATGAATTTTATACATAGGCCCAATCTGCTTGATCTCTCCTTATACGACAAAAACATGCTCCCAGGAATCAATCTGGTGCACAGCTGCATTCTATCTATACATCCTCCCTTAGGTAGGGAGACCAGACCTGTGCACAATATTAGATGTAGACTCACTGGGGCACTTTAAAATTGCAGAGGCATTTCTTGTAGTAAAGACCAACGTACTGTTTGCCTTCCTGATTTGCTGAACCAGCATGTTAGCTTTCAGTGACGTGTTTAGGAGGACACCCTGATCCCTCTGAATGCCAATACCTTTCAATTTCTCACTACCTACAGAAATAATCGGCCTTTGTACATTTTCTGCCAAAGTGAATGATCTCATTTTTCCAGATTATCTGTCATCTGTCATGTTCTCACCCACTCGCTTAACTCTGAAGCCTTTAAGCATCCTCCCCTCAGCCCAACCGCCACCCAGTTTTGTATCAGCAGTAAACATTACATTTGACGTAATTCATCCAAAATGTAATGTAATCTTACATTTGACCCCTTCATCCAAAGATTGTGAACATCTGGGGCCCCAGAACCAATCCTGGGGAACTCCACTAGTCACAACCTCATAACCACAAAAAAGCCTGTTTATACCTCCACCTCATTTTCTGTCCGTTAACCAATCTTCAATCCATGCCAATATATTACCCCCCATAAGTGTGATCTAATTTTGTTTAATAGTCTCTTGTGTGGCACCTTAAAGGCCTTCTGCAAGTCCAAATACACCATATCTTTATCTATTCTAATTCTGAGGATTCTAGTATATTTCTGGCAATACATAGCAATGTATGACAACAGCAGTTACATTTTGTATAAAAATATGAAAATCACTTCCAAAGGTTCTTTGAGCCAAAACGTTTTCTCTGTTTCTCCTTCCACAGTTACTGCCCGATCTGCTGAGTGTTTCCAGTGTATTCGGTTTTTATTTCATATTTTCCATGAAAATCATCTTAGCACAGTGCATTGGCAGCATAATGTGCAAGGTCAGGGGATGGGGCAGATTAAAGTTAAAATATTGCATGAGGCTACTTGAGGAGGAATATGGAGGGCTCCTGGTGTCTTCCCAACATTCAACCCTGGGCAATATCATCAAAAGGTGATTACCTGCCTAGTCATTTGTTCTCTGCAGGACCGTGTACACAATGCATCTGAAGTAGTTTACCTACATAATGGTGACTGCACTTCAAAAGTATTTATTGCACTAAAAATTGGGAATAAAATGATAATGCTGAGAATGTAGGGTGTGCAGGCAGAAGGGATTAGTTTAATTAAGCATCATTAGTTTAGTTAGTTTGGCACAGCATTGTGGGCTGAAGTGCCTGCTCTTATGCTGTTTTGCTCTGACCTAATGTGTTTAAATCCATGTTTTAGAACCATAGAAAAATACAGCACAATACAGGTCCTTCGGCCCACCTCTTAAAAGGTTCTTTTGTGATGAGGAACAGTGCAACTTGTCAGTTTATATGCAAGACTAACTTGGACTTCCATCTTGCCCCTGTTCTTACCCCCAGTTATAATTCACTGCTCGTCTTTCTTTGGTCTAACCTGATGGAACTAGAAAGTTGGAGATCTATATGTAATGTTGGAAACAAACTGTAGGAAATTTGGCACAGTTCTAACTAGCACAATTTGCTGGTATGGTTCGTGCTTCATCAAGTAAAATTTTCCTGAAAAGATAATGCATCATTGGCATTAAACATAAAATGGGCCATATTCCTTCAGTAAGTGATTTCAATTAAATGCATGGTTATTACCTTCACATAAAGATGAATTTCCAGACTATCTTGCAATATGTGCTAATGTTTTTTTACGTCCCCCTTTTAATCTTGAGTACTCCCCAAGGAGCTTCACAAACGTGTATGATGAAAACAGATCAGATAAAACCAGAATGGGAGGGGCTTGGAGGGATAACTGAATTCTTGAGAAGCAGACAGGGTTGAAAAGGAATCGGTGGCAGTAAGGAAAGGAATATCAGAGAGAACTCAGGAGACCACAGATCTGCTACCAGTATTGAAGTTATAGAACAGTTACAGCTTATCAAATGGTAATTAAATCTCAAACTGCTCTCTGGAAGACTAATCCAATGTCTCAATCCCCAACTCTTTCTTCCCCAAGTCTGGCAATTATTTTTACCTGTCAATTACCCCTCCAACTCCCTGTAGAAAGCCATGAGTGGGTTTCTTCTACCACCTTGGTGAATTGTAGACATCAACCAGGTCTGGTGTGGGAAATAAAGTACCCTCATGTCACCATTAGTTCTTTGGCCAATTAGTCCATATCTTCTGGCTTGCAACCTTTCATCTAATAAGAATCTATCTTTTTCCCAGGGTAGGGGAGTCTAAAACTAGAGGGCATGGGTTTAAGGTGAGGGGAAAGATTTAAAGGAGGGGCAACTTTTTCCACACAGAGGGTGGTGGGTATATGGAATGAGCTGCTAGAGGAAGTGGTAAAGGTGGGTACAATTACAATGTTTAAAAGATACTTGGACAGACACATGGATAGGTAACGCAGGCAAATGGGACTAGCTCAGGTTGGCACGGAATTCTCCTGATCTTGCATGTTTCAATATTCTGCACTTGCAAATATCTCTATGTGGCATCAGGAAAAGCAAATTATAATCAAAGATTAATTTTATCCTGAAATGAATAACAATATCCCATAACTTATTGAATTCATTCCCGCTCTTCTATTCTGAATTACAGCTGATTTACTTTGACTGAAACAATTCCAATGGCTGAAATGAGACAGGGAACATTACAACTCTTAGAGGAGGACTTGTTAGAAATTTATTTAAGAGGTAAAGTTATACACTACCTTCCCTGTTGAAGGAACTGCTGATTTCATTATCCGAGCGACGTTGGCGATCGGAAGATAGATATCCTGCTCTCTGTAAGACTCCTTGGAGCCATTTGTGTCGTCGTGTTCTCCGAGGCCCTCGTCCGTGTCCCCTGAAACAGAGCCACTCAGCTGACGTGCAATTCCCCAAGTAAGCAAGAAAGAACTCAAAGGTTCAGTAGAAAAACTGAACCATCCAGCTCACCTTCCCTGGGCAAGAGCTGTCTAATTAGTTCTACCTTCCCCAAACCCAGGTTCTTTTCTCACCCTTACAATTTTTTTTTTCCCTTTTAATGTTATGCTACACTTTTAGAAAGTTATGATTGAATTTACTTTCACTACATTTTCAGGTAGCACATTCATTGCCTAGAAAAATCTTCATTCCCTCCTTTGACCAACTACTGTCAACATGTCCTTGAGTCACTGGCTCTCTTGGGTCGGTAGTTTCTTTGCATCAACATCATATTGTGAAATCCTATACTAAAAGAATCTATTAACTTTCTCTTCTCAAAGAACGATCAAGCATCTCCTAGGCTTTTCATATATCTGTAGTCAATCACCATGGGTATATTGCTTCAGTAATCTCTCTAAGGCTTTGACAAAGGTTCTGAGCACAAGTTGGCACAGCTAATAGAGCTATTGTTTCACAGCACCAGTGACCCAGGTTCAATCCCAACCTCTGGTGCTGTGTGTGTGGAGTTTCTAGGTTCTCCCCGTGGCTGCATAGATTTCCTCCAGGTGCTCCGGTTTCCTCCCACGTCCCAAAGGAGGACTGGGTAGTGGGTTAATTTATCACTGTAAATTGATCCTTGTGTGGAATGGTAGAATCTGGGGGGAGTTGATGAAGATGTGGAGAGAATAAGATGGGATCAATGTAGGATTAGGGTACATGGGTGCTTGATGGTCAGCATGGACTCGGTGGGCTGAAGGGCCTGTTTTCCATGCTGTATGACTCCACGAGCCTGTTCTTGTCATTCCATACAGGATGGCTAATTTCCATTGTCAAGTACACTTGAGGATCAAAATCACTGTCATGCAGAGGACACAGGAATCCTTGGAAAAGTACTTTAGATTTTAAAAAGTATCTTTCCCCCCCAACTAACTATCCAAGTCAACCACAGGCTGTTCAAGAACATTAACTAATAATCACTGGCAACTAAGTCAAGACAGTCAAACTCATTTTACGTAGAACCATGCAGTCACGAGACAGACATTTCCATCCCATTGTTTGCGTTGGGATCAGTACAGGTAGTAGTGGTGGAACATCAGCACCCTTCACCCAATGTGCCATGTAGCCTCCTCTGGGCATTTCAAACATTAGCAGTTTTCTGAAGAACTGATTTTCAAACATTTAAACCAACCACATCTAATAACCTAACGTTTTTTGTTTGTAAAGATATTAAACACAAGTCACAGAAAACCTTCTAACCATCTAACGGAGCATATGGCTATTTTCTCCTGAAAATTACCACTTGCCCTGCCTCTTTGCATTTGGCATTTGCAAATACTTGGTTGATGGGTTACACATATTTGTAACGTGATTTGTAATACGATTTGGTTACACACATGATATCTCCAGAGTAAACTTATCTTGCCTTCATATTACTAATGACTTCAGATAGAAGCAAGTCCCTTTCAAATGGTTCACAGTAGCACAGAATCCCTCCTGCTTACACTACTATGACAGTAGCAACCATTACAGAGCTTCATCTGAAGCTCTTGACTGATAATCTGTCACTACTGAGGCATCAACACATTGATGAGGGTACCGTTTTCCAAGGAGATGTTAAATTAAATCCCCATATACTCTCTTATGTAGCTGTAAAAGATTCCATCTCCCTTTTTGGCACAAGAGCAGTTATTTTAACCACTGGGAATTTTTTGAATTAGCATCACTCAGACACTTATCTGCCCTGTTTTCCCTAGGCAATATTTATCCCACAATCAACTAAATTACCTGGTCATTATTGCATTACTGTTTGCGTGGATATTGGCTGCTGGGTTTCCTACTTTACAATAATGATTATACTTCAAAATTACCTTAGCTTGTGACATGCTGATTTAACAAAAAGCGACTTATAAGTGAATTTTTTTTCTTAAACGTAGGACAGGTCACAAGGCAAGCCAACCCGCACTGAACCCTTCAACCTGCCCGAAGGGTGAAAGGATAATAGTGGTTTGACAGCTGTGTTAGGCTTGCTTAATCTCTTCTAGTTGGTACTTGTGGCAAGAAAAATATCAGTGACCTTTTAAAGTAGTTGTACAACTGTACAAATCGTGCCAGCTAATCCGCAACCCCCACCCCCTGCCAAACCACCACCAGGTCTAGCATCACAATACAAATGGTTATATGGCAACGTACATTGTGAACAGTACATTGTGGAAGTGGTTATATGGCAATATACATTGTGAGCTTCTGCTAGATCTGCTTTGAAGGAAAGTCCTTGAACTTTAGTTGCCTTTCTAACAGTAGCAACTTCTTACCTTCGTGAGATTGTAGCACATAGTGACTTCCACCAATGTAATCACTCGCGATTCCTAACTGGGAAGCATCTGTAGTGGAACTGTCGCCATCCATCTGTAATATTGGAGAACAGGGTCAGATAAAGGAGAGTTACACCTATACCGTTGGTGCTTTGAGAAAATAATCTAACCCCTACTTTCTGTAAGGAAAGTGTCCATTTATGCTGATACTGCATCCAAATGCATTTTGTTTCTACAAATCTCTGTTTGTAGAAATATCTACAATATTTCTGTTCAGAGAATGGAGGGATATGGACATTGTGTAGGCAGAAGGGATTAGTTAGGCATTTAATTACTAGTTTAATTAGTTTGGCACAACATCATGGACCAAAGGGCCTGTTCCTGTGCTGCACTGTTCAATGTTCTAGTTGTTCTAAATCAACTATATAGCTATAGCCAAGTTATGGACCAATCGTGATTCAAAGATTGGTGGATACTTTTTATCTTCAGATCTGTTCTGTGTCCACTAAGTATCCATTGTGACTCAGTTGATAGCTGTCTTATCTCCGCCTCTGAAGATTATAGGTTCTAGTCCCAATCTAGAGACTTTTAGCACAAAGATCAAGGCTGATACTTCAATGCAGTACTGAAGGACTGTTGCCCTACCATTTGCTTCCCCCCCCCCCCCCCATGAGACCTTAAACCAAGGTCCTTTCAGCTTTTTGATGTGAATGCAAAACATCCTATAGTACTGTTCTGAAGAGGAGTGGGAGAGTTACCTGAAGTAACCTGGCCAATACTTATCCCTGAATCACTATCACAAATAAGAGAGTAACTAGTCATTAGCACACTGGTGTTTGGGGGAAGCTTGCAATCATGAATTATATGCTGCAATTCCTGCATCACAACAATAACTACTCATCAAAAATACTGATGCACTTTACATACAATTTGGGATGTTGAAAGGATGCAACGACTGCTACGGAAGTGCAAGTCTTTTTCTAGATATGATGCAAATCAGGAAATAAACTTCAGTAACTGAACCATGAGACTTAAGTGAGAAACAAAGGACTGCAGTGGATCATGAGATTTAAGTGACTTATATGTAATACCTGCTTCTAAACAACGTGAAATGAGCCCAGATTGGGAGATATTTTCTTTGGGTTGTGTTTACAATAGATTACAACTGGGTGGAAAGCATAGAACTGAATAAATAAATGGCCATAATTAAGAAAGTTTCTCCTCTGAGATGATTACGAATATTTGGAATTCTATACCCCAGAGAACTGAGTCATTAATTAAATTCAAGGCTGAAATAAGGAGTTTTGGAAGTAAAGGGATCAGGAGAAAAATGAAGCAGTGTCCACAATCAAATCAACCATGATCTTTCTGATTGGTGAAGTAGGCTTTAGGGGGATATATGGGCTACACCTACTTATATTTCTAATGCTCATAGCTGAGAGAATTCAATACCACATCTAAACCTGCTTTGACAATGAAATAATATTCAGCTACTATTTCAGCTACATACTAGATTTGCACAGACAGTACCATAACTATTGAATTTTAGTTATTAGAATTCACCAAGCTGGGCATGTCTTCTTTTGAACAATGAGACATTGAACATGGTTCCTTGAGACTAAGGGAAGATTTAATAAAATGAAGAACCCATTTCCTTCTCCAAGGAACTTGGATATTAAAGTGGCATAACTTTAAGGAAATTGGTAGAGGGAAAATTGGTAGAAGAGAATTTTAAACCTTAAGGTTTTTTAAGCCTTAAGAATGCTCAGAATTTGGAAGTGCTTTAGGATATCACTGAGGGGCAGTAAATGAGAAATAGGATAAAGCTTAGGATAGATCTTTGGGCAACTCCAGAATGGAAAGACATTGGAACTAACTCACCAGCTAATGCCTGACAGACAGGAATGAAACCAGGTAAGGGCATTCTCGATAAACTGGACAATGGATGGTGTGACTGCAGTCAGAAAGCTATTTGTGACTGAGCAGAAACCTGATTGAATTAGAATTCAAACAAAACTATAGAAGCGATTATGGAAAGTATTATGGTGCAACAGAATGCCAAACCACAAGATGTTGAAAGCTAGATAATAAATTGCTGATTTTGAAAATAACTGCAATTTTGTGCAATACTCTATTTCTGCATTTCTTTACACATATCAAAGAAATAATTTCTATAATGCATTCTCACATCTGAGATAACTCAGAGTACTTTACAACAACTGGGCAATAAATCAGTTGGGTGAACAACTGTGGTCACAGGAAATACCCAGCAAATCGACCCACACCTGTGGAAAGAGACACAGAGTTAACTCTGAAACATTAATGGTCTTTCTCTCCACAAACACAGCCCGACCTGCTGAGTATTTTCAGCACATTTTGTGTTTATTTTTGATCCTCAGCACCTGCAGTACTTTGTTTTTGAACAAATGTGGTGCTGGTTGAGAGAGAAAAGTCGACTTTTCTGAGGGGACCTCATAGAAACATATAAAATGTTGAAAGGACTGGACAGAGTAGATGTGGCCAAGCTGTCTCCCTTGGTGGGTGAGTCCAGGACCAGAGGGCACAATCTTAGAATTAGAGGGTACAGGTTTAAAACAGATGAGGAGAAATTTCTTTAGCCAGAGGGTAGTAAATTTATGGAATTCCTTGCCACGTACAGCAGTGGAGGCCCGATCATTGGAGGCGTTTGAGGAGATAGATAGATAGATATCTAATTAGTCAAGGTATCAAGGGATATGGGGATAAGGCCGGAAATTGGGGTTATAATAGTTTTTTTTCTCATTGCCCTCCCCCCCCATTTCTCATTTCTTTTTCCCCCCCCTTTTCTTTGGAGCAGACTCGATGGGCTGAATGCCCTACTTCTGCTCCCTTGTCTTGTGATCTTGTGACTATAAAACCAACTCGTCAAATAACACCATGGGATCCATTTGTAACAGACAAGTCTGGGCTTTGTTTAGTATCTCTTTGGAAGCATGTCACCTCTGGGGAAATGCTGCACTCCTGCTGAGGTTCAGTCTCTATAAACTACTCCATTCAATAGCAAAAATCCTTGCGTTCAAAGAAGTGATTTGAGCAACGTCATATACTTATGCAGATTTAAGATTTCTGGAGTGTTCCAAGCAGCTGAGGGGATTTTTGTTTTTCATTATCTTGTCCTGGACAACTTTTATTGTCCATGCCTAATCCTAAAAACAAAAGTACTAGGACATTGGAAACTTGGCTTACAAAACAGCCAGCCATAAGCGCTGTGCACTCATGCATGCTGTGGTTCCTCAAGTTAAAACAAGAATCAGCTACTAAATCAATAACCAAAATGTGTGAATTAAGTACTGTAATCTCCTACAGTCAGGTTGATCAATATGCCTGTAAATTGCTTTAAGTACTTCAGGACAAACTATTCAAATAGGTTTTGTTAAAAAGTATCATAGAGAAGAAAGTATGGAAACAGGACCCTTGGCCCCAACTTGTCCAAGCCGACCAAGATGCTCTGCTAAGCTGGTCCCATTTGCCCGTGTTTGACCTATATCCCTCTAAACCTTTCCTATGAGTATGCTGAAGATTTAAAATTTCACAACAAAATCTAAATAATGTATAGTCAAAGTGTAGTGCACTTGCAATCCAATGCACAAGATCACAAGAGGTTGCAGAGGATTGTAGACTCAGCCAGCTCCATCACAGACACAACCCTCCCCGCCATCAAGGACATCTTCAAGAGGCGGTGCCTCAAGACGGCAGCATCCATCATTAAAGACCCTCACCATCCGGGACTTGCCCTCTTCTCGTTACTACCATCAGGGAGGAGGTCCAGGAGCCTGAAGACCCAAACTCAACGATTCAGGAACGGCTTCTTCCCCTCCGCCATCAGATTTCTGAACAATTCTTTTTTATTGCACTATTTATTCATTTTTGTAATTTATAGTCTTTGCACCGTACTGCTGCCGCAAAACAACAAATTTCATGTCATATGTTAGTGATAATAAATCTGATTCTATCTATTCTATGTGCCTACACTAATTTTCATAATTCTGGTGACATGCAACAAAAAGTTTGCAGTGAACACTTTAATTACTGAACTCTGTAAAATGGTCAACTAATTTGTACAGTCTATTGTGATAAAGGATGTCCACTCAGATGCCACTTAGTGTTGAATGTCCTTTTAAGTTTATGCTTTAACAACCTAAATTAAAATCCAAGTTCCAATAAAGACTACAAACTCAGAACATTATTCTTTGGACGTTAAAAAACTAGCATATATCCAACATTCGCTTTTATTCCAATGTCACACTGAACTGCTACAAGTTGTTAAGATAATCCATAGAGGTGTGATGATGCTCAATGGTTTAATGACTTTATGTCAAAAAAAAACCTATAGTACTTAAAACCTACAGCAAAATCTAATTGGACATTACGTATTTTAATTAAAATAATAGTCCTTTCACAATGAAAAAGCAGCCTGTGGCAATCTACCTTGTAACTCAAATCTATAAAAACTGTAACTCTGTGGGTGGAAATATAATCAAACACTCAAAATAGGTGTAAAGAAAGGAAACAAATTTGAGTTTCAGGTCAGAAATGAATGTATATTTTCAGTTTGAGGTTCAGCACTGAAGAGATGTTTTCAAGATTAATGCTCCTAAGAACAGGAGATTGGAAACATGCAGCAGGTTGTCAGCATCAATGTTTTCTATTTTGTAGCTAAATGATTAACCATCTCAATTGGTGACTGGAAAACATTACTTGAAACTCTTTATACTACAAATGGAATGATTAAGAAATTAGAAGAAACACCAGATATGGTGATTTATGCTTCAAATAGCAACATCTTGTTTCAAAGTTAGGCAAACAAATCAATTTCCTACAATAAAGCAAAATTAACTAATATTAGCATACTAACATGATCTTTTTTTTCCATTTTAAAGGGGATCAGTTAAATGAGTTGGTGCCTCCAATAAAAACAAAGGCATCTCAACCATGTTTGCAAAAAGCGAGTGTACATTAATATGGCTCAGTTCCATCCCACAAAGCAGCTTTAACACAAGGTTTACATGGAGGTTATAATAACTGTTGCATGCACGGAATTCTGTGCCACAGGGAAGTATGAAACAGCAATTCAAGTCAATACATACAGCAGAGAGGGAACCCCCTTATCCCACCCAGCCGAACAACTTTTACTGTGTTCATTTCCGCAACATTCTTTCTCCCCCACAACACAAAAATAAAATTCAACTGTGCTGACAATTCACTGATTAAGAATGAATGCCACTGAATTTAATTCACACTGAATATTTTCTGATTTAGTCAATCTAAGACTCCAGCATCTGAACTACAAACCACTACTCATATTGCGCTATCCTGTGCAATAAAGATTGAAACCTTCAAAGCCACTATCTTGAGAAAGTGGCTGAAATATTATTCCAAAACAGTCTACAGGTTCCTGAGCTCTTCAACTATCTGAGTTTGCTATCACAGTTAGGGACTTCCGACCAGCTGTTCTCATCTATACCAAGTAGCTAGAGCAGGTGCATCCAACTTATTTACATAAAACATGCAGAGCAGGCACAAGCTACTCAGCTTAAGTGGTCCATTACCAGTGGCCAAGTTCCAGTTGAGCTTCCTCCCACACTTTTCAACCAACCCTAACAGCAATGCTGACTTATTCCATCTCCTCTACATACTCATCTAGCTTCTCCTTAAGTGCATCTATGCCATTTAACCAGCTTGTAGCACTATGTTCCACATTCTCTTGGCAAAGTTTCTCCTGAAATTCCCATCCGGTACATTTGTGGCTCTCCCTTACTAACGCCGCAATCCAAAGATCACGTTTACAAACAGTGCAGAACCAGTTATCGTGTCACTGAAGCAACAAACGTTCAGATGACCAGGGAGATGCTGAAGTTTTATTAAGTAGGGAGAAGTCTCCCAGTACCCCTGCTAATATTAATTCCTTAACTGATACTGCCAAACAAATTTCCAGTCCTATCTTTGCTCTCCACAGGCATGGTTGTATCCAGCATTTTATCTGCATTTCAGAAGTAATTAAAGCACATTGGGCCATCTGGAGGATGTGAAATGTGCTACTTAAGAGGAAGTTCTGTTGTGTGTCCAATTTTAGTCGCGATTACACATGCTCATAACAAAACTCAAATTAAGAATCATGACGGACTCCACATCCGTTCTTTCAGTTCTGGCTTCTTATATAATTGTCCATTGCCTCAGGATCAGCAGCTGATCTTTTAGCCATCACAGTACACACCAACTTTTCTCCTGCTCTCCAACTGTGGCTCAGTGGGGAATTACTCCTGTCAAGTTTGGAGAATGCGAGTTAAAGGCCCACTGTAGAGATCGGAACACAAAGGCTAGGGTAAACTCCACTGTCATGCTAAGAAAGATCTGCACAGCTGAGGGAGGTACACTGCATGGTTCAGAAGAGATGTTAAAGCAAGCAACAGACAATCTGCTGGAAGAACTCAGTGGATTGAACAGCATCTGTGGGGGGGGGGGGGGAGAATTGTCAACGTTTCGGGTCAAAATCCTGCATCAGGACTAATTGTGGAGAGGGAAGAGGTGATTGGCAAACCGGATGGAGCCGGTTTGTGGGGTGGAGCTGGGAGACAGAGGCAGGTGGATGGTGGGTGGGGGCAGGCCAACAAGAGAGGCAGAGGGAGCCAGGTCTGTGGAGGGGAGGGTGAAGGTAGAGACAGCTACCTCCACCTATCATTCACCTGCCTGTCTCCCAACTCCATCCCTCCTCCTCCCCTACTTGGCTGCATTTGTCCATCATCCTTCACCTCTCCTCAGACCACCAACTGGTCCCCCTCTCCTCTTTATACTGGCTATCTTCCCTGTCCACACTCAGTCCTCGAGCAGGATTTCGACCCGAAACGTTGATAATTCCTTTCCCCTCCACAGATGTTGCTCCACCCTCGAGTTCCTCCAGCAGACTGTTTGTTGCTCCAGATTCCAGCATCTGCAGCCTCTTGCGCTATCATCCCTCAACCAGCATCAGGCAGATGTTTGTGGGAGCATACTATGCTCAAATTAGCTGCCATAGAAAAGCAGCTGGAACAAAAAGAACCACTCAAAGCAGACACTCCATCGCAGCTACAACAATCAGACCTACACGAGACACAATGGACATTGCTGAAACTGAACCCCAAGGTAAATGCACTTATCTCGTATGCAAATGGAAGATGAAAGAGGCTTCCCCACCGTGTAGGGCACAGTTCAAACTATCCCACACAATTCACTAAGCGTCTACAAAACACTTAGAATCGGACCTAATTAAACTCAAATTTTCTGAAAAAGCAGCCATTGGGCTACACAATTTGTTGCTCTATTCTTGTACCACAGGATAAATAATGCTACCACATTTCCTTCATTGCAGAGAATAAATGTTAAATAATATCCAATAACTAAGAACATTGGGTTGTTCTGAAGTTACAAAAAGCCCTACACTAATGCAAATTTATTTTTCATTTCTTCTTAAAAGCAAGCATTTTGGCTACCCTTCCTTTGGCACAAGCCCCATTTATCTGATTCCACCTGCAAAGCATGGTATGAGCGTTTCCCACATTAAATGCACTGAGTAACAAAGTTGTCATTTTAGAAAAGGTAGGTGCCACATGAATTTCACACAAAACAAACCCATCATGGGTTACACAGAATAATTTAGAATCTTTTATCAGGCACATACTGATTAAAGTAAATGCATTCACTGCTGAGGGTGTTAAGTGTCACTGGGTCTGGTTGTTGTAATTGACACTTTTCAGTATGATTGATCGGGGGATGCTGATACTCCAATGATGAGCTGCTGTTGTAGCCAGTGTTAATTCATGGTTGAATTCGAAGTGTGGGAAATGACCAGGAAAATGACATCCACTATATACTTGTGACCTTTCCTACATTGTCCATGTATATTTGTTCAACAAAAGCAAATCAACAAATTGATTTTTTTTTGTATAAACTGCTTATTTCTATCCTTGGCATTCAGTTTATGGCAACTTCATTAAATTGGACACAAGTGGCCATTTGCAAGCTGAAAACAGAGGCCAGTAATATAAAAAGACTAAAATGAATTATGCCTGATTGTCCTAATTAAAAGGAAATAAAAGAAATTCCTTGATACTTCTGCACATTCACACAATTGTGTTGTCGACTGCATTTAGTGCAAGTTTTAAACCATTCTGTCCTAGTTACAAAGAGAAAGTCTTCATTGAAAGACTAAGAAGGGTATGACCAACCTAAATGAATTTGTCCTTTGGAAGTTGCTGTGCACAACTTCTACATTCAGTAGCTATTCACTGAAAGGTGATGTACAAATACAAGGTTTTACTTCCTAAACATTTTTTAGGGACAATTTTGATGGCCAACCAAATGAGCCTGTCAGTTTTATCACAAAACAGAAACATGATTTGCACCTGCTTTCACATTTGAGTGAGCATTGTCCTGTAAAGTAGGCACTCAGCATGAGCCTTCAACACAGCTGTCAATTTGAAGCTGGTACAGGTACATAGAACTAGATACTTCCAAACAATGGCAGAATAAGATGCCATAGAGCATAGTCCCACATGAATGTAAAACCATGGCCCCCGGTTACCTCTATGCTGACCTAGTGATATTCACTTGATCACAAGGCCAATGCTCCACTTTGAGCAATGATGTGTGCTGAACTCCACCAGCTCAATATCATTGGGCTTGAAACAGAGGGAAACCCTAACAAAGGACAACTCAACAAAGCATCTCTCTCTTTCCACCCTTTCCTTCAACCAGGATCTCCCACCCTCCCCCATCCCTTCCTTCCCCAGGCTTTCACTATTCTTATGCCTTCACCACTCCTCCCCCTGCCCCCCACCCACCATTTCCCCTACAGCCCTACCTCCCTCCATGCAACACACTTCCACACCTGGCATCCCTCATAACCAACACCTACTTGCTCCCTCATCCCATCCAATAGGTTCTCCCTCCTTCACCCCACCCTCCAACAGGCTCTGTCCTCCCATCCTTCCACCACAAGCACCCCCCCCCCACTACAGGCTGCCTATCCTCCTCCACCCCACCCTCCCCACCAACAGGCTGCCTATCTCCTCCCCCACCTTTACAGGCTGCCTATTCCATTCCCCTCCCCCCCTTTACAGGCTGCCTATCCTCCTCTCCCCCCCCCCCACCTTTACAGGCTGCCTATCCTCCTCCTCTCCCCCCCCCCCACCTTTACAGGCTGCCTTTCCTCCTCCTCTCCCCCCCCCCCCCCACCTTTACAGGCTGCCTATCCTCCTCCTCTCCCCCCCCCCCACCTTTACAGGCTGCCTATCCTCCTCCTCTCCCCCCCCCACCTTTACAGGCTGCCTATCCTCCTCCTCCTCTCCCCCCCCCCCACCTTTACAGGCTGCCTATCCTCCTCCTCTTCCCCCCCCCCACCTTTACAGGCTGCCTATCCTCCTCCTCTCCCCCCCCCCACCTTTACAGGCTGCCTATCCTCCTCCTCCCCCCCCCCCACCTTTACAGGCTGCCTATCCTCCTCCTCCCCCCCCCCCACCTTTACAGGCTGCCTATCCTCCTCCTCCCCCCCCCCACCTTTATAGGCTGCCTATCCTCCCCCTCCCCCCCCCACCTTTACAGGCTGCCTATCCTCCTCCTCCTCCTCCTCCTCCCCCCCCCCCCACCTTTACAGGCTGCCTATCCTCCTCCTCCCCCCCCCCACCTTTACAGGCTGCCTATCCTCCTCCTCCGCCCCCCCACCTTTACAGGCTGCCTATCCTCCTCCTCCTCCCCCCCCCCCCACCTTTACAGGCTGCCTATCCTCCTCCTCCCCCCCCCCACCTTTGCAGGCTGCCTATCCTCCTCCTCCCCCCCCCCCACCTTTACAGGCTGCCTATCCCCCTTCCCCACACCACAGATTGTCTATCCTCCCATCTCCCCCTCCACCCCCCCACCACAGGCAGCCCACCCTCCCCTACCCATCCTCCTCCACCATGGCCTCCCCACCCTCCCCACCACCACACCCCTCCCTGGAGGCCCCCTCTCCTCTCCTCCCCCGCCCCCTTCAACTCCCCACTTCCCTGCACTACCTTTCCCGTCCCCCACCCACCCAGTCTGCACCGAGACTGGAGCCCCTCCTCGTTCCCCTACCCCTACCCCCACCCCCTCCTCCTCCCCCACCCCCCCCACCCCCTCCTCCTCCCCTACCTCCTCCCCCACCCCCCTCCTCCTCCCCCACCCCCTCCTCCCCCTCCCCCACCCCCTCCTCCTCCCCCACCCCCTCCTCCCCCTCCCCCACCCCCTCCTCCTCCTCACCCCCACCCCCTCCTCCTCCCCCTCCCCCTCCTCCCCCTCCCCCACCCCCTCCTCCTCCTCACCCCCACCCCCTCCTCCTCACCCCTCGGTCAAGGGGGCTGCACAACAATCTCACCCCCCTCCTCCCTCTGTCCCTCCCCTCTACCCCCCCTTCCCTCCCTCTCCTCTCCTCTACCCCCCCCCCCCCCCCCGAGCCTTCCTCCCCTCTATCCCCGGCTCCGGGCCTAGACCGCGGCCTCGCATTCCCGCTTCCACGACGCCGCGCTCGGCCTCTCAGGCCCGTCTCTCCCCCTCTCCTCCCAGCCCGGTGGGGTGGGAGGGGGGTAAGGGTGCTGCAGCCCCTGGAGGTGCAAAGGCCCCCTCCGAGCCTCGGGCTCGAGTGCGGCGGGCTGCCGAGCCCCGAGAAGCGGCCGGGGGTAGACCGAGCGAGGCCCGGGGCTCCGGTAAAACTGCCGAGGGAAGGTGGGGAGGGAAGAGGAGCGGCGCCTCAGGGCCGCGCTCGGCCGCCCCGCTCGAGTGACAGGAGGCGGCCGCCAGGTTCAAGCGCCGAGCCCGAGCCACCGGTAGCGATCATTGGCCGAGCGGCGACAAACCTTATTGAAGCGCAGCCGGAGCCCTGGTTGGTTGGTCGCAGAGTCGCCTGTGGTTGGACAAAATGGCTGCGGAGGAGCCAGTCCCAGCGCGGAGCTGCACGTCCGGGACACGGCCCGGCCCGCCCTCCCCTCCCTACGGCCGCCGCACGCCCCGCCTCCCGGCCGCCACAGGTCCTTCCTCAGCCACCTCCCCTCTCCTCCTCCCAACCCGGCCGATCCCGCTCCCTCCCCCGGTCCCTTCAGGTCCCGCCCGCCGGCTGATCCTGCTCCCTCCCTGATAGAAGCAGACGGTCATTGTAGGCCCTTCCCGTGTTAGCCCCCACCTCCACCGTCAGGCCGACTCCCCCCACCCCGCCCCCAGCACGGAGCTGCAGCTCCAGGACCCCCCCACGTTCTCCAGCTCTCCAGCACGGAGCTGCAGCTCCAGGACCCCCCCACGTTCTCCAGCTCTCCAGCACGGAGCTGCAGCTCCAGGACCCCCCCACGTTCTCCAGCTCTCCAGCACGGAGCTGCAGCTCCAGGACCCCCCCACGTTCTCCAGCTCTCCAGCACGGAGCTGCAGCTCCAGGACCCCCCCACGTTCTCCAGCTCTCCAGCACGGAGCTGCAGCTCCAGGACCCCCCCACGTTCTCCAGCTCTCCAGCACGGAGCTGCAGCTCCAGGACCCCCCCACGTTCTCCAGCTCTCCAGCACGGAGCTGCAGCTCCAGGACCCCCCCACGTTCTCCAGCTCTCCAGCACGGAGCTGCAGCTCCAGGACCCCCCCACGTTCTCCAGCTCTCCAGCACGGAGCTGCATCCCCGGAACACCCACGGTTCTCGATCTCTCGCTAATGTCCCCAGCGCGGAGCTGCAGCCTCGGGACCCCGCGATTCTCGCTCTCCTTTCGTGTCCCCAGCACGGAGCTGCAGCCTCGGGACCCCGCGATTCTCACTCTCCTTTCGTGTCCCCAGCACGGAGCTGCAGCCTCGGGACCCCGCGATTCTCGCTCTCCTTTCGTGTCCCCAGCACGGAGCTGCAGCCTCGGGACCCCGCGATTCTCGCTCTCCTTTCGTGTCCCCAGCACGGAGCTGCAGCTCCAGGAACCCACAGTTCTCGATCTCTCCCTACATGTCCCCAGCACGGAGCTGCAACCTCGGGACCCCCACCCGCCACGGTTCTCCAGTTCTCCAGCATGGAGCTGCATCTCCAGGACCCCACGATTTTCGCGCTCTTTCTATTCTCCATCACTGAGCTGCACGTCCAGGATCCCGCAGTTATCCACCTCACTCTCTGTCTGGAGTAGAAAGCTGCACCTCTAAGACTCCACTTTTTTTTCTCTCGTTTGGTCTATGTCCCCAGCACAGAGCTGCACTTCCAGAACCACACTGCTTCCCTGCTGATTCCATATCTTAAACGGGGAGCTGCACTTTGAGGATCCCACTTTAATTTGTCCCCAGCATGGAGTTACAAGATCCTGGTGTTAACTCAGTTAACACAATGTCCCAGCACAAAGCACTTCAAGGACCTTGCTCCTATCCCTCTCACACCACATCCCGAGCACAGAGTTACACTTCTGGGATCTTCCTATTGTCCTTCTCTGGGTCCCTGCACACCAAGACCCCATTGATTCCTCCACCTTCCCTTTGTCTTCTCCCAGTGACATTCTACTTTGCCGCTGATCTCAGCAGAGATCTACAGTTTGAAGACGTGGTGTATTTAAATGTGGAAACTGAGTAATATTTAATTTGGAGACATAAGAGACTGTAGATGCTGGAACAGGGAGCAAAATAAAAACACTGGAGGAATTCAGTGGGTTGAGCAGCATCTGTGGAGGCAAAGGGATGGTCGACATTTCAGGTCAAGACCCTGCATCAGAACCTATATAATTTGGGCTCTTTAAGATTATTTGTTTATTATCTGAGCATTGAGTTCAAAGCATGGTTTCATTAGTATTCCTTCTGTTTCGATATTGAGATTTTAATAATCAAAATGAAAACATAACATAACACGCAGCAATTTTTGTTACTTTCAGTCTAATGGTTTAATTGCGCTATAGTGGAGAATTGAATTTGTCCAGAATAAGTTAGTATGTTCAGTTAGAGAGTATGTAAACATCAGTTCCTTTAAGAAGGATTAGAGTGGCCAGTGTTCTTGGTGCTGATGAACATCTGCCTACCCCACCCACAATGTAAAATGTGGTGTTGGATAGAGACAAGATTAAGTTCACAGATCCATAACAATAGAGCCTTTCTGTGTTTCTTGCCTGTTCTTTGATGGAGCTACCAACTAGTTTAGGATTCTAATCCAGAGCCCCTTAATAAGATAAAATAAGATATCTTTATTAGTCACATGTCGACCATCCCTTTGCCTCCACAGACACACAGTGAAATGCATCTTTTGCGTAGAGTGTTCTGGGGGCAGCCCGCAAGTGTCGCCACGCTTCAGGCACCAACATAGCATGCCCACAACTTCCTAACCAGTACAAATTTGGAATGTGGGAGGAAACTGGAGCACCCGGAGGAAACCCATGCAGACACAGGGAGAACGTAAAAACTCCTTACAAACAGTGGCCGGAATTGAGCCCAGGTCGCTGGCGCTGTAAAGCGTTACACTAACGTGCCTGCCAATACTGGATTTTGTTATAAATATAGGTACATTCAATTCCCTTTAAGAATGATCTTTGATGATCATAGTGTAACACTACGGATAACTGTTCACTGTTTAAAATAGAAACTTTCCTTTGCCTGTAGCCTTTTTTCTTCTAATTAACTCATATTTATCCACTAGGATAAATAAGTTCAAGCAGCCAATGGAGACACTTTTACCCCATTTTCTCAATCAAAATCAGTCCTAATTTTTGAAATTCTTTTAAATCTCCCCTTTACCTTCTCTGCTCTAAGAGCAATTGCAGTCTCTCCAGTCTTTCTACTTAGAATTGAAATTGGTTTATTATTGTCACTTGTACTGAGGTACAGTGAAAAACTTGTCTTGCATACTGTTCATACAGATCAATTCATTACACAGTGCATTGAGGTAGTACAAGGTAAAACAATAACAGAATGCAGAATAAAGTGTTATAGCTACAGAGAAAGTGCAGTGCAGCTACAGAGAAAGTGCAGTGCACAATAAGGTGCAAGGTCATAATGACGTAGATCGTGAGGTCAAGAGTCCATCTCATTGTCTAGGTAACCATTCAATAGTCTTATAACAGCGGGATAGAAGCTGTCCTTGAGTCTGGTGGTCCACGCAGTCATGAGTGTAAACATGCTGGAGGTGTTGCTGCCTGTCCTCATGGATTGCAGTCTGTTGGTCTGGAAGTCAAGGATCCAGTTGCAGAGGGAGGTGTTGAGCCCCAGGTCTCGGAGTCTGATGATGAGTTTGCTTGGAATTGTCGTATTGAAGGTAGAACTGTAGTCAATAAACAATAGTCTAACGTAGGTGTCTCTACTGTCAAGATGCTCCACAGCATCAATTTACATTTGTATAACCAGTTTAACAGAGTAACATATCCCAAGGCCCTTGAAACAAAATAACACCAAGCCACTTAAGAAGGTTTGGGGCAAATGACTAAGAGCTTAGTCAAAGAGCTAGATTTTAAGGAGTATCTTAAAAAAGGAAAGTGAGACGGTGAGGTGGACCAGTTTATGGAGGGTATTCCAAAGCTTAAGGACTGAGCGACTGCAGCCATAGTCAACAATGGTGCATGGAACAACATTGAGGCAAACTTCAAAGTCAAGGTCGAGTTTATTGTCATATGCACAAGTGCAATGAAAAACTTACTTGCAGCAGCATCACAGGCACATAGCATCAGATAAGCAGCTTTCACAAGAATTTAGGTGTGGGCTGATGTGGTGAGTAACATAAGTGCTGGGCAATGACTATCTACAACAAGAGAGGGTCCATGCACCTACCCTTGACATTCAACCTGATGACCGTGACTTGAGTCCCAGCCACTGACAGTCTGAGGATGAAGCAACAACTCAACTGGACCAGCAGTGAATGATTCACCACAATGTCTTTCTTCCACTTACATATCAGCAGCACGATGCAATACTCTTTGCTTGCATAGATGATTGCAGCTCCAACAGCATTCGTGAGACTCAACACCATCCAGGATAAAGCACTCTGCTTTACTGGCACCACCAATGCATTATGGCTGCAGTATGTACCCTGTACAAGATGCATTACAGCTAACCACCCAGGCTACTTCTACAGCACCTCCTGAACCCATGACATCTATTACCTGCAGTCCCTCTCCATGGGTGCACTATTATCCTGACTTGGAAATATATCCCAGGTCCTTCATTATTCCTGAGTATAATCCTGGAACTCCCTACCCAACAGTCCAGTTGGAGCTACAAACTATCTGCTGGAGGAAATCAGCGGGTCGAGCAGCATTTGTGAGGCGAAGGGAATTGTTGACGTAGCGGGTCGAGACCCTGCATCAGGACTGAGAGTAGAGAGGGGAGGGGAAGTGGTGAGACATGAGTCCAAGGTGATTGCTGGACTGAGGAGGGGTGAAAAGTGACAGGCAGGTTGTGCCAGGTGGGGGAGGGGAGGGGGTTGCGGAGCTGGATGAAGACAGAGAAAAAAGAAAGAGAGGCAGATGGAGAAAGGGGAGGGGAGGGTGAAGGTTGGAAACAGATGCTGGAGGGAGATAAGTAGCAATACAAAGGGCTACTAGTGCTGGAATCAGATAAGTAAAAGAGTGGGAACCATTAGGGGAGAGGTGTATGGCAGATGGAACCAGAACCAGATGGGGGTGGGGAACCTGTGGGTGAGATGTGTGTGTGGTGGGTGGATGGAACCAGGAGGGTTCCTCAACCCTGTTGGAGTACAGGAAGGAGATAGAGAGCTTAGTGGAATGGTGTCAACGAAAGAGCTGGTCATTGACTTCAGGAAAGGGGGCGGTGTACATGCACCTGTCTACATCAATGGTGCTCAGGTCGAGAGGGTTGAGAGCTTCAAGTTCCTGGGTGTGAACATCCCAGAACAGCCTGTCCTGGTCAAATCACGTAAATGCCACGGCCAAGAAAGCTCACCAGCACCTCTACTTCCTCAGGAGGCTAAAGAAATTCGGTGTGTCCCCTTCGACACTCACCAACTTTTATCGATGCACCATAGAAAGCATCCTGTCTGGATGTATCATGGCTTGGTATGGCAACTGCTCTGCCCAGGACCACAAGAAGCTGCAGAGAGTTGTGGACACAGCTCAGCGCATCACGGACACCAGCCTCCCCTCCTTGGACTCTGTCTTTACCTCTTGCTGCCTTGGTGAAGCAGCCAGCATAATCAAAGACCCCACCCACCCAGGTCATTCTCTCTTCTCTCCTCTTCCATCAGGTAGAAGATACAGGAGCCTGAGGGCACGTACCACCAGGCTTAAGGACAGCTTCTACCCCACTGTGATAAGACTATTGAACGGTTCCCTTATACGATGAGATGGACTCTGACCTCACAATCTACCTTGTTGTGACCTTCACAAGATCACAAGATCACAAGACAAGGGAGCAGAAGCAGGCCATTTGGCCCATCAAGTCTGCTCCAAGGAAAGGGAAATAGAAATGAGAAATGGGGAATGGGGGAAGAAGAAGAAAAAAAAACAACTATTCTAATCCCAATTACTGGCCTTATCCCCATATCCCTTGATATCCTGACTATTTAGATATCTATCTATCTCCTCCTTGAACGCCCCCACTGATCTGGCCTCCACTGCTGTACGTGGCAAGGAGTTCCACAAATTCACCACCCTCTGGCTAAAGAAATTTTTCCTCATCTCTATTTTGAAACTGTACCCTCTAATTCTAAGATTGTGCCGTCTGGTCCTGGACTCACCCACCAAGGGAAACAGCCTAGCCACATCTACTCTGTCCTTTCCTATCAATATTTTAAATGTCGCTATGAGGTCCCCTCTCATTCTTCTGTACTCCAGCGAGTACAGTCCAAGAGTCGACAAACGCTCCTCATACGTAAGCCCTTTCATTCCTGGAATCATCCTCGTAAATCTCCTCTGAACCCTCTCCAACGTCAACACATCCTTCCTAAGATGTGGGGCCCAAAACTGCGCACAATATTCCAAATGAGGCCTCACTAGTGCCCCGTAGAGCCTCATCAACACTTCCTTACTTTTATACACTATACCTCTTGAAATGAATGCCAACATAGCATTCGCTTTCTTTACCACCGATCCGACCTGGTGGTTAACCTTTAAGGTATCCTGCACGAGTACCCCCAAGTCCCTTTGTACTTCCGTGCTTTGGATTTTCTCTCCTCCTAGATAATAATATGCCCGCTTATTTCTGCTTCCAAAGTGTACAACTGCACATTTCCCTACATTGAATCTCATCTGCCATTTCCTTGCCCATTCTCCTAAACTGTCTAGGTCCCGCTGCAACCTTCCTATCTCTTCAATACTCCCTACTCCTCCCCCTATCTTGGTGTCATCCGCAAATTTAGCCACGAAACCATTTATTCCATCATCCAAATCGTTAATGTACAAGGTAAAAAGGAGCGGTCCCAACACCGACCCCTGCGGCACACCATTAGTAACCGGTAACCAACCAGAATGAGATCCTTTTATTTCCACTCTCTGCTTCTTGTCAACCAGCCAATGCTCCACCCATTCTGTTATCCTACCCGTAATTCCATGACCTCTCATCTTATTAATCAGTCTCTTGTGAGGAACCTTATCAAAGGCCTTTTGAAAGTCTAAATACACAACATCTACCTCCTCTCCCTTATCCACCTTACCTGTGATTTCTTCAAAAAACTCCAATAGGTTGGTCAGGCAGGATCTTCCCTTCACAAAACCATGTTGGCTAGGACCTATCCTGCCCTGCGCCTGTAGGTATTCCGTAACCCCGTCTTTGAGGATAGATTCCAATAACTTTCCCACCACTGACGTCAGACTAATAGGTCTGTAATTTCCTTTATGCTGCCTCCCACCTTTCTTATACAACGGAACTACATTTGTGACCCTCCAGTCCTCCGGAACCACGCTGGAATCTATCGTTTTCTGGAAAATAATCGCCAATGCCTCCGCTATCTCTAAAGCCACCTCCTTCAGAACCCGGGGATGCACCTCATCTGGTCTGGGAGACTTATCAGTCTTTAGTCCATTTAGTTTTCCTAGCACCTTCTCCCTAGTAATCTTAACTGAACTCAATTCCATTTCGTGAGACTCCTGACTAACCGGCACATTGCTGATGTCCTCCACGGTGAAGACCGATGCAAAATATTCATTCAATTCCTCTGCCATCTCTCTATCGTCCATTATAATAGCTCCCGCACCATTATCAATTGGTCCTATATCAACCCGTGTCTCTCTTTTACACCTTATGTATTTAAAAAAACTCTTAGTATCCTTTCGAATGTTATCCGCCAACTTCCTTTCATAATTCATCTTTTCTTTCCTAATGACCTTCTTAGTTTCTCTCTGCAGGTTTTTAAAAGCTTCCCAGTCCTCTGTTTTGCCACTAATTTTTGCTTCTTTGTACGCCGCCCCTTTTGCTTTTATTTTAGCCTTCACCTCTCTCGTTATCCACATTTGTGCCTTTTTTCCATTAAAAACCTTTTTTCTTGAAATATATCTATCCTGCAATTTCCTTATTTCCTGTAGAAATTCCTTCCATTTCTCCTCTGCCGTCCGTCCAGCCAGCTTACTCTTCCAATCAATTAGGGCCAACTCCTCTCTCATACCATTGTAATTTCCTTTGTTCCACTGAAATATCGATACACCAGTTACCAGTTTCTCCTTCTCAAACTTGAAACTGAACTCAATCATATTGTGATCACTGGTTCCCAGTGGTTCCTTTACCTTTAGTTCCCTAATCACCTCCGGTTCATTACACAGCACCCAATCCAAAACAGCCGATCCCCTGGTGGGCTCTTCAACAAGTTGCTCTAGAAAAACGTCCCTTAGACATTCCACAAACTCCCTCTCCTGAGTACTACCGCCATTCTGGATTTCCCAGTCCACCTTCATGTTAAAATCCCCCATAATTATCTTCACATTGTCACTCTGGCATGCTTTTTCTATCTCAAACTGCAACTTATCGTCCACTTGCTGACTGCTATTAGGGGGCCTATATATGACTACTACTATTGTCCTTTTACCCTTGCTATTCCTTAGCTTCACCCACAAGGATTCCACCTCCTCTGACCCAATATCCTTCTTTTCTATCGATTTTATATCACTACTAACCATCATGGCCACACCTCCCTCTCTGCGTACCCGCCTATCCTTCCTATACACTGTGTACCCCTGGACATTCAGTTCCCAATCACATCCATCGTAAAGCCATGACTCGGTGATTGCCACAATGTCGTATTTATTAACCTGTAGTTGTGCCACTAGGTCATCTACTTTATTCCTAATGCTACGTGCATTTAAATATAGTACGTTTAGTCCGGTATCTGCTATTAATTTTGTTGTACTTCTATTGTTCAGCAGATTATCCTGGCTTTCCACATGTCTACTCTTCTTACCATCTTCACTACATACTACCTTAGACATGTTTCTATATACCTCATCCCCTATCCTAACATTCTGTATCCTAACGTCCTGACTTGTTGTACTTGTTGTACCTTGCACCTTATTGCACTGCACTTTCTCTGTAGCTGTGACACTCTACTCCGTACTGTTATTGTTTTTACCTGTGCTACATCAATGCACTCTGTACTAACTCAATGTATCTGCACTGTGTAATGAATTTACCTGTACGATCGGTATGCAAGACAAGTTTTTCACTGTACCTCGGTACAAGTGACAATAATAAACCAATACCAATACCAGATGGACCGTCGTGGTTCAAGTAAGTGGTGGCTGAGCACCTTCTGCTCAAGGGAAATTTGGGTTAGGCAATAAGTGCTTACTTCGCCAGTGTTGCTCTTGCCTTGAAAGATGAATGAATAGAAAAAATCCCTCACAATAGAGAATGAAGATTAAATAGAAGCTAGCAAAAATAAAGGCAAATCAATTCTCAACCTTCTGCCCTTTATTTTAAGCTCTTCCCTCTTGGTTTATATTGCTCTAGGGAAAGGTTTCTTACTACTTACCTATCCACACCCCTCATAATTTTGGATACAATCAATCAGGTCTCCATTAGTCACCTCCACCCCTAGGCATACAAACCCAGTCTCTGGGATTTTTTGTTGGCTGAGAGTCAACAGGTTGACTGCGAAGTGCTGTCCATGATGAGCTACTTCGTGGGGTCCTTAAAGAGCTTTGGCATTAACGTTTTTTTGCAGCAGCATAGTTCTACATACATGGTGATCGATATCCTCCTCATTCCCCAGCATGAAGGTTCTACCAATCCTGAACTGCAATAGCATCTGTGGGGACTTCTCCTTGTGACCATGTGGGTTTCCTCTGCCTGCTCTGGTTTGGTAGATCTTCTGTTTCTCCGTGTATCAGAGACCTTTCCACTAGAATGGAGCTTCAGCTGCAAGCCAGAGCAGAAGGCATGGGTTAAGATAAGGGGTTGAGCAGGGATCTGAGGAAGAATATTTTCCCCTGGAGGGTGGTTGAACTCTGGAACACACAGCCTGAGGGGCTGATGGAGATTCTCACAATATTTAAGAATATGTAGAGCACTCAAATCAGAATCAGATTTATTATCACTGACATATGTCGTGAAATTTGTTGTTTTGCGGCAGCAGTACAGTGCAAGATATAAAAATTACTATAAGTTACAAAAATAAATAAAACGGGAGTCCCATACAAACATTTACTTCACAAGTCATCTCCATGATTGACACCTACTCCACCCAAGGACAGACATGGTCTCTTCTTGTCTGTCTCATTGTGGGCTACACCTCAGGAGACAAATGCTCTCCACCCAGGTCTCAGCGTGGAGCTGCGTATTCAGGACAGTCACCACTCCGCTCCAGTTGTATCTGTAGGACACACATGTCCTGTCCAGGTCCCAAAATGGAGCTGCATCCCCAAGACTGATGTTCTTCATGCAGGTCTCTGCATGGAGCTGCATCCCTGGAACCAATATTTCTCATTCAGGTCACAACACAGAACTATATCTTGGGATTGATATTCTTCACCTAGGTCTCAGCATGGAGCTACATCACTGGGATTGATATTCTTCACCTAGGTCTCAGCATGGAGCTGCATCACTGGGATTGATAGTCTTCACCTAGGTCTCAACATGGAGCTGCATCACTGGGATTGATAGTCTTCACCTAGGTCTCAACATGGAGCTGCATCACTGGGATTGAGTTATTTCACCTGGGTCTCCACATGGAATTCACTTTTAGGTCCAATTCCTTGGATCTGTTGGGAAATAAAATTATAATTTGATACTTTTTTATTATTTGAAACTTGGAACATTGCACCCTTTTAAAAATAAGTCAGTCTTAAGTGATTCAGACAAATGATTTAATCATCCTAATTGATAAGCAAAAATTAGATGCTCTGGTCACAGATAGGTATTTAAGTTCGTCTTGTTCTGAATGGCCATATTAAACATATGTTATACACATTTGCATTGATGCACAAATCCTTAATGTGTATAATGATTATTGGTTGGAGGAGAAGGTTTGACCCTGCTGTTGACCCAATGCACTACAAGTTTAGGACATGTTCCCTTCTCCTGGATAACCAACTCAAATACTTGAATCTGTCTTGACAATATTCTGTCAGAAGGTGGTGTATATATAGCTGCTGTATAGGATTACAGAACTGGAAGAAATATCTATACCAGTACCCATTTTAAGTGACATTAGAGAGATTGAATTTGTCTATCTCTTGGGATATGCAAATGTACAAACCGGTACAAAGCAAATAATGTTATGTTGAATGCCTTCTTGAAGAAAGGAGTTGTTGACATTATTGGAGAAATGGGTTTCAAATTCTCAGAATCTTAATAGCTCCAAACATGCTAGGGCAATGTTATCTGTTGAATGCAGCTATTCAGGTTAAGGATAATATGATCTGTCATGCTCCATTATCTTGAGGGGAAAACATTCACAAGTCTGCTACCTTGGAATGTTACTTTCGGTTATCACCTTTTCCAAAGATTAGAGAACTGGGGAAGTTACATTTGGCAGGAGCGCAATCAAAGGGGAGAGGCAATACGAATATTTGTATATTTCAAAGCCTAGAAATTGATGTCAGAGAGTTTTAAAGAGATGTTACTGAATGCTTGGGATACTTTTTTTAGTTTTGTAGTTCTATTGGGGTATTCAACTGTAATTGAAAACCTTACCAGTAAATAGAACTGGCCTTACAAACTCTGCAGCTGCTCCACTATTGAATAAGATCACAGCAAATCCTGTGTCTCAGGCTTACTTTCTTGCACAATTTTCACATTCCTTTTATGTTCATAAATCCATCATTTTCAGCTTGAAAATACTCAATAACAGAGCATCCACTTAGCCCAATACATCCCTCCCCACCATCGGTAGTATCTACAGGAGGCGCTGCCTCAAGAAGGCAACATCCATCATCAAAGATTCACGCCATCTGGACTATGCCCTCTTCTCGCAGCTACCATCAGGCAGGAAGTACAGAAGCCTGAAGTCCCACACCACCAGGTTCAGGAACAGCTACTTCCCTTCAACCATTTGGTTCTTGAACCAACCTACACAACCTTAATCACTACCTCAGTATAGCAACACTATGACCACTTTGCACTACAATGGACTTTATTTTTTTTGTTCTAATTCTGTTCTTTCTTGTATAACTTATGTTCCTCTGGTGAATGTTGTGTTTCTGATGCTACGTGCCTGTAATGCTGCTGCAAGTTAGTTTTTCATTGCACCTGTAGTTGTGCATCTGACAAACTCAATTTCGATTTGACAATAAACTACTCTGAATCTGACTGACCCTCGGGAGGGATTTACATTGCCAACTGGTCTCTCTGCACTTGCCCATCAGACCCTCCTTGAACCTTATGGTTCATAACATGGCTGACATGTACTTAAAGGGGAGCAAAGCACAGAGGCAGAATGGATTAGGGTAGGATTTATAATCTGGGGTTTTGATGGGTAAGGGCAGACTGCCAAGGTGTGGCAAATACGAGAAGGTAAGAAATCAGAGCAGAAGTAAACCAACTGGCCCCTCCACCGGTCAAGAAGATTATAAACTGATCTGATTACAGGTAGCTGTGCCCACCCTGACTCCATAGCTGGAGATACTGAGAGTCCCCACCACTTACAGTGGATACGTTTGTGACCTTGTGATTTTCATGGCTGATCTATCAGGGTGGTGGTAATGAACTTAAAATTCATTGCTGAATCTCTCAGTCCGGTCTAAAGGTGCTGCTGACCTTATCAGTTGGAAATCTTCACCTTTTCATCACTTTCATGATAAGAGAAATAACTATCTTATCAATAGGCACAAATAAGCAATGATTTTAATAGAAATTGGTAAATAGGTTTATTATTGTCACATGTACTGAGGTACAGTGAAAAACCTTGTTTTGCATGCCATCCATACAGATCATTTCATTACACAGTGCATTGAGGTAGTACAAGGGAAGAGCAATAACAGAATGCAGAATAAAGTGTTACAGCTACAGAAAGTGCAGTGCAGGCAGACAATAAGGTGCAAGGCCATAATGAGGTAGATTTTGAGGTCAAGAGTCCATCTTATTGTACTAGGGAACCATTCAATAGTCTTATCACAGCAGGATAGAAGCTGTCCTTTAATTTATGTAAAAATAAAAACTGCAGATGCTGGAAATTGAAAACATAATCCAAAAGTTTTGAAAATACTCAGCAGATCAGACCACATCCATGGGAAGAAAAACAAGAGTCAACATTTCAGGTCAGAGATCCCCATCAGAACTAAAATGGAAACAAAAGAAGTTTGTAAAGCTGGGGGGGGGTAACATTTTATTTATGTAGCAATTTTCCCTTCCTGTCAAGTCAACCTAAAATGCTTACCAGCCAGTAACATTGAAGTTACAAGATATAAGATAAAGGAGTGATCATTTAAAAACTGAAGTGTGTAGGAATATCTTCTTGCAGAGGGTGGAGAGTCTCAGGAATTCCTAACACTCCAGGGTTATGGAGACTGGATCATGGGAGGTATTTAAAGAGGGGGAAGTAGCCAGCAACCCAGGTTCAATTCTGGCTGCTGTCTGTAAGGATTTTGTATGTTCTCCCGGTGTCTGCGTGGGTTTCCTCCCACATTCCAAAGACGTACAGGTTAGGAAGTTGTGGGCATGCTAGGTTGGTGCCAGAAGCGTGGCGACACTTGCGGGCTGCCCCAAGAATACTCTACGCAAAAGCTGCATTTCACTGTGTGTTCAGATGTACATGTGACTAATAAAGATATCTTATCTTACATTTTTGAAAGATTGGGGAATTGAGGACTATCAGGAACTGACAGAGGAGCTGAGGCCTGGATATTGAACAGTGGGGCAGAATTAAGGGGCTGAGTGGCCTTCTGCTATTTTCTTGTGTTCTGACACATGGCCAGTGTTCTAATACAAGATGGTGAATATCTGGTTTGCAAAAGAATTGTTCTTTTGTAAAATACTACTTTTGCCCTCTGATAACTGGCACTGAATTGGTTACTTATTTGTTCCTGAATTGAGTTCCTCTCCTGATTGTTCTAAGACTGCATTTTTCCATCTGCTGTAACACTGCAGGTTCAGTTTAACTGCTACCAAATTCCTCAAACTTAACCCTGTAAAGTCTTAACTATTCCGATGCACACCTGCCCACTCTAACAGGTCTACCTTCTGAAAATGCGATCATCCTAACTTCTGGGCAGCCTGCACCAAGTTCTGTCCATCAATCACCCCCCTTCTTGCTGACCTACATTGCTTAAGAACTTCCTCTTGCTTCAAACCTCTGTGGTCTTGTGTCTTTAAACTCTGTACCTTCAACATGCCAATCATCTGATATCTGTACTCTCCTGCAATTCTGGCCTCGAGCATTTCCCATTTCTAGTTTTTCCGTCTAGACTCTAGAGTTTAGGCAGCAGCATTACCTCCTTAAAATTCACAGCTTCACAGAATTGGGGATGGTTATTGCAAAGATGACAAATATTGCACTTTGTTATCTGTTCCAAGTTCTCTAAGGAAAGAAATACTTCCAGCCTAACACTTGGATTTTGTATTTTCTTGGGCCGAATGGCCTGTTCCAGTGCTGTACTGATCTAAGGAAAGAGGCCACTTGCCTTGTTGAGTCCATACCAGCTCAATGTGAAAGCTTTGCAGTTAGTCCCTTTCCCCAGAGTCCTGCAATTTCTTTCCTTTCAGGTTTTTTCTTGAATCCTGCGGTCGAATCTCACTCCAGTTCATCTCCCGGCAGTGCATTGAAGACCCTAAACTCTCAAGGTATTTCATCATACATTTTTGTCCTAATACTACCTCATTTAAGCCTGTTTCAAATTTGTGTAATAATGCTTGTGAGAAACACTAAAGTATTTTGCTATGGTAATTGTTGAGAAATTGTCATGACAAATTTGTCAGATAATACTTCCACACTGAACTTTGAGATGTTTTATTATGTTAAGTTTTCTATAAAAACTAGAAACAGGAGTGCATTGTGAGGTTCCTCAAACCTGCTCCAATTTTGTCCTCAACATTCCCCATTATCCTCAATTCCCCTGCAATCCAAAAGCCTGTTTACTTTGGCCTTAAAAATGTTTATTGACTCACCCTTTACAATTCTCTATGGCAGAGAATTCCAGAAGTTCACAAAACTGTCTTAAATGGGTGTCCCTTTACTTGGGAGCCAAACCCCCTTGTTCTAGATATCCCCAAGAGGGGCAACATCCTCTTATTTATCCTATCAAGTTTGGGGGGCAGGGGGTGGTGTTGGGTAGAACAATGACAGCTGGTAGAAATGCTTCTCACCACTCCCTTATGTTTTCCCTTCTACCCCCCCCCACTTTGTTTTCCCTCATTCCTGTGGGCCCCCCTCACCCCTTCTCTTTCCCCTCCCCTCATGACCAGCCCTCACCTCCCTTCTATTCCCCACCTCCTTCGCTTTATTCCATGGTCCACTGCCTCTGCCACCTACCACCTCCTTGCAACTCGCATTGCAGAAGTCGACCCACGCTGTAATAAGGCGGACAACAGCAGAACCAAGGAGCATACAATTCATGCTTTATTATTTAATGCTAGCAGGAGTGAGGGATACAGAGAAAGAGTAAACAGTGTAACCTGTGCTCTGTACTGATCCCCACTCAAAGATTAACATGTGTCCCTCCTTTTATACTTAAAGGTACCTATGTGCAGAGTTGCACATACTTGGGCAGTTGCTTACAGCAAACTTTAGCTAAACAAGATAAGCCTTAAGCACTTTGTTTCACCCAAGCACTTGCACATCTTACAGTCATAACTATAGTTACACCATGGTTGAAGCAATAAGAGCTGTATATTATTAACCCTTACATTTCCAGTTACTTTTACAACATCATTCTCCTTCATCCCCCCTCTCACCCACCCATCTATCTTCCCCCTCTCACCTGGAGTCACCTATCACCTGCCAGCCTGTGCTCCTCCCTCTCCCCTGATCTTCTTATTCTGGCTTCTGCCCTCTTCCTTTCCAGTCCTGATGAAGAGCCTTGACCAGAAATGTCGACTGTTCATAGATGCTGCCTGACCTGCTGAGTTCTTCCAGCATTTTGTGTGTGTTGCTCCAGATTCCAGCATCTACAGAATCTCTTATGTCTCCACTGAGAAACTGGGGAATGTTCTCTCCAGCCCAGCACCAATGGATTAGAATCTGAAGGATCATTGAGAAGTTCTATTTCTCTTGACATTCCATTTCTTGTTTTAATCAGCCGTCAATGGCCGCATTCAACCAGCATTTATTGTTCAAATCTAAATGTCCCTGCATTGAGTGAGTGGCTGGGCCATTTAGAAGTTAAGAGCCAATCACTTTACAGCTCCCATGGCCTGGCTTTGATTCCGACCTTGGGTACTGTCTGTGTGGAGTTTGCACATTCTCCCTGCGACCTCATGGCCTTCCTCTAGGTGCTCCGGTTTCCTCCCACATTCCAAAGACATGTATGTTGGTGGCTTGATTGGCTGCTGTAAATTACCCCTAGTGTGCAGGTGAGTGGTAGAATCTGGGAGGAGAATAAAAAATAGAATTAATGTGGGTTAGTACTAGATAGTCATAGAGCAATACAGCACGGATACAGGCTCTTCAGCCCAACCAGTCTATGCCAACCATGGTGCCCACCCAGCTAGTCCCAATTTCCTGCATTCAGCCCCTATCCTTCTAAGCCCCACCCCTGCATGTACCTATCCAAGCACTTCTTACATGATACTACTGTACCTGTCACAATGTCACACAAAGAGCAAGATCACAGAAAACCCAAATGCAGAACACCAGAACAAGACTGGAGTCGGGATGCTTCCTCAATTCCAAACGCAGAACAGCAAACAAAAGGAATCTTGCCTCAGGACTCTGAGGCAGAGTCCCAACACAGAAACAGGGTTTTTCAGGAGAAACAGTAAAACCAAGACTGCTCTAGAGTTAACTGCTCTAAGCAGCCAGGAGATGAAGTATACCCAGAGATAGACCAATAGTCTGGTAACCAGTGTTCGTGAAACCAGGGTTCTTATACTAGCCTCCTGAACTTAGGTGTGTGTCATTAGGCAAATAGTAGTGCATGGAAACCATGTGCTGCACAACAAGGCCCCATCAATGGGGATAAGGGGCAGAATTGAGAACCAGCACTTGGAACATGACAGTACCTACCTGCATCACAACGCAAACCTGATGGGCTGAGGTCCTGTTTCCATGCTTCATGACCTAATGGTCCACTCAAAGGTTTGCAGCCAGAATTGGAGCAATTGAAAGCAGTGGGTGTGAGGTTGTGGGGCTGGAGAAGGTGGGGAATGGGGAATGGGAAATGGGGGTAGTTGGTGAGGCTATGGAGGGATTTAAACACAGCAGGGAACATTTAAAGTTGGGACCAATGTGTATCAACAAGATCAGGAGTGAAGGGACAGAGGGAGCTCAGGATTGGGGAGAAGTGAGGTTTGGAAAAGAGTTAGTGATTTGTAATTGGTTTATTATTGTCACATGTACCGAGGTACAGTGAAAAGCTTTGTTTTGCATGTCATCCAGACAGATCATTCCAAACATCAGTACATCGAGGTAATACAAAGGAAAAGCAATAACAGAATGCAGAATATAGTGTTACAGTTACAAAGGAAGTACAGTGCAGGCAGACAATAAGGTGCAAGGGCCACGACAAGGTAGATTGTGAGGTCAAGAGTCCATCTTATTCGTAGTAGGGAACTGTACACTAGTCTTATAACAGTGGGACATTAGCTGTCCTTGAGCCTGGTGGTACGTGCTTTCAGGCTTTTGTATCTTCTTCCTGATGGGAGAGGGGAGAAGAGAGAATGTCTGGGGTGGGTGGCATCTTTGATTATGTTGGCTACTTTTCCAAGGCAGTGAAAAATGTAGTCCATGGAGGGGAGGTTGGTTTCCGTGATGTGCTGGGCTGTGTCCACAACTCTCTGCAGTTTCTTGCAGTCCTAGGCAGACCAGTTGCCATACCAAGCTGTGATGCATCTTTCTATGGTGCATTGATAAAAATTGGTGAGGGTCAACACGTTCATGCAGAATTTCCTTCACCTCCTGAGGTAGGAGAGGCACTGGTGTGGGTTTAAATTGGTCGCTGGTTTGGGCAGCCTCTGTGGAAATAACTGCTGGAGGGTCTTCAACCTGAAGCAGTAATTCTGTTTCACTCTCCACAGAGGCTGCCTGGCCTGCTGAGTATTTCCAACATTTTCTGTTTTTATTTCAGATTTCCAGCAGCTACAGTTTCTCCGATTTTCATTTTAGGTTTTAAGCTGTGCTGTTTTTTTTTAATTCCTTCTTGCTGTTGAGGCAGTACTGGGAATGTTGGCACTAATTACCCATCCTAAATTGTCCTTGAAACGTTGCTGATGAGCTGCCTCCTTGAACCATTGAAGACCATCTACTGATTATATTGCAGCATTTTAATGCACCAGAATGACTTGCTTTCACTGTTCCACTGGGTCTGTATCACACACTGGACTGAACTTTGTACAGGATTCCTTTCAGAAGGCTTTTAAAACAACTAGCTACCTTCACAATTGCCAATGCTGACAGGAGTTTTGTTTAAATACCGTAGTCGTTTTGCAGGAAACACAAACTAACAATTGTGATTTGAACTCATTAGTCCAGATCTTATGATCACTAATTTAGTGATATAACCAACATACTCTCATAGCTGGAGACACAAGAGACTGCAGATGCTGGAATCTGGAGCAACAAACAATCTCCTTCCAATCCTCCTCTGCTCCCCCTTTACCACATCCCCCCTCCAGCCCCCAACCACCCATTTCCATCCCCCTCCCACTCCTGGTTCCATCTATCTACAATAAGATATAAGATATTATAAGATAAGATATTTATTTATTAGTCACATGTACATTGAAACACGCGGTGAAATGCTTCTTTTTGCATTACTGAGAATGTGCTGGGGGCAGCCCGCAAGTGTCGCCACGCTTCCGGCGCCAACATAGCGCGCCCACAGCTCCTAACCCGTACGTCTTGTTCTGGAACGTGGAAGGAAACCGACCTACATATTTCACCCACTCGCTCTCCTCTGCCCCCCTCCCCATTTGGTTCTGGTTCCATCTGCCATTCACCTCTCCCCCTAATGGTTCCCGTTCTCAGGTCCTTTACCTAACAGATTCCAGCATTGGTAGACTTTGTGTTCCTGCTTATCTCCCTCCAGCGGCTGTCTCCACCCTCCCCTCCTCTCTCCTACTTCCATCTTCCTCCTATATCTTTGTCTGCCTCCATCTATCATGTCTCCCAACTCCACCCCTTCCCCTCCCCTACCTCGCTCGATCTGCCCGTCATCCTTCAACACACCCACCCCCACCCCCACCCCCCTCCAGTCCACCAATCACCTCTGGCCCCTGTCTCACCATTTCCCCTTCTCCTCTTTATACTGGCTATCTCCCCTCTCCACCCTCAGTCCTAATACAGAGGTTTGATCTGAAACCTCAACAGTTCCTTCCCCCCCACAGATGCTGCTCGACCCGCTGACTTCCTACAGCAGATTGTTTGATACTCTCATACCTGCTGTCATATTATAGAACATAGAACATAGACCACTGTGTCTGTGCCAAACACGATGCTGAATTAAACCATATATCTTCTGCCTGCATATGATCCAAATCCCTCCATTTCCACTTGTCTAACAGCCTCTTAAATGCCTCAATCGTATCTGCTTCCATCACTACTCCAGCATCCTATTCCAGACACCCACCACCCTCTGTGTAAAAAACTTATTCTGCACACCTTTAAACCTTCCACCTCTCACCTTAAATGCATGTCCTCCAGTACTTGACGTTTCTACTATGGGAAAAGGATTCTGACTGTCTAAGATATATTCCTTCAGTTGCCACTTAAATATTAGCTTGGAAAACTTAGAAAAAGATGGCAAAAGTGAAGATCACACCCAAAGACTATCTAAAATAAGGAACAGTTCCACTTCATGTTCCGAGAGGCTTCTAACAGCAGAACTGGGGAAGATTTGTGGTGCTTAGTCAAATCTTTGTTTCGAAACAGTTTCGTTTGAATCAGCAACTTTCTGTGAAAGAACAATGTTTCATATTTTTTTTATATAGATTTCACAAGCTGTGGTCAATGATGGTGAAGAATCACTGAAGTGTAGGGCAATGTGGTAATGACCAGGTCATCTAACTTAAAAGCATAAATATCAAGAGAGGTATGTGAAATGACTTTCAATGAACTGACTTCTGCACTGTCCTTTGGAGCATTGACTTGGGACCTTCTAGAGCTATCTGAGAAGCACATTTACTGTCAGTAAGCAAATACTAAGGAATTCACCACCATTCAGGGCCCTAGACAGTCCTTCCAGGTGAAGCAGCGCTTCACCTGTGAATCCGAGGGTGTCATTTACTGCATCCCGTGCCCCTGGTGCACCCAACGCAGACTGGGTGACCGCTTTGTCAAGCACCTTCGCTCCATCCGCTACAGCAGACAGGATCTCCCGGTGGCCATTCCATTCCACATTCCGCTCCCATACCGACATGCCTATCTACAGCCTTCTCTACTGCCACGTTGAGGCCAGATACAGGTTGGAGGAACAACACATATTCCGCCTTGGTAGTCTCCAACCTGATGGCCTCAACATCGATTTCTCTAACTTCCAGTAACCACTCTCCTCTGTTTTCCCTTCTACCCCGCCTTTGTTTTCCATTATTCCTGTGGCCCCCCTCACCCCTTCTCTTTCCCCTCCCCTGCCCTCACCACCGGCTCTCACCTCCCTTCTATTCCCCACCTCCTTCCCTTTATTCCATGGTCCACTGCCCTCTCCTATTGGATTTCTCCTTCTTCAGCCCTCTGCCTCTTCCTACCTATCACCTCCCAGCTTCTCACATCACTCCCTTTCATTCCCCCTCCCTCCCCCCCCACCTACCTTCCCCTCTCACCTGGAGTCACATCACCTGCCAGCCCGTGCTCCTCCCCCCTCCCCCCACCTTCTTATTCCGGCTTCTGCCGTCTTCCTTTCCAGTCCTGATGAAGGGTCTCGGCCTGAAACGTCGACTGTTCACAGATGCTGCCTGACCTGCTGAAATTCCTCCAGCATTTTGTGTGTGTTGCTCCAGATTCCAGCATCTACAGAATCTCTTGTGTCTCCACTGAGAAACTGGGGAATATTCTCTCCAGTCCAGCACCAATGGATTCGAATCCAAGGGATCATTGAGAAGTTCTATTTCTCTTGACAGTCCATTTCTTGTTTTAATCAGCCGTCAATGGCTGCATTCAACTAGCATTTAGTGTTCAAATCTAATTGTCCCTGCACTGAGTGAGTGGCTGGCCATTTAGAAGGAAGTTAAGAGCCAATCACTTTACAAAATGATATCTTTTGGCCTGACTGGGTAAGGCTTCTTTCCCTGAAAGCAACAGTGAATCAGATAGACTTCATATGACAATCCTGTAATTGCCTGGTCACCACTAATTTTCTTTTTAATTCCTAATTGATTTCTTTGAATCTAAATTTCTTAAATTTCATTTAAACTTATATATACCAGACAGATATATAGATAGATAGATTAGTTTATTATTATATACACCAGGGTACAATGAAATTCCTTGTTCTCCTGACGCTCAGAGTAAACAGTGTACATGGTCATAATAGATACAGTGTTCTGCGCTTGTAAGATCTTATCTTATCTTATCTTATCTTATCTTACAAGCGCAGAACAACAGAATGGTGCAAAGATTGTCGTGCAGTCTGAATTAGCGCAAAACAAAATGCGAAAGTGACAATAACAGAATAATTAAGAGAGGTCGAGCTAAAAGTCCGAGAATGTGACAGCACCACTGAGAAGGGGATGTGGAAGAGGTGCTGGTTCAGAAGTCTGATAGCAGTGGGGAAGAAGCTGTTCTTGACTCTGGACGTCTGGGCCTTCAAGCTCCTGTATCTTCTCCCAGAAGATAGAAGAGAGAAAAGGGAACGGCCAGGGTGGCAGGAATCCTTGACGATACTGTTAGCCTTCCTGAAGCAACGCACGGTGAAGATGGACTGGATGGGAGGGAGGGACAAGCCTGTGATGGACTGGGCAGTGTTTACTGCTCTCTGCAGGTTCCGTCAGTCCAGAGCAGAGCAGTTGTCATACCAGGCTGAGATGCAACCCGTCAGTATACTTTCTATAATGCATCTGTATAAGTTCATTAGAATCCTTGTGGACAACCCGAATCTTCTCAGACGACTAAGAAAATCAACACGCTGATGCGATTTCTTGATCGCTGTCTCGGTGTGAAGGGACCAGGTGAGGTTGCTGGTGATGTGGATGCCTAGGAACTTGAAGCTGTTGACCATTTTCCCAGGGCGACAGTGGCTAACATGAGGGGATATAATTTTAAGGTGATTGGAGGAAGATACAAGGGGGGTGTCAGGGGTAAGTTTTTTACACAGAGAGTGGTGGGTGCGTGGAACGCACTGCTGGCAGAGGTTGTGGGGGGCAGATACATTAGGGATATTTAAGAGACTCTTAGATAGACACATAAATGATAGAGAAATGGGGGGCTATGTATGACCTATCCCTCTAAACTTTTCCTCTCCATGTACTTATACAAATATCTTTTAAATGTTTTTTATTGCATCAACCACTTCCTCTGGCAGCTCATTCCACATACCCACCACCCTCTGTGTGAAGAAGTTGCCCCTCAGGTCCCTTTTAAATCTTTCCCCTCTTACCTTAAACCCATGCCCTCTAGTTTTTAGTTCCTCTTCCCTGGGAAAAAGACTGTGTGTGTTCCCCCTATCTATGCCCCTCATGATTTTATACACCCCTATATAAAATCCCTCAATCTCCTACATTCCAAGGAATAAAGTCCTAGCCTGCCCAACATCTCCCTATAACTCAGGCCCTTGAGTCCTGACTGCATCCTCGTAAACCTTCTCTGCACTCTTTCCAATTTAATGATGTCTTTCCTATAACAGGGTGATTAAATCTTTTCTCAACTACCATTGTGCAGGAGGTACAGAAGCCTGAAGTCCCACACCACCAGGTTCAAGAACAGCTACTTCCCTTCAACCATTTGGTTCTTGAACCAACTGGCAAAACGCTAATCACTACAGTCTAGCAATACTATGACCACTTTGATCACCTTGCACTAAAATAGACTTCTTTTTGTTTTAATTGTGTTCTTTCTTATAAAAATTGTGTATAATTTATGTTTTTCTTGTGAATGCTGCTTATCTGATGCTGTGTGTCTGTGATGCTGCTGCAAGTAAGTTTTTCATTGCACCTGTGCGTACTTTACTTGTGCATATAACAATAAACTTTGACTTTGAAAATTGTACACCAAGTGCTAGTCCCAAATGAAAAAGAAAAGGCTTGATTTTGTATCATATCTAATTGGGAATGAGTCAGAGCTGAACATAATAGGCCTCTGAGTTCATCTCTGCAGAAGCGATACTGATTGGTTGCTGCAGGAAATCACCATGAATTTTTGCACTGTCATGGTGACACTGTCAGTCTTGTTCACTAGGGAGTTGCTTGCTGACACCTATGCCCTTGGTAACTTGTACAGGCAGAGTAAAGCAGCTGCATAATTGGATCAATGCTTAAAAGCAGACCAAAACAGAGTAAAAGCAGCTGTTTAAAACCTACTTCATTTCAGAAGTTTGCCGTGTGCTTTCTGCATTATTGAACAACATGATAACTTGCATTTAGATAATGCCTTTAAAATAACAAAACATCCCAAGTGCTTCACATTTATCAAACAAAATTTGACCCTGACCTTCATGGGGAGACATTAAGGTAGGGGCAGTGATAGTGAGTTAAAAGGGAGAGCTGGAGAGGTTTAGGGAAGGAATTCCAGATTTTGGGAATTCCACTTTCTCTCTGGTATAAAAGCAGTTCTCTGATGTTGGAGGGCTCTCTGATCTACAGGCTGTTCCCAGGGAGCACACACCTAGACAGACATCAAGTTCTGCTGGAAGGTCTTCAACTCAGTGACACACTTTGGTCTGCCCGAAACTTGTTGGTCTTCAAGCACTGCGAGATGTCCATAGGGCAAATGCTGCTGAATGGCGCATTCCAGGCTGTAGGAGTACGTGCTGACGGATGCGTTGAAGCTCAGTGCAGCCAATGCAAGGACCACAGTCTAGGCTCCTTCCGCTACCACATGTGGAGGGGCTGAGTTGGGTGGGGAAGCCCCTCAAACAATGAAAGGTGTATCACCCCAGGAGGCCACATAAGTGGCAATGGTGCTATGGTTTTAAAAAATAAGTTAACACTACTGAATGTATCAACCATAAAGATAAAAGTTTCTTCTTTTGTATATACTTATATCATGAATAAAGTTTATTTTTGAAATTTTAGAAGAGCTGCTAAAACTTCCATGAATTTTGCTGTGGAATTACTGAAGTTTCACACGTTTTGATATATTCTGAGTGTATAAACCTCTAATGCCAAGTTACATGTAAAGGTGCAGAACAATGAGTAAATATTTTTAGGGATTTACTTAAATTGAGAGCCTGGTGTTAATGCCAAGAGATTTAATGGTAATAATTTCACCTTAGAAAGGTGCCATGTAAACTTCATGTGCCTCAAGACACCTCCTGTTGGAATCAGATCCAAGCAAGGCTAAGGGGAGGTGAAACTAATTACAGCCAGTGTGGTAAGGTTTAAGGAAAAGAGACATAGCGAGGTGAAGTCCAGGAGAATTCGGGGAGAGAGTTTTTAGTTACGTTATCATGATGGCAAGCAAAGAGGGGAACACAGGTGAAAAACTGGAGGGTGTAACCAGCAACTTAGGGCTGGAGGAGTTGGCAGAGGTACTACAACAACAAGTCGCATTTATGTAGCATGTTAAACACATGTGTGCACCATCTTAGTGTTTCATGATTACTGGGGAGGTCCTGCTTGAACAACCCCCTTCCTACCCACCTGCACTAATCTCTGTATATATCCCTGTGGAGACAAAAATCGACGCCAATTCATGGTCGGATAGATCACAAGTAGGTGCAGAAATAGCCCCTCGAGCTTACTCTGCCATTCAATGAGATCATGAGTGATCTTACCTTTGGCCTTAAAACTTTATGGTCTGGTCCCCATATTCTTTGATTCCCCTGTAGTCCAAATATCAAGCTATCTCAGCCCTAAGTATACTCAAAGGATCAGCATAGGTCTGTGGGTTGGAGAATCACAAGGAGTCACAGAACTCTTCAGCCGGCCTTTCATCCAGAGTCCATAAGCCCCCAAATTCAAGACTCCCTCATCAGAGTCAAACATCCTCATGGGTTGGCTGGTCAAAGAGCAAAGTTTTATATTGGATCGTAAACGGTAAGGGACAGAAAGTCTTAAGGATTGAATTTCAGAGTCTAGGGTTTAGTCAACAAACCACTTAGAGAGCGGCAAAGGTTTGTCCGAGAGTCCAGATCTGGTGGATGTCATGTCTTAGGGCTGGTTGAGTTCACGAAGAAGGGGGATGGTGAGACTATTGGAGGTTTGAACATGGTGATCTAGAAGCAAATATAGGTCACAAGGCATGAGGGATTAGGACAGTTTGTATCCTAAACCTGACACTTTCCCATTAATGATCAACGTTAGTTGCTTGGGTGATAGAACAGGATCTGAAGGCACAGCCTCAGAATAAAGGGACGTCCCTTTAAAACTGAGATGAGGAGGAATTTCTTCAGCCAGAAGGTTGTGAATCTGTGGAATCTGTTGCCACAGAGGGCAGTGGAGGCCAAGTCATTGGGTATATTTAAGGTGGAGGGTGATAGGTTCCTGATTGGTAAGGGGGTTAAAGGGTTATGGAGAGGTGGGAGAATGGGGTTAAAAAAATTAGCCATGATTGAATGGCAAAACAGACCCGATGGGCTGAATGGCCTAATTCTTATCCTATATCTTATGGTCTTAAGGAGGGAGTCTTTGGAGGAGGTGAGTGGAAGGTGCTTATAGATAGATAAGCCAGTCACATTTAAAATATAGCTAGGCCATTGTAAGTCTTTATGAGTGTATTTTGTTTTGTAAATACAAAAGATATAAGAAATAGTTGGCCTTGTGGCCCCTTGAGGCTTCTTCACCAATTGATAGCATCATGACCTCTAAGTTACTCACTTTCCCCTTTCCCTGTCTCCCTTGGTGCACAGAAACCCTTCAATCTCATCCCTGAATACACTTAACAACTGAGTACAAGAAATTCTGCAGATGCTGGAATCTGGAGCAATACACAAAAAGTGCTGGAGGAACTCAGCAGGTCAGACAGCATCTATGGAGGGAAATGAACAGACGTTTCGTGTCAAGACCCTTCATCAGGACTTCCCCAGTCCTGAAGAAGGGTCTTGGCTCGAAACGTCGACTGTTTATTTCCCTCCATAGATGCTGCCTGACCTGCTGAGTTCCTCCAGCACTTTTTGTGTATTGTAACTGAGCATCTAATTCCTTCTAGGACAAAGAGTTCCAAGGGTTTGCTAGCCTCTGAGTAAAAACATTTTTCCTTCCTTTCAGTCCTAAATGTGTGACCTGAGACCTTGCCCTTAGTTCTCCACCCTCCAGTCAGGGGAAACAGTCTCCCACTATCTTGTATGTCTCAATGAGATCACCTAACTTTCAGTGAGTAGAATCCCTCATCCTAAACCAGACACTTTCCCATTAATGATAAACATTGATTGCTTGGGTGAGAGAACAGACTCAAAGGTGGATCATGGTGAATCACAATTCACCATATAACGCTCCCCACTTTCTTTTAGACAATCCCTCGGGATGGCTTGCTTCTGGTCTAGTTCTGTGGGTTCTGAGGTAGTTGATGAGGCATCAGTGGGGAGGAGGTGCTTGACAGTGCTGGAGGGGTGAGGCATGATGTGCTCCTTCTACTACTGACGCTGGGCCTCTCTGTGCTCCCAAGGAATGGCGCAAAGTTCACAGTTCTATCCTGAATGCTCCTCCTCCATTTTGCCTGTTCACTGATCAGGAGTCAGTGGAAATGTTATATTTTTAACAAGGAAAGTGGGAAATATAGCCCGAGGTAGAATTAGGGTTTTTCAGGTCGATTCAAGAACCTGACGGCAGTGGGGAAGAAGTTGTTGTTGAACCCTGAGGTGTGGGTCTTCAGGAGGAAGGGTACCTCCTCCCTGATGGCAGCAATGAGAAGGGGGCATGGCCCAGATGGTGCGGATCCTTGATGATGGATGTTGCCTTCCTGAGATATCCCCTCTTGTAGATGTCCTCGATGTGGGGAGAGCTGTACCCAATGGTTACGATCACTGCTTGGTAATTGGCTTATTATTGTAATATGTACTGAGGCACACTGAAAAGATTTGCTTTGCCTGCCATCCAGACAGATCATTGCAAACATTAGTACATCGAGGTAATACAAAAGGAAAGAAGCAATAACAGAATGCAGAATGTAATGTTACAGTTACAGAGAAAGTGCAGTACAGGCAGACAAATAAAGTGCAAGGGCCATGACAAGGTAGATTGAGAGATCAAGAGTTCATCTCTATTGTATAAGAGGTCTGTTCAAGAGTCTTATAACACTGGGATAGAAGCTGTTTTTGAGCCTGCCATGATGTAGCAAACTTAACATGGAGGTGAAGTTTAGCTCTCAAATTTCAGACGTATAGTCCACAATACCTTTGACTGACAGGATCAAAGGTATTTGTGAGGCCAAGGACAGAGAGGCAGTCTGTGCCCACTGGAACTCCTCAACTGTGACTACGTCCTTGACATGAGCACTCTTGACTCCATCTCACAATAAACTACTCACCGCCACTCCTGACTGACAAGAAAGGGTCACAAGCCAACTGAGGCCACATCTGGATTATTGGGTGCAGTTTTGGTCACCACAGTACAGAGAAGATGTAATTTCTCTGGAGAGGGTGTGGAAGAGATTGACCAGGATGTTGCCTGGAATGAAGTGTCTCTCATTCACGAGGAGAGACTGGACAGGCTGAGCTTGTTCTCCTTGAAGCAGAGAAGGCTGTGGGTGGATCCTAATGGAAGTGTACAAAAGTATGAGGGGCATAGCTGGGCTAGATAGTAGTAAATGTTTCCCCATAACTGATAAGATAAGATTTCTTTATTAGTCACATGTACATCGAAACACACAGTAAAATTCATCTTTTGCGTAGAGTGTTCTGGGGGCAGCCCGCAAGTGTCACCACGCTTCAGGTGCCAACATAGCATGCCCACAACTTCTTAACCCGTATGTCTTTGGAATGTGGGAGGAAACCGGAGGAAACTGGAGCACCCGGAGGAAACCCACGCAGACACGGGGAGAACATACAAACACCTTACCAACAGCGGCCGGAATTGAACCCAGGTCACTGGCACTGTAATAGCGTTATGCGAACTGCTACACTACCGTGCCTGTAGATACTAATGTAGTAGGTAGAGACTAAAAATAAACTTTTTGGTTTTAGTACAATTCTGCAAACTATTAGAATTGGACATAAAGATGTTGTTTTAAGAAAACTAAGTTTGAGTTAAGAGTGTGTAAACTCAATGTGGTATCAGCAGCTTTAGATGCCCAGAGCTTTAGATGCCCATGCCCAGAAGTGTCCATATCAGAGGGCATTGGTTGAATGTAAGAAGTAAGAGGTTTCGGGGGGACACAAGAAAGAATATTTTCACCCAGAGGGTTGTTGGAATTTGCAATGCACTGCCCGAGAGTGTGGTGGAAGCAGAGATGCTCACAAAGTTTATTAAGTCTTCAGATAAGCACTTAAATTGCCAAGGCGTTGAAGGCTACGGATCCAGTGCTGGTAAATGGGATTAGATGGGTACTCGACGATCAGCATGGACAGGATGGGCTGAAGGGCCTGTTTCTGCACTGTATTACTTCATGACTGAACAACCAGGCCTCGGGAGCAGTATCCCTGCTGCAGATCTAAAGCTAGGAGGACAAGAACTTCAGTCACAACTGCACAACCATGCCTCCATGCATCTGGGAACAGCCACAAGGACTGAGGCACCATCAATGTGGCCATCTTCAAGGAAGAAGACGAATCCAATTGTGTTACCTATTCTGCGGAGGGATCTCCTGCTGTCAGAGGGGTCTTCCCGCTGACCGCCACAGGGAAAGTAATCGCCAGTGTCCTCCTCAGCCACCGCGCAATGATCGAGGGGCTCTTCCCGAATCACAGCTTGGATTCCGTGAACACAGTCATAGAGTGACCAGCGCCAGCGACCCGGATTCAATTCCTGCCACTGTCTGTAAGGGGTTTGTACGTTCTCCCCGTGCCTGCGTGGGTTTCCTCCGGGTGCTCCGGTTTCCTCCCACATTCCAAAGACGTACGGGTTAGGAAGTTGTGGGCATGCTGTGTTGGCGCAGGAAGTGTGGCGACACTTGCGGGCTGCTCCCAGAATACTCTACGCAAAAGATGCATTTCATTGTGTGTTTCGATGTACACATGACGAATAAAGAAACCTTATCTTATCTTACAGACCCTTCGGCCCAACTTGTCCATACCGACTTCAACATCACATGAACTTCACCGCCCAAACACTCCAGGAGAAACAACAAACGATCTGCTGGAGGAACTCAGCAGGTCGAGCAGCATCTGCGGCAGGGAAAGGAATTGTCGGCGTTTCGGGTCTAAACCCTGCATCAGGACTCATGCTGGGGGCTGCACCAACTATAATTGGCCTCAAGGTATAAGTCTCATTGGTAGCTCAGTACAAACACAGACCTGAGACTAAAAACGCAGACCTAAACACATTTATTTTTAAAGAAAGGGACTATGATAGACACTATGATTCAGAAGATTTGGACTCTCTGAATGATTCTGCATTAACTTTAGCTCAGTCACATCCCTGCAATTAAACCCAATGTGATCTTGGCCAATACCACGTTAATTGCCAGTGCATGAGTACACAGGGCGGTGAAGAGTTGAACGGAATGACGTAGAGTTGGAAGCTCCTCCTTTGATGGGTTTCGACACCCTGATGTAAGACGCTGTGACCGTCTGAATTGCCATTATTCTGCCTGTAACCTTGCAGCTCGTTGCTGGGAAGCTCTGCAAGCCGATAAAACACACTGGGTTCTTCGTGCAGGAGGGCTGGCACGGAAATCCACAGGTAGCGGGGCTCGCCTTTTAAGGGCAACCTGGGGTCTGTGAATGCAATCAATTTTGGTTGTTGAGTTGGCGTTTATGGTTCGCTGCAGAAAAATCCTCGCTGGATCGACCAGCCCCTCCTGATTTTTTTTCTCGCTCCCTCAAACTATTTTCAGTGTGGGATTTTGGAGGGAGGTGTGATTGGAGACCGGTTAAACGACATGTCTAGCAAGGTTAATGAGCTGGGGTACTCTGCTGCGGGACGATAATGTTAAATTTCTCGGTCGGTGTGTGCTCCAGAGAGAACTGGCTGCGTGTCCCAGTGAAATAAGAGGACTTTAACAATGTTCTCTCCGTGAAATGGCAAACCTATTCATTGTTCTCTTTTAAACGTGTCTTCAACCGGTGTAATGTGATCTAGTTTGAACCTTGATAGCATCTGCCTTAAAGTCAATTCTTTTGCAAGTCCAAAGCATAATTTTTCACTCGGTAGTAAACCAGTATTTCTCCCCTAATGAACCAGAGTGAATGTTCATTCAACGGGCCTCATGCACTGGCTTCGGGGGAATGGTTTGAATTTGCATTGAATTGCAAAAAAAATTCTCTTGGATTTGTTCAGATTGAATTTCCTCCCCACCAATTTTCTCTCTGGAATGATGTCATTGAACCGGAGAGCATGCAAGGCAAAAGACTTGAGGGTGTTCCTGAGACTCGAGGGGCTTGGGTTATGCTGGGACTTTATTTCCCTGGATTATAGTGGGCTGAGAGGTGACCTTTAGAGGTTTATAAAATCATGAGGGGCATAGAATGGTCATGGTTCCCCCCCCCCCCCAAGCGTAGGGGAGTCCAAAACTTGAGGGTGCAGGTTTAAAGTGAGAGGGGAAAGATTTAAAAGGGATCTGAGGGGCAACTTTTTCTCTTAGCAGATCGTGAGTATAAAGAATGAGGAAATGGTAGAGACAGGTACGATACAATGTTTAAAAGACATTTGGACACGTACGTGGATAGGAAAGCTTTCGAGGGATATGGGCCAAACGCAGGCGAATGGGACTAGCTCAGATAAACAACTCAGTCGGCATAGACCAGTTGGGCCGAAGGGCCTGTTTCCGTGCTGTATGACTCTGACACTAACTATAAGAAGCAACTATAAGAAGAGTACTGGGTCTCAACAGAAGGTTGAAGGGAGGTTTTAAAAATAATAGGTTTGATAATAGAGAGATGGTTTCTACTTGTGGGAACAAGCTCACATAGAGGATGTTGACATTAAAATAGCAAGAAATCTGATCAGCAGTTTAGAGGACTGGTTAACCAAGGAGCGGTAAGAATGTGGAAGTTATTCCCATGAGGAGTGGCTGTGGTGAAGAGAGCAGTATGAATGCATTTGAGGATATTGGAGAAATAAATGAGGGTGAAGGGAAAACCTGATGGGTTTAGATGAAAGGACATGAGTGGAGCATAAATGCTAGTATGGACTAGTTGGGCTGAATGGCCTTTGGCCTGTATGCTCCATTTGTTTATGTCTCAAATATCCATAGGGACATTTAAGAGACTCTTAGACACATGAATGATAGAGAAATGGGGGGCTATGTGGGAGGGCAATGTTATATAGATCTTAGAGCAAGATAAAATGTTGGCACAACATTGTGGGCCGAAGGGCCTGTACTGTGCTGCAGTGTTCTTTATGTTGAATGTGTATACCAGAATTGTCTTTGCAGTCAAAACTGAGGACTTGAACGTTTATTCCTACTTGAGTCAATAGGATTGGATGTTGAGATGTGTTTACAATTGGCAGTAGATGCATCAGTGCTCGTTTAGCACCAGATTGGGTACAGGTCCCGCTTCCTTTGTGTTGCAAACACAGGAAAATTTTTTTTTGTTGTGTGTGCGAAGTGTTGCAATCGGTTGGTTTGTTTTCAGTGGGAAGACCAGGAGACTGGCTGATGCTGCCCTTTTGAGCAGTTGCACAAAGTCAAGTTGAAACAAACCGTTGAAGAGAAAATGTAAATGAATTTCACTCGCCTGTGATTTAATGCCAAAATGTCATCGGAAGAGGAGGTTTGCAGCCTCACAGTTGCTCCTAGGATTTTGCTGCCTCCTGAACAACAAATGATATACTGGACTGCCTGCAAATTGTGTGTTGCTCCAGATTCCAGCATCTGCAGTCTCTTGTATCTCCATTTTGCTGCCTCTCACTGTGGATTGGAATAGAAACGATGGAGGAGCAAAGTACCTGATCTGGTAGGAAGGGCACTGGGAGCAGTTGGTTTGAATGGGGATGGTTTCTACTCTGATGTATCGTGTGTACACAAAAATGTTTAGTGCAGGGAGAGATGTAAAACTTGCAGAGATGGAAGGTGCCCTCTTGTTTAATCTGGTGGTGAACTCATGCCATTGGTAATGCAGATGGTTGCACAATAGGTGTAGAAAATTGGGTATAGTTTATCATTGTATTGCAAGAATAAGTATTGAGAGAACCACCAAAACAAGCCCCCTGCCAGTGGGATTTTTATTTTGTTGGGTGGGGTAGACCCAGTGGGAAAACTAAGGAATATTTTGTGCCTTTTTATGAAAGAGTTTAGGCTTGTAACTTTGTTCAGATGATAAGTTGCTATGACATCTCTTGTATAAATGCTGCAGTAAATTATTGGAAGTTAAGTGTTGCACATTGAGTGGTGAATTTTGCAATAACTCTGTTGGGAAAGTAGAATGACTGGGCAGAAACCAATCCCCGGAGAGGAACGTGAATGTTTTCAGATGACACAATGAAGGAGTGTCTGTACAGCTGCTGAAACGGATCACAGGTGTATGACCACACTCTGAGTTCTGGAACATCAGGAGCAGCACAACCAGTCCCTTGAGCCTGCTCTGCCATTCAGTAAGATATGGCTGATCCATTTTTTACCTTTTTGCCACTTTCCCACTCTCTCTCCCCATTCTCCTCGACTCCCTTGTAATTTGAAAGTCTTTCATTCTCTGCTTTGCTTTGAGTGTATCCTGCCTTCCCACTCCCCTGACCGGAGAATTGTAAAGATTCACTACCGTCTGAAAAAAGTACTTAGCCATCTTTCTTAAGACCATTAGGAGTAGAATTAGGCCATTCAGTCCATCGAGTCTGCCCCGCCATTTTAGGCCATTCAGCCCATCAAATCTGCTCCGCCATTCAATCATGGCTGTTTTTTTTTTGCAACCTCATTCTCCTGCCTTCTCCCTGCAACCCTTAACCCCTTGCCAATTAAGAACCTATCAATCTCTGTTTAAACTCATCCAATGACTTGGCCTTCACAGCCCTCTGTGGCAATGAATTCCACTGATTCACCACCCTCTGGCTGAAGAAATTCCTCCTTCATCTCAGTTTTAAAGGGTCGACCCCTTATTCTGAGGCTGTGCCCTTGAATCCTAGACTCTCCTATTGACGGAAACATCCTCACTACTGTCCAGGCCTTACGGTATTAGGTAGGTTTCAATGAGATCCTCCTCGTCTATGGGCCTGTACTCAATAGACTTCAGACATCAAAAGCTTCTTATCGGTTAAGCCTTTATTTCTTGTGAATCTCCTCTCAACCCTCTCCAGGGCCAACACATCCTTCCTTGGATACAGGGCCTGAATAGGTGACCGCTTCTGAATCTGGTACCCATGATAGGGGAAACATTCTTTTGGAATCTTGTGTTTCAATAAGATGACCTCTCGTTCTTCTGTATGCCAATAAGCAACAGGTAAATTTTCAGTTGATGTTTGGCATTTGAGGTCAGTTTTGCATTTGCTTTGAAGTGATTTGTTTTCCCTGTCTCCTGCTTCTCTTTCTAAACCACTGTTGCAGGCTTCTAAAAGAAGTGGTTGCAGCGGTAGTGCATGCATTGGTCGTCTTCCAGACTGGTTCCAACAGCCTGGGAAAACACCAAATGCAACACTGCTGAGGAAGGGTGAGATAATGGAGACTAAAAGACTAAAGTAACCTGATACCAGTTGTTGGGAAGATATTTCAGGAACATAACAGAATGCTTGGGGAAGAAGAATCATAGAGTTGGTCAGAACAGAAACAGCCCTTCAGCTCATCACACCCTTGCTGACTTTTTTGCTCATCTACGTTAATCTCATTTGCCTGCATTAAAACCATAATCCTTCTATGCCTTGCCTACGTAAATTTGGTAAATTAAATTGGTTTATTGTTGTCACATGTACTGAGGTTGCATGCCATCCATACAGATCATTTCATCACATCAGTGCATTGAGGTAATACAAGGTAAAACAATAACAGAATACAGAATATAGTGTTACAGTTACAGAGAGTGCAGGCAGACAGTAAGGTGCAAGGCCATAACGAGTTAGATTGTGAGGTCAAGAGTCCATTTTATTGTACTAGGAGACCCTTCAATAGTTTTATAATAGTGGGATAGAAGCTGTCCTTGAGTCTGGTGGTACGTGCTTTCAGGCTTTTGTATCTTCTGCCCGATGGTGGTGGTGGTGGAGCGGGGGAAAGAAAGAAGAGAGAATGTGGCATAGTAATTGTACCTGATTGCACCACCTCTTCTGGCATTGTTCCAGGTATCAACCTGTTTTATTTTGAAACACTTTCCCCTCAAATCCCCTTTAAAACTCCTTCCTCTCGCATTAAACCTATGCCGCCTTGTTTTTGATACCTCTACCACAGGAAAAGGAACCTGACTCTAACCTATCTGTACCTCAATCTTTTGTTTCTATTGGTTACCACCTCTGCCACCTTTGCTGCCGGGAAAACAAGCCTATCCAATCTCATGGTTTTATTAAAGGGAAACTATTTCTTTTCTGGAATGTAGTTAACAGGGTAGATTGAGGAGTCAATAAACGTAGTGTATTTGGATTTACAAAAGTCATTCATTCAATAATTATTGAATTTGAATATTCATTTCAATAACAGGATTGAAATGCCTAGTACTAGAGGGTATGTGTTTAAGGTGAGGGGGGAAAGTACAAAGGAGATGCGCAAGGCAAGTTTTTAGTGGTGTGGACCTGGATTGCATTGCCAGGGGTGATGGTAGAGCCAAGTAGGATAAGAGTATTTGGAAGACTCTCTTAGATAGGCATGTGATCAATGTGCAGGGAAGATGGATTAGATTAATTAGTCATTGGTTTAATTAGTTTGGCACAACATCGTGGGCTGACGGGCCTGTCCTGTGCTGTACTATGTTCTATGTAATAAGGTGCTAATTGAAGATTATATGGAGACATAGATAGGGTAGGTGGTCAGAATCTTTTTCCCAGGGTAGAAATGTCAAATACTAGAGAACATGCATTTAAGGAGAGAAGGGGGAAAAGTTTAAAGGAGATGTGTGGGGCAAGTTTTTGTTTAAAAGAGTGTTAGGTGCCTGGAACGAGCTGCCAGAGGTAGTGGTGGAAGCGGACGTGGTGGTGGTTAAGATGCTTTTAGATAGACACGAATATGGAGGGATACGGATCATCTGCAGGCGGAAGGGATTTGGTTTAGTATGACATAATGGTTGGCACAGACACCAGGGGCTGAAGGGCCCCTTGCTTTTTTGTTCTATGTTGTTGTAAAATTGAGCACTTGACAGGCTGAGGGCAATGTATTAGTGCGGGTAGGCAATTGTTTGGGTATTTTAATTGGCATACGGTAACCAAGAGGGTGTCATTGAGTGGGGCCTTGGTTTGCACTTAATAACTTGGGCAATGTGATGAGGAATTTAAGACCGTCTAAAGCACTGACAACAGTTTGGGTCTTTTAAAGAACCTGGAACAGTACAGGAACAGGCCCTTTGGCCCACCATGTCTGCACCAACCATGTTGCCAATCTATTTGTCTGCACAGGATCAATGTCCCTCTATTCCTTGCCCGTTCATGTCTGCCCAAATTCGTCTTAAATGTGGCTGTTGTATCTCTGGGCATATTTAAAAATGACCTTGCCTTGCATGTTTTCTTTAAACTATCCTCCTCTCACCTTAAGCCTATGTGCCCCAGTATTTGACATTTCCACCCTAGAGAGTAAAAGACTCTGGCTATCCACCCTATCTATGCCTCTCATAATGTTATTAACATGATTCTTTGGCTTTGATTGTGTTAAGAGTGGGTGGTTTTGAGGGTGCATAGGATCCGAAGCATAATGGCTGATCTCGGTGAAACCAGCAGGTCTTGACAAGGTAATGTTGAGAGCGTGCTTCCAGTAGTGAAGGAATCTAGGTTGACGGGGCATAGTCTTAGGGTAACAGATGAGATTGGATGTAAAATTAAAACATGATCCGTTTGAGACCAAGCACTTAATTTTTTTCCCTTCTCCATACCTGACCTGGAGGCATTCACAAGCAAAAAACAAACTGCTGCAGGAACTCAGTGGGTCAGGCAGCATCTGTGGAGGGAAATGGGCAGTCAATGTTTCAGGTCGGGACCCTTTATCTGGACTGATCCGACCGTCCAGATGAAGAGTCGCGACCTGAAACGTTGACTGTCCATTTCCCTCTACAGATGCTGCCTGACCCGCTGAGTTCCTCCAGCAGTTAGTTTGCTCCAGATCTCCAGTCTCTTGTACCTACATTAATGGAAGGATTGAACTTGATCGAGAACAAAGGGCATCTGCTGAGCAAGTCACCCTGACCTGGATAAGATAAAGGGTCAGGCTGCAATGGGACAGCACATCTGAACCTCCAAGAATCAGACCTGAACTGACAGTCAGCCTCTGTTGGGGATCAGATGTTGGCTGCTTAAGGCCAAGATAAAGTGGAATTTCTTACTTGAGTTGAGAATCTTTGGAATGCTCTCTTGCGGACGTTCATCATTAAGTATATTCAAAGCTGAGATTTCTTTTGGACTAAATAGGAATTTGGGGTTCTGTGGAGAACAAAAGGTGGATCAGCCGTAACCTTACTGAGTGATACAGCAACCTCAATGGGCTGAATGGCCTACTGGTTTTTCTTCTGTCGCAACCTATCTCTCTCCTCTACATCACTGGCTCAACTTCAGCAGAACATTCACCCACTTCCTTTCCATTGGCTTTAGTAGCCCACTTTACACTGAAGCTCTATTTTTGGGTTCCAAATTCTGGGTCAGACTTTATTTAGGATGCACTTTGTGTAGGTTAGTGTTGGTGAGGAGGAAGGAACCACTCAGAATAAAATTGTGGTTTTTGTTTTGAGAATAGCAAAGTTTGACTCTTGCCAATGTTTGCCTTTGGGGTGGAACTGTTAACACTGTCTGTAAAAAGAATCAAAACTGCTGATGGTGGGTTAAAGATTGCTGGAAACACTCGGCAGGTCAGGCAGCATCTGTGGAGAGAGTCAATGCTTTGGGATTCGAGCATTCTTTTTGTTTTACCAGCCGTGATAGATTGGTTGGTATTAAGGTGAGAAATGGCAAAACCAGAGGGAAGGTAACTTGCCTGGTTAAAAAGATTATGATCTGGAGCACGTGACAGGAAAAAGTTGAAAAACATTTAATACATTGCTTTCTAGTATTTGTCACAGTGTTGTAATTGTAGGGCTAAAGGGAAAGTTGTTTACTCGTAGCTGCACAGTGCAGGCCTCTCGAGTCTGAATTAAAAACTTTGGTGATGAGACAGCACCTCTGCTACCAGAGAGTGTGGGCATTGATGACGAGGCTACCATCTCAGTGACCATCCTTAACGGCCCAAGAATTGACTGACTTGCTGGGTTATTTGAGGGCAGTTATGAATCGACCACACTACAACTTCAGTTTCATAGGCTAGCTTACTTTAAGAGGCAGTAATAAAGTGTGAGCATTTTTATTCAAAGAGGAGAAACGTGCAACTGTGTGTCTAACACTAGCTTTTTAAAAATTAATTTTGAGCTTTAACAGATTTCCCAACTATTCTGCAGGGATTTGATCTTGTCTCCTAAGTGTTGGTTTAGGCCTTGGAGTTATTAGACAGTAACAATTGCTGTTTCCACATCCCTTGCCGAATTAATTGGATAGCTTTTCAAAGAAGCCTGATTCTTTGATTGCACAGAATTAATTCTGTGTTTATTTGTACGCAGGAAGTCCATGACTAAGTGAATTTGAGGGGGAGGATTAATTGGACCAAGTGCAAAAATATATTTTGACAATTTTAATTTTTTTTCAAATTTCCTTCAGAGTTTGGGAATCAGAAGTGAAGTTGGTTATAAGTTTGAGTTGAGCATATGAGGTAAACGTTTGGTCTACGGTATCGAGACTAGTGGGAGGAGAAAGTTGTAGCCCAGAGCACTACAGTGTTTCCTGTGCAAGTAAAATGGAAATTTATAATGGTGGGGGGGAGGAATGTAGGAAGGAAAGAAAGTACTTGGTTGTGAGCAAACTATGACGACAAGAGATAAGGATGTGTAGATGCATGTTTTTCAATTGCAGATGAGGTTAAGTGACTCAGAAAGGAACATGAGTTTGTATTTCTAAAATGCAACCTTGAATGGGGTCAAAGATCACACGAGGGGGGTAGGGAAAAGAGAAACTATCCAGTGTGACTAATAATTTGCCCTCTAATTCTGTGAAGTAAACGGCTTGTTTTTTTCCCCCTGGTATTTGTTGGAAGTGATTTGAGCAGGAAGCCACATGTTAGCTTTCTCTTTTTTAATCTTCCCTCACAGGCTTGGTAAGAAGGCAGACTTCACAATCTGCTGGCGATGAATGAAGTTGCTGGATCGCAGGGGCCCTATGACTACGACCTGATCGTGGTTGGAGGAGGCTCCGGGGGGCTTGCAGCTTCGAAGGTGAGGCTCGGTGCAGTAGGAACAGAACCGATCTCATTGAAGTTTGTGCAGTGAGGTTAGAGGTTTCTCGAGGGGGTGAGAGTGTGAAAAGTCTCAATGTGCAGGAATATCTTCCAAATCAGTAGGCCCACAAAAAGGAAAGAATTGGGAGCAATCTTTATAACACAGGATTTTGTGGTTAAAACCAAATGAGCTAACTGATAAACTAAGTAGAAGGACAATCAAAACAAAATGCAAAGAATTCTTGTGCTGTCACTTATCCTTGCATTAGGCCAGTGTTTATGGGTACGCAAAAACTTGTATTCCATCTGGGTGCTCTCCAACCTGAAGGCATGAACATCAAATTCTCAAACTTCTGGTAACTGCTCCCCTTCTGTCCCTTTTTCCCCTCTTTTCTCTCTCCTCTTTATCCACCTGGCCTTCCATCACCCTCTTTCCTTTTTTCTCTTTCTCCCCCCCCCCCACCACTACCCTCTATTCTTACTCGCCCCCCCCCACCTGCCCATCACCCACACACTCCTCTGACTGCTTCCTTCCCCCATGCTCCACCGTCGTCTCCTATCAGATTCCATCATCTTCAGCCCCTTGCCACCTACACCTTCCAGCTTCTGATATCATTCCCACTCTCCTCCCTCCCTCCCTCCCTCTCTCCCTCCCTCACCTGCCTATCACCTCTCCTCACCTGGATCCACCCATCACCTGCCAGCTCTTGCTCCACCCCTTCTCCCCCCTCCCCCCCCCCCCCACCACCATTTTATGCTGGGCATCTCACCTTTTTCTCTCCAGTCCGTATTGGTTTATTATTGTCACTTGTACCGAGTGGAAAAACTTGTCTTGCATACTAATCGTACAGGTCAATTCATTACACAGTGCAGTTACATTGAGTTAGTACAGAGTGCATTGAGGTAGTACAGGTAAAAACAATAACAGTACAGAGTAAAGTGTACGTACCCTCAGGCTCCCGTATCTTCTACCTGATGGAAGAGGAGAGAAGAGAGAATGACCCAGGTGGGTGGGGTTAATGAAGGGTCTCGACCCGAAACGTTGACTGTCCCCTTCCTTCTGTAGATGCTGCCTGACCCAGCGCCTTTGTGTGTTGCTGCAGTTTCTTTCTGAGTGCTCCTGTCAGGTCAAACTGTTTGGGGAGTTGAGGTGGGAGAGGGGCAGGTACAAGGGAGTCATTTCTGGTGTATTTCACAGTTCATAAACTCCATCCATCTTCCTCCAAGATGATTCTTAAAACTCTTAATTCAGCTTTTCATCATCTGCCTAATACCTTGTGTGGCTCGGTATCATGTTGCGTGGCACTGTTTCTAAGAAGCATGTATGCCTTCTAGTGCTATGTTAAAAGCTAACACTGGAAGTTGTTTAGTTGATTCATTTGCAGAACGAGGTACAGTCAGACTCCAATAATCCAGCATACTCGGAGTTTTGTGCTGCCAGACCAGCAGATTTTCCACATCATTGGATATTATTCCTTTATAAATATCTCAACATTTTTTTTTAAGATGTTACAGTTTATAATAAACTTTCCAATGAAGCAGGCAAGTTTAAAGGGAACCAGGGCCCCGGCAAGTCAGAAGGGAGTGTAGCAGACATCACCTGGAGCAGCAGGTGCCAAATCATTGCAAGTTCTCAATAGTTGGATAGCAGATTATCAGAGTTTTACTGTATGAAAACAATCCAAGGACTTTGGTTCCTCTCTCAACTAGTGATTGAGGTCAGCTTCCACTTCAGAGACCCTGGGCGCAGAACATTCAGGTTGAGATTTTTCCAGTGACTGTGAGGAGGTGCTATGTTTTTAAGGGGATGATGAGCTTGGGACTTTTGTGCTCCTCCAGTGTGGAATTGTTTGTGGGTAGTGGGAGTGTAGAGCTGCTTATCTAAATACTACCTAATTTTCCCTCTGCGTCATCACTAAAAACAAATAGTTTGTCGATGTTGTCTTGCTGTGGGCACAAAAGATGGCAAGTTTATAAAATGACAATGGTTACCTCACTTCATTAGTTGCACACCGCTTTTGGATATTGAGAACTAATTGAAGAGAGAATTTAATGTGCAGTAAAATTAAATGTTAGTATGAGATTTTAAAAAGCATTTTTTTAAACTTTAGTTTGTGTACTACAAAAATACACTCAAGGAGAACAGGAGGAAACATTTTAGTTCTTGGGTCACCAGTGAGATTCTGGCTGATGTGATCTAACTCCCATATACCCATTTCCCCCTTTTTCCTCATGCCTTTTGCTTGAGTCTCCCCATTTGAAATGACCAATTGACCTAACATTGATGCTGTTTCATAGTGGTACAACATGCAAACAGGCCCTTCGGCCCAACTTGTCCATGCTGATCAAGGTGCCTACCTGAGCTAGTCCCATTTGCCTGTGTTTGGCCCATATCTCTCCTAAACCTTTCCTATTGATGTCCCTGTCTAAATGTCCTTTTTAAATGTTGCAATTGTACCCGTCTCTACCACCAACTTGTTCCATATACCCACCACACTCTGTGTGGGGGAGAAACTTGCCCCTCAGGTCCCCCTTAAATCTTTCCCCTCTTGCCTTAAACCTGTGCCCTTTAGTTTTGGACGCCTCTACCCTGGGGATAAAGCTGTGACCGTTCACCTTATCTATGCCCCTCATGATTTTAAACACCTCTAAGGTTTGTGGAAGAGTTCCAAATCCCTACCAACCTTGTTCAGAGGTGCCTCCTGGAGAAGTCTGGCCCTCTCTCTAGGTCTAAGAGGAATTACCAGAAAGATTCTCCAACCAGTAGACCAACTCCCTGTGACTCCGTAGAGTGGGACCTGCAATGATGTATTGAGGTACATTGAGCTTTTGAGGGTGAGATTTTTAGTTTCCCTCGAGGGGTCTGGCCTGAAGCTGGGAGCAGTTGCATTAAATGCAGCTCGAAGGCAATGTCAAAATCGAGTTTATTGTCATGTGCACAAGTACATGTATGCACGGGGGCAATGAAAAACTTTGCAGCAGTATCACGGGCACAGAGCATCATATTTTGTGGCTGCAAAACAACAAATTTAATGCAAGTTGGTGGTAATAAATCTGCTTCTGATATAAGCAGCATTCACAAAGCAATGTTGCATTACTGCAAGGTGGCCTGTCATCTGGGACTTGTTCAAGATCAAATCAACTGAATAAATCTGAAATCTGCTTTGTGTGTCTGATAAGGGAAATTTCCGTTTGGTACTTGGTAGTTTCTCATTTGTCTCTCTCATTACTTCACAGGAAGCAGCCTCATATGGGAAGAAAGTGCTGGTCTTGGATTATGTCACACCCACGCCTTTGGGAACTGCATGGGGTAAATATTTAAAAATTTGCCCAATCAACAGTACGGTCACAAGCTTTTTAATCCCCAGGGGATTTATCCATCTTTTGCATTTTGCATAAGTTTTGCAGGCCACTTAACTAACTTCTTCCCTCCTGTAATTGGGGCAGGAATTGCTAGATAATAAAAGACAAGTTGGCCTGGGTCTTCTATTATCCTGGTAGTCAACTGATCAATGATGGTGAATTGTTGCTTTATTTATAGTGGTCGATCTTCACCCACCTTAGTCTGTGAGTCACTTGGTCAGCCAAACTGCAGTGGTAAAGAGGTCCAAAATTTGCTTCTATGCTGCTTTGATTATTTCCTGAAAGAACCATTACTGAACATGTTTGAATGAATCAATACTAATGCTTTAGCCATCGCACTGGGAAACCGGTTCCATTAGATTGGCCACTTTTCCATTGTCATCTTGCTTGTGCAAGAGTGTCTGTTTCTACCTTCACCCCTTTTGTCCTCTAGGTAATACCTAGACTCAGTGCTCAGCTGTTTTGGGCAGGGATGAATAGCGGGGCACCTTGGGTCAGCTGGGATTGGTGGAGACCATAATTAGTTGGGTCCCCAAAGTGGCCATCCCCTATAATGTTGTGTCCCACCAGAAGTGAGCTTTCCTGCAGAATCGAAGCCTCTGGTTCCTGTAAGACGTAAGAGGTGAGGTGAAGCCAGTCTTCAGTGGAATGCAGGGGATTCTCCACTGTGGAAGTTGTGCGGTGACACATTTGGTGTTGGAATGAACTTTAAAAACCATTATGTGGCACTTGGAATTTGAGAGAAGACTGCTGCTTTGGAGAAGTGTCTCCAGAATACTGACCATGAAGGAATTTGCTTTATTCTTTCATGGATGTGGGTTACTGGCACAATTGGCCTTTATTGCCTTTGAACTGAGTGGTTTGTTGGGAAGTTGTGGTGGAAGTTGAATCAGCTACTTGAATACATAAAGTAGGATTGGGCAAGAATGGTAGATTTCCATCTCCAAGGAATGCAAGTGAATTGGACAGGTTTCATTACAACAGTTCACAGCCAGCCAGATTCTACAACAGATTTAGTTAACGTTGAGTGTCCAAGGCAATGTGCAATGTAGACGTGCACCAAATGAATGCTAGAAGGGAAAACATCTGAAAATGTGATGGACGCAGACTCGACTGTGGCTCTCGGAAGAAAATCTGCTTTATTGAAACTCTCTCTGTCATTGATATTTCCCTTCCTCCGCCAATGGCACATCGGCTGCAGTGTGCAATTGCAAAATCTACTGCAGACTATTCTGAGAGCACCTTCAAACCTGTGATGACCTCCGTAGAAGAAGGATGAAGGCGGCAGGTCCATGGGAACACCACTGCCTGCAGGTCATCCTTGGTCACATCCTGATCTGGAAGGGACTCTAACCTCTCCAATACTTTCATCACTGCTGGGTCTAAATTCCCTTTTCAACAGGCACCGTTACAGAGTTAACCTGAAGGACTGCAGCTGTTCAAGTGGCAGCTGACCATCACTGAGGGCAATAAGTTCCAGTGTCACCCTTGTCCATATACTGGACATGGGCAAATAATTGCAGGGCTATGGGGAAAGCATAAGGCAGTGGGACTCTGATAGCCCTGCAGAGATGGCATGGGTATGATGGACCAAGTAACCCCACTATTACATGACTTTTAATACTACCTAATTGGTTCATCTTGTCATAGGCAAGATGTCCAGCAAACAACACAAACCCATAGTTACCCTCAGTGTACTTATGAGCTTGTGTTTCCACTGGGAAGATTCGAATTAACCTGAATATTTCCACCAGTTTACCTGTAACTATAGTTTATTCACTTTTCCTGGTTTGGGGAGAAGAAATCCAAGGCTGGTGAATGTGCTGCAAATGTTTGGGGAGACGGGCAGCATCCCTGGAGCGGATGTTTAATATATTGGGTTAATAACCTATTACAATTTCACTCTGATCTTTTTGTTATTACCTGTTATGCGTGTGTTAAATGATTAGGTCTCGGAGGGACATGCGTCAACGTGGGCTGTATCCCAAAGAAGTTGATGCACCAAGCGGCACTTTTGCATCAGGGTCTCGAGGATGCCAGGAAGTTTGGCTGGACATTTGACGAGCAAGGTTTGTGAAAGGAATGAAGTGGCCGAGTACTTCATATGCCAGACTTGTGCATCCAGTCTCACTGGTTGGATTGCCTCCTTCCACTTCCGTAACATCTCCCATCTCCGCTCTTGGAAACCTGAAGTTTTGCTGTCTCTGGGCCAACCTCTTGCTGTTTCTCCCCCTCCTCTTGTGAACTCAGTCATTCAAAACTCTGCTGTCACTATCAATAATTCATACCAAGTCCAATTCATCCATCTGTCTCATCTACTTTGGCTGCCAGACAGTAAAGATCTCCAGTCTTGTTTTCACCTTGTTTCCAAAGTTTCTGTGGCCTTGTCCTTGCACTTAATGGTAATACAATGCTTGTCCTTCACAGACTTGTATCTTGTGACTAATTTTTAAAATTTTTCTGTAATATTAAATCTGTATCCCATTTTGCATTGTTCCCAGGTTCTAAATCTTCCCTAAGTAATCTTTCTGCTTCATTTGGCAAGATGTTATGTGAAAAGTACCAGGGTTTAAGACTTGCAGAGGAGAATTGAATTTTCTCCCCCCCCCCCCCCCCCCCCCCCCCCCCCGTGGATCAAATCTTTGCTCATAATCTGAGTAGTAAGTAAGTTTATTGTCACGTGTACTGAAGTACAGTGGAAAAACTTTGTTTTGCATGCTATCCATATAGATAATTTCATTTCAACAGTGCATTGAGGTAGTACAAGGGAAAAGAATAACAGAACGCAGTTACAGAGAAAGTACAAGCAGACAATAAGGTGAAAGGTCATAATGAGGTAGATTCTGAGATCAAGAGTCCATCTTATTATTTTAGGGGACCATTCAATAGTCTTATAACAGTGGGATAGAAGCTGTCCTTGAGCCTGGTGGTATGTGCTTTCAGGCTTTTGTATCCTCTGTCCAATGGAAGGGGGAGAAGAGAGAATGTCTGGGGTAAGTGGGATCTTTGATAATGCTGGCTGCTTTACCGAGGCAGCGGGAAGTGTAGACAGAGTCCATGGAAGGGAGGCTGTTTTCCATGATGTGCTGAGCTGTGTCCACAGCTCTCTGCAGTTTCTTGTGGTCACGAGCAGAGCAGTTGCCACGCCAAGCTGTGATGCATCCAGATAGGATGCATTGATTTTAAAAATTGGTGAGAGTCAAAGGGGCTATGAATTGACACATTGAAATGAAGGTTTTTCCTAGCACTGTGTGCAGTAGCTATGCTTTAATCTGAAGCTTGAACGTTGCTTGCATTTTAAAATGAGGGTGGTGTTGGTGTTGGAGCTGAGCACATAAAGCAATCAGTCCAAGTTGTGATGCTGTCATATCTTTAAGACCGTGTCTAGTCTATCTTTTCTGGTGTTAACCAGTGCATCTGATGACTTCAGAATGTTCCGTTCTTGGAAGGAACTGAGGCCAATGTGTCTTTAGTGCTCGTCCACAAAATACTGATTGGACGGAGGGTCACATGTCTGTGACTGATTTTGACCATCCTCTGCAAAGTTGAGGCTGAGGTCAGTTTGGTTGGTAATGCTGGAGAAGACTTGACTACCTCCTTATGTTCTCCCCGCTTCACTAATACACTGGTGTATTCCAAGTGTTTATAAAGGGGGAAATCACAATCTTTTCCAGTGAGTGATCGTAGTGCATGGCAAAAGGCCTGATCATGGAGTGCAGGTCTGAATATTGGGTGCCATGAACAGAATGTCAGTACTCTATTGGAAAATCAGGAGCAGCATGCAGCAAACCTATCTGCAACTTCTGAACTCATTCTCTGAGCAAATCTTGCTTCATTCACAACCTGTCTTTACCTCTCACTGCCTTGGCGAAGCAGCCAGCATAATCAAAGACCCCACCTACCTGGGTCATTTTCTCTTGTCTCCTCTTCCATCAGGTAGAAGACTCAGGAGCCTGAGGGCACGCACCACCAGGCTTAAGGACGGCTTTTACCCCACTATTGAACGGTTCCCTTATACGATGAGGTGGACTCTGACCTTATGATCTACCTTGTTGTGACCTTGCACCTTATTGCACTGCACTTTCTCTGTAGCTGTGACACTTTACTCTGTACTGTTATTGTTTTTACCTGTACTACCTCCATGCACTCTGTACTAACTCAATGTAACTGCACTGTGTAATGAATTGACCTGTACGACTAGTATGCAAGACAAGTTTTTCACTGTACCTCGATACAAGTGACAATAATAAACCAATACCAATAACCTATGTTTAGGAAATGATTGTTCTAAAATGGTTGCCATGGATTTCAAGGCCAAATAAGATTCCATCTACTAAGTAATATTTCTTTTCTTTGCAGTCCGCCATGAATGGGCAACTCTGAGGGAAGCCATTCAGAATTACATAGGCTCCCTGAACTGGGGCTACAGAGTTTCCTTGAGGGAGAATGCTGTTACGTACGTGAATGCTTATGGAGAATTTGTGGAACCTCACAAGATCAAGGTAATGGCTCCATCAATTGTAGCCACGTCCCACATTGTTTCTGGTGCCAAAGAAATCGACCTGATGTTTGAATATGAACATTGTCTCCAACACTAACTTCCTCCACAGTAGGCATGCTATTTCTGTCGTTATCAATGGGTTACATTACAGCAACTTGCCTAGATGCTTTCAGCCCTTCTCAAACTTGTGATTAACTCCATTTTAATTTTATTTGCTTATGGGATGTGCGTGTTGTTGGCAATTCTGGCACTTTGTCATCGATCTCTAATTGTACCCGGAGTAGAAAAGGTGGTTGCATCTCAACAATACTGGTGGGTCTGGAGTTGCATGCAGGCCAAGCTAGGTGGGGTGGGGTGGGGTGGCAGATTTCCTTTCCTAAAGAGCATTGATGAGCTTCTATAGCGATTCTCTTTTAATATGGAAGCTGACCTGCCCAAAAAAAAACTGGGCACGTCCCCAGACGAAACCACGAGTGCAACAATTTCTACCTATTGGACTCATTTAAGATATCTTTATTAGTCACATGTACATCGAAACACACAGTGAAATGCATCTTTTGCATAGAGTGTTCTGGGGGCAGCCCGCAAGTGTCGCCACACTTCCGGTGCCAGCATAGCATGCCCACAACTTCCTAACCCATATGTCTTTGGAATGTGGGAGGAAACCGGAGCACCCGGAGAAAACCCACGCAGACACTGAGAGACCTTACAAACTCCTTACAGACAGTGGCAGGAATTGAACCTGGGTTGCTGTAATAGCATTAAGCTATCTGCTATTTTCACATTTCTTCACATTTAAACTTTTTTAAGGGCACTTGTTTTGTGGGCACTTGTTACTTAAATAACAAAAGACTTTACTGAAAGTGATGCACACTGATGAAAGTGGATAGTAGCTCAAACTTTTAAGTCATGTTCAGATTTTGAAGTTGGATTCCTTTCGAGTGGAGGACTAGACAGTCTTTGAATCTGTGCTAAGCAGCTGCATTAATAAAAGTACACCAAGCTGATGCTCAAAATACATCGGTGAACAGAGAAGATTGTAGTTGCAGGCACAGTTACATGGCTCCGTGGAAGACTTTGCATTTGTCATAATGGGTTGGCGGTCTGTACCATAACAATCACATTGGCTTTCTGCTAGTATTATTAACCAAAGTGGAAGCTTTATCACCTGATGATGACTTTGCCTTTGGTTGTTGGATAACATGGGATAATTGACTCAACTGATGGCTCAGTTGGCGACACATTCCTTCTGTGGAGGGCTTTGGGTTCAAGTATGATTATCTAGGCTGACATTTGGGGCAGAGTTGTAAGCTACAGTGTTAGTGATGCCATTTTTCAGTTAAGGTATTAAATTGAAACCACCTCTCCCCTCCAGTAGAAATTCCGATAGTGCCAATTTCAAGGTTGAATTTTGCCTGTTGTGCTAGCTAGTATTTAACTTTCACTCAGCATTGTAAACAGATTATCTAGTCATTTATATTGCTGTTTGAGGGATCTTGCCAGATTATCTAGTCATTTATATTGCTGTCTGAGGGATCTTGCTATGCAAGGCATGGCAATGTAGGATTTATGGCCATTACATTACAGACATGCCTCTTGTAGTAAAGTGCTTTGGAATGTCATGAAAGGTTCTTCAGCGGAGTCTCCAGCACGGAGTGAGGCTTCACTAATCCTATTCTTTTGTCTTCAGGCAACAAATAAAAAAGGAAAGGAAACATTTTACACTGCGGAGACCTTTATCCTAGCCACTGGGGAGAGACCTCGGTACCTGGGGGCTGCAGGTGATAAGGAGTATTGTATCACCAGGTACTTTAACATTCTCATTCATTTGTTCTGAGCATTTTCCTGAGATTGGAAAGTAGGAAGGACGTTTGAGGTTTCTCCCACATACTTGCCAAATAACCCATCTCGTCTCCAACACCATATAACTTCCTGTCGGGTGGGGGGGGGGGGGGGGGGGGGGGGAGAAAACGCACGTGTGTGGTGCTGACATCGAGGTTTGTTGTGGGGAGATTGTGGGTGAGCATGGAATTAATCAGTTCCTCCAACAAAAGCCTCTGGCATCAAAATCAGTCTAGGATGTGCCCTGAAGCAAAACAAGGCTGGAAATACCTGGGTCATGTGGCCTCTGGAGAGGAACAACATTTGCATTTTGGGTCAACAACCTTGCAAGAGTCATGGGGGAGAAAAATGAGGAGGGTGGGGTGGATAGAAGTATTTTGCTTTGCATCATCTATGGAAATGTGACCTGATCTTGGATCCAGTAAATCTAGTCCAATTCCCACACAAAGGCAATAGAACACCAACTATTGCACTAGTGGACACTATTTCAAAGGCTGACCACTCCCAGAGAAGTAAGATAACCATTATCTTCCCTGTTCTGCCTCGTGCACTTTGAACAAAATATTCAAAATCAGCAAAAAAACAAATTATTCATTTATGGAACTAGCTGTTGTCTAAATCACTAAAATCAGAAATTTGAACCACAGTACTGTTCCCAAAAACATGTTGTGACTAAAATCTAAGATTTGGTCTGTGACAAGCAAAACAAATTAACTCTATGTTGTCTTTGAGCTCGTCTGGAGCTGATAAGCTCCAATTATTGTGGCTTTCCACTTTTCTGCAGTTATAGTTGCACAGCACTGCCTCTTTGAATCTGGGAGCCTTCATCAGAACTGGGAAAGAGAAACTAGTTACCAGGAATGGAGGGCTTAAGTTATGAGGAGAGACTGGATAGGTTGGTGCTTCTTTACTCCAAGGGGGGGAAAACAAAAGAGGTTGAGAGGTGACCTTCCAGGGCTATACACCTTCCTATGGCAGTTCATTCCATATACTCTCCACCCTCTGTTGGGGGAAAAAGTTGCCCCTTGTGTTCCATGTAATTTTTTTTCCCTCACACCTTAAATCTATGCCCTCTTTAGACTCCCCTACCCTGGGGGAGAAAATAATGAGATAGGCAACAACTTGATGTTGGGAGTGCAGGAACAGGGGGAGACAAGACCATAATGGAGTGAGCAGCATTGGTGGAAGTGGTGAAGGGAGAGGGGTTTGGGCTGGTGGTTGACCATGTAAAGACGGTGCCTAGGAAAATCTGGACACGAGTGGGAGATGGTTATTGTACAGAGTTGGCCCATTGTGTCCATGCTTGACTTTGCACCGAGATTTAATGCACAAATCTTTGCTGAATTCTCAGTAGAATACTGAAAAGCTGCTGCAGGGTTGCAAGGTCCATCTTTCTGATCAGATACCTGAGTCTGAGTCATCATTTCCACCCCGCCCCCCCCCCCCCCCCCCAAGTGGAATACAAAAATCCCAGAACTATTTCGAAGGGCAATTTGAATGGTATCCCAGCCATCTTAAACATTCCCCTCCTTCCATGAGCAGTACACTGGCTGTATTGTATACCAAAATGCAGTGGATTAACCTGCCAAGGGTGCTCAATGTGACCTCTGCCTTTGAAGGTAAAGGATCACTGACACGTTGGAGGACACCACCTCCAAGTTGGATGCCATCCTGACTTGGAAGTGTGTCACTGCTCCTTCATCTTGGAATGCCTGTCACAGACTTTAGAACTTCCTTTGCCCCCAAAGAGTTGCTCCACCAGCTGCTTGAAGGTGTTAGATGCCGACCTTGCTCAGCCCTGTATGTGAGTGATGGGCATCTCATCTCTTCCAATGTCCCAGAGTGGTGGAAGAGATGAGATTCCCCAATGTCCCAGCCAATACTTAAACCTCGGCCAACTTCACTAAGACGCAGTGTGTAGGCATTATCAGAAAATGCTGGAGACACTTAGCAGGTCAGGTGGCAGCTGTGGAGGGAGAAACTGTTCATGTTTCAGGTTGGAGACGCAAGAGACTACAGATTCAGGACTGCGCTCACGATTCCAAACTCCACCTTCCTCTCTTATCAGATTCCATCATCTTCAGCCCTTTGTCACTTCCAGCCTCTGTCACTATCTCCAATCTTCTCCCCTCATTTCTCCCCCCCCCACTGCCTATCAACCCTCCTCACCTGGATCTTTCTCTACCTCTTCGTGTAGGGTCTATGCCCTCTATCTTTCAGTCCAGATGAAAAGTCTTGACCCGAAATGTGGACTGTCCATTTCCCTCCACAGATGCTGCCTGACCCGCTGAGTTGCTCCTGCACTTTGTGTATTGTGTTTCAGGTTGAAGACTCTTCATTGAAGCTCCAACCTGAAAAGTTAACTGTATCTCTTTCACCTGGTCAGTCAGCACCTGTGAAGTGTTTCCAGCAATTGTTTTGTTTTACCTGCAGGTTTTTGTTTTGTTTCCCCTCTGGGCATTATTACTTTGATTATGGGAACTTTCTGTGTACATATTGGCCACTGCAAATCCCAGTTGTGACTGCACTTCATGTATAACTGGTTCTAAAGCATTTTACTGAATCTTCTCAAGTTGATGAAGAATGCTGTTTAAATGCAAGTCTAAATCTGGAAGTTTAATGTTTCTTCTTTTGATTTGATGCTGATTCCAGTGATGATCTGTTCTCACTACCCCACTGTCCTGGAAAGACTTTGGTGGTTGGAGCTTCCTACGTTGCCCTAGAGTGTGCGGGATTTCTTGCGGGACTTGGGCTGGATGTGACGGTGATGGTTCGTTCTATCCTCCTGCGTGGATTTGATCAGCAAATGGCAAACCTGATCGGGGACTACATGGAGTCCCATGGAGTCAAATTCATTCGGCAGTTTGTACCATTTAAGGTGAGAGCGTGGATCTGTGGGATGGGTGTATGGGCTGCAATGGACGTGTGTCGAGTGTTTCTTTATCATTGTATCCTCCATGCTTCGTAGACATAGTTGTACAACACAGAAACAGGCCCTTTTGGCCCAACTTGTCGATGCCGACCAAATTCCCTACCTGATCTAGTCCCAGTTGTCTGCGTTTGACTCATATCCCTCTAATCCTTTCCTATCCATGTACCTGTCCAAATGTCCTTTAAACATTGTAATTGAACCCTCCTCTACCACTTCCTCTGGGGCGGGGGGAACAAAGAAATGTACCTCGGGTCCCCTTTTCTTAAATCTTTCCCCTTTCACCTTTAAACCTATGCCCTCTTGTTTTAGACTCCCCTACCCTGGGGGAGAGACTGTGACCATTCACCCTACCTTTTGTCTCTCTTTGTATTCCACTATAAGGTCACCCTCAGCCTCATTCACTCCAGGGAAAACAGTCCTAGCCTCTGCTTTATAACTTAAGCCCTCCAGTCCTGGTAACATCCTTGTTTTGTGCTCAACACTTTGAGGATAGGTTTTGTTACACAGACACCCTTTCCAAATTCCTGCTGGTAAATTTTGCTGTTAATGCTTCCTCTCTGAAAGGCCTCATCACTGTGCCGTGGTGCTGCTTTTGCCTCCCAAGTGTAAATCCCATGCTTTCTTAGAGAAACAAAGGTCTGCAGATGCCGGAATCTAGATGAAAAACACGATGATGCTGGAGGAACTCAGCCTAACAGCATGAACAATGAATTCTCCCACTTTAAGTAATCCCCACCCCCTTCCCCACACCACACCATGCTGCTTCCCTTTCCTAGCCTTTTTTTTCTCTCTCTACCTTTTTCTTTGTTTCTCTCCTTACCTTTGACCCATCCCCCAGTGGATCTGCTCTCCCCTCCTCCCCTGTACCTGCCTATCACCACCCTGTGCCCACCCCGCCTCCCCTCTTTTGTCCACCTATCACTGCTCTGCTTTTCCCTCCTATATCTTGGGCTTCCCCTTTTCCTATCTTCAGTCCTGAAGAAGGGTCCTGATGGGAAACGCTGACCGCCTGCTTTTCTCCACGGATGCTGCCTGGCCTGCTGAGTTCCTCCAGCATCGTAGTGTTTCCCACTCTTTCTTAATCCAGAGAACATTGAGATTTGAAGTGCTGTCTTTGCCTTGCAGCATTAATTGAAGACCTTGCCCAAACACCTCTGGTGGGTGTCAAGTACCTTGTGATACTTCTGAAAACGTGAGCGGGGGGCTTATTTTTTTTGTATTTTGGCTTGACCGATATTAATCCCTGAACCTGCTTGCCTTCATTTATCAGTGTTTGTGGCAGCTTGCTGTGCATAAACTCGCCACTGCTTCCTCTACTCTAGTACTGAGAAATCAATTTCTCTGTTATCCCTAAGTGGGATAACAAAAGTAAGCAATCTGCTGAAGCAACGCTGGTCAAGCAGCATCTGTGGGGAGGGGAGGAAGAAAAATTGACATTTCAGGTTGAAACCCTACATCAGGACGAGCACCTTGATGTCCCGTAGTTGTGAGAGTAATAAATGCCAATCTACTTTACTGTACATTATGTGCAACCCCCTGCCTAGAATCTGAGTAAATTATAAAAATCCAAGTCCCTTTGCTTGCTGTTGGACACTGTGCTAGAATTTACTGACCAGCTAAATGATTGTAATTTCTCTGGCAGTGTAACAATGTTGTTATCATTGATCTAACATGCATTTCCTCTGTTTGCAGATAGAACAACTTGAAGCAGGAACTCCAGGGAGGTTGAAAGTAACTGCTCGATCTACAGTGGGTTCGGAAACCATTGAAGGGGAATATAACACAGTAAGTGGCAAAGACCGAAGGCCTAGTCAGGCCAGAATTTGGACAGGACATTTAAGGATTTGTGCTTGGCTTTGAGCTTTTACCTGCCAAAATCTGCGTGGAAGGAGTTGCCTGAGTGTTGCATACCTCCTTGAACCAGCTCTGTTGTTAAGTAAGATCATGGCTGATCCTGTGGCATAGCTCCACTTCTCAACCTGTTTGTATTCTCACCTATGACCCACCCAACCACCCCAACTCCCACCCTGAATATTTTCCCCTAATGCCCAACTCTTGCTCTTGACTCTGCTCCAATCCTGATGACTCCACATGGATCCCTACAGCACAGGAACAGACCCTTCGGCCCACAGACGACGCTGGCCTTCGAACGTCCATTTACACTAATTGCATCTCATTCTCCCTACAATCCCATTGCCGTTTCCCCAGATTCTATTATTCGCCAACACACTAGAGACAATTTAGTGGCCAATTAACTTCCTAACTCCGTTTTTGGGACATTGTCCCTACCACTGCGTGGGTTTTTAAAATCAATGTGCAAACTTCACACAGACAGTGCCAGAGATCAGGATCGAGACTAGGTCACTACTAGCTGCACAGCTACTCAACATCTCCAGGCCTTGAGTAAAGAAGTATTTGCCCTTGTTCTAAGTGGCATGAGAAATAAGATGTACAATCCTGAAATGTACCATTTGGCCCTATAGATTCATGTGTTCCAGAGTTACTGTGCTATGCGGCACGGTAGCATAGTGGTTAGTGTAACGCTATTACAGCGCCAGCGACCCTGGTTCAATTCCGGCCGCTGTCTGTAAGGAGTTTGTACGTTCTCCCCGTGTCTGCGTGGGTTTCCTCCGGGTGCTCCGGTTTCCTCCCACATTCCAAAGACGTACGGGTTAGGAAGTTGTGGGCATGCTCTGTTGACGCCGGAAGAGTGGCGACATTTGCGGGCTGCCCCCAGCACGTTCTTAGCAATGCAAAAAGACATATTTCACTGTGTTTTGATGTACGTGTGGCAAATTAATACCTAATATCTAAAAAAAAAATCTTGTCAGCATAAACTGGGTGTGGTGAATTGTCAGCCCAACAAAGGGTCTGCTCATTAAAACTTAATGGTCTAAAGTAAGATCATTCATGCCTCTGGATACTGGATAATGCTGTATATCCTCCGTTTACAAAGGTGAATGGCTATGTAACAGACAAGTCCTTGTTGAGGAATGTTCTAATGAAGCCTGTTGTGTTTTGGCAGGTATTGCTGGCAGTTGGGAGGGATGCCTGTACCAAAAACATTGGCTTGGATAAAGTGGGAGTAAAAGTCAAGGAAAAGTAAGCAAACAGTGTTTCTTAAATGTTTAAGCAGCAAAATCCTTGTGTTGAAAATCGAACAATGCAGCACGTACTGAGTAGTATCTACGGAGAAGGTCCTCCCAGGTGTTGCTTGAGCATTTCTAATAGTTTTTCATTTTTGCTTGTTTCTTAACCTTGTTAACTTGCTTTTTTTTTCCCCATTTCCCTTTCCAAGTGGGGCTGCTTTCATGGCAAGATGGAGGCTTGAATGTCTTTATCCACCACCTCCCTACCCTTAGCCAGCCCACCTTGACAGATAAAGGAGGGAATATAGAAATGCAAGGTAGCACTGAGCCTGTCCTGACCTTTTGCTTATGGTTGAAGTCCTCTTGTACAACTTGACTCTGAATCCTAAACTGTTGCCTATCAATCTTGTTTTCAATTGACCATCTAATCCATTTCCACATCTTCAACTTCTTGGGGCAAAATTCCAGATTCCTAACCTAATCTTTCTCTTTTTTTTTCCTACCCCTTTCTCACCCATATTTCTTTGACCTCCATGGAAAGTAAAATGTGGTAACTTGTAATTTGGTTGCTAAACATCCAATTTCCAAGACAGATAGTGTAGACGCTATGAATAATGGTATTGGTTTATTATTGTCACATGTACCGAGATAGTGGAAGAAACTCTTGCATGCCATCCTGACAGATCATGCCATACATTAGTACATAAAGGTACTAAAAAGAAAACAATGCAGAATATGGTGTTTCTGTTTGAGAGAGAGTGCAGAGCAGGTAAACAAGGTGCAAGGGCCATGATGAGGCAGATTGGGAGATCAAGAATTCAACTTCAGTGTATGAGAAGTCCATTCAAGAGTCTGATAACAGCAGCTGTCCTTGAGCCTGGTGATGCATGCTCCAGAGCTTTTGTACATTCTGCCGGACTGGAGAGGGGAGAAGAGAATGACCAGGGTGGGAGGGGTCTTTGATTATGTTGGCTGCTTTCCCGAGACAGCAGGAAGTGTAGACGGAGTCACTGGAGGGGAGGCTGGTTTGTGTGACGGACTGGGCTGTTTTAAAACTTGTGCTCAGCAAACAGCAGTGTGATAGGAAATAATTATTAGTGATGTTGAGAGATAAACATTGATTTCTGGACACTGGAACCCTATGCTTGTTATCTGGGTCTTTAAATGACCAGCCTGGAAGTCCTTGAACTACTTCCTTCAACAGGCCCATTTTAAAAGTTGTACACTTACAAACTAAGGGTGAAGATATCACTGCCTGGAGCCTAGGTGAAGCTTAAGAGCTCCTGCAGTCTAAATTTTACTGTCTTCCTTCTCTCAGCTTGGACACAAAGCTCCAACATAAACTATTGTAGTTTTACAAAATGGGCATGATTTGAATTTGTTATGGTGATGAACACTGTCTTGCTAATTCTTTTGCTGATTTGGTAATGGTGTAGTGTATTTATAAAAATATTTTTCAGAGGAAAACTTCAAGGCAAATGATTTGCCTAGTATGAGTTTGTGCACAATCTTTTGTGGATAAGCAACACTTTGTGATAACCTTGTTGTGTTTTTGTGCTCATTCAGTGAGGTTTTCCTGCATGAGTTGGCCAGTCATGTCAGAATTGTGCTCTGGCAGTGCCAGACCCAGCTGCTGATTATACTACCGGCACAACACTGCCTAATCTAGTAACAATACCAGTGACTCACCACCCCATTTGAAGATAAGTTCAAAGCAGCATTGACTAGTGGTTAAAATAGTGTCTCAAAGCAGCCTCAGGAGGCAGTGACCTATAGAGTAATAGTTTGCATTTGAAGCTTTATGTCTGCTCTGGTCTGGTGGGTTGCCCTCTTCTGAATTACAAAGCTAGAAGTTCAAGTCCCACTGCAGGTACCATACAATTCCGGGTTGGTTCTCTAGTACCGGGGAGGTGCTGCACCATCAAAGCTGGTGCAACCTGTTGGATACGAGTTAAATTGAGGGCCAGACTGTGTTATTGGGTGAATGGGAGATCCTAGGGTACTATTTCTGAAGCAGCCCAAGTTATTACTGGCCAATATTTATTCTTCAATCGCCATCACTCAAGGACTGTCAAATGCATGACAGTTTATGGGAGCTTGCTTTGCACAACTTGGGAGAGCTTACTATATTACAGTGGTGACTGCCCTTTAAGAACCTTCAACTGCTCCTTACAGCCAAAGTACTTCTAGAGTTGGAAAAGTCATTGCACTAAGATGTGAACCATTTACCGTGTGAAGTGTTTATTGCAAGTATTTTAAGAACCCATTTCTTTTAGGTCTGGTCGGATTCCTGTCAATGACGTTGAACAAACAAATGTACCGTACATTTATGCCATTGGTGACATATTAGATGGCAAATTGCAGCTCACCCCAGTAGCCATTCAAGCTGGCCGCTTGCTTGCTAAGAGGCTATATGGAGGATCTACTGTCAAGGTATAAATCTACAGTTTAATTACTAGCTTCCTTCCCTCCACAGCTAAAATTAGGTGTTTTGTTTTTTAAAAATAAAATCTTCTGCCCAAAATTCTATTGTTTTTAAATAACTGTTATTGGGATTGGAGGTGGAATCCACTGGCACTCCAAAATTGTGGACTGATTCCCTGCAATATTTTTGGTGATGGTGCACCACCTCACTGCCCACTGAGTACTAATACAATTTGGCTCAGCTGTCCTGAATCTTGAAAGCTATTGTTAACCACACTAAGAGTGTGCTTTTGTGGCACATATCATAAACTTGAACTGCCTATACATTTTGCAATGACTGACTTGCTTTTGAAGTGAAGTCAATGATGTGCATAGATTTTGTATGCAATGAAGCCAATTAGAGTTTTGGTGATTATAGTATCCAATTCACTGTTGCTAGCTGTTGGGTTAATTCTACTGAACAATATTCATAAAGCTTGCTATTGCACTTTCCCAGTTTGCATACACTACACATTTGATTATATGAATTTAATATATAGTCAAAGTTACTTAAATAACTTGGGTGAGGTCCATCTGTGCACTCTAAAAGGTTTCCATATTTTGCATAAATTATTCAGGACTGCTCTTCAGTCTCTCACAGATTAATGGGTCAGTATCTGACTATTTGTGGGGGCTTGCTGTGCAGATTGTTGCCAGGTTTGGCACATTGCCTCACAACTGTAACTCGGTACTCTGAGGGGATGTGAAAAATGCCATGAAATGCAAGACCTAAAATTTTAACTGCCCTTATATTTGTGCTTTTTGAAAATAACCTTGGCTTTGGTGTTTTTATCCATTTGGGTCCTAAGTTTGAAGTCTCTCTTGAAACTTCCTTCTTCTTGCCTCTTTGGCAATTTTATTTTAAAAATTTATTTACTGCATTTTTATTTTTTAAAAGATCCTCATTGAATGTGTGTGTTACTTTGGTGCTATATGAATGCAATTTTTGTTTTTTGTATAACCGAACTTTGAACTGCTGCTTTTTTTAAAAAAAAAAGGCAATTTCATGTTTTGGAGTTGGAGTATTTATTCCTTTGTGATTATAACAGTGTGACTATGTGAACGTACCTACCACTGTCTTTACTCCCTTGGAATATGGAGCCTGTGGTTTTTCAGAAGAAGCAGCTTTGGAAAAGTATGGAGAGGAGAATGTGGAGGTGAGTTGAGGATTTAATGATTCCATTGGCCGGATATGAGGACTGTACTGCCTGTCTCTAATTGATATCGCATTAGTGGACCATGGGTTTATTTCAGTTAAGAATTCACTGCATTTTTGGGTCTGGGGGCGCATAAAATGTAATGGGAAGAAGATGCTAGGTTTCTTTAATGGCCTGAATTTCAAGGTTGTTATTATGGAGACTAATTTTAATTGATTTGTTTTAGTTCTCTAGGTACCAGAGTGGCATTTCTCTGAACATGAATTCATTGTCTGTGCAGGCCCTCCTCAGGTTACTGCAGGGTTCGGTTCCTATGAACTGTTCGTAACCCAAACAGTTCACCAGTCAGAAATGTGGCTGTGAACCCTTCCCACGTGGCAGAAGATGCCTGCAGCTCCACAGCAGCCGGTAACTCCATCCATCTGGTCTCCCAAATGCTCGTTTTGTATAAGTCAGGCATCTGTAAGTTGGGGAGGATCTGTATTACTAGTGCAACAAAATAGCCATTGGTACCACACAGCTAATCAATATTGGATGCTATTTCTCTTGCAGTTCTATCACTTTGATTTTTTTTTAAGGTATATCACAGTTACTTCTGGCCACTGGAATGGACAGTCCCATCAAGAGATAACAACAAGTGTTATGCCAAGATTATTTGCAACAAGCAAGATCATGTAAGTATTTTCAAACCTTTTTTTAAATTGACTTCCAACTAGCAAAGGGTCCTTGATGATCTGATTAACCAGGGTTGACAGCACTGAATTAAAGGCTGCAATGCAAAGCTAGTAACCCCAGATCTTGGTCCATAACAGGAACAGATTTTCAATTTGACCTATTCAGGAGCTGGTGATTATTGAGGCAAAGAATGTTATTCCCAATGAATTTTGCTGTACATTAGTATTGGTTTATTATTGTTACTTGTACTGAGGTACAGTGGAAAAACTTGTCTTGCATACCGATCATAAGGTCAATTCATTACCCAGTGCAGTTACATTGGATTAGTACAGAGTGCATTGATGTAGTACAGGTAAATACAATAACAGTACGGAGTAAAGTGTCACAGCTACAGAGAGTGCAGTGCAATAAGGTGCAACGTCACAACAAGGTAGATCGTGAGGTCATAGTCCATCTCATTGTAAAAGGGAACTGTTCAATGGTCTTATCACAGTGGGTAGAAGCTGTCCTTAAGTCTTACATTTGGCTAGAATTACAGCTAGATTCCTGTACCATCTCACCTAGGAAGTTGGGAAGAAAATTTCTTCAGAAATTCAGCAGTAATTGACTTGCACATCTTCCAGTTTAGTGTACTACATTCAGTGCTCACGCAGTGGTCTCCTCTGCATTGGGGAAACGAGACAGTCTGGGTGACCACTTTGCAGACCTAGAACTTCCGGCTCCCTGTTTCTTCCCATTCTCACTCTAACCTCTATCATTTGATAGCCTATGGTATTCCAACAAATCCCAGTACAAGGTTGAGGAACAGTACTTCCTGTCTAGTCTGGGTCAATCCTTGGGGCTCTGTATTTTGATTTCAACAAATTTCTGATTCTTATTAGTCAGAGCTTGCCAATTCTGATGCATTAGTTTTTTCTCGTCGTTGATGGCACCGGAATATTTCCCACATTTCAGATTTCCCCCATCTGCTGTTCTGATCTTAGCTCCCGGTACTTTTTCTGTCTACAACTTTTGTTCATCTGCCTCTGGACTGACCGGTGCAGTCTAAGAGGGAACCATAAGCATTTGTCATGTGTACAAGCTTGCTGTCCATACTATCACAGATACTTCCTTTTTCTCTTCTCCTTCCCCTCTGATTTCAAACATGCTTTTCACATTTTTTTCCCCATTTCTGATGGGTGGTTGTTTTGAAATGTTAAACTGTTTTTCTCTCTCCACAGATGCTGCCTGACCTGTTGCATATATCCCCAGTGCTTCCTATTTTATTTCAGATTTCTAGCATCTGCAATGTATTATTTTTCAGTCTTAATGTAATATTGTCTCCCTATTGATTTTTTTTTTGATTGTTGCTTTTTAAATTTGGGTGTAGCTGGGCTGTGACAGTGACAAATTGAAATAAAAACCATCGGTGAATTCTCAAATCAACAATATTGACTCCAGGATGCATGGTCCACATTGGCCTAAAGGTGGATGTCATCTTGCACAGCTTTGGATTGTAAAAAAACCATTTGGTATTTGTCTAAGTTGTAGCACCCATGGCTGCCGCCTTACTGGCTGCCGCCTTACTGGCTGCCGAAAATGGTGGGGAGGGAAGTTGACCTTTTGTGGCTCTATAATCGAAGATAAAATCACCACGCAGATTAAATAAGTGCATTTTGCTTCTCAGGCGAGGGTAATTGGTTTCCACGTGTTGGGCCCGAATGCAGGAGAAATCACCCAAGGATTTGGTGCTGCAATGAAGTGTGGAATGACCAAGGAGCAGTTGGATAGCACAATAGGAATCCATCCAGTCTGTGCGGAGGTAATGCATGCTAAATGCAATCTTGATGCACTGGTTTAATGTAATTTTATACAGTCCATTAACCATTAAAGTGTAGCGGTTGCTACCGCGGAATGAACACGACGCGAGTCGTAGAGTTTCAGAACAGAACTGGTTTATTTTCCCGCCTTGCGCGGGCCTTTTAAGGGACACTGTTCCCGCCCGATGCAACCGGCAATGACGTATATGCTACGTCATCAAGTCTTTCCCGCGCATGGGTTCTCCCCGTCACTCGGGGAAGACGAAGGCCCGCCGCCATCTTGGGCCTCGCCGCTCCGACGCCGTGTGACCCGACTGCCGAGCCGGTTCATTTACCTGGACGGTGAGTCGCTACAAAAGCAACGTGGATTGTTATGGCATCTTTAACCGTAGTGAAATGTCCCAAGGCAGTTTACAGGAGTTTTCAAGTAAAAAATTTGCTGAAGAGTTGGGATTGTGAAGATGTCCAAAAGTTGGAGGAGATGAGGTAATTTTTACAGTAGATATTACACTGTTCCAGATGCCAGTAATATCCCCTGCTTGCAAAGCAACCCAAACCATGTTGACATTTCAGCAGACTTTCCAATTTCCCTGTTGCATACTGTCTTTTTTTTAATCCTGTGGAAGTTCGCACTGATCCAGTAAAACCTCACAGATACCAGTGGCTAATGGAATCCTGGATCCAGTGGCCAAGATCCTGATCTTTGGGTGTCGTGAGAGGAGCCTTTAGTTGAAAACTACCAAGCTCCCTGAAAGAAAGGAGAGGTTTTTCTTGAGCTCTTTCCTGGGTACTGTTTCACTTTGGGAAGAGGAGCTAAGTTGAAACCCAAACTGTTCAGTCTTGCCAGGAAAGTTTGACAAAAATTTTGATGGAGGAGCTACAACCTGATATTGAATATGTACAGTTAGTGCCCAAAGTTTGATGTTGTAAGGGGAGATGAATAGGTTGAGGTTCCCCTATCCCCTCCCTAATTCTGAATCTCATGACTACAGATCTCCTCAGCAGTTCCTAAAGCTGACACACATTGAAGAATTCAGTTGTTATGATACAAAATTATTCTAGCAGTGAAAGACCTTGGGTGAAAATATAGATCTGAATTGATATAATTTTCATTACAATGTGTTCAATGTTTAATGGACAATTGATGATTATTAATGGAATTGTAATGGGTAAAAATTGTCCAAGTAAGCTTTGTGGTGGTTAAATCCACAATTCCTCAAACATGACGGACCAAATCCATATGGCTTTCCAAATTTCTGTCAGCTCAGAGTTATCCAGTTCTCCCAATAATTATCCCTGTAACCTATTCTTCTATTCCCATTTTATTCTACCACTATGTGCAATTTGGTGGCCAATTGTCATATCCAACCCAAATGTAATTGGGATGTGGGAGGAAACCCATGAGATCACAGGGAGAGTAGACAAACTCCACACGGATGGCACTAGAGGTTGGGATTGAACCAGGGTCTCTGGAACTGAGGTGGCAGTTCTATTAGCTGAAACACTGTGTTGCCTGTAATGTGCCAGATATTATAATTCAAAGCACACTGAAAAATAATCAAGCAGCTTTATAAATCTGAAGTGTAACGCTTAATGTCTAACATCTGAGGTTTGCCATGCCATGGTAATTAATGACTGGAGCCTGAATATTTATATTTGAGCTTGTAAGCAAATGTGCAGATGCTGTTTTGAGGGAATTCTAATGATTCAATTAACACATTTGTGTCTCGGCCTCTTGAAATCAGACTTCTTGTGAAGACATAGACTGTGTTAGAAATTGTTTCAGCTCATTATCAATGTTAGATCAATTTATTTTATCCTTTTGTAAGGAGTTTTACTTTGAAGAACCCTTTTGAGTTTTCGTCTGACATCAAAAGGCTGGCTCTATTTTGCTTTTATCAACTATTTCCTTCTCCCAAGACCAGCTCTAAAAATAACCTATTCAAGCAACGTTGGAAAAAAAATCTGCTGATGGTATCTTGTTAAGGACTGGGGGGGGGGGTGGGGGGGGGTTGGGGTGATGTTAAGCCTGGGTAGGAATGGGTGGGGACCTAGGAAGGTACCTTGAAGGACCATCAACTCAGTTGACTTTGAGGTAGAACTTGGAGCCATGTAGACTAATAAAAGAGTTGGGGGGGAAATTCCAAAGGAAGCAACTCATTGGGTTCACACAATTTTGCTGTTACTTGTGGATTTTACCCTAGGATTACAATGACAATTTGTAAATTAGCAGTATTAAATGTACTACTGTTACTATAATGGCTTGAATTCTGTTGCTGGGTGTAGATGCAAGTTAGATTTTCCTTGCTGTGCATCAATGGCATAGCTTGGTGGCAATGTGGCATGCAAGTTTAAAAGGGTCAAGGTGCATGGTTTGCCCCCACTGGCAGTGTGTCCTTGTTAACATGCCCAGTGTTTCTGCAAGGCATTATCAGACCTCCATTTGCCTTCAAGTTCCCCAAAGTGGTGTAGACTTAAATGGAGAGTTTGAGGTAATCCTGAGTGAATTTTGCAAAACTCTTTCACTGCTTTCCTAATGTCCTTCAGGGAAAGTCTACACTTCCATCTCCAGGATACCTGGTTATCTATTAATACCTTCAGAGAAGCTCAGCACCAACGTCATCCCCTTCTACAGAATAAATTTTAAAAGTGACCTGGTGCAGGCTCAAGGACATAGCTTATTAGAAGCCAGGTAAATGTGAGGGAGAAAAGATCAGTTGGTTATCTGGATGGAATTGGATGACCAAGGACTGGGAGGAGAATGGTGGAATATTAAACCAGTTGGGTTGAATGGCCTGTCTGTACATTGCATTGATCTATAATCTTCATTGGGAGGGCTTCACAAGTTCTGTGTGAAAATAGGGTTGTCTTTTCCATTTTGCTTTATTAATCATTTGCAATAAATTTTTTTGTTTTTTAGATATTCACCACACTATCGATCACTAAACAGTCTGGTGCAAATGCCCAACTGTCTGGCTGCTGAGGTTAAACCCTGCTGTTGTCACAGCTGCTGTAATGGTTTGCTTCATCTTTAACACTGTCCAGTCTGACACCTTCATCCTCCCTCAGAGGACTGGTGTTCATGGCCACCAGTAACATTGAAGGGTCCCTGACAGTGAGATGATGTTGTTACCATTGACAGCCAGTGCAACGGCAGGGTTACTGCTAGTTTCTTGAAGCAAGCTGATGCATTGTAGAGCATCGCCCTGATGCTGTCATGAAGTTTCGGCCTGGAACCAGTTTCAAATGGAAGGCTGCGATGGAAAACTACAAGCACAGTCTAGCAACTCTCAGCGATTCTGGACATGGTCTTCCAATACCATTCAAACACAGACCAAAATTAGAAGCAGGAAAACTTGTGTATTTGTGTTGTCTGGGTTTGGGTGTATTCCTTTTCAAATAATGGAATTTCCTTTTTTTAAAGTCATTCTGCACATTTCCACACCTTGTTAGGTTTGAATGAATTTTTGTATGAATTGTTTAATATTGAAGCATAATATATTTACTCCAGTTCTGTGTTCAGAATAATGGGAGTGCAATTGGTCTATACCTCAGTTTGATCTATTGCCTGTTTTAACTCATCACCTCTCCTCAATAAATGGCTAGTGTGTGAAACAAAGATACTGTACTGATTACCACCCACTTCATGCTACAACCCAATGCCAATTTGATCCCTTATATTGCAAGTTTTTGGGCATTAATTTTGTGCACCATATCCTAAAGATAAATGGACCTCTTCCCTCAAACATTTCTGTGATCATTGTAACCTCTGAAGACTCTGCAATATCTTTCAGTGTATCACTCTCCAGCATAGAAATTGGCCATGACGTGACCTCAACTGGCTTCTAGAGCAGAATGGTGGTCACTCTTTTATGGGAGTGAATTGACAGCAGTTGGACTGCCAGTGAGTCAGTTTGGGGTTTGTACCTACAGGGGTTGGTCCGCACCTCCAGCTAAAGTTGTGGCAAGTCTGCTGTGTCAGACTGGCCAGAGTCTAGAGCAAAGAGGCTCCCTTAGCGGTTAACACAGTCTCAGGTCTGACTTAAGAATTGCTATGTAAAACCTTCTTGTTTCATGGCTGCTGTTGTAATGTCAACTCTGCCTTAGGGTGCTGACTTTCTGTAAACTCTTGACCAGGTTGAACCACTTTGTACTAATGTATCCTTCTGTGCTCAGAGCTTGGGAATAGTTTCTTTGCAGAATGTCTGGCCTGAACTATTTTAGGAAAACTATTTAAATGAAAAGCTTTGGATCATAAATGCTCTAATCCATTGTACCTCAGATTTTTCAGTCATTGGCTTATTACACTTGGTGCTGAAAACCTGAATGTTCTCAACATGTTGTCCCAGAAGCGCACAGATCTGTGACCCTAGCAGTGAGTTGCAGCATTTTAACATGTAAAGCACTGACTACTGTAACTCCTAGTGGCACCATTCATGAGGATAAAGGATTATTGATTGGTGACCAACCAATATATATTAAGACACACAATTTTCTATTATGATTAAGATTAGTATTTCATTGTATTACTGTTGGCATTGGTTCTGAAATGAATGTGATTGACTTTGTAGAAAATTAAAATTGTTTTTGCTTCAAAAATTTGCATTTATTTTTAGTGTATGTCTCAAGTTCTGAATACAAAGGGAAGTTTCTGCAACGCATAACAAAACTGAATTATCCTGTCTGATGGAAAAGTGTTTTTTTCTTTTAGTGTTGAGTTTGATTATATATAGTGATACTCCAGTAATCTGGCACCCTTGACTTTGGTGCTGGCCTGCAGATTTACTGGTCCGTTGGATGTTCCTCCTATTACTCCAGGTGATGTACAATATTGTGTGTCGTTGGCAAGTGTCCCATCTGGGTGTCCTGCTATTGCCTGATTTAAGCTTCCTCCAGTGTTGAATTTTACCTTCTCTACTTTGCTAATATCAAAGTCCTTTATTATTCTCTCTTCTCTCCCCACATCCCTTCCCCCCCCCCCCCCCATCATGCAGAAGATTCAAAAGCCTGAAAGTACATACCACCAGGCCTAAGGACAGCTTCTATCCCTTGAACAGTCCCCTAGTATGATAAGATGAACTCTTGGCCTCACAATCGACCTCGTTATGGCCTTGCACCTTATTGTCTGTTTGCACTGCACTTTGTCTGTAACACCTTATTCTGCATTCTGTTATTGTTTTCCCTTGTACTACCTCAATGCACTGATGTGATAAAATGATCTGTGTGGATGACATGCAAAACAAGTTTTTCACTGTACTTTGGTACATGTGACAATAATAAACCAAATGTAATTTTTTGCCAACTCTTTTTTCCACCCCCCCCCCCACCAGACAATTGAAGGTTGGAACTGCCCACAGCATTTGGCAATCAATGCTTTTGGTGGGGTGGGGGTGTGCAGGGGGAGGAGAAATCTGAAATCTCCACATCCCAGAATGTAATGAGCCACTTCCAGGAGCCATGCCAAGGTGCCTGGGTTAACGTATTGCAGCTGGCAACCATTGCACCAAGGGTGTGCTGCACTTTTGGAACTCACCAATTGGATAAGCTATTTAAACCAAGACCCTCTTGTGTTAAGGATGCTATTGTACTTTGAAATGTCGTTACAAGCGTCTTGGCTAATTTATATTCCTTGACTTGTCTGTTTTTTGCTTTTTATCAGGAACTAGGTGCAAATTACTCACTCATTTCCAACATTCATATAGTGGCTAGATGGCTACTTCATTAGCTGTGCAATGCTCTTTGGCATTCTGAAAGGTGATCATCTAAAATACAGGTTTTCTTGGACTTTAGTTGCTCAATGCATCATTTTAGGTTGACTCTGGTCCTTTGCCTAGGTACAAGTTGTTGCCTGACCTGCTGAGTTCCTCCAGTACTTGTGTGTGCTGCTGCAGCATCTGCAGGATCTCCTGAGTCTCTGTTTTGTATTGCCTTGCTCTTTTGCATTGTACATTAGCTGAGGCACCAATAATCTCTCTCAGGTGGCCTCTATGCTGCCTCAAGTGGCTCGCTGCATACCAGGAGACACGAGACTGCATATGCTGGAGCAACTTGATGGGTCAGGCAGTATCTATGGAGGGAAATGGACAGTCAATGTTTTTGGTTGAGACCTTTCATGTAAATTGTCCATTTACCTCCACGGATGCTGCCTGACCTGCTGAGTTCCTCCAGCATTGTGTTTTGCTCCACACCAGCCTGTGCAGAGTACAGACCACTTTTTAATTTCTGAAAATACCGGAAGGCTGAGCCCTCACCCAGGTTCCCAACACAACAGGGAGGTTGGCAGTCCTGGTGCAGGTCTCAACCCAAAATGTTGATCATCCTTTTTCCCTCCACAGATTCCACTGGACCCACTGAGCTCTTTCTTTTCTCACTCCAGATTCCAGCATTTTTTAAATTTCAAAAATGAACTTTATTCATCATTTTAAAAAAAATTCACAAAGGAAGAACACAGTGCAAAGTACAAAAGCTTAACATTCACGGTTGCTGCATTCAGTAGTGTAAAACTTGGAAAGAAAAAAGACACAATCATAGCACCATTGCCACTTATGTGGTTCCCTGAGGTGGTACACCTTCCATTGTTTGAGGGGCTTCCCCACCCTACTCTTATCCCTCCAAGTGTGGTAGTGGAAGGAGCCCAGACTGATCCTTCCCCACAGAGCCTTGGCATTGGCTGCACCAAGCTTCAGTGCATCCCTCAGCATGTACTCCTGCAGCCTGGACTGTACATTCCTTTGCAGACATCTCACTGTGCTGGAAGACCATGTTTTGGGCAGACCAAAGGGTGGCCTTCACTGAGTTGATGACCTTCCAGCAGCACTTGATGTCTGTTCCAGTGTGTGTCCCCAGGAACAGCCCGTGGATCAGAGAGTCCTCTGTCACACAGCTGCTGGGGGTGAACCGGGACATGGACCCTTGCATCGTTTCCACAGCCTGCAAAGAGGTGGGTGACAGTTTCTCACAACCTCTTGTGCTGACAACAGGAGGTATAAATTTTCTTCCTCTAGTTGTCAAGGTGTAATGAGTGGTGTGCCACAGGTATTGGTGCTGGCGGCTCAAGTTTTTTTTACACAGGTAATATAAATGACTTGGATGAAGGCACTGAAAGCAAGGCTGCCAAACTTGGCAAAGACATAAAGCTGGATAGGAAAGTTGTACCATTTGGAATATTTGCTACCAGCATACATAGAGCAAGTTATTGGTTGGAAGTTGCCAAAAATATCTGAAGTTGTGCTGTGTTCTAGAAACATGCTTTTCATATCCTTAAGTTTATTCTAAATATAGTACAGTAAATATCGACTAGTGACTAATGGATTAGAGTGTCTTTATATCATCACTTGTCTGAACCTACTGGATCTTAGTTGTTCCATGTCAGCCTGACCCAGAATGTTGAGCGTTTCAAGTCCTATCATGGTCCTGTTAAATGTGCTGGTGCATCAGTGCTTCTCTTGGAGTCCGCCTCTTCGATATAATGTGTCACCTTCTTAATGAAATATTAAATTGATCTTTTGTCAACGTGCTTAGCTGGAAGTAAGAGTCAATGTTGTGTGTCAAAAGTATTCTTGTGCTCTTTGATAGGCAACCACCATCATAAGGAAAAATTTTCAACCCCTCTCCATTTACTTTTTTTGGACCTTGCTGTCAGCAAGCTTAGGCCAAGGGGTCGATTTTCTGTGCTGTATAACTCTGACTCAATTATAAAATTGCATAATTAACATTATTAAAATAATTACCACCCCTTAACAACATCAGTGAGTGAGGCATCCCCATGGTGGGGGTCAGAAACCTTTCTGCACGGTGAGAGGCGGTACGTGTGAGGGACGAGGAATTCATTCCCATCGAGGGTTGGTACTGCTATTGGTGCATTTTAATTCTGCATTTACTAATAATACCATGCTGAGCATTAATGTAATACTTTATGAAGTGTCCTGTTGCAATAATAGAAATGCAACAACAATTTGTGCATAGCAAGCTCGAATAAACAACAAAGACCAGCTATTCTGTTTTTGGTGATATTGATTGAGGGATAAATATTGGCTGGGGCACACGGGGGACACTCCTTTTAAAACAGCATGATCCTAACTTGAGTAGGTTTCAATACATTTATTCTAGCTGAGTGGTTTATACAGACGAGCATCCACTTTTATTGCTAAAGCACTGACAAAAAACATGTCCTCTTCCAGCAGCTGAGTAGAAAATATGCAGATGTAGCCAGCATGAATATTTATTGGCATGCATTAATAAACAAGACATCCGCTTTGGAGAAGGTGCCTGAGCTGGTAGAATTACTGAGACAAAGTGCTTTAGTTTTGAATATTAATAAGTCATGATTGTATGAATAACTATGGCAATAGACACTTAATTTGCTTATTGTATAATAAAATTAATCCCAATTGAAAAATACATTTTAATGCAGTAAATGCATTGCATACCTCAATAAATGTTAGAACTTATTTCCATAAACTATTGAGAAATGAAACTCACTGCTTTCCTCTAGGGAAAAAAAACAGATATGCAAATATTATTAATGCAAGGTAATTGCTATATTGAGATGCATTTCATTTATTCATCGCATTTTCTTTATTTGATTGAAAATACAGATTAAAATTTAAAAAGCCATTCCCTGATAAAACAGCACATAATGTCATTGAGTTTAGGTAAGCAGAGGTTGCAAATTTGCAAGTTATGGAAAACCCCTTACCCTTCCTTCTGCATGCAGTGTTCCTGATCTTGTTGCTTCCTGCTCTCTCACAATGTGGAGCTGTGACAAGCAAGTCAGACAACCACTCTCATGTTCTGGCTCAACACTGCTTCATTCTGTGAAATGTGCACTTCACATTATTCTCAGAATAGGTGTAAATCATGACCCATCTCTCTCAGATGCACAGAAAAGAACTTCTTCCAAGTAATGCAGAGAGATACTGCCTGATTATTGCCCAACATTTATCCTCAGTTGAGACCACCTAAAACAGATTACCTAGTGTATTGGTAGAAGTTTGCTGTGTGCAAATTGGTGTTGCATTTCCTACATCATTTACACTTCAAAAAAATATTGCCTGCAAACTGGACTGGGACATGAGTGGGCAAAGGTGTGTTAGAAATACTAAGTTCTTTCTCTTTTTTTAAAAAAGGAAAAGCCTCTATCTTTGGGGGGGGGGGGGAATATATACATTTCTTTCTTCATAAAGTAATAGGACTGGCCACTTCAGCTCCAATGTGCCTAATGATGTAATTATTAAAAGTAGATTAACTGAACATCGAACAGTACAGGCCCTTCGGCCCACGATGTCGTGCCGACATTCTATCCTGCTCTAAGATCTATCTAACCCTTCCCTCCCACATCGCCCTCTATTTTTCTATTATTCATGTGTCTAGCTAAGAGAAAATAAATCCAGCTTGTGCCACTCAACACTGGAATGGCAAGATCCGACAAATCCTGGGGCAAAAATTTATTTAGGAATGAAGGACTTTTCTTATTTATATCTTATTTGCAAAAAAAGTAGTGCAAACTGATTTACTGTCCAATTGGAAGCCATTGTGTATATGAATAATGCTTTCTTCCCAAGAATGTTTTGCCACAGGATGTGGTCTTTCATGACAAGGCCAGGGGTTTTTGCCCTTGAGAAGCTGCCTTGAACCTCCTGCAGTTTTTCTGATGAAGTTGGTCCAACAATGCGGTTGGATGGTGGCTTCCAGGATTTAGCCACTGTGATGCTGAGGAAGCATGAGGACTTGGAGGGGAACTTGGAAGTGGTGATGTTCCCGTGTATCTGTTGCCCTTGCCCTTCAAGGTGGGAGATGCTGTTGGAACAGCCTTGGTGAGTAACTGCAGTACATTTTGTAGATAGCTCCTCCTTGCTGACAATCACACAGGCACACCTCAAGGATGAGTGCTTAGCCCACTGCTCTACTCTCTCTACACTCATGACTGTGTGGTCAAATGCCATCTATAAATTCGCTGATGATACCACTGTCGTTGGTAGAATCTCAGATGGTGATGAGGAGTGAGGTAGATCGGCTGGTTGAGTGGTGCCGCAACAACAACCTCGCGCTCAACGGCAGCAAAACCAGGAACTGATTGTGGACTTCAGGAAGGGGAGGTCGGGAGAACACACACCAGTCCTCATCGAGGGGGTCAGCGGTGGAAAGGGTGAGCAGCTTCAAGTTCCTGGGCTTCTAACATCTCGGAGAATCTGTCCTGCGCCCAACACATTGATGCAATCATGAAGGCACGCCAGCAGCTCTGCTTCATTAGGAGTTTGAGGAGATTTGGTATGTCACCAATGACTTTTGCAAATTTCTATAGATGTACAGTGGAGAGCATTCTGATTGGTTGCATCACAGCCTGGTATGGAGGCTCCAATGCACAGGATTACAAGAGGCTGCAGAGGGTTGTAGACTCAGTCAGCTCCATCATGGGCACAACCCTCCCTGCCACTGAAGACATCTTCAAGAGGTGGTGCCTCAAGAACGTGGCATCCATCACTAAGAACCCACACCATCAGGGACAAGCCCTCTTCTCGATACTACCATCGGGGAGGAGGTACAGGAGCCTGAAGACCCTCAGTCAATGATTTAGGAACAGCTTCTTCCCCTCCACCGTCAGATTTCTGAACAGTCCATGAGCATTACTTTGTCATTCCTTTTTTTTTGCACTATTTATTTATTTATTTATTTATTTTGTAATTTATAGTAATTTTATGTCTTGCACTACACTGCTGCCACAAAACAACAAATTTCACGACATGTAAGTCAGTGATCATAAACCTGATTCTGATTCTGAGATAGCTCACTGCACAGGTAGTGAATGTTCAGAATGGCAGATGGGTTGCAAATCAAGCAGGCTGCTTTGTCGTATATATTAAGCAATTGTGCTAAATTGTGTTCAGTTCTGATCATCTCATTATAGAAAGGATGTGGAAGCTTTAGAGAGGGTGCAGAAGAAATTTACCAGGATGCTGCCTGGATTAGAGAACATGTCTTATGAGGAAAGGTTGAGCGAGCTAGGGCTTTTCTCTTTGGAGCATAGGAGGATGAGAAGTGACCTGACAGAGGTGTATAAGATTATGAGAGACATATATAGATAGAGTGGACAGCCAGCACCTTTTCCCCAGGGCAGCAATGGCCAATACCAGAGGACATCCATTTAAGGTGAGCGGAGGAAAGTTTAGGGGAGATATCAGAGTAAGGTTTTTCACACAGAGAGAGGTGGGTGCCTGGAACGCACTGCCGGGGTTGGTGGTAGAGGTTGATACAATAGGGACATTTAAAAGACTCTTAGATAGGCACATGGATGTAAGAAAAATGGAGGGTTATGGGCTGTGTAGGATGGAAGGGTATGATTGATTGTGGAGTAGGTGTTTATTGTAGGTCAACGCAACATCGTGGGTTGAAGGCCCGTACTGTGCTATATTGTTCTATGTTCTAAATATTATTAAATAGTCCTTGCACGTAATAGCAGGCAATTAACGTGAAGCATAGGATGCTTTAAGACATGTTCTATATAAGAAACAAACTGATTTTTGTCAGTTAGTGATCATTCCTGTAAAATAAAAACTCAGATGAAAGTGCTTGAACACCTCTATGGTCAACTCCTCAATTTTTTTTTGTTAATTACCCAGATGTCAGTATTGCTGGCAATCCTGCCAGTTATTGACCATCCCTAACTGCCTCTTGCATTAGTGAGTGATTGAGGCAACCATATAGAGTAATGTACAGGCAAGACCAGATAAGGACAGTGTCATTCTCTGAAAGACCTTAGTGAAGTAGATCTTTTGTTATCCAGTAGTTTAATGTTACTGAGGCAAGTCACTTTTCAAAATTTCTGATTTTTATTTAATTTATTGTTGTAGAACAGAGGGACCTACCTAGGAGTACAAGTACATGGTTCCCTGAAAGTGGCATCACAGGTAGACATGGTGGTAAAGAAAGCTTTTGGCACGCTGGCCTTCATCAGTCAGGGCTTTGAGTACAGAAGTTGGGATGTTATGTTGCAATTGTACATGACATAGGTGAGGCCACATTTGGAATATTTTGTTCAGTTTTGGTCACCCTGCTACAGGAAAGATTCCATTAAGTTGGAAAGAGTGTAGAAGAGATTTATGAGGATGTTGTCGGGAATGAGTTAGGGAGAGGGTTTGAGCAGGTCGGGACTTTTTTCATTGGAGCATAGGAGAATGAGGCATGATCATATAGAGGTGTATAAAATCATGAGGGGCATAGATAGGATGAATGCGCACAGTCTTTTTTCCAGGGTTGGGGAATCGAGGACTAGACGGCAGAGGTTTAAGGTGATAGGGGAGAGATTTAATAAGAACCTGAGGAGCAACCTATTCACCCAGAGAGTGGTCAGTGTATGGAATGAGCTGCCAGAGGAAGTGGTTGAGGCAGGTACATTAACAACATTTGAAAGGTACTTGAACAGGTACATGGATAGGAAGGGTTTAGAGGGATATGGGCCAAACATGGTCAAATGGGACTAGCTTAGATGGGAATCTTGGTTGGCATGGACCAGTTGGGTCAAAGGGCCTGTTTCTGTGCTATTTCACTCTATGATGGAGTTAAACACCCCAATTCAAATATGTCTCTGGATCAGTGACCCAGACCTCTACCTGCAAGTCCTATTACTTAACGATAGTGCTACCATACCTCCTCAGTGCTGCCACAATTATGCTGTAAATCATACTAGCTGTTTCTCTTGAAGTGTCGGATTTTATTTGTGCCAAATGAAATGGTTCTTTCATTGCTCACAAACGTTTTCATGTCTTCTCTTATTATCCTTGGTCATGTACTGATACTTTTGTGGCCGTGGGGAATTTACATTTCTTTATTGACGCAAGTTGGGGAAAGCTATTAGAATGTCATTTTACGCACACATTGAGTACTACTTTTGATGGAACAAGAAACTCCTCACTACAGGAGATGGCAAGTCATTCTGTAACAAAGGATTCAGTCACATCTTCCACTTGTGTTCTCCCTGAGTACTGTAGACAGATTTCCTCTGTTAGTAAATAAGAGGCGTCATTCACATTTGAAAGCATCATCTTACCACAAGATCAGAACTCAACACAAAAGGTTTCACTCATAAAACCTTACAGCAGAGCAGGAGACCATTTGGCCCATTAAATCCATACTGGCAAAAAACCAAGCTATTTCTTCTATTTCAACATCCCAACTCTTCACTTGTAACCGTGTAGATTTTGATACGTCAAGTGCTCATCCAGTGCCTCTTTAGTGTTGCTGCCATCAGATGTCAATAGATTTTTAGATCTTAAGGTGTTGTCAGACACCTTAAGGAATATGGGCACTGAAATCCATAGTTTGTACCCTCTTTTATTAGGGGAAATGGGTTCTTCCTGTGTCCTCCGTGCAGGACGGGATGCTGACAGAATTCCCAATGTCCGCAACTTCTGTGTAGTGCTCTGAACGCTGTCCATCGTAGTAAGTACTGGGCAGGTGAATAGATGTAGAGATGCTTCTACTTGTTGGAGAATCGACCATAAATAAAAGTAGCCATTAGCACACCCGAGGGAATACAGGAGAGTGAGTGGAATGCAGAACTTCCTAATGCGAGAAATATTATGGAAATAACTTTTAGGTTAGTCATTTTTTGAAATTTAAAGAATGTGGCAATCAATTTGTGCCTTGCAGGTGACAATGTTTTAATCTATTTTAAATGATGTTGGTTGTTGATTATATAATGGACAGGTGACAGGGATAAATCCCTTTGCTTTTGTTTCAACTGATATCTTGGAAGCCTTGACATCCGCCATAGAAAGCCAATCCAAAAACCTGAATGAAGTCTAAGATCTTTGCTGGAAAACTTTGGATGAGAGACTTTTATTTGCTTTGCCTAAGTTGTGTGGCATTGAATCAATTGACTAATTGTACCCATCGTAATAAAACTTTAAACTTTATTTATACAGCACGGTAACAGGCCCTTCTGGCCCAACGAGCCTGCACTGCCTAATTCCACGCATGTTAACCTACTAACCTGTATGTCTTTGGAATGTGGGAGGAAACCGGAGCACCTGGAGGAAACCCGTGCAGTCACAGGGAGAACGTACAAACTCCTTACATACAGTGGCGGGAATTGAACCCTGATCGCTGGCACTGTAATAGTGTTACGCTAACTGCTACGCTACCGTGCTGTGATGTAACAGGAATTCCATTTCCCAAAGGCTTTTAAACCAATAGCAAATACTTGATTGCAAAAGCAAGAACACAGACATTGCTGGAAATGCTCAGCAGATCAGGCAGCATCTGTGGAGAGACAAAGAGTTGAAATTTCCATTCATGGTTTTTCATCAGAACTAAAGCAGTGTTGAATGTTAATTTCCAAGTGCCTCAACGTTATGAATGTGATAACTAAAACTGAATGGGCTGGACGTTTTCTTGAGGAAAAGGAGCACAAGAACATAAGAAAATAGGAGCAGGAGTAGGCCACTCGGCCCCTCAGTCCTGCCCTGACATTCAATAGGAGCATGGCTGATCTGTCCCAGACCTCTGCACCAGTTCCCCGTAGCTCTCAATTCCCTGATCTTTCAAACAATGACCCACTTCCTCTTTAAGTAGCCCCAGTGATCTGGCCTCCATGACTCTCTGAGGTTGAGAGTAATCCTACAGTGATTCCATCCCAGCCTAAGGACGCTGAGGGTGATGAAAGGGTTCAGTTTTCTTGACAATGTTGGCTGTTACAAGCTTTACTGTACAGTCACTGCATTGATGATCAGATCTGAGTGCAAGTCCATGAGTTGAATTCAGTAACTGAAGACAGTTATAAAGTCACAGAGTTGTACAGCATAGACACGGTGGGCCGAAGGGCCTGTGTCTATGTCAACCAGCATGCCTATTTATACTAATTCCACTTGCCTGCATTAATTCCTTATCCCTCTGTGCCCTGTCATTCAAATACCTGTCCAGATGCCTCTTCAATGTTGTTACTGTTCCTGCCTCCCCCACCTCCTCTGGCAGCTCATTCCAGATACCAACCACTCTTTGTGTGAAAAATTTACCCCTTTGAACCTCCATCTCACCTTAAACCTATGCCCTCTAGTTTTAGATACTCCTACCACGGGAAACAAGACTCCGGCTATCTACAACATCTATGCCTCATAATTTTATACACCTCTATCATGTCATCTCTCAGCATCCTTCATTCCAAGGAAAACAGACCTGGCCTATCCAATCCCTCTGGATAACTTAAGCACTCCAATCCAGGCAAGTCCTAGTGAATCTTTTCTGCACCTTGTCTTGCTTAATCCTTTAGTGTGGTGACCAGAACTGTACAAAATAATCCAAGTGTGACCTAACCAACATTTTGTACATCTGTGATATGACATCCCAAGTCTTATACTCAGTACCTTGGTTGATGAAAGCGAGCACGCTGTACGCCTTCCTCACCACCTCACCACCCTGTCTGCGTCTGTTGCCATTTTCAGGGAACTATGTACTTGTACTTGATGAAAAACACTACGATGCTGGAGGAACTCAGCAGGCCAGGCAGCATCCGTGGTGAAAAGCAGGCGGTCAACATTTCGGGTCAGGACCCTTCTTCAGGTCTGAAGATAGGAAAAGGGGAAGCCCGATATATAGGAGGGAAAAGCAGAGCAGTGATAGGTGGACAAAAGAGGGGAGGCGGGGTGGGCACAGGGTGGTGATAGGTAGATGCAGGTAAGAGATGGTGATAGGCAGGTGTGGGGGAGGAGGGGAGAGCAGATCCACTGGGGGATGGGTCAAAGGTAAGGAGAGAGAGGTAAAAAAAAGATAGAAAAAAAGAGACTAGGAAAGGGAAGAAGAGAAGAAACGTGGTGGGGGGGTGGTTTTTGGGGAAGAGGGGTGAGGATTACTTAAACTGGGAGAACTCAATGTTCAAAAAAGGAGTCAGAGAAGTACATAGAACATAGAACAGTACAGCACAGTACGGGCCCTTCGGCCCTCAATGTTGTGCCAATGTTCCTCCAGCATCATCGTGTTTTTCATCTAGATTCCAGTATATGCGGTCCTATGTACTTGTACTCCATAGGTTTCTCTGTTCAACAACACTCCCCAGTGCCTTGCCATGCACTGAGTATGTCTTGTCCATATTTAACGTTCCAAAATGCATCTCTTCATACTGAGCTAAATTCTACCTGCTATCTTTTGCCCACTTTCCCAGTTGCTCTGGATCCTATGATAACCTTAGAGTCAATGATAATAAATCTGATTCTGATTCTGACAACCTCCTTCACTGTCCACCACACTTACTAAACCATGCATACATTTTCATCCAGATCATTAATATACATGACAAAAAACAAAGGAGCCAGCTCTGATCCCTGTGGCACACCACTAGTCACAGGCCTCCAGTCTGAAAAATACCCCTCCACTACTATTTGAGTACATGGTTAATGGCAGGACTCTTAGCAGTGTGGAGGAACAGAGGAATCTTGGGGTCCAAGTACATAGATCCCTCAAAGTTGCCTCTCAAGTGGATAGGGCAGTTAAGAAGGCATATGGTGTGCTGGCCTTCATTGGTCGGGGTATTTAGTTCAGAGCCACGAGGTGATGTTGCAGCTTTATAAAACCCTGGTTAGACCACACTTGGAATATTGTGTTTGGTTCTGGTTGCCTCATTATAGGAAGAATGTGGAAGCTTTGGAGAGGGTGCAGAGGAGATTTACAAGGCTGCTGCCTGGATTGGAGAGCATGTCTTATGAGGAGAGGTTGAGCGAGTTAGGGCTTTTCTCTTTGGAGTGACGGAGGATGAAAGGAGACTTGATAGAGGTGTATAAGATTATGAGAGGCATAGATTGAGTGGACAGCCAGCATCTTTTCCCCAGGGTGGCAATGGCCAATACTAGAGGTCACCTGTATGGAGCATGGAGGAAAGTTCAGGGGAGATGTCAGAGATAGGTTTTTTTCTCAGGGAGTGGTGGGTGCCTGGAATGCACTGCTGGGGGTGGTGGTAGGGGCCGATACGATAGGGTCATTTAAGAGACTATTAGATAGGCACATGGATGAAAGAAAAATAGAGGGTTATGGGAGGTGAAGTAGAGAGGGAGATAGATTGAATGGGGATAAGTTTATATAGATCAGCACAACATTGTGGGCTGAAGGGCCCGTACTGTGCTGTACTGTTCTATGTACTACCACCCTCTCACTCCATCCACCAAGCCAATTTTGTATCTAATATTCACCCTGGATCCCATGTGATCTAACCTTCCAGACCAGCTAACTGTGCGGGACCTTGTCCAATGCCTTGCTAAAGTCCATGTATATAACATCTACCTTCCTGCCCTCATCAATCCTCTTGATCACATCTACAAACAACTCCATCAAATTCATGAAACAATATTTCCCAAGCTCGAAGCCGTGCTGACTATCCCTAATTCGTTCTTGCCCTTCCAAATGCAAATAAATTGTGTCCCTCAGAATCCTTTCCAATAACTTTCCTACCACTGGTATAAGGCCCAGTGGTCTGTAGTTCCCTGGCTTATCCCTGCTGCCCTTAACTGAAAGCACAACATCAGCTATCCTCCAGTCTTCTGGTACCTCAGCTGTTGCTAATGAAGAAACAAAAGTCTCTGACAAGGCCCCAGCAATTTCCTCTCTTGCTTCCTAGGATACAACTGGTCAGGCGCCGGAAATTCACCCACCTTTCTGCATTTCAAGACCCAACCTGAGAAAAAAAGCCTTGTAATGTCAGCATGGTCCAGGATATCACTGTTCCCTTCCCTGGACTCGCTAGATTCCATGTTCTTCTCCATGGAAAATACAGGCGAGAGGTGTTCACAAGATCACAAGACAAGGGAGCAGAAGCAGGCCATTCGGCCCATCAAGTCTGCTCCAAGGAAAGGGAAATAGAAATGAGAAATGGGGAATGGGGGAAGAAGAAGAGGAAAAAAAAACTATTCTAATCCCAATTACCGGCCTTATCCCCATATCCCTTGATACCCTGACTATTTAGATATCTATCTATCTCCTCCTTGATCCCCACTGATCTGGCCTCCACTGCTGTACGTGGCAAGGAGTTCCACAAATTCACCACCCTCTGGCTAAAGAAATTTTTCCTCATCTCTGTTTTGAAACTGTACCCTCTAATTCTAAGATTGTGCCCTCTGGTCCTGGACTCACCCACCAAGGGAAACAGCCTAGCCACGTCTACTCTGTCCTTTCCTATCAATATTTTAAATGTCGCTATGAGGTCGCCTCTCATTCTTCTGTACTCCAGCGAGTACAGTCCAAGAGTCGACAAACGCTCCTCATACGTAAGCCCTTTCATTCCTGGAATCATCCTCGTAAATCTCCTCTGAACCCTCTCCAACGTCAACACATCCTTCCTAAGATGTGGGGCCCAAAACGGCGCACAATATTCCAAATGAGGCCTCACTAGTGCCCCGTAGAGCCTCATCAACACTTCCTTACTTTTATACACTATACCTCTCGAAATGAATGCCAACATAGCATTCGCTTTCTTTACCACCGATCCGACCTGGTGGTTAACCTTTAAGGTATCCTGCACGAGTACCCCCAAGTCCCTTTGTACTTCCGTGCTTTGGATTTTCTCTCCTCCTAGATAATAATATGCCCGCTTATTTCTGCTTCCAAAGTGTACAACTGCACATTTCCCTACATTGAATCTCATCTGCCATTTCCTTGCCCATTCTCCTAAACTGTCTAGGTCCCTCTGCAACCTTCCTATCTCTTCAATACTCCCTACTCCTCCCCCTATCTTGGTGTCATCCGCAAACTTAGCCACGAAACCATTTATTCCATCATCCAAATCGTTAATGTACAAGGTAAAAAGGAGCGGTCCCAACACCGACCCCTGCAGCACACCACTAGTAACTGGTAACCAACCAGAACGAGATCCTTTTATTTCCACTCTTTGCTTCCTGTCAACCAGCCAATGCTCCACCCATTCTGTTATCCTACCCGTAATTCCATGACCTCTCATCTTATTAATCAGTCTCTTGTGAGGCACCTTATCAAAGGCCTTTTGAAAGTCTAAATACACAACATCTACCGCCTCTCCCTTATCCACCTTACCTGTGATTTCTTCAAAAAACTCCAATAGGTTGGTCGGGCAGGATCTTCCCTTCACAAAACCATGTTGGCTAGGACCTATCCTGCCCTGCGCCTCTAGGTATTCCGTAACCCCGTCTTTGAGGATAGATTCCAATAACTTTCCCACCACTGACGTCAGACTAATAGGTCTGTAATTTCCTTTATGCTGCCTCCCACCTTTCTTATACAACGGAACTACATTTGCGACCCTCCAGTCCTCCGGAACCACGCTGGAATCTATCGATTTCTGGAAAATAATCGCCAATGCCTCCGCTATCTCTGAAGCCACCTCCTTCAGAACCCGGGGATGCACCTCATCCGGTCCGAGAGACTTATCAGTCTTTAGTCCATTTAGTTTTCCTAGCACCTTCTCCCTAGTAATCTTAACTGAACTCAATTCCATTTCGTGAGACTCCTGACTAACCGGCACATTGCTGATGTCCTCCACGGTGAAGACCGATGCAAAATATTCATTCAATTCCTCTGCCATCTCTCTATCGTCCATTATAATAGCTCCCGCACCGTTATCAATTGGTCCTATATCAACCCATGTCTCTCTTTTACGCCTTATGTATTTAAAAAAACTCTTAGTATCCTTTCGAATGTTATCCGCCAACTTCCTTTCATAATTCATCTTTTCTTTCCTAATGACCTTCTTAGTTTCTCTCTGCAGGTTTTTAAAAGCTTCCCAGTCTTCTGTTTTGCCACTAATTTTTGCTTCTTTGTACGCCGCCCCTTTTGCTTTTATTTTAGCCTTCACCTCTCTCGTTATCCACATTTGTGCCTTTTTTCCATTAAAAACCTTTTTTCTTGGAATATATCTATCCTGCAATTTTCTTATTTCCTGTAGAAATTCCTTCCATTTCTCCTCTGCCGTCCCTCCAGCCAGCTTACTCTTCCAATCAATTAGGGCCAACTCCTCTCTCATACCATTGTAATTTCCTTTGTTCCACTGAAATATCGATACACCAGTTACCAGTTTCTCCTTCTCAAACTTGAAACTGAACTCAATCATATTGTGATCACTGGTTCCCAGTGGTTCCTTTAGCTTTAGTTCCCTAATCACCTCCGGTTCATTACACAGCACCCAATCCAAAACAGCCGATCCCCTGGTGGGATCTTCGACAAGTTGCGCTAGAAAAATGTCCCTTAGACATTCCACAAACTCCCTCTCCTGAGTACTACCGCCATTCTGGATTTCCCAGTCCACCTTCATGTTAAAATCCCCCATAATTAACTTCACATTGTCACTCTGGCATGCTTTTTCTATCTCAAACTGCAACTTATCGTCCACTTGCTGACTGCTATTAGGGGGCCTATATATGACTACTACTATTGTCCTTTTACCCTTGCTATTCCTTAGCTCCACCCACAAGGATTCCACCTCCTCTGACCCAATATCCTTCCTTTCTATCAATTTTATATCACTACTAACCATCATGGCCACACCTCCCCCTCTGCCTACCCGCCCATTTCCTGCTGTTCCCTGCATAGATCACCACACTGATTCTCAATGGGGACCTACTCTCTCCTTAGCTATCCTTTTACTTTTAGTATACTTATAAAATCTTTTATGATTCTCCTTTTTCTTGTTTTCCAAGCATATCTCATGTCCCCCTTTTTTGGCCCTCCTAATTTCCTTTTTAAATGTGCTCCTACATCCCTTCTACTCTTCAAGGGACTCGCTTGATCCCAGCAGCCTATATCTGATATATGCCTCCTTTTTCCTGATCAGACCCTTAAAATCCCTTGTCAACCAAGGTTCCTTAATCCTACTGGCCTTGCCCTTCACTCTAACAGGAACATGCTGGCCCTGAACTCTTCCTATCTCACTTTTAAGGTGATTGGAGGAAGGTATAAGGGGGATGTCAGAGGTAAGTATTTTACACAGAGAGTGGTGGGTGCGTGGAACACACTGCCGGCAGAGGTTGTGGGGGCAGATACATTGTTGGTATTGGTTTATTATTGTCACTTGTACCGAGGCACAGTGAAAAACTTGTCTTGCATACCAATCATACGGGTCAATTCATTACACAGTGCAGATACATTGAGTTAGTACAGAGTGCATTGATATAGTACAGGTAAAAACAATAACAGTACAGAGTAAAGTGTCACAGCTACAGAGAAAGTGCAGTGCAATAAGGTGCAACATCACAACAAGGTAGATTAGGGACATTTAAGAGATTCTTAGATAGCCACATGAATGATAGAAAAATGGGGGGCTATGTGGGAGGGAAGGGTTAGATAGATCTTAGAGCAGGATAAAATGTCGGCACAACATCGTGGGCCGAATGGCCTGTACTGTGCTGCAATGTTGTATGTTTTATGAAAGTCTCCTAATTGCCAGGTGTCCCTTTACATACAAACAGTTTGTCACACTAAGGTTGTTGCCAACATTAATCAGCCTTTATTCTGTGAGTTATTGACACAAGATAACATACTATTTGCATGTAAACTGTACTGTTTTCTCTGCTGTATTGTTTCCTATGTACCTGCTTGGGGTCATTTGCCACTTTCAGATGACTTTTTCTTTAAATAGTTGATTAGGTATAAGCTGGAAAGAGTGCAAAGAAGATTTATGAGAATTTTGCCAGGACTCGAGGGCCTGCGTTACAGGGAGAAGTTGGGCTGGCTAGGACTTTATTCCTTGGAGACTGAGGGGTTGTGATGACTATTCATTTTCCAGGCCCCAAAAAGGCTTATTGCTAACCTGAGCTTTTCAGCACAGCAGCATGACCTGTCCAAAAGTGAAGAAGTGGTTGCTCGGCACGGTAGCGTAGCGGTTAGTGCGACGTTATTACAGCGCCAGTGATCGGTGTTCGATTCCCGTCGCTGTCTGTAAGGAGTTTGTATGTTCTCCCGTGTCTGTGTGGGTTTCCTCCGGGTGCTCCAGTTTCCTCCCACATTGCAAAGACGTACAGGTAGGTTAATTTGGGTTTAAAATGGGCAGCGCTGACTCGTTGGGCCGGAAGGGCCTGTTACCAAGCTGTAAACAAAATTTAAAAAATTTATTAAGCTAAAATCCCTTTTGCAAAAACAACAGAAATTGTCCAAGGCGCGAGATATATGTTGTTTGCTAAGTTAAACTTCTAACCAATACTCCCTGCTCAGCCTCTCAACATAAACAAGAGTACAATGGGATCAACGTTTACTTAATTAAACCCTCCAGTCACCTGGCCTGAAAATGTGGTTGAAAAAACATCACATGCCAATGGTGTCAACTTAGTGAAAAACCAGTATAAATGTTAGAAAGCAGTCAGGGTAGGGGGAATGACAGAGAGAAGGGGTTACAGAAAGAAAGCCTAGAATTCATTCCTCAGCATTTGTTTTTTGAGACGGATGACTTGTTCGTCTGCAACTTGTTGGTATGACTTTTTAGCTTGTAAGAATTGTATTTGTGTTTGGAAATCCTTCGTAAGTTACAAGTCATTGTTAAGAATCACTTATAAGAATTAAACATGTCTCACTTAAAGTAAAATAAACTGTGTTTAAACTGCTTTGTTAGCTGGAAGTATCTTCTCCTTGGTTGGGAGGAGGGACCCACTGCTCGAAATATTGATTATTGACAGCTAGACCTTTCCATAGAAACTAAAGTAGTGAAGTAAACTAGTCCTTGAAGTGCAGGTTGATACAGTATAATCTCCCTATTTGTAGATACTTATGCCAGATAGAACTTAAAGTCTTGACTTAAGTTTACAGCTCTTGGATGGTACACTCAATGTCATCACAGGGTGACCTTATAGAAGTGTATAAAATCACGAGGGGCAAAGATAGGGTGAATGCACACAGTCTTTTTCCCATGAAAAGGGAATCAAAAACCAGAGGGCATGGTTTAAGATGAGAGGGGGAAGATTTAAAAGGGAGCTGAGGGGCAAATTCTTCATGCAGAAGGTGGTGGGTATGTGGAACGAGCTGCCGGAGGAAGTGGTTGAGGCAGGTACAATAACAACATTTAAAAGACATTTGGACAGGTACATGGATAGGAAAGGTTTAGAGGGATATGGGCCAAATGTGGGCAAATGCAGAGAAATGGCAGATAGAGTTCAACCTGGCCAAATGTGAAGAGTTGCATCTTGGGAGATCAGAAGTAAAGAGACAGTACACCGTTAATGGCAAGACCCTTAACAGTGTTGATGAGCAGAGGGATGCTGGGGTCCAAGTTCATAGCTCCCTGAAAATGGCTACACAGGTTAATAGGGTGGTAAAGAAGGCATATGGCATGCTTGCCTTCATTAGTCGAGGCATTGAGTTCAAGAGTCACGAAGTTATGCCGTAGCTTTATAAAACTTTAGTTAGGCCACATCTGGAATATTGCATTCGGTCTGGTTGTCCCATTATAAGAAGGATGTAGAAGCTTTGGAGAGGGTGCAGAAGAGATTTACCAAGATGCTGCCTGGATTAGAGGGCATGTGCTATGAGGAGAGGTTGGACAGACTTGGGTTGTTCTCTCTGGAGCGGCAGAGGCTGAGGGGAGATCTGATAGAGGTTTATAAGATAATGAGAGGCATAGATAAAGTAGACAGCCAGTATCTTTTCCCTAGGATTGAAATGTCTAATACCAGAGGGTATGCATTTAAGGTGAGAGGGGGTAAGTTCAAAGGAGATGTGTGGGGCAAGTTTTTTTTACACAGAGAGTGGTGGGTTCCTGGAATGCGCTGCAATACGGAGGCAAATACGATAGGGGCATTCAAGAAGCTCTTTGATAGGCACATGAATGTGAGGGAAATGGTAAGATATGGACATTGTGTAGGCAGGAGGGATTAGTTTAATTGGGCACTTTATTACTAATGTAATTGGTTTGGCACAACATTGTGGGCTGAAGGGCCTGTTGCTGTGCTGGACTGTTCTATGTTCTAAATGGGACTAGCTTAGATGGACATCTTGGTTGGCATGGACAAGTTGGGCAGAAGGGCCTGTTTCTTTGCTGTATGACTCTATGACTATTATTTTTAATTGCATTTGCTGCTGGACACTGCTGGACATAAGGGTTAAAGACCAAGGTCTCTCCTATAGGTGGCTGCTTAGTTGTTAATAGAAAGATATATGTACATTTTCTCATGGTAATGTTTGCAGACCCAGAGGTTGTCACTTGGCCACTTTAAGGAAACATGTGACAGGAAAAATAATCCAATTATTCAATTTTTCTCACACCGTCCAATTCTGAGGGATTGCTACACTGGTGGAAAGGAACTAGTAGAAATATTAAATGAAATGTTTCTTTCACATGGACTTAAAGTCCCTGGTATACATTGTGCTCTGGTCTACATTAATCCTAAAGAACTATGCAGGAGACAATGAGATACAAAACTATATTGAACCAGTGAAGGACACATTAGAACAGATGACTACACAATTGGTGACCAAATCCTGGAAGTTCCTATCCAACACCAAAAGGACTGCAGTTCTTCAAGAAAGCAGCTCCCCAGCACCTTAGAGTCATAGAGTCCTACAGCATGGAAACAGGCCTTTGACCCCAAATCTGCATTCATTTACACTACTCCTACACTAATCCCATTTTATTCTCCCCACATTCCCAACAATTGGCCCCAGATTCTACTACTTACCTACACACTAGGGGCAATTTGCAGTGGCCAATTAAGCTACCAATCCGCACATCTCCGGGATGTTGGAGAAACCAGAGAACCTGGAGGAAACTTGCATGTCAAAGGAAAAATGTTCAGACTTCGCACAGATAGCACTGAGGTCAGGATCGAACCTGGGTCGCTGGAACCGTGAGGCTGTGCCACTGTGCACCTTCTCAAGGGCAGTTAGGGATGGGCAATTAACGTGGCATCTCAAGAAATGAACAAATATATAAAAAAATTGAATGGTTGAAGATCTTAAGGAGCATCTTAAAGGAAAATGGCATTGAAGTGGGAGGTGGGAGGAGGTTGTAGGAGGGAAATCCAGAGCAGTACACTGATGGCTGAAGGCAAGGCTGTCAATAGTGGATTGGAAGCAGTGGGGCATTCACAGGAGGCCATAGGTGGAGGAAGGTTCACAGAAGGCCTACAAATTCATCCCTGGTTAGCAGTGTTAAATGCATTATGCTGTTGTAATTGGTTTATTATTGTCAGATACATGAAAAGCTTTACTTTGCATGCCATCCAGACAGACCATTGCAAACATCAGTACATCGAGGTAGTACAAAAGTAACAACAATGACAGAATGCAGAATATAGTGTCACAGTTACAGAGAAAGTGCAGTGCAGGCAGACAAAGTGCAAGGGCCATGACGAGGTAGATAGGGAGATCAAGAATTCATTCTTTATCATACAAGAGGTCTATTCAAAAGTCTTAAAACAGCGGGCTAGAAGATGTCCTTGACTCTGGTGGTATGTGTTCTCAATCTTTTGTATCTTCTGCCCAATGGAAAGGGGCAGAAGAGAGAATGACTGGGGTGGGAGGGGTCCTTGATTATGTTGGCTGCTTTCCCGGGGCAGTGGGAAGTGTAGACAGAGTCAGTGGAGGGGAGGCTGGTCTTCATGATGGACCGGGCTGTGTTCACAATTCTCTGCAACTTTTTGCGGTCTTGGGCAGAGCAGTTGCCGTACCGAGCGGTGATGCATCCGGGTTGCTTTCTATAGTTCATCTGTAAAAATTGGTGAGGTGTTATCGCTATATATTCTGCCTCAGAAATTCATTGAGGGAGTGGACTATGAGAAAGGCAGCCTTTTAGATAAGGCACTAATATGGGCCCTTTTGTACCCTCCGTGAAGGACCTATTTCACCTCTAATCCAACATCTTTCCCTTACAATACTACTAAAAACATTATCTATTTATCATTACTATTTTATCTGTGGAAGCTTGCTGCAAATTTGCTGCTAATCCTCTATTACAATGATTAAGTTTCAAAAAAATACCCCCTCTTCTGTAAAGCGGTTTGAAACATCCTGAGCCTGTGAAAGATGAATTATAAATGCAAGCTCTTCCTTTCTGGAAAATAGAAACAATAAATGATTAGGGACTGAATTCAGCAGTTGTACAGGAAGTTCAGCACCTCCAAGGATAATTGGAAACTCATTTGCTTCAAGCAACAGCATGACCTGTCAAAAATCAGTGGCTGGGTTTATTAGGAGTGGGCTGCTGGGATTAAATGTGCAGTGCAATGCACTGAAAGCCTAGACAGATGGCACCAACACAGCAACACTACAGCAGCTAATGAACTAATGGCCACAGCTGCTCTCGGACAAGCCCGAGCTTTCTGTTCACGTGAGTCCTAGAAAGGCTGGCAGCAGGGAGCCACGTCTGCCTGCTTCTTAATCAGAGTCCTTTGTTAGCCGTGGGCAACTAATTTGGGGTGGGATGATGCAGAATTGGTGGGCACTGCAACTGTTTCTTTTTGTGAGTGGCATGGCCCTACTCTACAGCTCTGTGTGTGTGTGTGTGTGTGTGTGTGTGTGTGTGTGTGTGTGTGTGTGTGTGTGTGTGTGTGTGTGTGTGTGTGTGTGTGCGCGCGTGTGTGTGCTCGTGTGTGTGTGTTCTTGTGCTTGAGTGTGTCTGAAAGAATGAGTGCTTGTGTTTAAGTGAGAGAGTTTATGTATGTCTGTGTTTGTGTCTTGTAGTTGTGTGTGATTACATTTGTGTATGCAAGTCAGTGTGACTGTTCGTATATTTGCGTGTGGGTGTGATTGTGTGTCTGAATTTATGTCTGTGTATGCAGGTGTCATTGTATGTACACGTGTGTGTGCATGTGTGAATGTGATTGTGTGTTTGCACATTCATGTGTAGTGCTTCTGCTTGCCCATGAAGCATAAATCTTTTCATTTTTCAGTTGTTTGTGATATATTTAATTTGTCTGACTGATTCCTGTTCACTGCCTATTTATAATGAATAAATTCTGTCACATGCACTTTTGTAATTAATTCTTGTCACATTCACTATTGTAATTCATAAATGGAATTGCCTCTAGGTGTTTCTATGCAACAACGTGAAAGCTCGACTGGCTCTTTGAACAGAGAGAAATTCATTGAGGAAGAGCGTTATCACACAGGCAGTAATGTTCAGTAATAGATTCCAGATTAGTATTGCAATGTCACCTCCTCTTTTAACACCCCTGCATCCTGCCCGAAGATTCTATACCCTGGAATGTTGAGTTGCCAGTCCTGCCTATCTTTGAACTATGTCCCTGCAATAAGAACAATAGCATATATTAATCACTGCCCTCAGTTCATCAGCCTTATTTGTCAAACACTTTGCATCAAAATAGATGCAGTCCAGCCTTGCATTCCTCCCATATACTTGGACTTAGTTTTCCTTTTATACTCATCTGTTCCTCACCCCCTACCAATGCTGCGTTCGCTGGTGACTGAGTAGTGGTGCGGGGCCTCAACCCAAAACGTCAACTATCTCCTTGCTCCATAGATGCTGCCTGACCCAATGAGTTCCTCCAGCAACTCGTTTTTTTTGCTAAAGAAGTTACTAACCTTAATAGTGAGAAATAAATATTCTGTTGTCACCTCTATAGTTAAAAGACAATTTAAGAGGAATACCATTAACTCATCGATATGCAAGACTAACCAACAATTTCAGTAGAAGAGCTTTAATTTATTAGCAACTTCCCCACCCTCCTACATCAACCTAAAACACTTGCCAGTCAATGATGTCCTCCTGATTTCCAGCCATTGTTTTAATGTAGCATTAGGCACAAGAAGGTCACACAAGAATTATCCCGACAAGATTTGTCAGGTATTGCATCAGTAATGTACCTTGAGATGTTTTATTCCATTAAAGGTGCAAAAATAACGTTAAGAATATGAGAAACAGGAGCAGACTCCACCATTCAATAGAATCATGGCTGATCAGAACTTGGCCTCAATACTGCTCTCCTGCCTGATCCCTATAATCCTTGACTCCTCCATACAGCAGAAACCTCTCCATTGTGGTCTTCAATGTATTCTGTTGACTCTATCCCCACAGATGTCAGTGGTAGAAGGTTCCCAAGATTCCTGATGCTCTGCGAGGAGAATATTGAGCAATGATCTTATTGAAACATGAAGCTTTGAGGGAGGTTCTCAGGGCAGAGTTTAAGGCGATGTTTCCCCTCAAGAGAATCTAGATTTATTGGGCATAGTTTTAGATTAAGAGATCACCCATTTAAGGTGGAACATCAAACACAGAGCAGTCCAGCACAGGAACAGGCCCTTCGGCCCACGATGTCTGTGCAGACCATGACGCCAATTAAACTGCACGTCTGCCGGCACATGCTCCGTATCCCTCCATTCCCAGCCTGTTCATGTGTCTGTCTAAATGACCTTTAAGCGTTGCTACTGGATCTGCTTCCACCACCACCCCTGGCAGCACGTTCCAGGCACCCACTGCTCTCTGTGTAAGAAACAGCGGACCAACGACCCCTTGGTCTTTACTCCACTTCCACTGAGTCATCGTGTGTTAACCCATTACCCCCCTGAACTCCTCCTATACCACCTTTCTCCCAATGAACCCTGATTCTTGAATCCCATCCCTTTCCCTGATATCCCCACTTCCTGAACTGTCTCCTAATCCACGAGCCTTGCCCATGCCCCAAGTCTAACGTTGGCCTCAGCTGTGAAATAACGGCGGTGGGTCACTTTGTCATCCCCAATAAAATGGCTTAATATCAAAATCAGATTTATTATCACTGACTTATATGACGTGAAGGGCAGGCACGGCAGTGTAGTGGTTAGCGTAACGCTATTACAGCACCAGTGACCTGGATTCAATTCCGGCCGCCGTCTGTAAGGAGCTTGTATGTTCTCCCCGTGTCTGCGTGGGTTTCCTCCGGGTGCTCTGGTTTCCTTCCACATCCCAAAGACGTACGGGTTAGGAAGTTGTGGGCATGCTATGTTGGCACCAGAAGTGTGGCGACACTTGCGGGCTGCCCCCCAGAACACTCTACGCAAAAGATGCATTTCACTGTGTGTTTCGATGTACGTACATATGACTAATAAAGAAATCTTATCTTATCTATCTTATTGTTTTGTGACAGCAGTACAGTGCAAGGCGTTAAATTACTATAAATTACAAAAATAAGTAAATAGTGTAAAAAGAAGGAATAATGAGCTAGTGTTCATGGGTTCATGGACCGTTCAGAAATCTGATGGCAGAGGGGAAGAAGCTGTTTCTGAATTGTTGAGTGTGGGTCTTCAGGCTCCTGTACCTCCTCCCCGATGGTAGAAACGTGAAGAGATAATATGAGAGAAAATCATCCTGGAGAATGCATCTCCACTTATAACATGGGATTCAGTGGGAAAAGGGGGTTCACGGTTATTGAAAAATCACAATACGGATTGTTTTCCAGGAATGCAACACCTCGATAACACAGGGGATGGGAGTTTGGTCACCAAAAGCTAGTGATATTTGAAGTCCAATTTCTCTTCACTCTAATATCTGTGCAATTTGATTCTGCTGAACAAGTGACAACTAATGAAATGATTAACTGTTCTTCCATTCAACCAATTTCTCAAGCCTTTGAACTGCAGTAAATCTGATGTCAAATAATGACAGGACTTTATTTGGCTACACCAATCCATTTCTCAGAGTACAATTGCAAGGACTATAATACATTAAGTAAACATTGTCATATTAAACATTACATTTTTATTACCTTCTTAAAGGCTGCAATCTTCAAGTGTCATCAATTTTAAACGACACTCATCAGTGTAAGTATTTATAAAATCTGTGTGTTCCTGTCATGTTATCAAAAGCCACTTAATCAGAATTTTTCTAATGGTCTTTGAAAAAGAAGGGAATTTTATAAGATTTCAGCATGCATTAAGCTTTACAATGTTTTTCCAATTTTGTGCAGAAATTAAACAAAATCTTAATATATGAATGGACAGCCACATGTTAAGTTGTTCATCCTTCAACTTAAAGATCAGTACTTTCGTCTTTTATATGACCTAGAACTTGTATTGCATGATGACAATTTTTTGGGGTGTTTATATGGACACCCTTGAGTCTAAAATGGCAGGAAGCAGCATGCATTTTTAACAGGAATTCAATCCTCCACCATATTGGGGCAGGTCAAACATCCTTTAGTCATACCCAAGGCAGATTTTGGTCCTAATAAGGGATCATAAGGGATTCGAAACCCTCCTTTGAAACCTCCTCTCTGAACATGGTTGCCCAGAGGCAGCCAGAGCTGTTGCCAACTCAAGTAATCAACTGCAAAAAGAGAAGGTAAGTAAATGGATAAAAAGAACTGCAGATGCTGTAAACCTGAAATAAAACAACAAAATGCTAGCAATGCTCAGCAGGTCAGTCAGCCTCTGTGGAAGGAGAAACAGCTAATGTTTTAGGTTCAAGACCCTTTATCTGAACTGGGGGAGAGAGATAACGAGTTAGTTTTCAGTGGCAAGATGGATGGGGGAGGGATGGATTGGACAAAAGGAATGTCTTTGATCGGGCGGGGCCAAGATTGCCATGGAGATGAAGCGATCCCAATGATGGACTAATCAGGGAAGTCAGAGAGCGAGAAAACAGACAAAGGGACATGTAAAATGTGTGAAATGCAGGTCTGTGTGATGAAAATACCCAACAAGTACGCAGTATCAGTGGAATGAGAAAAAACAAGTCAAGATTAGACATGTATAGCCTGTGGCAGAACTGGCCAGGACAGAGAAAGCAAACTACCTGACACTTTTGAACTCAATATTGAATGCTGAAGGCTGCAATGTGTCTCATAAAATGAGGTGCTGCCTCATAAGCTTACACTGCACCTTGTTAGAACAGTGCCCAATTTAAGCTTATGGACCAGTGCTGGAGGGCCTCACCAGTACCCTGTACAATTGTGACAATACTTACCTGTTAATAAACCTCTTCAAATAAAGACCAATATACAGACACAGTAGACTTCATCTGCTGGAATCTGGAGCAAGAAACAATCTGCTGGAGGAACTCAGCAGGTCAGGCAGCATCTAGAGGGTGAAAGGCATTGTTGATGTTTCAGGTCAAAACTCTGCGTCGGAACGGGTCAAGACCTGCATCAAGACTAGTTGACCCTCACCAATTTTTATCGATGCACCATAGAAACCATCCGGTTTCCTCCCACATTCCAAAGACGTACAGGTTAGGAAGTTTTGGGCATGCCATGTTGGCGCCGGAAGAGTGGTGACACTTGCGGGCTGCCCCCAGAACAGTCTACGCAAAAAGATGCATTTCACTGTGTGTTTCGATATACATGTGACTAATAAAGATCTTATCTTGTCTTATCTATGCGGATGCATCACAGTTCTGCCCAAGACTACAAGAAACTGCAGAGAGTTGTGGACACAGCTCCAGCACATCACAGAAACTAGCCTCCCCTCCATGGATTCTGTCTACACTTCTCGCTGCTTCTGTAAAGCAGCCAACATAATCTAAGACCCCACCCACCCCGGTCGTTCTCTCTTCTCCCCCCTCCCATCAGGCAGAAGATACAAAAGCCTGAAAGCACGTACCACCAGGCTCAGGGACAGCTTCTACCCCACTGTTATAAGACTATTGAATGGTCCCCTAGTATGATAAGATGGACTCTTGACCTAACAATCTACCTCATCATGGCCTTGCACCTTATTGTCTGCCTGCGCTGCACTTTGTCTGTAATTGTAACACTTTATTCTGCATTCTGTTATTGTTTTCCCTTGTACTACCTCAATGCACTGTTGTAATGAAATGATCTGTATGGATGGCATGCAAAACGGTTTTTCACTGTACCTCAGTACATGTGACAATAATAAACCAATTTACCAATTTTTGCTGTTTGCTTTCCTCATCACTGTACCTGACTGCTAGCTATTTGCGGTTCGTGCACAAGAACACCTAGATCCCTCTGTACTTCACTCAACTGCAACCTTTCTCTGCTGAGGCAACAGTCTGCCTTTATATTCCTCTCACCAAGTGCATGACATGCAATGACTTCCGTGTGGACTGAGCTCTCCCCTCTTCTGCAGCTGTTGTGCATCTCCCCTGTAGGTGGAGCTGCTGAGGCAATTGTAACGCAGGGCTCCAGCCACCCAGTGGAGATACCTCAAGAGAACTTCCAGCCAAGCTGAAAGCATTGAAGAGGGGCAGCATGAACACAAAGTGTGAGTAGAAAAAAATAAGCATATATAAAGCACCCGTGATGAAAAGCAAAATCTTGTATTCTATTACTAATTCACAAGCACAAATATGTTAGTCACACTAAAGCTCTGGAGGAATTCAGCGGGTCAGGCAGCATCTACGGAGGGAAATGGACAGTCCATGTTTCGGGTTGAGACCCTTCATTCTTTTCCCTCTATGGATGCCGCCTGACCTGCTGAGTCCCTCCAGCACTTTGTGTGTTGCTCCAGATTTCCAGCATCTGCAGTCTCCTGTGTCTCTACAATATGTTAGTCACACAGAACAGAAATGGGCCCTTCTGCCATGCCCACCTACACTAATCCCATGTTCCCACATTATAGCACCATATCCGTCCATACCTTGCCTATCTGAATGCCTATTAAGCGCTTTTCAGAGAATGAAGCATTGTCATTGCGGGAGATGCAGAAACAAACTTGGACATATTGAGATCCCACACATAGCAGAAGAGAATCAACTTCAGTGACGTTAATTGAGAGGTAAATATTTGGCAGGAGCCCAGGGAGAATGTTTCTTCCCCGGACTTCTCTGAAGCAGCACCCTGGCATCGTTCACATTCACCGGAATCGGCTGGCAGGCCTTACATGTGATTCGAAAGCCAGCATCGTGACAAGGTAGCACTCCTTCAGCACTGTATTGTGAACATTAGCCTAGAGTTCTGCAAGTGTGAAAGGTGCAGAACCAGACACCAAATTCAGGGGTGAAAAGAAAGGTCAAAATATTCGACAGAATCAGAAGTGTTTGACTTGGAGCCCTTTGTGTTCCTACTTGTCTCCCTCCAGAAGCTGTCTCCAACCTTCACCTACCTGCCTCTCATTTTCCTTCTCTCTGTCTGCCTCCATCTATCATTCACCTGCCACTGTCTCCCAACTCCACATCCTCTCCCCTCCCCTCCCTGGCACAATCTGCCCATCATCCTAAACCCCTCCTCAGTCCACCAATCAATTCGGACCCCTGTCTCACCACTCCCCTTCTCCTCTTTATACCGGCCATCTCCCCTCTCCACTCTCAGTCCTGATGCAGGGTTTCAACACGAAACGTTGTGACGCCATTACAGTGCCAGCGACCCAGGTTCAATTCCGGCCGCTGTCTGTAATGAATTTGTACGTTCTCCTCACATCTGTGTGGGTTTCCTCCGGGTGCTCCTGCTTCCTCCCACATTCCAAAGACATATGGGTTAGGAAGTTGTGGGCATGCTATGTTGGCGCTGGAAGCGTGGCGACACCTGCGGGCTGCACCCAGAACAATCTACACAAAGATGCATTTCACTCTGTGTTTCAACGTACGTGTGACTAATAAAGATATCTTATCTTACCCTATTTTAATTCCTTTCCCCCCACAGATGCTGCTTGACCCACTGAGTCCCTCCAGCAGGTTGTTTGCTGCTCCAGATTCCAGCATCTGCGGTCTCTTGCCTCCAGACGCGTTTGACTGTTGTGATTATTCACTATCAGGGTGACATTTGAAAGGAAGTACTATTTCCAGGGCTGGAAGCCAGCAGGTCAGTGATTGGGAACGATTAGGAGAGATAGTTCATGCAACAAATTAGGACCTGGATTGTCCATTCTCTCAAAGGCCTGTGGGAGCAAAACCAGTGTACCCCAGCATTACAGAAATTCACCCATATGGAATTCACAAATCACTACCAAAACATATGAAATACAGAATAAAAAATTGCTCTTACTGAACTTGTGAGAAAAAAATAACTAAATAGACACAAAACACAAAAGAAACAACAAATATTGTCATTTTTTGTCATGGGTTCATACAGAAAATCGCCTTACGGATGGTTTTCAAAATGTGTAGGTGCACTGTACTTCTGTTCAAATGGAAATTGAATGTATGTTATCATGGTAGTTAAATAATGCAACTAATGCAAAAAGGTCTGGATTATTGATTTGGTAGAAATGATTCACATTCCGCAAATTTAAGTTCAAGTGATTAAATAGATCTAAGATAGGAAGCTAGTATGAAGTTACTGGATTGTGTTAAACACCCACTTGGCTCACTAACAAGTTCACCTGAGGAAATCTATTGTCCTGACCTGGTCTGGCTTATACACCACTCAACACCCAGAGCAATGGGGTCGATTATTAACATGCTAAAAATAAACTGTTGGAAGAACTCAGTAGGTTGAGCAGCACCAATAGCCTGTCCTGGTCCAACCACGTAGACACCACGGCCAAGAAAGCTCACCAGCGTCTCTACTTCCTCAGGAGGCTAAAGAAATTTGCCATGTCCCCTTTGATACTCGCCAACTTTTATTGATGCACCATAGAAAGCATCCTATCCGGATGCATCACGGCTTGGTACGGCAACTGCTCTGCCCAGGACTGCAAGAAACTGCAGAGAGTTGTGGACACAGCCCAGCGCGTCACAGAAACCAGCCTCCCCTCCATGGACTCTGTCTATACCTCTCGCTGCCTTGGTGAAGCAGCCAACATAATCAAAGACCCCAGCCACCTGGGTCATTCTCACTTCTCCCCTCTCCCATCAGGCAGAAGATACAGGACCCTGAGGGCACATGCTACCAGGCTCAAAGACAGCTTCTATCCCACGGTGATAAGACTACTGAATGGTTCCCTTATACGATGAGATGGACTCTTGACCTCACAATCTACCTTGTTATGACCTTGCACCTTATTGTCTACCTGCACTGCACTTCCCTGTAGCTGTGACACTTTACTCTGTATTCTGTTATTGTTTGTACCCTGTGCTTCCTCAATGCACTCTGTACTACCTCAATGCACTGTGTAATGAATTGATATGTACGAATGGTATGCAAGACAAGTTTTTCACTGTACCTCGGTACAAGTGACAATAATAAACCAATACCAATACCAACACCAATAAAGGGATGGTCAACATTTTGGGTCAAGACCCAGCATCAGGACTAAGAGTGTAGAGGGAAGATGGCCAGTATACAGTAGTGAGAGGGAGGGGTGAGACAGAGACTGGTAGGTGGTAGGTGGAAACTCATAAGGGGGTGGGGGTGAAATATAGAACCGGTTGGGGAGGGGGAGGGGAAGAGTGGAGAGAGAGGCTGAAACCAGATAAGAGAGGAATGGTGGGTGGATAGAACGAGGTGGAGGAGAGAAGGCGAAAGGGAATGTGAACCAGGGAGAAGAGACCGAGGTGGGTAGGCATGTGGGTGATGGGCAGATCGAACCAGGTGGGGGAGGGTAACGAGTCTTGGTAATGGGGATGGGGAGAGATGGAAAGGGTCAACAAAGGGAGACAGACTCTGGGTGAAGAGGTGGGAGTGGGAAAGGAACAGGGGGACTGGGTTACCTGAAATCGGACAGGGTTGATAGTTAACATTTCTTGGAAATGGCCCAGCAAACCACACAGTTCAGGGAATGCAGGAACAGGCAATGAATGTTAGCCAGGCCTCGACAACCACATCCTGTCAATGAATAAATATAAAGAAACATACTAAATCTGTAGTGAGTCTTGCCTTGAATATTTTCTGTTACTTACTCACACATCATGACACAGAAGGAGGCCATTCAGCCCAATGGGTCCATACTGGCTCCAGCAGAGTCATTCCATCAGTCCAATTCCCCTTCTCCTTACTTCCCTGTAGCCCTGCTACTTATTCTCTCTCACAACCCCACTGGTTCCCATTGACACCCAACTTCCCTTTGATTCATTTGCTGCTTACCTATGCTATTTGAAAATTAATTTTCAGACATCCAGAAAAAATTATACTTCGTACTAAATTATACAGAATTATATTAAATAATGAAGCAGAAGCTGTTTGTCTGGATTAAGTGCAGAAGCCTCTATCTGTTCCAATGACTGCCATAACCTGCCCCAGGAAACCAATTAAGATCATACATTAAAGAGACACAATGATCTCATGTGAAAATTCTTCCAATAAAAATCAATTATCATGATTACGGAGTATATTACAGTTAAATGTAAAATTCAAAGTCATTGTCAGAAGTTCTTGATTTTCCCACACTTTAATTTGCAATATTCTTTTATTGTTGGCATATTCAAATAGTTGTGTGTTAACTTTAATGAGAACAACTTACATTTAAATATTAGGGATAATGGCCAAATGAGAATTGATACCAGGGCCAACTGTAATCCATGAAACCGTAACTGTACATTATGGAAAGTGAAGAGGAAGACTGGAGTCTCTGGAGTTTCTGCTGGGATTTTCAGTCGAGGGAATCATGGAAAGCCCCAGAGAAGAGGCATAAATGCACCTGTCTCTCCAGGGTCTCTGCTAATAATAAGATGAGAAGTATAGACAAGAGTCCATGGAGGGGATCCTGGTTTCCATGATGTGCTGAGCTGTGTCCACAACCCTCTGCAGTTTCTTGTGGTCTCATGCAGAGCAGTTGCCGTACCAAGCCGTGATGCATCCAGTTAGGGTGCCTTCTGTGGTGTATCGATAAAAATTGGTGAGGGTCGACGGAGACATGCCAAATTTCTTTAGCTTCCTGAGGAAGTAGAGGCGCTGGTGAGTTTTCTTGGCCGTGGCGTCTACGTGGTTGGACCAGAACAGGCTGTTGCTGATGTTCACCCCAAGGAACTGGATGCTGATGGAGTGCAAGTGCTGGTAAGTAGGATTAGTATGAATGGAAATTTGATGGGAGACAGAGACATCGTGGGACAATGGGCCTGTTTCTGTGCTGTATAAGATCAGGTAAAGGAGCAGAATTAGGCCATTTGGCCCATCGAGTCTGCTCCACCATTCAACCATGGCTGATTTTTTTCAGCCCCATTCTCCCGCATTCTCCCTGTAACATTTAACCCCCTTACCAATCAAGAACCTACCAATCTCTGCCTTTAATACACCCAATGATTTGCCCTCCAGAGCCCTCTGTGGCAACGAATTCTACTGAATCACCTCCCTCTGTTTGAAAAAAAATTCCTCCTCATCTCAGGTTTAAAGGGCCGTCCCTTTATTCTGCGGCTGTGTATGACTCTGTGCCTCTATAAGCTCTATACAGAAGAAGCAAGCGTTAGCTTAGTGATAGATATAGATATTTCTTTATTAGTCAGATGTACATCGAAACACACAGCGAAATGCATCTTTTTGCGTTACTCAGAATGTGCTGGGGGGCAGCCCGCAAGTGTCACCACTCTTCCGGCGCCAACATAGCACGCCCACTGCTCCTAACCTGTACGTCTTTGGAATGTGGGAGGAAACTGGAGCACCCGGAGGAAACCCACGCAGACACGGGCGGAACGTACAAACTCCTTACAGACAGCGGCGGAATTGAACCCAGGTCGCTGGCGCTGTAATAGCTTTATGCTAACCACTACACTACCGTGACTCATAACCTTAAAATATTCTGTTGTTTAGATTAAGCATACAGAAATATTGCAGACTTTATAATGCTGATTGAACTCAATATTGGCCCAGGGGATGTTTTCAAACAGCTGTTGATTTTATACCAACAATGCAGTCCAACAAAGAGGAATACACGTGTATTTTACATAGCAAAGTGGCTCACAATGGGTTGTCAGAGCAGTGAATTTAAATGAGTTCATCGCTGATGCCTTAATTTTCTCATGTGGATCAGCTGTTGTTGAATTAATATCAAAGCATTCTGTCAATCAGAAATTGGTGCTCAGAACCTTAAAGAAGGAACAAGAGAGCAAAATGGAGATAGAGTGAAAGAGGAAAGGGAGAAAATGAAAGATTGAGAGAGATAAAGAGAAAGAGAGAAGAGTGCTATAAAGAAGGGAGAAATAAAGGGAGAGTGAAAGAGAGAACGTAAGTTTACTCAAAAAACTAGGTTTGAAGATTGTCTTAAGATTGGAAAAAGAAGTGGGAAGCTGGAGAGGTTTAAGGAGGGAATTCCATATCTTGGGGACTGGAGTCGTGTGCCAGCAGTGGAATGATGGAAATCAGGGATGTGTGGGAGGCCAGGATTAGAGGAGCACAGAGATTTGGAGAGCAGAGGTTACAGAAAGAGGGGAAGGTAAGGAATTGAATGGATTTGAAAACCAGGATGCATACTTTAAAATTAACCTTAAAGAGGTGTATAAAATCACAAGGGGCACGGATAGGGTGAAAGAGCACAGTCGTTTTCCCCAGGCAAAGGGAATCAACAACTGGAGGGCATAGGTTTAAAGTGAGAGGGGAAAGATTTAAAAAGTGATCTGAGGGGCAACTTCTTCAAGCAGAGGGTGGTCAGTATATGGAACGAGCTGCCAGAGGAAGTGGTCGCGGCAGGTACATTAACAACATTTAAAAGACACTTGGATAAGGACATGGATAGGAAAGGTTTACAGGCCAAATGTGGGCAAATGGGACGAGCTTAGGTGAGCACCTTGGTCAGCATGGATGAGTTGGGCCAAAGGGCCTGTTTCCCTGCTGTATCACACTAATGGCTCTATAAGCATGAACTTCAAAAGGCACGACACAAATGCAAATGGTTGCTGGTGATCACAGAATTGTTGCTGTACAGAATCAGTCCATTGAGTCCATGCTGGTCTTTTGGTGGAGCAATCCCAGAAATCCCATTCCCTGTTCTTTCCCCTTTGCATTGCAGTTCATTATTTATGAAGTGTCCATCAAATGCCATTTTGAAGGCACTGATCAGTTCTGTTTCCATCGGCTGTTCAAGCAGAGAGTTCCACATCATAACCATTCTCTGAGTAAGAGAGATTTTCCTCACATCCCCCTTGTACCATTTGCCTAAAGTTTCCCATCCTTATCTGGATGCATCCTGGCTTGGTGTGGCAACTGCTCTGCCCGAGACTGCCAGAAACTGCAGAGAGTTGTGGACACAGCTCAGGACATACAGCTGCACCTTCAATATGATAATTCCAAGCAAATTCATCACGAAACTATGAGACCTGGGACTCAATACCTCCCTCTGTAACTGGATCCTTGACTTTCTGACCAGCAGACTGCAATCAGTGAGGACGGGCAGCAATACCTCCAGCACGATTATTCTCAACACTGGTGCCCCACAAGGCTGCGGCCTCAGCCCTCTACTCTATTCCCTATACACTCATGACTGCGTGGCCAGATTCTGCTCTAACTCCATCTACAAATTTTGCAGATGATACCACCGTAGTAGGCTGTATCTCAAATAACAATGAGTTGGAGTACAGGAAGGAGAAAGAGAGCTTAGTGACGGTGTCATGACAACAACCTTTCCCTCAATGTCAACAAAAGTGCTGGTCATTGACTTCAGGAAAGTGGTCAGTGTACATGCGCCTGTCAACATCAACAGTGCTGAGGCCGAGAGGGTTGAGAGCTTCAAGTTCCTAGGTGTGAACTTCATCAATAGCCTGTCCTGGTCCAACCAGGTAGATGCCATGGCCAAGACAGCTCACTATAGAAAGCATCCTATCTGGACGCATCATGGCTTGGTACGGCAACTGTTCTGCCCAGGACCACAAGAAACTGCAGAGAGTTGTGGACACAGCTCAGCGCATCACAGAAACCAGCCTCCCCTCCATGGACTCTGTCTATACCTCTTGCTGCCTTGGTGAAGCAGCCAGCATAATCAAAGACCCCATCCAGCCGGGTCATTCTCTCTTATCTCCTCACCCATCAGGCAGAAGATACAGGAGCCTGAGGGCACATACCACCAGGCTCAAGGACAGCTTCTATCCCACTGTGATAAGACTATTGAATGGTTACCTTATATGATGAGATGGACTATAACCTCACGATCTACCTTGTTGTAACCTTGCACCTTATTGTCTACCTGCACTGCACTTTGTCCATAGCTGTAACACTTTATTCGGCATTCTGTTATTGTTTACCCTTGTACTACCTCAACGCACTGATGTTGTGAAATGTTCTGTATGGATGGCATGCAAATCAAAGTTTTTCACTGTACCTTGGTGCATGTGGCAATAATAAACCAATTTACCAATTTAATTTACCGTCTGTGACCCCTTTTCCTTGAACTATCTGCTAATTAGAAGATCTTGTGTCTATTTACCCTGTCTAAAACCAGCAAAGATCTTCTCCATCTCCATCAAATCTCCTCCCAACCTTCTTTGCTCCAAGGTGGAACTGCCCCCACTTCTCCAGTCGAGCCTGAACTCCCTTGTCCTTGGATCAAACTCTCTTGTCTGGTTAAAGTCAGCAGCTGGTGTCTTCAACCTTTTCCTGATTCTAACAAGCACTGCATGCACAATCAGTGTGAGGCTTCAAACACATTGAACTGGTCAATCCTTCATAATGAGAAGCACGTTATTTATTTCTGTCTGCTGTGAGTTGTGGGGATTAAAAAGAAAAGGTTTCAAGCATGTTATGTTCAATTTCTCTGGTGATCCAATTCAGCTAAGTTTTCCACTGCACTTGCTTCAGATTCTCAGTCCAATGGCCTTCACCCTGACTCTGTTACTGTTTGAGGACAATAGTCTCTGACCTAAAATGAAGGAACCCCCTCATCAAGTAAAGAGGATACCCTTCACATAAGTTTGTTATTAGACCATAAGATATTGGAGTAGAATTAGGCCATTCGGCCCATCGAGTCTGTTCCGCCACTCAATCATGGCTGATTTTGTTTCAATTCTATTCTCCTGCCTTCTCTCCGTAACCCTTACCCCCTTACCAGTCAAAAACCTATCAATCTCCACCTTAAATACACCCAATGACTTGGCCTCCACCACCCTCTGTGGCAACAATTCCACAGATTCACCACACTCTGGCTGAAGAAATTCCTCCTCATCTCAGTTCTAAAGAGATGTCCCTTTATCCTGAGGCTGTGCCCTTGGATCCTAGACTCTCCTACTAATGGAAACATCCTCTCCACATCCACTCTATCCAGGCCTTTCAGTATTCGGCAGGTTTCAATGAGGTTCCCCCCCTCATCCTTCTGATCTCCACCAGGCCCAGAACCATCAAACGCTCCTCATATGTTAAGCAATTAGTGAGGAGGCTGGACATAGCTTGGTACACTGGGGGAGACACAAGATGCTGGAATCTGGAACAACAAACAAGATGCAAGAGGAACTCAGCGGGTCAGGCAGTATCTGTGGAGGGAAATGGACATTTGGGGTCAAGACCCTTCACCTGGACGATGGAATCTGGAGCAAAAAAACGAGCTGCTGGAGGAACTCAGCGGGTCAGGCAGCATCTGTGGAGGGAAATGGACAGTCAACATTCCAGGTCAAGACCCCTCATCTGGACTGAAAGAGTAGAGGGGAGATAGCCGGTCTAAAGAGGTGAGGGGAAGGGGTGGGGCAAGAGCTGGGAGGTGATAGGTGGATCCAGGTGAGGGGGGGGGGGTTGATTGGCAGATGGAGTCAGGTGGGGTAGGGAAGGGCAGAGATAGCGACAGAGGCTGGGAGGTGATAGGTGGATCCAGGTGAGGGGGGGGGGTTGATTGGCAGATGGAGTCAGGTGGGGTAGGGAAGGGCGGAGATAGCGACAGAGGCTGGGAGGTGATAGGTGGAGGCAACAAAGGGCCGCAGATGATGGAATCTGATAAGGAAGGAAGGTGGAGAAGAACCAAATAAGGGAGGAGGTAGGCAGATGGGAACAGTGGGGATGGGGTAGGGGTAGGCAGATGGGAACAGTGGGGATGGGGTAGGGGTAGGCAGATGGGAACAGTGGGGATGGGGTAGGGGTAGGCAGATGGGAACAGTGGGGATGGGGTAGGGGTAGGCAGATGGGAACAGTGGGGATGGGGTAGGGGTAGGCAGATGGGAACAGTGGGGATGGGGTAGGGGTAGGCAGATGGGAACAGTGGGGATGGGGTAGGGGTAGGCAGATGGGAACAGTGGGGATGGGGTAGGGGTAGGCAGATGGGAACAGTGGGGATGGGGTAGGGGTAGGCAGATGGGAACAGTGGGGATGGGGTAGGGGTAGGCAGATGGGAACAGTGGGGATGGGGTAGGGGTAGGCAGATGGGAACAGTGGGGATGGGGTAGGGGTAGGCAGATGGGAACAGTGGGGTAGGGGTAGGCAGATGGGAACAGTGGGGTAGGGGTAGGGGTAGGCAGATGGGAACAGTGGGGATGGGGTAGGGTTAGGGGTAGGCGGATGGGAACAGTGGGGATGGGGGAGATGGACAGATGGAGTAGGTGGGGGAGGGGAAAGAAATAGGATGATAAGGGGCTGTTTTTTAAAATTATTTTTGGATCGAAGGGTGCGTGTGCGAGGATCAGGGTAGATCAGGAGGGAGGACAAGAGGGGGAGCAAATTCCCTTAAATTGGAGAATTCAATGTTCATGCTGTTGGGTTGAAGGCTACCCAGGGGGAATACGAGGCGCTTGGATTTGGCCTCACCCTGGCTGTGGAGGAGGCTGAGGACAGACAGCTCAGTGTGGGAATGGGAAGGGGAATTAAAATGGCTGGCAACCGTGGGCTCCAGACGGCCATCGCAGGCAGAACTCAAGTGCTCGGCAAAGCAGTCGCCTGGTCTGTGCTTGGTCTCACCAATGTAGAGGAGGCTACATCAAGAGCACCGAATGCAGTGGATGAGCTTGGAGGAGGCGCATGTGAATGTCTGTCTCACATGTTACATTGGAAGGTAAATCCTTGTGTGATGTTCATTTGCAGAGTACATGCCTGAACCAGGTCCTGGTCACCTAACACTGGTGTGTCCATTGATCTATATTGGCCTCTGGTCTGTCATCACCTCATTGTTATCATTCTCATGGTCACCTCCCTTTCCATCCCTGTGACCTGCTCTGGCCCTACAGCTCTCAGAGATCTCCTGCTTCTGGCCTTTTGAACATCCTCCATTTCAGGGCCTGGAATCCCTTCCCTGCACATCTCCCACTTTCCTCCTTCAAGGCACTCTTTATAACCTGCCTTCCGTGCCAAATCAAGGTGATGTAGTGGTTAAGGTACTGAATTTGTATCTAGAGATTGATACCATTGAAGTCTGAAGTCTACATCTCACCATTGCAAATGGGGAATTTAAATGGCATCTTACTAACGTCAAGAGAGAGTACACTAATGTCAAGAGAGAGTACACTCTTAAGGGCAAGTCCCTTAACAGTGTTGAAGAGTAGAGAGATCTTGGGGTGCAAGTCCATGGTTCACTGAAAGTGGCTACATAGGTGGACAGGATGGTTAAGAAGGCTTATGGAATGCTTGCATTTATTAATTGGGGTATTGAGTATAGGAGTCATGATGAATCTCTATAGAACTCTGATTAGGCTGCACAAGGTCACAAGACAAGGGAGCAGAAGCAGGCCATTCAGCCCATTGAGTCTGCTCCAAGGAAAGGGAAAATAGAAATGAGAAATGGGGAATGGGGAAAAAAAACCTATTCTAATCCCAATTTCCGGCCTTATCCCCATATCCCTTGATACCCTGACTATTTAGATATCTATCTATCTCCTCCTTGAACACCGCCACTGATCTGGCCTCCACTGCTGTACGTGGCAAGGAGTTCCACAAATTCACCACCCTCTGTATTTAGAGTATTGCATGCAATTCTGGTCACCTCACTATAGGAAGGATGTTGAGGCTTTAGAGAGGATGCAGAGGAGGTTTACTAGGATGCTGCCTGGATTAGAGGGCATGTGCTATCAGGAGAGGCTGGACAAACTTTGGCTCTTTTCTCTGGAGAAGCGGAGGCTGAGGGGTGATCTGTTGAAAGTGTATAAAATTGAGGGGCATAGATAGAGTGGACAAGCAATATCTTTTTCCCATTATTGAGAGATCCAATACCAGAGGACATGTATTTAAGGTGAGAAGGGTTAGGTTCAGAACAGATATGAGGGGTAGGCTTTTTACTGAGAGAGTGGTGGATGCCTGGAATGCATTGCCTGATAGGGTGGTGGAGGCAAACTCATTGGGGGCTTTTAAGGTGGGCTTGGATCAGCACATGAATGAGAGGAAAATAGAGGGATATGGGTATTCTGTAGGTAGGAGGGAATAGCTATGTCGGCACAACATTGTGGGCCGAAGGGCCTGTTCTGTGCTGTACTGTTCTATGTTCTAATTAAATCTAAAAGAGCTAAAGTCTTTAAAGGTAATCACAAGCCAATTGAACAGTTGTAAAAGGCTACCTTGTTCACAATCTTTTTAGAGGTGAAACTTTGTGGACCTTATTTATAAGATAAGATATCTTTATTCATCACATGTACATCGAAACACACAGTGAAGTGCACCTTTTGCGTAGAGTGTTCTGGGGGCAGCCCGCAAGTGTCGCCACGCTTCCAGCGCCGACATAGCATGCCCACAACTTCCTAACCCGTACATCTTTGGAATGTGGGAGGAAACCAGAGCACCCGGAGGAAACCCACGCAGACACACGGGAAGAACGTATAAACTCCTTACAGACAGTGGCCGGAATTGAACCTGGGTCGCTGGTGCTGTAATAGCGTTACGCTGACCGCTACACTACTGCGCCTGCCCTTTATTTAGTTTGGCCTCTTGCGTACCCCAAACCCACTGTAGTGTGGTTGAATCTGAAATGGCCATTTTCCAGATTTGAAAGTGCTATATAAATGTTGTTATTGTTGAGACCAATCCTACCAATCTGATGCTGGGTAGCTCTGTCAATCAACACTGGTGGAGCATCTCCCTCTTTGAAATTACTCACCCATAGTACAACTACCTAAAAGTGAGAAGAACGAGAGGAGATCTCATTGAACCTTACGGGGTTAGACAGACTGGGTGGGGGAGGACGCTTCCACTGGCTGCAGTGCCCAGAACAAGGGGTCACTGTCTCAGGTCACAGGGCAAGTGATTTAGGACGGAGATGGGGAGAACTTTCTTCATTCAAAGAATTGGTGAACCTTTGGGGTTTGCTACCACAGAGGGCTGTGGAGGTCAAGTCACTGAAGATATTTAAGAAGGAAGTACTTAAATTTCTAGACACAAAAGGCATCAGAGAGTGAGAATATGGTGAGAATATTGAGACAGATGATTAACCATGATTATACTGAATGGCAGTGCAGGCTTGAAGGGCTGCATGACGTACTCTTGTTCCTATTTTTAATGTTTCCATGTAAAACAGAGGCACCATTCAAATCTAACATCAATTCCTTTTTTATTTTTGACTTATTCAATAATATTAATACCTGATTGCAGAAGCTTGCATACTTGCAATACTGGCCACTATCACTAGATGGGGCTCTACCTGCAGTTTACAGATCAGGAGAGGCTGGATTTGGAGAAGGGATATTGTCCTGGTTAGAGGGACCGGGAGGGGTGAAACCAAGGAAGGACTTGAAAACAAGAGAGATCATAATTTGATTGAGTTTTTTTTTGAAGAGGTGACCAAGAGGATTGAGGAGGGCAGGGCAGTAAATGTTGTCTACATGGACTATATCAAGGCCTTTGACAAGGTCCCACATGGCATGCTAGTCTGGAAGGTTAGATCATGGGGATGCAGGGTGAGGTAGCCAATTAGATATAAAATTGGCTTGGTGGAAGGAGGCTTGTTATTCAGATTGGAGGCCTGTGACCAGTGGTGTGCCGCAGGGATTGGTGCTGGGTCCGCTGTTGTCTCTCACCTACATTACCAGTCTGGCTGACAATGTTATTAACATGGTTAGTACATTTGCAGATGACACCAAAATTGGTGGTGTAGTGGACAGTGAAGAAGGTTATCTAACGTCACAACAGGATCTTGATGAAGTAGGGAATTGGGCCAAGGAATGGCAGATGGGAACCTGAGAGGAAAACAGCACAATCTTAAGGTTAGGGAAATTCTAGGTTATGGGGATCAGTAGGAATGTGGAGCTGAAGGCAGGGGTCAGGTCAGAAGGTTTGACAGGTGTGCGGCCTACTCCTGTGCCTAGATCTTACATAAATTAGAGTTGGGGAGAAGAGAAAAATGTCAAAAGTCGAGTTTATTGTCAAATGCACAAGTCCATGTGTGCGCAGGTGCAATGAAAAACTTACTTGCAGCAGCATCACAGGTACATAGCATTAGAGTCAAAACATCCACAAGAAAAACATAAATTAAACATAATTTATACAAAAAAAAAAGTCCATTGTAGTGCAAAGTGGTCATGGTGTTGCTATACTGATGTAGTGATTAGGGTCGTGCAGGTTGGTTCAAGACCCAAATGGTTGAAGGGAAGTAGCTGTTCTTGAATCTGGTCATGAGGGACTTCAGGCTTCTGTACCTCCTGCCCGATGGTAGCTGCGAGAAAGTGGCATGGCCTGGATGGTGGAGATCTTTGATAATAGATGTTGCCTTCCTGAGGCAGTGCCTCATGTAAGTACTTTCATGGTGGGGAGGGATGTGTCAAGGATGCCCAGAACTTGAAAGAAAAATTAACTCCTTATTTTCCAAATGTATTACAATGTGTAACGGATCTAAACACTGTGGGTTGTGAAGGGGACTTATGTCTTCATTTCTATTGTATATGTAGAAGTGGAGAACACAAGACCCCAGCTATCTGAGGTCCCTGGAGCAAAATTTACAAGCTCATTACCATATGAGACAAGACCTTTTAGGATCACACACACACACACACACACACACACACACACACACACACACACACACACACACACACACACACACACACACACACACACACACACACACACACACACACACAGAGCCAAAACCAAAGGAGGAAGTGGCCCCATCAATTAAGCAACAGAACCCCTCTATACACCCACCCATGTGGATGTATTGGACAGAGTCTTACACTCCTGCACATTTGAATTGCCATACCAGACCACGATGCAACCAGTCAGCATACTTTCAACAGTAGATCTGTAGAAGTTTGTGTGAGTGTTCAGTGACATTCAGAACTTCCTTAACCTTCTAAGAAAGTAAAGACACTGGCACACCTTCCTTGTGAGCAAAAACTCAGGAAGCAATTTTTCACACAAAGGGTTATACAAACCTAAGGTTAATTCTACTAGGGCTGGGGATATTTGGTGTTTCCAGGACAGAGATGGATGGACAATTCAGCAAGGGGAGAGGATCAATGGGCTGAATGGCTTCCCCCGTTACTATGAAACAAGCTCACATAATAAAGTGGCCACCATTTTCAACATTATAATATTTGCAAGTGGTTTGGAATAATTTTCTATTTACTGCAAAGATATTACAGCCAAATATTAAATAATAATTCCCCTGTGCTGCATTTAACTGACGAAATGAAAGCAAACATTATTTTTACCCAACTGCCAAAACATTTCAAATATCCCAACATGAATCTCTTCATGTACCTACACCTACAGAACAAGGAGAGATGGTCAGTGCAAACCAGAACCCAACCCAGGCTGGTCCAGTGTCTCTAGCCCCTGGTCATAGCACTGGGTCATAGGTATGGCAAGTTCAGGTTTAGAACCCTTTATTGAAACAGACAGACAGACACACACACACACACACACACACACCATGAATGTCTACACACAGACACACACCACACATATAAATGCACACACCACATACATATAGACACACATGTGCAGATAAACCCAGCATATGTATGTGCAGGCATGCGTGTGTGTGTATACATACACACACACACACACACACAAACACACACACAAACACACACACACACACAGAGTTATAATTGGCCTAGTTTGGGGGGTAAACTCATGTTGACCATGGGGGAAAAAATAGTGAACATCCTTCAGTGGGAATCCTTTCTTCAATGAAGGAACCTTCTTTCGTTGGGATTTCACTGTAACTTCTTCCTCACTTTAACAGTCACTTCACTGAAGAGTCCCTTCTGCGACTGGTGAATCACTTCCCAACATTTATTAAGGGGTTCTGTTGCTTCACTGAGGGAGCTACTTCCTCCTCTTGTTGTGTGTGTGTGTGTGTGTGTGTGTGTGTGTGTGTGTGTGTGTGTGTGTGTGTGTGTGTGTGTGTGTGTGTGTGTGTGTGTGTGTGTGTGTGATGTTTGTCTCATGTGGTAATGAGCTTGATAACATTTCCTCCAGGAATCTCTGAGTTCTCCACATCCACGTTTACAGCAGAAGGGAAGACTTTGGTCCACTTCACAGCCTGTGTTTAGACCAGATACACAGGTGCACCTGCATTATAATACATTTGGAAAATAAGGAATTAATTTATCTTTCAGGTTCTGGGCACCCTTGGCCGTCCGTCATTGCCCCTGAGCTGATGATTTGCTCGGCCATTTAATAGTTACCCACATTGGTGGGTGTGGAGTTACACAAAGGCCACACCAGGTGAGGACAGCAGACATCCTTCCCCAAAACATATTAGTGAACCAGATGTGTCTTTAAGAAGAAAGTGGTCATCAATGACCAGATTTTTTAAGTTCCAGATTATTAACTGAATTTAATTCTGCAGCTGTTGTGGTTGGATTTGAACTCCAGATTATAGATTGTTAGCCCAAGTCTCTGGACATTTAACTGCTGTGATGGTGATAAGGTGATGGTTTTTTGCTGTCACTAACTCACCTTGTGGCAATTTGTGGCCAGCCGTCTCCTCAACTACCCCACCCCCACCTCTTGCCCCTGACACATGCATCAGTTGGATTCCACAGTCTGAATTTAGCCAAGACCAGTAATGCTGTTCAAACGTAATTGTTTAATATCCGCTGAGCTGGTCCCAAAATAAAGGGAATTAAACAGGCAGACTTTTTGATGCGGACTGTCTAGTCTAAGCACTGAGGAAATGATGATAGTCTACACCCTCATTTTCCACAGTGACCCATTGCAGCATGGTGATATGTAGCCAGAGCACTCAGACCTCTGTGGATTATATTTTATATTGATGTCACTTATACACTTTAGGCTCCAGTGAGCTCGCTTTCTCACAGTAATCACTGTTAATTGAATTATTTTCCCCCAGATTAATTTGTCGCTTACAGTTGGTGAGTGATTGCTTCTCGTTTGTGGATGGTGAAACATTTCGAATGAGTTAGGGTTTGTTTGTGTGCATGCATGTGTGTGTGCGGGCGCGCGTGTGTGAGAGTGGGTATAGGGGTGTATGTGTTTGTGTGTGTGTGTATCTGTGTGTGTGTGTGTGTGTGTGAGAGAATCGATATAGGGGTGTGTGTGTGAGAGAGAGTGGGCATTGGTATGTTGTGTGTGTGTGTGAGAGTCGGTATAGGGGTGTGTGTGGAGAGAGAGAGGGAAAGAGAGAGGGAGTGTGTGTGTGTGTGAGAGAGTCGGTATAGGGGTGTGTGTGGAGAGAGAGAGAAAGAGAGAGGGTGTGTGTTTGTGTGTGTGCGCGTGTGTGTGGATATGTCAGAAGACAGAAGATGAAAACAGTTCTGTGCTAAAAGCAAAATCATGGCTCAAGTTAGGGCTAAGTCTGTCTCTCCACCTTCTTACTTTCAGTTGAATTGTGATATGTCACTTCCCACTGGATCAAATTTTTCCAAAATTAGTCCTTGAGATGTTGACATCATGGGCAAGGCTGGCATTTCCTGACCACCTTAGGTTGTCCTGTGGCGTTGGATCATTTGCCAGGCTACAGCAGTTTGATGCATCTGAATGGCCACTTGAGAGATCCGTATCTGTTGGTGTGGAGTCACAGATGGACCAGATTTCCTCCCTTGCAGGAACACGAGGACCAGATGGATCTTATGATAATCCATCAGCACACAGCAGGTTTTACTGCCCCAGTTATTTTACTTCCAGAGTTTTTGAGACAGAATTTAGATTCTTAAAATACACTAGTGGAATAGTGGACAGGAATGCCTGAGATTACCGATCCAGTGATTTAAACAAAATGTTTACTCCTAAATCAAAATTCGATGATATCACATTTGCAATTTTAAACAATTTAGGTGTAGTCAACTAGCCCGAGATGTAAAGATATTGCAAATCATATATTAGAAGGTGCTTGGCTTTGCCTCAATTGGATCCTTGGTATAATTAGATCATCTGCTTGTTTTGGAAGGATCAGCTTCTGTTAACACAATTGTGTGAAATGGATAGTCAGGAGATTTAATATTTCATGGAGCTGGATCTTCCGGGACACAGACGATCAGATTAAACTTTAATGCGGTGCTGGAAGTACGCTGAAGCTTGAAATTAATTTTATTTTATATTTTGGTTGCAATTTGATGCAAGTTGGGTGATCAGTGCGCATCCATGAGTGTTGGATCTGAGGAAGTGTTGCTGTACATGCATATATGCATATACAGGGCACATGCATTATATGTAACCTCATTTCCACTTGTAAAAGCACCCACCACACACAGACATGACACATACATCAACACACGCACACACTCGTAAATATGTGTCCTCATTTCCACTTGTACAAACAACCACAACCACACACAGACGTGATACAGACATCAGCACACACACATATAAATGTCTGCCCTCATTTTCACTTGTACAAACAACCACACACAAACACACATGCAAATGAACACACACATCTTTACATACGTGCAAACACACACACACACGCACACACGCGCGTGCACACACACACGCGCGCGCGCGCACACACACACCTTCCCATTATCTGCACAGTGCTTCATGTCGTAATGGAATCTTAATCCCGTTTTTATGCAGGGAGAGGTGCAGGTGTACAAAACAAAGAGTGTGTTGGGGAAGAAAAAGGTAGCTATGTGAACTGATAGATTCAGAAAGAGAAATAAAAAAAGCTAAGCAAAGGGAGATTTACACAGACAGAGAGAGGGAGAACTACAGGCAGAGAAAAAATGTATCTATAATAAAAGTCAGGAAAAGACATAAATGATGGGCTAGATTGAGAGTGAAAAGCACAAGAAAAGAGACAGGGATGTGACATGTACGTGGAAAGGCAATAAGAGAGGGAGAGATTCACATATAGAGATATGAATCGTGTTATAGCCACTGAGAGAGTAGGACAGATATCAGCTCTAATGCAGGGATAGATGAGATAGAACAAAGGGGGTGATGCATTGGTGTGGACACTGATAAACACGCCAATAGTCATAGAGAGGGACAGAGATGTAAACACTGAAACAGGGAGGAGAGAAAGCAAGGGCACAGTCAGAGATACAGGAGTGAGAGCTATGTACATGTGCAAATTTGGAGCTGAGAAACTGAACAGGCACAAGCCATACTGGTCTCTGGTGGAATGCAGACAAGGGGGGCAACGTTGCGCATCTAGTAGAACCGCTGCCTCACAGCGCCAGTGACCCGGGCTCAATCCTCACCTCCACCGCTTTCAGTGTGGAGTTCATACGTTCTCCCCATGACTGTGTGGGCTTCCTCTGGGTGCTCCCACATCCCACACCCCAAGGACGTGCAGGGTGGTAGGTTAAATGGCCGCTGCGAGTTGCCCCTAGCGTGTGGGTGAGATATAGGATTGGGAGGAGCTGAAAGGAATGTGGGGAAAATAAAACATGGGACTAATGTAGAATTAGTGTAAGTGGGTGGTTTAAGGCTGGCACAGATCTGATGGGCCGAAGGGCCTGTTTCTGTGCTGTATCTCCATGACATTTCTCCATTTCTTATTTTTGGGATGTGGGAGTCTCCGGCAAGGCCCATCACTAATTGCCTTTGAGAAGGTGGTGGTGAGCCACCTCCTTGAATCACTGTAGTCCTTCTGGTGAAGGTGCTCCCTCCGTGCTGTTGGGGAGGGAGTTCTAACAAGATGGGCACAACATTGTGGGCCAAATGCCCAGTGCTGTACTGTCCTATGTTCTATGTTAGTAATGAAAGACTAGTGATATTTTTCCCAAGTCAGGACGGTGTGAGACTTGGAGGAAACCTTCATAGTGTGCTCTACTCATGAGCCTGGTGCCCTTGTCTTTCATGGTGGTAGAGGTCACAAGTTTGAGAGTTGCTGTTGGGAATGGCATAGGCAAGTAATTTTGTAGATAAGATCAGATTTCTTTATTAGTCACATGTACATTGAAACTCACAGTGAAATACATCTTTTGCGTGGAGTGTTCTGGGGGGCAGCCCGCAAGTGTCGCCACGCTTCCAGCACCAACATAGCATGCCCACAACTTCCTAACCCGTACGTCTTTGGAATGTGGGAGGAAACCGGAGCACCCAGAGGAAACCCATGCAGACACGGGGAGAAGGTACAAACTCCTTACAGACAGTGGCCGGAATTGAACCCGGGTCACTGGCACTGTAAAGTGTTACGCTAACCACTACACTACCACACATGTGGGGACCAAGGTGCCCTGGCAATGGAAGGAAGGAACGTTTAGTGTGGGGAATGGGTTGCGACGCTGCCACTGGCACTTTCCAGGCTGCAGGAGTACGTGCTGAGGGATGCACTGAAGCTGGGCGCAGCCAACACAAAGGCTCGGTGGGGAAGGACTACAGTTTTGGGTTCTTCGGCCACTGGAGAGGGAGGGGTGGGGACAGGCAAGAAAGCCCCCAAATATTGTAAATACGGGACCGGGTAGTTTCCAGGGAGCCACACGTGTGGCATCGGTGCTGTTTTCTATATAACAAGTAACACTAATGAATGATCTGTACAAGAATATAAAGGTTTGCACTGTGTTGTAATTGTATATAGTTTGTCTTTTATTATGAATAAAGTTTATTTTGTATATAAAAAAAATGGGTTGCGACGGGTCACCATGCACAAGTCCCTGGATAATGGGGGTAAAGTTGTCCCCAGTGTCGCCCTCCTCCTGATGACCACCTTCATCTGTGGCTGCATCAGGCTGTGTGTGGAACCCAAGTACGTGGGCACCAAGTGTCACTACGTACCGAGGTTCAACCTGTCCCGGCTGATACGAAGGATGGGCCTGGTCCCACGGCCACACGGCGTCCCAGTCAGCTGGACGCTGCCGCGCTACCTGTCCTTCGTGGAAAAGTTCTTCCAGACCAATCCCTTGGACCATAAGTCCATCAGGCAGTGGTCAGCACGGAACATCCTGCAGACACTGCAGGAGAAGGACTCGAGGGACACTGTGGGGTGGTTCCCTGAGCAGACTGTCCAGACCATCTGGCAGAATGCCTCATCGCCAGAGCTCACCAACAAGCACCAAGACCTCGCTTGGCTGGCGGTGAGAGGGGCCCTCCCAGTCAGATCCGTCCTGCATGGTTGGGGCATCACCCCCAGCGCCTGCTGCCCCTGGGACGACTGCGCTGGGGACGAGACGGTCGCCCACCTCTTTGCAGGCTGTGGGTTTGCGAGGAGGGTGTGGCAAAAGATGCAGGGGTCCTTGTCACGTTTCATCCTCAGCAGCTGCGTAACAGAGGATTCTCTGATTTACGGGCCATTCCCGGGGACACACACACAGACGGACATCAACTGCTGCTGGAAGGTCACCAACTTGGTGAAAGACACCCTTTGGTCTGCCCGAAAATTGTTGGTCTCCCAGCACTGCGAGATGTCCGTTGGGGAATGCTGCCAACCGGCACATTCCAGGCTGCAGGAGTACGTGCTGAGGGTCGCACTGAAGCTGGGTGCAGCCAACGCAAGGGCTCAGTGGGGAAGGACGACAGTTTGGGGTTCTTCTGCCACAGGAGAGGGAGGGGCGGGGTCAGGTGAGGAAGCCCCTCAAATATTGTAAATATGGGATTGGGGTATCGCCCCAGGGAGCCTCACGAGTGGCATCGGTGCTGTGGTTTTTTATAAAAAGTAACACTAAGAATTGATCTGTACATGAATGTAAAGGTTTGCACTGTTTTTATTATTGTATATAGTTTCTTTCATTATGAATAAAGTTTATTTTGTTAAAAAAAATGGGTTGCCAAATAACCAGGCCACTATCTGCTGGATGGTGTGGGAGCTGCACTGATCCAGGCAAGTGGAGATTATTCCATCACACTCCTGAGTTTTGACTGTAGATAGTGAAAAGGGTTTGCGGTGCCAGGAGGTGAGTCACTTCTCAAGGGATACCCAGGCTGTGATGCTGCTGCAAGCAAGTTTTTCATTGCACAGGTGACAATAATGTCGACTTTGACTTTTGACTTTGACTCTTGTTCATGTGGCTGGTCCAGTTGAGTTTCTGCGTGGGTTTCCTCCGGGTGCTCCAGTTTCCTCCCACATTCCAAAAAAAACCGTACAGGTTAGGAAGTTGTGGGCATGCTATGTTGGCGCCGGAAGTGTGGGAACACTTGTGGGCTGCCCCCTGAACACTCTACGCAAAAGATGCATTTCACTGTGTGTTTCGATGTACATGTGACTAATAAAGATACCTTATCTAATGTTTACGATGGGGGAGTTGATAATGCCACGAATGACTGGGGCGGATGAGTAGACCCTCTCTTGATGGAGATCATATATTCTCTCTTCTCCCCCTTCCGACAAGCAGAAGATGCAAAAGCTTGAAAACACACACCACCAGGCTCAAGGACAGCTTCCATCCCACTGTTATAAGACCCTTGGTCAGATCTCTTGTACGTTAATGATGAAGTCTTGACCTCACAGTCTACCTTGTCATTGTCCTTGCACCTTATTGTCTACCTGCACTTTGTTTTCTCTGTAACTGTAACACTGTATTCTGCTTTTCCCTTGTACTACCTTGATGTACTTACGTTTTGAAATGATCTGTATGGATGGCATGCAAAACTAAGTTTCTCACTGTATCTCGGTACATGTGACAACAGTAAAGAATTCCATTTCTGCCTGGCGCTGTGAGCAAGTGTTCAGTAAATGGTCCTGTTGCAAGTATTGAACTTGGGGCATGAACAAGAGTCACTCAGACCTTTCCACAAGACTCACCCCTCAGGAATGGTTAAACATAGTTTGTTTCCTACACATATGATAATAGTGACACGCACCAACATATATACACAGACCAAAGTAACATATATCGGAAGACTTCCTGATATTTATAAGGCATTTATCACATTTAGAATAGAACATAGAACACCACAGCACAGTACAGGCCCTTCGGCCCACGATGTTGTGCTGACATTTTATCCTGCTTAAAACTATTTCAATCAAAATGCAGTGATTGCTGATTTGAAGAATCAATTCTCAGGATGCAAGTGTTTCTACATCTGGCATTTATTATCCATTTATAAGTCACTGAACTTGGGAGAGCAGCATATTGTCAGCTACACTGATGTGACCATAAAGGCCAGTTGTTAAATCCCCTGAAGGATATTAGTGAACTGTTTTTTTTAATGTAACAATCTGACATCTTTTTATTGATATCAGCGTTCTATACCCTAAAAATGGAATTATGGTGGAATTTAAACTCACATTTTCTGAACCACTAGTCCAGCTCACTGCATTACCATTTTGTCAGGTTGTATATACACACTGTAACACACTGAAATATTAGCACAATGCAGTCCTGGAGTGGGACTTGAACACACACTGGTCTCGGATTCCAGGTGTTGGATGAGGAGTCTAATGTTTGTGTGGGCCCACAACCAAATTCAACCTGGGTCACTGGAGCTGTGAGGCAGCAGCTTTATCAGCTGTGCCAGTGTGTCACGCTTTTTAGCAGAGATTGGCTCGCTGATCTGAGGCTTTTGCTATTGGCTGGAGTTTGGTGCCATAATGGTTACACTACTCCCAGCATCCATGGCCGGGTAATTGATTTAGGGACGTGGTTTCAAATCCCACCAAGGTAGCTGTTGAGTTTAAGTCTGAAGAATTGAATTAAAAAGCTAATATCATTAATCATTGAATTGTTAAGCAGAAGGAAATCATTTGGCTCATTGAATCCCTGTAGCCAGAAGACCTGGAGGCACTGCATTTCACATCATCACCACTCCTTGTGTAGTAGTGTTCGTCCTCACTGTATCTTTCACTCAAAGCTTTAAAGTAGTTGCCCTGGTCCTTGAACCATCAGCTAATGGGGACAGTGGTCTGTGTGGAGTTTGTACGTTCTCCCTGTGACCGTGAGTTGATTTACGTTTATGTAATTTACGTTTGTTGTGTTTGTAATGTACTCTGCTGCTACAAAGAGTTAATTTTCATGGCATCTATACCCTGGGCATGTATGCCCTTGACAATGAACTTGAACTTGGATTTCCTCCAGCTGCTATGGTTTGCTCCCTCATCCCAAAGAGGTGTGAGTTGGCAGGTTAATTGGCTAGAGAAACAAAGGACCGCAGAAGCTGGAATCTAAACGAAAAACACGATGGTGCTGGAGGAACTCAGCAGGCCAGGCAGCATCCGTGGAGAAAAGCAGGCGGTCAACGTTTCGGGTCAGGACCCTTCTTCAGGACTGAAGATAGGAAAAGGGGAAGCCCAATATATAGGAGGGAAAAGCAGAGCAGTGATAGGTGGACAAAAGAGGGGAGGCGGGGTGGGCACAGGGTGGTGATCGGTAGATGCAGGTAAGAGATAGTGACAGGCAGGTGTGGGGGAGGAGGGGAGAGCAGATCCACCGGGGGATGGGTCAAAGGTAAGGAGAGGGGGAAAAAAAAGTAGAGAAAAAAGAGGCTAAGGAAAGGAAGAAGAGAAGAAGCATGGTGTGGGGGGTGGGGGTGTGAGGAAGGAGGGTGGGGATTACTTAAAGTGGGAGAATTCAATGTTCATGCCGTTAGGCTGCAAGGTTCCAAGATGGAAAATGAGGTGCTGTTCCTCCAGTTTCCGCTCGGAATTCTCCTGGCAGTGGAAGAGGCCGAACACTGACATATCAGTGATAGTGTGGGAGGGGGAGTTGAAGTTGGTGAAGGTTAATTGGCTGTTGTAAATTGCCCCTAGTGAGGGGTAGATTCTGGGGAAGAGTTGATAGGAATATGGGGAGTAAAAAGCAAATGGGTGGTTGGTCGTCGGCACAGACTCATTGGGCTGAAGGGCCTGTTTCTGTGTTGTATCTCTGTGTGACTCTATGGCTCCATGAGCATCATTTCCAAACTGGTGAAGGGTCTTGAACCAGAAACGTTAACTCTGTTTCTTTCTCCACAGACGCTGCCTGACCTGCTGAGTGTTTCCAGCGTGGGCATCGATAGAATTCACCCTTCTGGCTGGAGTCACAGTCTGCTGGTTGGGGTGGGCTCCACAGTGAGGACTTTCTCTGCTTCCCAGTGATGGTTTCATGGAACCAAGGAGTGATACTGCACAGAAGGCCAGTTGGCCCATTGTGTCTGTGACAACTCTTTGGAAGGGATTTCCAAGTCATCCTGAGGCAGATGAATCATCGAAGCACACAGTGAAATGTGTCTTTTTTGCGTAGAGTGTTCTGGGGGCAGCCTGCAAATGTCACCAGGCTTCCGGCGCCAACATAGCATGTCCACAATTTCCTAACCTGTACGTCTTTGGAAAGTGGGAGGAAACCGGAGCACCCGGAGGAAACCCATGCAGACACAGGGAGAACGTACAAACTCCTTACAGACAGCGGCGGGAATTGAACCCAGGTCGCTAACGCTGTAAAGCATTACGCTAACTGCTACACTATGGTGCCTGCCCAGGATGATTAAAATCCACCTCGAAATGAAGAATTAACATAAGTGGTCTCTTCATCGAACCCCACATAACCTCATCCACACGCCATTGAACCCCCTTTCCCTCCGGCCAAGGAAAAAGGTTGCTTGCTATGTTATGATGGACAGATGTTGACGACGTTTCTTGTTCCAAGCAGAATGGAATGGGAAGATGAGGGTGGCAGGGTTTGTAGTGGGTGGATTCTTCAATCCACTGGATGCAGCCTGTAGCCATTTGTTGGGATCACCATAGATGACTATTGGGTGTGAGTTCCCAACAGGCCTTTTCAGTGCAAAGCAGGATGCTCAAGAGCTATTCATTTTCTGATTGGTCAGGTCAGGCTCTAAGAGGTTGGGGGCTTCTATAATACTCGTTGCTCCATCTTCTGCAGTATCATGAGATGAAATTGTGAACATGGGAATCACTAGATGTGAAAAAGACTCATGATCCCATCTAGCTCTCTCTTTATTGTAACACAGGAGATGCTGGAGGACAGTTGCATCTTGACCCGAAACGTTGACTGTTCATTTCCTTCCACAGACGCTGCCTGTCCCGCTGAGTTCCTCCAGCATTTTGTGTGTTGCTCCAGATTTCAGCGACTGTAGTCTCTCTTGTGTCTCCCTCTTCATTGTCCTGGTTGTCACATGATAATATTGATGATAAATTAAACTTCCCAGTCATTAGCAAACCCAATCACAGGATGAATAATGCCAAGTAGTAAGGAGGTTTGGGAACTCGAGGGCAAAAGTCAGAAACTTCCTCTTAAGTACATCTCGCTCCCCATCCAATAATGTCTCCAGTGACTCACACATTGAATCACAAAACGTTGTTTTCTTAATCAGTGCTGTCTAACTTGTATTTGAATGAGTCAATAGTCTCCTTCCACGTTAGCAGTCTGTTCTCTAGATTGCCACAGTCTCACTGAAGTATCATCCTCACAGGGTATCTGTGAAATTACCCCTGCCAACTCTTGATCCCTTCCTTCTACACTGCTTGTCAGAATCAACATCGTGCTGTTCCCCAGCTTCCTCAAACATTAGTATTGTCAGCAACACACAATCTGCTGGAGGAACTCAGCGGATCGAGCAGCATCTGTGGGAGGAAAGGAGCTGTCGATGTTTTGGGTCGAAACCCTGCACCAGGAGCCCTGGGCTGAAGAGCCTGTTTCTGTGCTGTATCTCCCTGTGACTCCATGACGCAATGAGTATTATCTCCAAACTGGTAAAGGACATCAGACCTGAAACATTAACTCTTTTTCTCTTTCCACAGATTCTGCCTGACGTGCAGTGTATTTTCAGCATTTTTCTTTTGTTTTTATTTCAGATTTGTAGCACCTACAGCTTTAAAAAAAAAGTCAGCATCATTTTCCAACCTACTCATCTCAAGGAAGAACAAAGCAGCTTACCTATAATGTACAGGTTTAATTTGATTCTTTTTTTGATTTTGGCTCTGACGTAAAAAATCCTTGGACACTACTTATTCCAGTGTCCTAGCCATAATTAGCTCTCAGTCAATATCACTATTAACAGATTATCTGGTCATTATTGCTACTTACTGAAGGTATGTAGAAGAAAGGGAATGTCTGTGATAGGACAACATGAAGTGGTTTAATGGCAGCGGTTACCAGCACAATTAAGCTTTTCGGTCTGTGTAATGTGTTGTTTATGGTAAAGTGGGACCCTTGTTATTTGTGATATAGTATATATATATGTGTGTGTGTGTGTATGTGTATATATATATATATATATATATATTTATATTTATATATAGGAACCTTGCAGCCTAACGGCATGAACATTGAATTCTCCCACTCTAGGTAATCCCCACACGCCTTCCCCACAAAAACCACCTCCAACCATGCTTCTCCTCTTCTTCCCTTTCCTAACCTTTCTTCCTCTCTCTCCTTACCTATCCCCTGATGGATCTGCTCTCCCCTCCTCCCCTGCACCTACCTATCACCATCTCTTACCTGCATCTACCTATCACCACCTTGTGCCCACCCCACCTCCCCTCTTTTGTCCACCTATCACTGCTCTGCTTTTCCCTCCTATATATTGGGCTTCCCCTTTTCCTATCTTCAGTCCTGAAGAAAGGTCCTGACCCGAAATGTTGACCACCTGCTTTTCTCCACGGATGCTGCCTGGCCTGCTGAGTTCCTCCAGTGTTTTTCATATATGTTATCGACTTGGATGTGAATGTAGGAGGAATGATTAGGAAGTCTACAGATGACGTGGAAGTTGGTGGTGTTGTGGATAGCAAGTAAGGTTGTCTAAGGCCACGGCAGGACATAGTTCAAATGGAAAATTGGGCAGAACATCAACAGATGGAATTTAATCTCAAGGAGTGTGAGAGGACGCATTTTGGAAAGTTGTACACACTAAGGAGTGTTGATAAACGGAGAGTCCTTGAGTTTCAAGTCCATAGTCCTCTGAAAGTGGCAACATGGGTAGATGCAGAAGGCATATGACTTGCTTGCCTTCGTAGGTTAGGGTAGAGAATATAGGAGTTGGGACATTATGAGGGTGCAGAGGAGGTTTACTACGATGCTGCCTGGATTAGAGGGCATGTGCTATTAGGAGAGGCTGGACGAACTTGGGCTCTTTTCTCTGGAGCGGCGGAGGCTGAGGTGTGATCTGTTGGAAGTGTATAAAATTATGAGGGGCATAGATAGGGTGGACAAGCAATATCTTTTTCCCATTATTGAGCGATCCAATACCAGAGGGCATGCATTTAAGGTGAGAGGGGGTAGGTTCAGAACAGACGTGAGGGGTAATTTTTTTTTACTGAGAGAATGGTAGATACCTGGAATGCGTTTCCTGATAGGGTGGTGGAGGTAAACTCATTGGGGGCTTTTAAGATTGGCTTGAATAGACACATGAATGAGAGGAAAATAGAGGGATATGGGCATTCTGTAAGTAGGAGGGAATAGCTATGCTGGCACAACATTGTGGGCCAAAGGGCCTGTTCTGTGTCGTACTGTTCTATGTTGTAACTTTACGAAATAGTATTGTGTGCAGTTCTGATCACCACACTATAGGGAGGATGTGGTTGCATCGGAGAGAGTGCAGAGGAATTTCACTAGGATGTTGGCTGCATTGGAGGACTTTAGTTATGGGGAGAGATTGGATAGGCTGGGCTTGTTTTCCCTGGAGCGAAGGAGGCTGACCTGATAGAGGTAACTAACATTACAAGAGGTATAGATAGGGTAGGTAGTCAGAATCTTTTCCCCATGGTAGGGGTATCAAAAACAAGGGCATATGGCTTTAAGGTGAAAAGAAGGAGTTTTGAAGGGGATTTGAGGGGAAAGGTTTATACGCAGTGGTTGAAATCTGGAACTCACTGCCAGAGGAGGTGCTGGAATCAGATACAATCGTGATGTTTAAGAGACATTTGGACAGGCACCTAAGTAGGCAAGGCATGGAATCAGAATCAGGTTTATTATCACTGACATATGACGTGAAATTTGTTGTTTTGCGGCAGCAGTACAGTGCAAGGACATAAAAATCTATACGTTACGGAAATAAATAAATAGTGCAAAAAAAATAATGAGGTGGTGTTCATGGGTTCATGGACCCTTCAGAAATCCGATGGTGGAGGGGAAGAAGCTGTTCCTGAATCGTTGCGTGTGAGTCTTCAGGCTCCTGTACCTCCTCCCTGATGGTAGTAATGAGAAGAGGTCATGTCCGCGATGGTGAGGGTCTTTAAAGTGATGGATGCCACCTTCTTGAGGTGCCACCACCTCGACGTCGGGGAGGGTTGTGCCAGTGATGGAGCTGGCTGACACTACAACCCTCTGCAGCCTCTTGCAACCCTATGCACTGGAGCCTCCATACCAGGTGGTGATGCAACCAGTCAGGATGCTCTCCGCCGTACATCTGTAGAAATTTGCGGGTGTCTTTGGTGACATACCAAATCTCCCTAAACTGCTAACAAAGAAGAGCTGCTGGCATGCCTTCTTTGTGATTGCGTCAATGTGTTGGGCCCAGGATAGATCCTCTGAGATGTTGACACCCAGGAACTTGAAGCTGCTCACCCTTTCCACCGCTGACCCCTCATTGAGGACTGGTGTGGGATTAGTGTAGAAGGGCAAAAAGGTCAGCATGGACATGGTGGGCTGAAGGGCCTGTTTCTCTGCTGTTCAACTCTGTGACTTCTATGGTAGGAACCTGCCTGGCAGGCCAGAATTATACGAGTAGAATGAGAAAAACTGAGCCAACATGATATAGAAACACAGAACATAGAACAGTACAGCACAGGAACAGGCCCTTCGGCCCACCATGTCTGTACCGACCATGTTGCCAAATTAAATAATCCCATTTGCCTGCACATTGTCCATATCCCTCCATCATGTGTTTGTCTAAATGCCTCTTAAACACTGCTATTCCCACCACTCCTGACAGTGCGTTCCAGGCACCCGCCACTCTCTGTGGAAAAAACTTGCCTTGCAAATCTCCTTTGAACTTCCCCCGCTCACCTTAAATTACGCCCTCTAGTGTTTGACATTTCCACCCTGGGAAAATGACTCTCTAACTATGCCTCCCATAATTTTTATCTCCAGAGACAAAAATTCAAGATTGTCCAATCTCTCCTTATCTCTCTAATCCAGGCAGCGTCAATGTGAACCTCTTCTGCACCCTCTCCAAAGCCTGCACATCCTTCCTGTAATGGGATGACCAGAATTGCCCAAATGTGGCCTAACCAAAGTTGCAAAATGACTTGCCAACTTTTATAAACTTTTATACCTTAAGTATATGAGTTATATATTTATATAACTTTTACACAGTATACTTGCCCCAACCGATGAAGGCAAGTATACAGTACTTTTTCTTTACTACCCTATCCCCATGTGTTGCCACTTTCAGGGAACTGTGGACTTGCACCCCAACATCCCTCTGTTCATCAATGCTCCTAAGGGTCCTGCCATTTACTGCATACTTTCCTCTTGCATTTGACCTCCCAAAGTGCAGCACCTCACATTTGTCTGGATTAAACTCCATCTGCCATTTCTCTGCCCATGTCTCCAATTGACCAATGATTCAGGAACAGTTTCTTCCCCTCCGCCATCAGACTTCTGAACGGTCCAATAACACTACCTCATTATTCCTTTTATTTCTGCATTATTTATTTATTTTTGTAATTTATAGTACTCTTTACGTCTTTGCATTGTACTGTGAAAAACTTATACGATGCAAAACAACAAATTTCGCATCATATAGAACCATAGAACAATACGGCACAATACAGGCCCTTCGGCCCACCATGTTGTGCCGCCCTTCAAACCACACCTAAGACTATCTAACCCCTTCCTCCCACATATCCCTCTAACTTAAATTCCTCCATATGCTTATCTAACAATCTCAGATCTGATTTTGATCCATATCTGCTGTATCATTTGACGACCTTCCTCATTATCCACAACACCACCAATGTTCATGTCATCTGCAAACTTACCAATCAGACCACCTCCACTTTCGTCCAAAATTAATATTACAAACAGGGGTAAGTTTTTTTTTACACAGAGAGTGGTGGGTGCATGGAACGCACTGCCTGCAGAGGTTATGGGGGCAGATACATTAAGAGACTCTTAGATAGACACATCAATGATAAAGAAATGGGGGCTATGTGGGAGGGAAGGGTTAGATAGATCTCAGAGCAGGATAAAATGTCGGCACAACATTGTGGGCCGAAGGACCTGTACTGTGCTGTAGTGTTATATGTTCTATAAAGAAGTCCCAGCACTGATATTTGCAGACTCCCAGTCAGTAAGGCACCCCTCCCACACTACCCTCTTGTCTTCTGGGACCAAGCTAACATTGGATCCAATTTACCAACTCACCATGTCACTTAACCTTCTGAACCATCCCACCATGAGCAAATTTGTCAAATGTATCCATGACAACATCCACTGCCCTATGAATATATAAAAAAACAGAAAATGAAACATGCTGGAAAAACCACTCGTGAATCTCGTCCGAATTGTCTCCAGAACGAAAGCAAACCTCCTCCAATCGGCCTAAAATTAGACCCAATGCTGGAAGTGTGAGTTCACCAACACCACGCGTAGCTGTAATAATATTTCCACATCGTTATATTCGTAATAAGCCCTAGCGACTCATTGGCCTTCAATGATCACACGCCACTGTAACTTTCTTGCGACGAAGGAGGGGGGAAACTCCCAGATCACTAGAAGGGCGCTATACAAATGCAAGTCTTCACCCTCGTGCGGAGATCTAGCGAGCGCTAGGACCGGGCGGGCGCTGCCAGAGAGACAGAGAGGACCGCCCCGAGTTTGAGGGGAGTGGGCACTGCGGCGGCGGAGAGGAGAGGGGAGGGGACGAGACGAGAGGAGAGGATGGGGAAGGGCAGCCGGCGTTTGGCGCTGTGCCCCTGCGGCGAGCGAGACGGTTTAGCACTGTGAGAGCCGGAACGGAGACAGGGAATCTGCGACAGCTCCAGCACACACACACACACACAACCTAGCCATGAAACAGGGGCTCCTGGATAACATGAGGATGAGCAGAAAATGCCGCATGGTGCTCGCTACTTGCCTGGGATCACTTGTTCTGGTCATCTTTTATTTCCAAAGTATGTTACATCCAGGTAGGTCAGGCTGATTTATCATTGGAGCTACGTTTGAACTCCTCTCGTTGTGTCTCCATCTCGTTATCTTTCTCCCCTTCTCCCCGCTCCTTCTGAGCTCTCCCCTTCCCCAACAACACCCCACTCCTCCTCCTCTCTTCCTCCCACACCCACACCACTCTTGTAATCCCTGAAACAAAAGAAGTGGATGTCCGCCGTGTCTTGATGGTGGAGGGAAATGTCAGTATCTGTTGCTTCTGGTAATGCCCGGTCCCCTTTAATGTGAGGGGGGTGGGGGTGGGGGGGGGGGGAAGAGGTGGCTGTAATTAGTGGAGGGGTAGAAGCTCCCAGACGAGGAGGGAAGTAGGCAGCAGGTTCCCGGAAACACCCCGGGGGTTTTTGCATTGCTTCCGAGATCCACACAGCCACCCTGAAATGTCTAGGGCTCCCCAGCCCTGCAGGAGGAAACCTTATCACCTCGGAAGGTATCGCTCCCGTTAAAGGTCGATGCATACCGTTCAGAAATGCTTCACTCAGCCACAGTGGCTGTTTCAGGCAGTTTCCCCCTGAAATTCTGCAATTTTCTTTTTAACCAACAGTGTTGTGTATGTGGTCAGAGCAGAGCGGTCTTTACACAAACGTCAGTGTATCAATTTCGTTCCTATCAGAATCTAGTCACTTTTTCCTCCCGGTGAATGAAGCTTTTTCTTTCTCTCCCGGGGCCCTGGTTTATCTTATCCAGGAGTTTTTGCCCCAGAAGTGCGACTACCCAAGTCATTTATTATTGAATATCAGGCCAGGTGTGAAGAAACGCGGAGGACAGGGAGGCACAAAAAGCCTGCGTAAATGACGAAAACAGGACATATGAAGTGGTTAGCGCTGGGAGGGAAATCTGTGGACTCCGGTACCCAGTGGAGATTTTGTGACGGATAATTAGGAGGTTCGGGTGTTAATTGGGGGAGAGAGAGAGAGAGGTGGAGACATTTGCTTGCAGTGTACTTCGAAGGGAATGCTCAGGAGTTAAATCAAACAGCAGGCTGGTTACTGAATTTATTAGCATTTAATTTCACTTTCCTTTTAAACAGTAAATTTCAGACAGTTTTTTAAAAACTGCACAGAGTACAAAAGCAGGGCAGTTATTCAGAACACGTGCAAAACATTGGTTAGGCCACAACTTTTTGTCTAAATCTCTTCGTCTAATTTTTAGGGATGACAGGAAGGTCTCGGGGAGGATGGAGAAGAGGTTTACTGGAATGGTTCTGGGGGTGTGGAATTTCAGCTGCAAGGTTAGGCTGGAGTTTGGGTTGTCGACCTTGGAGATGGGAAGAGTGAGGAGAGGTTTAATAGAGGTGTACAAGATCATGATAGACAGGGCAAATAGAGTGAAGCATTTATGCAGAGTGTTAGCTCTGTGCCTCCTTGACTCATCCATTAGCAGATAGGTCAAGGACAAGGAGGCAGAGAGTTAACACTTTGGGTAAATGATACAAGGGCGATGTGGCGGAAAAGCTTTCTGACTCAGAGAGCCATTAGGATCTGGAATTCTCTGCATGTAAGCGACGGAAAGAGAACCCATCAGTTTCAAAAGGGAAGGTACTTGAAAGAAATTAAACCACAGGGCAATGGGGAAATGGGATGGTTCTACAAGAAACTAGCATGGACTCAATGGGCTGAATAACCATCTTCTGTACCACAATAGTTCTAGGATACTACATAAAATGAGGCAGGTGTTCCTTAAGGCTTGACCCAGGAGCATCTTAAAGAGGCTGTAAGACCTGGGGGAGCAGAGTGTCTTACAGCAGGTGCTTGGATCCAGGTGACTGAAGCTCTCTATAGGTGGGCAAGGGAACTGAGGCTAGAGTTGGAATGACATACGAGCTCTCAGAGGGTTGTGGGGCAGGAGGAAGTCACAGCGATAGGGAGAGATGAGGTTGTGATGGGTGAAGGGCCTGTTTCTGTGCTGTAAGACTCAATGTGGACAAGGATTTCATACCTTTTTTAATAAGGGAGTGGATATGAGAAACTATTGTTGAATATTCCTCATTGCCAGCCATTTAACCTCAATGGTGTGAGCAAGAACATAGGAGAAGGGTCTGACACAGAAGGGCATTTGTGGACCAGTGTATTGCTTGTGTAGTCCAACAAATCCTATAATAGCTTGAATTAGTCCTGGTCACTTTGTCTTATAACAATTACCTTCATCATGTCCTGTACTAAATGCACGATGAATGGTTTTCAGAGCTGCAGTTTACTAAGTGCACTAATTTTTATGGGGGAAAATAAGTAAATGTGTGTAATCAGGATTTCAATACTGGTGTGAAAACCAAAAATGCTGGAAATACTCAACAAGTCAGGCAGCATCTGTGGAGAGAGCGCGGTCAATGACCTTTCATCAAAACCTCCAACTCTGGCCTCTGAGGGATCAACCTGAAATTATAACCCTGTTTCTTGCTCCACTGGAGCAGCCTGACTTGCTGAGTGTTTCCAGCAATTTCTGTTTGTATCTCAGATTTCCACTATCTGCAGTTTTTGTTTGCTTTTCAATTGCAATATCAATAGGAAGGGTTAGTAGGTTATTTGCGAGGGTTTTTTAAAGCAAGACTCAAAATGCTGGAGGAGCTCAGCGGGTCAGGCAGCATCTGCGGAGGGAAACGGACAGTCGACATTTCGGGTCGAGACCCTTCATCTGGACTGACCTGAAAAGTCGAAGGGTTTCGACCCGAAACGTCGACTGTCCATTTCCTTCCATAGATGCTGCCTGACCCTCTGAGTACCTCCAGCACTTTGTGTGTTGCTCAAGATTCCAGCATCTACAGTCTCTTGGGTCTCCAATTTTTAAAAACAAGATTTGTCTATTGTTTTATCCAGAAATGGACTTTGGGGAATTGATGGAGATAAAGCCAAGCATGATTTTGGTTGTTGAGGCTCTATTAAAGATCAGGCCTTGGGATGGATTGTAATATCTTTATTAGTCACATGTACATCAAAACACACAGTGAAATGCATCTTTTGCGTGGAATGTTCTGGGGCAGCCCAGAGGTGTTGCCACGCTTCCGGCGCCAACATAGCATGCCCACAGCTTCCTAACCCGCACGTCATTGGAATGTGGGAGGAGACCGGAGCACCCGGAGGAAACCCATGCAGACATGGGGAGAACGTACAAACTCCTTACAGACAGTGGCGGGAATTGAACCCAGGTCGCTGGTGCTGTAAAGCGTTACGCTAACCGCTACACTACCGTGCATTATGGATGAGATGACAGAAGGGGAATCCTGTACAATTCTCCATACCTTATGCTACGTACTATAACGAATATTAAGATTTACACAAACCAAGAGGCGTAGTAGACTCTCATTTTTGTAGTGGATATCCCACAGTGCATTACATTCAGTAAAGTACATGCTGAAGAGTCAGCATCATCGTAGGAAAGCACAGTGGTGCAGCAGTTAGTGTTGCTGCCTCACAGCTCCAGTGACCCAGGTTCAATCCCTGGTGCTGTTTGTGTGGAGTTTTCACATTCTCTCTGGCGTTGTGTGGATTTTCCCCGGCTGCTGTAGTTCCTTCCCACATCCTGAACTCCCAGAATTGTTACCCCCTAGTGTAGGTGGGTGTGAGGAGAAGCAAGGTGCGGTGAATGGGGAATGTGAAAGAGAATAGGTTACAGGGGAGAGTGGGATTGATGCGATTAGTCTGAGCCAGCACAGACGGGATGGGCTAAATGGCTCCCCACACCTTCCGAAATGAGAAACAAAGCAGCCAGCAGTGCACAGCAGGATTCCACAGAGCAATGATGGAAAGGTAAATATTGGGCAGAGTACAAAGGATATCTTGCCCACATTTCTTTGACAGAGTGCTGTAGGTTATTGTACAAACAGTGCCCTCAATGTAACATCTTCTCTGTAGGACATTACCTCTGATGGTGCAGCACTCCCTAGTATTGAGGCATTCATACTAGGAGAGGCAAAGTTACACAGCAGCCAGGACAACTTGTATTTATTGAGCAATCCATACCAACAAAAAAATCCTTAAAGCCCTTCACAGAGGCAAAAGAAATAATAAAAAAAAATGCAGAGTGAGGGCTATGGTACAATTTTACAAAACGTTGTTTAGGCCAGAGCTGGAGGACAGTGTTCAGTTCTGGTCCTGTGTACTGTGTTGTCGATGGTCAGGTGGTGGGATGTGATTGCACAGGAGAGGGTGCAGAGGAGATTCTCTAAAGTCAAAAGTCAAGTTTATTGTCATAGGCATAAGTAGATATACGCACAGGTGTAATGAAAAACTTACTTGCAGCAGCATCACAGGTACATAGCATCATATAAGCAGCATTCACAAGAAAAACATCAGTTAAACATAAATTATACATAATTTTTACAAGAAAGAACACAACTAGAACAAAAAAAACTGTCCATTTTAGTGATCAAAGTGCTGCTAAGCCGTAGTGGTTAGTGATCCAGGCCTGGGATGTGTGGAGAGACTGGATAAGCTGGGTTTGTTTTCCTTGGAGTAGAGGCTGAGAGGGTTACTGACAGAGGTATACAAAATGGTGAGGGGTATAGGTATGGTATACAGTGGGAAACCTTTCCCCATAGCAGTGTCTAAAACTGAAGGGCATAGGTTTCGGGTAAGAGGTTTAGAGAGGATCTGAGGAGGATTTTTTTTCACGCACGAGGGTGGTTGGAACCTGTACCGCAGAGCCTGAGTGTGTGGTGGAGGCAGGTATTCTCGCAATACCTAATAAGTATTTAGGTGAGCTCATGAATCACCAGTTCATAGAAGTCTACAGACCCACTGCTGTTAAATGGGATCAGTATAGGTGGTTACTTGATGGTCAGCATGGACATAGTGGGCCAAAGGGCCTTGTTTCTTTGGTATACAGCACCATGAAAGGTTGGTTCGAGGGAATAGACCTTAATGGGGAAGAAAGGCAGAGGGGGCATTGAGGGAACTCTGACATGTAGCACCTAGGCAGGTGTAGACACAGCTGCTGCTATTGGTGACAGAGACCAATGGGCTGTGTCATAAAACAATGATCCTCTGAATTGCATGTCTAGCATTGTGTAGCTTCTGAAGTTACATAATCCTCGACCTATAACTGTAAATGTCGACCAAAGACTGTGCTTAAACTGCCCATTGGATTTTACCAGTGACGTATACACTGCTTCACTAGCCCAGTATGAACTATATGCATTTAACTCTCCCTTGAAGAAACATGCAGTGAATTTTGACATAAAGTCCGTCTTTTACTGTAACCAATAAACTATTGAAAAGTCCACACTGCAGAAGCAAAGTGATAGATCATTCTGAAGGCACAAGAGACTGCAGACGCTCGAATCCAGAGCAACAAGCAATCTGCTGGAGGAACTCAGCAAGTCGAACAGCATCTGTGGAAAAGAATTGTCAATGTTTCGGGTCGAAACCCTGCATTAGGACTGAGAGTGGAGAGGGGAGAATGGTGAGAGAGGGGCCAGAGGTGATTGGTGGATCAAAGGGGTGGGGGAAGGATGACGGGTAGATGGAGCCAGGTAGGGGAAGGGGAGGGGTGGAGTTGGGAGAGAGAGGCAGGTGGGTAATAGATGGAGGAAATTTCTCAATCAATGTCACTAGGCAGTATTGTGTCCTCTGGGAAAGACAACAGGGGTTCTCTCAATGAGGTAAGAACTTTTTTAAACTGATAAAGAGTACCCCCAGTACAGGAAGTGACATTCCATTGGCATCAAATGGATATTGAGTCTTGCTCTGACAGCTGGAAAATCATTAAGTGCAGAGATGCGGTGAATGCACACACTCTTCTTCCCAGGGTTGGGCAATCAGGAACTGGAGGACATATGTTTAAGGTGAGAGGGGAGAGATTTGATAGGAACCTGAGGGGCAACTTTTTCCACATAGAGGGTGGTATGTATATGGAATGAGCTGCTACAGGAAGTAGTTGAGGCAGATACAATAACAACATTTAACAAAACATTTGGACAGTCATAGGATCATATAGTAATACAGCACAGAAACAGGCCCTTTGGCCCAACTGGTCCATGCCAACCAAGTTTCCCCATCCAAGCTAGTCTCATTTGCTGGCATTTAGCCATAACCTTCTAAACTTTTCCTTAATGTGTAATTATACCCGCCTCTACCACTTCCTCTGGCAGCTCATTCCACACACCCACCACCCTCTGTGTGGAAAAAGTTGCCCCTCAAGTTCCTAAATCCTTCACCTTTCACCTTAAACCTATGCCCTCTAGTTTCAGACAGGTACATGGATAGGAAAGGTTTAGATGGAAATGGGTCAAACACAGTTAAATGGGACTCGCTTAGATGAGCATCTTGGTTGGCATGGACGAGTTGAGCTGAAGGGCCTGTTTCCATGCTGTATGACTGACTCCTGAGAAGGCCTTTTAATAGTGACAGTCTGATGTTCACTGCCCCCTCCCACCTAGTGTTGTATTCTCCCTTCACAGAGTTTGGGGGGGTGGTGCTTTTTAAATCGCAGGAGAGAGCTGAAATGTGGCTTCACCTCTTCAGACCTCTGCTGGCCGAGCTTTGCCTGATATTTACTCACAGTCGCCTCACATAAACCGTGCAAATAGTTCAGCTGTGTGCCTGCTTATGTGTTCAGCTACCCTGTCACTGCATCAAAATCTTCACGCCAGCTTGCTAAACTGTACAAAATGATTTATTTACCTTCCTTGAAACATTATTCATTTGAACATTGAAATATTTGGTGTTAAGATATATAGAGAAGAGAGAGAGATTATTGGATCTGTGGCTTGCTTTATGAAGAATGAAATCGTTATATGTCTTTTTTTTTTAAAAGTTCCCCGTTATGGTTTCGGTGTTTCTCTATTTAGACATGAGTCACTTTTAATGTTTACTCTGGGAAATCCTAGCTCCTGTCCACCCGGTGGGTTTCCTCGGTTCTCCGTGGTGGCCTGGACTTTCCATGGGTTGACAACCCCGGTTCTGCCACTGAGAATTTCCAGGGTGGTGACTGGATGGGTTGGCCATCGCTATGGACGGATCAGCGACCGGGTTCCATCCTGACCCCCGGCGCTGTATGTGTGGAGTTTGCTCGTTCTCTCTGCAACCAGGTCTGTTCCCTCCCAAGGACTTGGGTTAATTAGCCACTGTAAAATACCCCTTAGTGGGGTAAGCGGCAAAAGAAATAAGATGAGCTTGTGAGAGAGAGAGAGAGGTGGGGGGAGGGAGAGGGAGAGGAGGGAGAGAGAGGAGAAGGGGGAGGGAGAGAGAGAGAGGAGGGAGAGAGGGGGGAGGGAGAGGAGGGAGACAGGGGGAGGGAGAGGAGAGAGAGAGAAGGGGGAGAGAGAAGGGGGGGAGAGAGAGAGAGAGAAGGGGGGAGAGAGAGCAAGTGGGGGCAATGGGATTGCCCTGTTGGGAGCTAGAATGAACTCATGGCCTCCTTTGCTTGGCAATGAATTAATCCCAGTAATCCCGGGACAGGCGCTCAAGGGGAGAGGGAGAGGATGGTTCGGTTCCCAGTTCAGGTGCCACAGAATAATACAGCTCCCCTCACGGGAAGGCCGTTCGGCCTCTCACGTAGGTGCTAGCCCTTCTGAGAGAACTGACCACCCGATTTCCTCTTCCCCCTGTTTTATTTTTTTTTAGGGATATCTAACCAGAAATAACAATCGTGACTCAACCCAAATTGTTAGCAACAACAGCTTCTCCAATGGACTTTTGAGTTGTTTAGTCTTGAGTGGTTGCTAAAAATAAGAGATTATATATATTACTGCATAGCTGCAGCGATGCTGTATTGGGAAGGGGGCTGGGTGGCGGGGAGATTGCTGCTGTTCCTTGCTACACTGACACATCAGGAGAGATGAAACGAGGGACCTCAAGCCCTGTGGACATCAATCACAGCCAGCGTTCCGGCTTGGGGAGGCTGCAACGGGGAATAAAGCAAACAGCCGGCCGAGGCAGAATTTCTCATTGTGTCGCGAGCCTGCAAGCAGGAGCAGGAGTCGCTTAGTGAATCCCGGCTGGGCTCCGCTCTTGTGTCCTTCCTGGTTTGTCCGCCGAATGACCTGCAACACAGGTCGTGCGTTCTCCCCGCAGCTGCCTCTGACATCCAAATGCAAAGTATTCGTGTTCATGCAAGTGGCACCCAATTCGCAAAGGTCATTCTCATGATTTTTAACACTACCTTGAAAAGGAATGACTTGCATTTATAAGCGCCTTTGTGGGACACTGCAGCGTACATTACCCATTGAGTGTGATTATTGCTGTATGGATTGCAAAATGTCTGGTTATTGGACTACAAGACCATAAGACAGGAACAGAATTAGGCCATTTGGCCCATCGAGTCTGCTCCCCCATTCAATCATGGCTGATTTTTCTATTCTCAACCCCATTCCCCCATAACCCTCTTATCAGCCAAGAACCTATCAATCTCTGCCTTAAATGCACTCAATGACTTGGCCTCAACAAATTCCACAGATGCACCACCCTCTGGCTGAAGAAATTCCTCCTCATCTCAGTTTTAAAGGGACATCCCTTTATACCGAGGCTGTGCCCTCGGATCCTAGACTTTCCTACTGATGGAAACATCCTCTCCACATCCAACCCTTTCAATGTGAGTCAGAGGTTTGGACCATTGATGCAGAGGTGAATTTGAATCTCATCCTGGGAGCTGGGGACTTTACATTTAAAGTAACAGGTCAGTACGGTGAGACTGAGGTTGACGGACAGGTTCTGGGCAAGAAATCTCTCCTTTCTCAATCTGGCCTATCGGAGATGTAAGGTGGGTACTCTGTCACCTGCTCTGCTGATGATGGGATCGTGGTCGACCTCCTCATTGACTGGAGCTCCACTCTCCTGCCTGACTCCCCTCGTTCTGGACAACCTTGGGCCCACAGTAATGTGGTTGGCTCTTTAACCACCTTCTAAAATCAATGACCCACCCAACCACCAGACCTGACCTGACTCTGACTTGTAATGTGAAACTGTGGATGCATCTTTTAGAGGTGAGATAGCCAGACCTGCCTGTGTTATTTCAGATCCCTTTGCTCACTCTGTTCTATGCTTCTGCCATAATTTAGCATCAGACTTGTTTTCTTTGTAGTGGCCAAACTCTCTCAAACTTCATCCCCGTCAACCAAGTTCCTTCTCCGCCTTTGCAAACACACCTTCTGCGACCCCGATGTCACCGCTTGAATCTCCAGTATCCTGCCACCATCTCCCCATTAAAGGCTAGTTTTTCCCTCTGTAAAAAGCCTTTACATTAAGGATGGCTGCTGTAATGATGATGCATGAAGTCCATAAACACAGGCTTGAATCATAGTGAAAAAGCAAATTGTTTCACATGTCTGTTAGGGGGCCGTACTGCTAACACATCACCTTGTATTTCATACACTATTGAAACTGCAACAACATGGTAGCTAATGTGGCTTAAAGATACCCTGAAATGTTTCTGTTAGTGATCAGCTGGTCTCTGCAATATTTCCTCTTTATAACAGTCTGGTATGAGTTGCTGTTTATTAGTTGACGGTTCTGGTGAGTCGTTGAACAGTATAGAAACTAACCCAATCCTCTGCTACGTTTACTTGCTCTGTTGTATCAATAATGGGGACGTAGTTTAGCTTTTTTGAGCATAAAGTACTGGGTTGCAGGTAGATGATAAGTTATCTGTCCGGTTGAATTAGTTCCCCAATATTTTAATTATTGGTGGTATAACATGTCTTGGAGTGTTATACTGACACTGGGTTCTTGAATTTGATCCTATCGAGATCCCTGCAGACATTTAAAACATAGAAAATTACAGAACAGTACAGGCCCTTCGGCCCACAATGTTGTGCCGACATTTTATCCTGCTCTAGTATCTATCTAACCCTTCCCTCCCACATAGGCCCCCATTTCTCTATCATTCATGTGTCTGTCTAAGAGTCTCTTAAATGTCCCTAATGTATCTGCCCCTACAACCTCTGCAGGCAGTGCGTTCCATGTACCCACCACTCTCTGTGTTTAAAAAAAACTTACCCCTGACATCCCCCTTATACCTTCGTCCAATCACCATAAAATTATGTCCCCTCGTTAGCCATTTATTGCCCTGGGAGAAAAGTCCCAGGCTTTATATAAGGGCTTTAGCTTTATATGTATTTTATAACGTATTATTCTGAAAATATTTCCCTCTTTAAAAGACTTGGCAATACATTGAAGACCAGGTTCAAAACTAACCCAGAATGATGGCTGTACTCTCTCCTTTGCCGATTGCAAAGATCTCTTAAACAAGCCCAATCTAATACCTGGAGAACTACTTCATATCTGCGGAAGGAGAAACAATTAACAAAGGGGGTTGGGACCTGAAACATTTAACGTTTCTCTTTCCACAGATGCTGCCTGACCTGCAGTGTGTTCCAGTATTTTCTGTTTTTATTTTGGATTTCTAGCATCTCCAGTTTTTCTTTTTTGACTCTTATACCCTTCAAATCTGTTTGGCTCAGTTATAAAAGTCCCAGGGGATGGTAAATGCGACTGGTCATGTAGTGGATGCTGTTCTGGAAGTGGGGTGGGGCAGAGTAGATGTGGGCACAATGACAGACAGCACAGAAACAGGCCCTTCAGCCCAGAGTCCACACCAGCTACCACACACCCATTTATACATCCTACATTCATTCCATTTTTATTCTCCCTATGTTTTTATCAATTCTGCACAGATTCTATTACTCCCCTATGTACTAGGGGCAATTTTTTTTTAGTGGCCAATTAACCTACCAACCTGCAAATCCTTTGGGATTTTGGAGGACACCAGAGCACCCGGAGGAAACTCACACAATCACAGGGAGAACGTGCAAACTCCACACAGACGGGACCTGAGGTCAGGATTGAGTCTGGATCTCTGGCACTGTGAGGCATTGGTTCTACTAACTGTACCACTGTGTATAGCACACAAGCAGGCCATTTGACTAATTGGTCCATGCCGCTATTTGTACCTCCCATAGGCCAGCTCTAGCCTTCCATCATAGAACATAGAACCTAGAACATTACAGCACAGTACAGGCCCTTCGGCCCACAATGTTGTGCTGACATTTTATCCTACTCTAATATCTATCTAACCCTTCCCTCCCACATAGCCCCCTATTTTTCTATCATTCATGTGTCTGTCTAAGAGTCTCTTAAATGTCCCTAATGTATCTGCCCCCACAACTTCTCAATCTCTGCAGACAGTGCGTTCCATGTACCCACCATTCTCTGTTGGGAAAAAAAAAGCTTACCCTGACATCCCCCTTGTATTTTCCTCTAATCACCTTAAAATTATGCCCCCTTGTGTTAGCCATTTTCGCCCTGGGAGAAAGTCTCCGACTGTCCACTCGATCTATGCCTCTTATCATCTTGTACACCTCTATCAAGTCACCTCTCATCCTCCTCTCCAAAGAGAAAAGCCTGAGCTCACTCAACCTACCCACATAAGACATGCTCTCCAGTCCAGGCAGCATCCTGGTAAATCTCCTCTGCACCCTCTCGAAAGCTTCCACATCATTCCTATAATGAGGCGACCAGAAATGAATGCAATACTCCGTGTGGTCTAACCAGAGTTCTATAGAGCTGCAACATTACCTTGTGGCTCTTGAACTCAGTACCCTGACTAATGAAGGCCAACACACCATACGCCTTCTTAACGACCCTATCGACCTGTGCGGCAACCTTGAGGGATCTATGGACTTGGACCCCAAGATCTCTCTGTTCCTCCACACTGCTAAGAGTCCTGCCATTAACCTTGTATTCTGCCTTCAAATTCGATCTCCGGAAGTGTATCACTTCACACTTATCCGGGTTGAACTCCATCTGCCACTTCTCAGCCCAGGTCTGCATTCTATCAATATCCTGTTGAAATCTACAGCAACCTTCTACACTATCCACCACACCACCAACCTTTGTATCATCAGCAAACTTACTAACCCAGCCTTCCACATCCTCATCCAAGTCGTTTATAAAAATCATCCTACCCAACAAGCAGAGCTTTCCTTTCCCTTCTCCCACCTGGCTTCCCCCTGAATGTGTCTTTTGCTCTGCTGTGTAGTTATTGCTAGCACCGTGTAAGCCAATGAACTGGAGGTGGTGTGGGCATGTGACTCATGACGTGCAGTCAATTCTACAGTAAACAAGTCAAATTGAATGGTCTATTTAAAGAGCAGAAGAAATAAACTACAGCAACTTCACCCAGCAAAAACAGAGCAATTCCTTCAAGAAAATGCAGTGAGAGGAAAATGGTTATAAATTACCTGCATAAAATCAATGTCAGTCACTTATAACAAGTGGTCAGCAAGCTTGATTAACAGTGGAATTCCTCGAATCTTCTCCACTCCAGCTGGCTCTAATGCCTTTAGTTGCCTCAGCCAGTCCATGTTGGGCTCATTTCCATTCAGTGCAACCCACCAGGCATGTACAGATCCCACCTTCGTCAGAGAAGTCCCGGTAATCTAGAAATCTGAAGCCCTCCCTCCTATACCATATCTTTAGCCACAAACATTCATCTGACCTATCCTCCTATTCTGATACTCACTAGCACATGGCACGGGAAGTAATGCAGAGATTACAACCTTACTGTACAGGTTGTAGGGTCATAAAGAGTCATACAGCATGGAAGCAGGCCATTTGGCCCAACTCATCCATGCTGGCCAAGATGTCTATCTGAGCTAGTCCCACTTACAGGTGCCTGGCCTATAAATCTCTAAATCTTTTTTTATCCATGCACCCATCCAAATGTCTTATAAACATTGCAATTGTACCTGCCTCTACCACTTCCTCTAGCAGCTTGTTCCATGTACCCACCACCCTCTGTGTGGAAAACATTGTCCCTCAGGCCACTTTTAAATCTTTCCCCTCTCACCTTAAACCTGTGTCCTTTAGGTTTGGACTCCTCTACCCTGGGGAAAGGACTCCAATAACGACACTCCTTATTTCTTCCTTCCAGTTACCCTTTGTTGACTGTTCCTTTTTCCAAAAACTTGATGTGTATCTCCAGGCATTAGATTGCGATTGTATAGCAGATCCTTGCAATTGACAAAGGAGAGAGTCACCCCATCATTTTGGAGCAACAAATAAACTGCTGGAGGAACTCAGCGCGTTGAGCAGCATCTGTCTGGGGGGTGGAAGGGATTGTTGAGATTTTGGGTCAAAACCCTGCACTGGGATTTGATGCAGGACTTGGATCCAAAACGTCGACAGTTACTTTCCCCACAGATACTGCTCGACCTGCTGAGTTCTTCCAGCAGTTTGTTTTTTTAGCTCCGGATTCCAGCATGTGCAGTCTCTGTGTGACCCCATCCTGCTGGGCTGGTTTTGAACCTGGTCCCCAATGTATTGTTAGACCAGTCTGAAGTTAATGACCTTGTGCCAGTGTTGCTCAAGGTGATCTTTCACTGTTGTGTGTCGGCCCAGTTTATCATGGTGTCTGGCTTTAGCTTTTCCTCGCTGTCCTTTGACCTTTTTTTACCTTCCCCTTTGCCATCCTTGCCCAGACAGTCCTTAGACACTCCAAAGTCCCGGAGATGTGCTCTATTCCAGTGGGTAGTTAACCCTCCTTCACCCAGAGCTCCTCGTTCCCATTGTCATGCAAGTTTTGGCAAGGCAATATGCCTGGGGTATCATAAATTATTGGCTGGCAGACAAAAACTGGGAGATGGGAATGGAAGTAGAGAAACAGAGGTTGTGGGAGTGTCAGTGAGCTGGAGACTGTAGCAAGGGTAAAGGCTGATGGCTCTCCCTTTTGTGCTGTTAAATCTTCAAAGTTGGACAACAGAGCAGTTCTTGCGTTGTTCTACCATTTTCGGTCAACCCTGTCGGTTTTATGCTAAGTTGGTGGCTGAACTAAAATTAAACAAACAGGCTGCGAGAGCTCTTTGATTTACAGTGAAAATTGTGGAAATTGTTCTTTTGAGAAGCACAACCAAGATAGCAGAGTGAGGAAATTAGAGAGCTTGCTTCCTATGGAACTGCTGCACATTGGTTGAGATTTTGACCTGTTCTTGATGCTGAATCACAGGCATAAATCATTGGCGTGGCAACTGGCATTGTCCTTGGTTTCTTGCTCAGGTCAAAGGTTCTTCATGTGGCAGAGAATTTTCCGGCCATTTTAAAGGGTTTAGTGAGCTTATCAGTGGTCCAGGTCAGACCTACTTTCTCAGTGGGCAGACCCTCGAGGTCAAGGCAGAGAAAGAAGCATTAATCTGAAAAAAAGTGCTGTCATCCGTTACTAAGCGCAGTCCACCATGTTTTCTGGTTTAAGAGCAGAATGCAGATCATGGTAAAAATCCTAAGCAAAGTTTGCTTTTCACACATTGGATCACAGAGTTAAAATCCTATTTGAAAATTTTTCACAATGGCGAGGTTCCAAATTTATATCATTTAAGTTTTCATTTGTAACTAAAGTTTTTGTTCATAACTATTTTCTTTATAATATGATTTTTACAACATTAATCTCAGAGATATCATGTTGTGTCCACCACTAAATTTCCTCTTGTACTTAATGTACAAATGCTGAATCGTCACTGCCAATGGATACCTCATATGTAATAATTACAGAGTGAGTGATGATTTTAGTGAGGCAGCCCTTCATTATTAATTGAGCTACTCTTAATGTGTTTAAGACTTGAGCATCTACGTTGAGTGTTGTCATTTGGAGAGAAGGCAGTGCCTACACCGTTCACCTGAGTCATTCAATGTGTCTTTGTTGATTCATGAAATGGGCATTCTGGTTGAACCTCCCTGTGGTCAAGGTTTAGGCAACATGCTTCTTGGCAAAAGTGGAGGAGACATATGAAGAAGAAAGAACTTCATTCTTTCACATTTTGCCATTTCCGTAGAGCTGCACAAGTCCACAGCAACACGGGTCTTGCGGCAGGTGGACTCCCTAGTGGTTTGATCAGTGACGGGTGGGGATGGAAGTGGTACAACTTACTTCAGTGTTAACAAACACTACCTTTGAAATGTCAAGGCCTAACATCTGAGAGAAAGAGGGCAAGGATCAGTGCCAAGATCAGATTGTTAGCTTTAGTGTTGGAGGAAGGGTTGTTGTAGGGACATGGTGTTGAGTTGAGGAAAGGAAAAATGCATTTTATGTGACAGATTTCATGATCTCTGGACATCTGAAGGCATGTGATAGACCGTGAATCAGTTTTGAATTGTGGCCCCTATTATAAAGTAGGACATGCAGCTGCTAATTTGCACAAAGCAAGATCCCACAAAACAGCAAGTGAGAATGATGGATAATCCCTTGGAGTGATTTTGATGGAGTGATGAAATATTGACCAGATTGCCAGCCTTAACTCCCCTGTCCTGACAGAGCAGACATTTGGCACCTCCAACAGTGCGACGCTCCCTCAGTAGTGCATTGGAAGTCTCTTAAACACGACTACCTACTGAGCAAGAACTGATACCCAAGAGCTTGTGATGGTGTCATAAGTGATATCTTCAATAAAGGGAAGAGGCTAGACTGACTCCTTTGACCAACGGGTTGTCCTACAAGGAGAGATTGAGCAAGACTCACCTTGGAGTGTAGGATGCTGAGGGGTGACCTAAAGGAGGTATATAAAATCATGAGGGACATAGGTGAATGGTCAGTCTTTTTCCCAGTGTAGGAGAGTCTAAAACTAGAGGGCACAGGTTTAAGGTGAGAGGGGAAAGATTAAAAGGGGATTTGGGGCAACTTTTTCCTCGGAGAGTGTGGTGGGTATGTGGAACAAGCTGCCAGAAGAAGTGGTGGAGGTGGGTACAATTACACATTTAAAAGCCATTTTGACAGGTACATGGATAGGAAAGGTTTGGAGGGATATGGGCCAAGCACAGGGAAATGTGACCAGCTCAGATAGGTAACTTGGTTGGCATGGACAAGTTGGGCTGAAGGGCCTGTTTCTGTGCTGTCTGACTCTATGCCTAGTCTGCACTCACTGGCATTTGGAACAATGGTAGCTAATCTTCTTGATGCATAGGAAACTCTGAGGGGGACTGGCAGGGTAGATGTTGAGAGGTTGATTCCTGTGGTTGGCGAGTTTAGATCAAGGTCATGATGCAATGGCTATTTAGGACTGAGATGAAGAGAAATGTCTTCACTTGGATAATTGTGAATCTTTAGAATTCTTTACACCGGAGAGCTGTAGATGCTCAGTCATATTATATTTTGGGCTGAAATCAATAGATTTTTGAAGAATAAAGCAATTAAGGAAGATGGGATCAATCAGGAAAATGCATAGGGTGAAGGATTGGCCTTATCTTAATGGCGAAGCAGGTTTAATGGGAGATATAGCCTACTCCTTTTACTTACTGTGTCCTTCAATGGAGTAAAAGGAGAGGCAGGTCAACTTGGAGAAGAAAGAAGAGGATATGAGCTGAAAGTGAAAGGATTATTAATTAAATGGGCACTTTCTAGAATAAGTACAAAACACCTCTGAAATTAAAAAGACAGTGAAAGAGCTAGCAGCAGGTAAGGTGAGTACTTGTGTCAGCAGTTTTGAATGTCGGGATTGCTTCTCTATTGGAAACCCTGATGCTGCATTATTTGCTACTTTAAGTGCACGGAGCGTTGTCTGCAACTTTCAGAAGCAGTCTCCTTGATTAAATATACTTTGTTATCTCTCTGCCATCAGCGAATGCATAGGAAACATGGTGGTATTCTGTGCAGAGTAAAGGCATCAGCTCAGAGATTCATTTTGGGCCTTCACTGAAAAAAATGGAAGCAAGACTTTTCGAGATGAGGGTCATAAAGTTACAAAGGAAGATCAAAATCAGATTTATTATCACTGACATATGACGTGAAATTTGTTATTTTGCAGCAGCAGTACGGTGCAAAGATATAAAATTACAATAAGTTACAGAAGTAAATAAATCGTGCAAAAAAGAAAGGAATAATGAGGTAGTGTTCATGGACCATTCAGAAATCCTGTGGCGGAGGGGAAGAAGCTGTTTCTGAATCATTGAGTGTGGGTCTTCAGGCTCCTGTACCACCTCCTTGTGGTAATAACAAGAAGAGGGCATGTCCTGGATGGTGAGGGTCCTTAGTGATGGATGCCGCCATCCTGAGGCACAGCCTCTTGAAGATGCCCTCGATGGTGGGGAGGGTTGTGCCCGTGATGGAGCTGGCTGAGTCTACAATCCTCTGCAACCTCTTGCGATCCTGTGCATTGGAGCCTCCATACCAGGCTGTAATGCAACCGGTCAGAATGTTCTCCACTGTATATCTGTAGATATTTATAAGAGTCTTTGTGACGTACTGAATCTCCTCAAACTCCTAACAAAGTAGAGCCACTGGCGTGCCGTCTTCATAATTGCATCAATGTGTTGGGCCCAGGATAGATCCTCTGAGATGTTAGAAGCCCAGGAACTTGAAGCTGCTCACCCTTTCCACCGCTGACCCCTCAATGAGGACTGGTGTGTGCTCTCCCGATTTCCCCTTCCTGAAGTCCACAATCAATTCCTTGGTCTTGCTGACGTTGAGTGTGAGGTTGTTGTTGCGACACCACTCAACCAGCCGATCTATCTCACTCCTGTACGCCTCCTTGTTGCCATCTGAGGTTCTACCAACAACAGTGGTGACATTGGTGAATTTATAGATGTAACACTTGATGTGCATTCCCAGTGGTGAGGATGGTGTTGCATACAACTTAAGCACCAGTCAAACTCAGACCAACGTTGTTTCTAAGTATGGTTTGTCACTAGCTAGCTAAGTATGGTTTGTCACTAGCTAGCAGCATCTAAAGCATCAAAACCGTAAATTGAAGCATATTGCAGCAATTTGTGTTGGCATCTACTGCATAACCTCAATTAAAGAGCAGTTCAGGATAAATGGGAAAGGGATGGCAGGATATTTCAAGTAACCCAGAGAGGTAATTCTTGGTCTAGTAATCACAACTCGTAAATCTATTAAAAAAAATACTGCTCGCAGACTGACTTGAATTATAAGTTGTCCATTCTAATACAAACGTCTAGAAAAAATGTGGAGATTCAATCGAATAAATAAGAGGAACTGTTTTCACTGATGGGCCAGTAACCAATAGGTACAGACTTATGATAAATGCCAAAGTAAGCATAGAGAAGTGGAGAATTTTTTCTTGGTATGTTATGTTGGAAGCAGATTCGATTGTAATGTCGAAAGGGGAGAATTTGCTCTTTACTTGCCAAGTCAGGGAAATGAATGGGGGAGTGGGATTAACCTCTTTCACAAAAATTGCGTAGGCATAATGATTCCATTGACTTCTCAACTGCGTGGGTCCCAGTTATTTTAATTCATAGATGGGATGTGGGCTTTGCTGGAGCAGCCAGCATTTGCTGGCTATCCTTGATTGTCCTGGAGGAGGTGGTGGTGGTGAGCTGCCTTCTTTCAACTGCTCCCACAGCAATGTTGGGGAGGGAGTTCCAGCATCTAGACCCAGCTGAAGCAATAGCAATGTATTTCCAATTTAGGATGGTGTGCAACTTGGAGTGAAGGTGTACAGAGGGAAAGAACTCATCTTGTTTTGATGAGTGGGGACCTCATAGAAACATTTTGAATGTTAAAAGGCCTGGACAGAGTAGATATGGCAAACTTGTTTCCCCATGGTAGGGGAGTTCTAGTACAAGAGGCACGACTTCAGGATTGAAGGGCGCCCATTCAGAACAGAGATGCGGAGAAATTTCTTTAGCCAGAGAGTGGTGAATCTGTGGAATGTGTTGCCACGGGTGGCTGTGGAAGCAAAGTCATTGGGTGTATTTAAGGCAGAGATTGATATGTATCTGAGTAGCCAGGGCAATAAAAGGTTATGGTGAGAAGGCCGGGGGAGTGGGGCTAAATGGGAGAATTGATCAGCTCATGATAGAATGGCAGAGCAGACTCGATGGGCCGAATGGCTGACTTCTGCTCCTTTGTCTTATGGTCTAAGACTCATGATAATCAAAAAAAAGATCCAGGAAAAAGATTATCAGCACAAACAATGTTCTCTCTATCTATTATTAAGTGTTGGCAATGCTAACTCTTTGAGAAGAAACATTCCTTCAAAGGAAATTCTCCTTGACTCTCTCAGGCAATCAAACAAGCTCCATGTTATCACAGAAAAGGGAGTGAAAGGTTTGGGTATTCACAGTAAATGTACGCACATTGGCAGAGCTTGTTCTTATCAGTAGGGGGTGGTGATCAAGGTTCATGTCACAATGTGTACTTGTGACCATTCTCATTAGTATTTCCAGCCAGTGTTGTGGGGGAATGTTTGAACATACAACATGGCTGACCAAAGCTGATAGATCGGCTTAAATTTAAACAAGATGGCTAGATCTACAGCTCTTTCAGTATTTATCAGCACTGATTTCCTTCCTGTAAACTCTGTGCACACAGAATGAGGGCATGCTCCCTATTTGGGACCAAGTTGGCACTTACTGCTTAAGAACTAGGTTATCTTCTGTTAGAAGCAAAATCAACCTACTTGTACTTAGACATTTGTTCAGAAGTGTTATGAAGCTGTTGGAGAATTGCTGATACTTCTGTATAGCACTTTGTATTTTCCCTGCTAATCAGAGGCGTTTTCAGGTCTACTTGATAACTTGTTTTAAATGTCATCACTGTAATCCTTTCAATACCCATTGAAGAGGTGGTTGGAAACTATGTTTGAAGTTTATCTTTACAACCAGTCCAGCACCCATTGCTTCAGCTGTTAGTACAATGGGGCTCCTGTCTTTACATCCCTGTACTTTGAAATTCACAACCCCAGCAGAAATGCTGCACCAATATTTCAACAATGCTGAATTGCCTGAAAGGCAAGCAGAAGACAGCCCCCACTCTCTTGTCTGCCTCCGTCTCTCCTGCGTGCACATGTGCACACACACACACACACACACACACTTATTCATAGACATCAGCACGCATACATATGCACACACCAAACACACACTCCCATACATGAACACACACATGCACATTCATACAGATGGACACATGCATGCGTACATGTCTGTGTGCATGTGCACACACATATACACAGAATGCACATACGCATGGATTCACACATACATTCAAGTGTGCACAGATACATGCACACACATGGGGACACATGCACACACAAGCGCAAACTACACTCTCTCCCTCCTCCCCTCTCCCTCCCCCCCCCATATAGTCCAGTCTCCCAAACACTTCCACAGACCCACACACACAATCTCTCACATTCACACTCACATATAGACACTCACACACTACACCTATCTTGCGCATTGCAGCCAAAACAATTAGATTTACTATAAAACAAAAAAAAATTTGAGGAAATCTCCATTATATTTTTTAATGTAGAGATTAAAGTCAGTTGGCATATTTGACTTGGCCAGGTTATTCTTAGGAAGTATTGAGGTGCATTATATCAACAACACTGATGTAACATTTCAAATTCAAGTGAAACTTTTCATTTCAAGTGCCAGTATCATTTACTGGATAACTTCTCACCCATAACCCACTTGTTCATAGAGGTCAAATGAACACCCTCTTTCACCCTGCTGCAGATAATAATTTCATTGTGAGACTTGGGGTCTCACTTAGTTGCCTTGGGGATGGGTTGGTGAATAATAGGAATATTTTTACATGGCAAAGAAGTTGGGAGGGATAATTTGGTGCCTGTTGATCCCGATCTTATCTGCCCCACCCACCCCTCTAACTCATTGCTGTCTACTTTTACTCCCTATTCGACTGTTAGAGCCATCACCAGGAAAGGTCAAACAGTGGCAATCTCTCATCACTCTTGATCTCAAAGACTTGGAAATAGCATGCCGATTGTATTAGTGAATTGTCACGACGTAGCTATTAGAGCTGCTGCCTTGCAACTTCAGTGGCCCGGGTTCGATCCTGACCTTGGGTGCTATCTGTGTGGATTTTGCACCTTCTCCTGGTGACTGCATGGGTTTTCTCCAGGTGCTCTGGTTTCCTCCCAGGTCCCAAAGATGTGTAGGTTGGTAGGCTAATTGGCTGTTGTAAATTGCCCCAAGTGTTGCTGGGTGGTAGAATTGATGGGAGTGTGAGGAGAATGACTTGTTGGGTGGGAATGGGATGGCTCTGAGAGTAGGCACAGACTTGATGGGCCAAATGGCCCCTCTTCTGTGTTGTAAGGAAATATGAAAATCTTTGGCTTTGCATAGAACAACTCTGTCATTCCGAATTCCTCACTCCTTCCCAAGTTGTGCAAATTATTCTCTCTCGAGTGCCTACCCAGTTCCCTTTTGAAGCTTCTGATTGATGTAGTTTCCATCACCCTATAGACAGTGGGTTTAAAAAAACCTTTTCCTCAATCCCCTTGTGTCTTTTATGTTGTGAGTTTGTCTTATCAAACAGCCTCAACTGTCCCCAGCCTTTGTGTTCGCCCTTGTTACACGAGCTAATTAGGGAAAACTGGAGACTTTGAAGGATTGTTCTCTTTCTTTTATTGTCTCCGTCTCTCAGGTAAGTGATTAGGTGGTTGATTTGTTGGCCTTTTTGTGCCATGTTTACTTTTGGTCAGTGAACTGCTTCCTTCCAGCAAAGAATCCAAGTAGACTGGGAGATCTAATCTTGAACAAAATGTTGCGTTCCCCTAAGTACGTGGGAGAGGTCGACGTTACTGTCTGTGAAATGGAATCCAATTGAGCAACATTTGGGGCAGTCTTCAAGCCTCTCAGGTTCATAAAGTTATACAGCACAGAAACAGACCCTTCGGCCCAACTGGTCCATGCCAGGCAAGATGCCCCATCCAGCATTTGCCCCATAACCTTCTACACCTTTCCAATGCATGTACCTGTCCAACTGTCTTTTAAAAGTTGTTGTTGTTGTTCCTGCCTCAACCACTTCTTCTGGCAGCTTGTTCCACATACATACCACCCTTTGTGTAATAAAAGAAAGTTGCCTCTCGAATTCCTGTTAAATCTTTCCCCTCTCACCTTAAACTTCTGCTGTCTAGTTCTTGATTCCCCAACCCTGGGGAACAGATTGAGTGCATTCACCCTAGCTATGCTGCTCATAATTTTATACACCTCTGTAAGATCACCTCTCAGTCTCCTACGTTCCAAGGAATAAAGTCCTAGGCTACCAAACCTCTCACTATAACTAAGTCCCTCAAGTCCTGGCAACATCCTTGTAAATCTTTTCTGGTGATGAGCACTTGACCTGTTTAGCACAATCCTGTTGGAGGAAATGTCCTATGGACGAGACTTTAAGCGAAGACCCTGCTGGGTTTCTCTGCTGAAAGCAAAGGATCCCATTGAAGAAGATCTGATGGAAGTGTACAAGGCCATGATAGAGGAAATAGAGAGAAGCAGTCCCTATTAGTGGATGGTTCAGGGACCAAGGGTTTCAAGTAAAGGGAAAAAGAGACGAGAGGGTGGTGAGGGGAAACGTTTCTACAAAGTGACGATAACCTGACTGCCTGTGGGAGTCAAGAATCGAGGCTTTCAGAAGGGAATTGGACCGGTCTTTGAGGGATCATAATTGTGAATACTGTGGAGAAAGTAAGATATCTTTATTAGTCACATGTACGTCGAAACACACAGTGAAATGCATCTTTTGCATAGAGTGTTCTGGGGGCAGCCCACAAGTGTTACCACACTTCCGGTGCCAACATAACATGCCCACAACTTCCTAGCCCGTACGTCTTTGGAATGTGGGAGGAAACCGAAGCACCTGGAGGAAACCCACGTGGACATGGGGAGAACGTACAAACTCCTTATAGACAGCGGCCGGAAATGAACCCCGGTTGCTGGCGCTGTAATAGTGTTACGCTAACCGCTGTGGGAAATGGAACAACAGGGGGTCAACACAGACTCGATGGGCTGAGCGGTCTCCTTTGCTGCTGCGACAATCCTGTGATAGGAGCATGGCAGTTCACCCTGGGTTCCTGGCCAACCTTCAACCAACATCATGAAAACCAAAAGCACATTGATTTGGCCGTTATCCCATTGCTGTTTGTGGGATCTTGCTGTGTGCAAACCGGGCAATATGTTTCTCAGTTGACAATAGTGACTACACTTTAAACATTACTTCATTGGCTGTGTGGCGAGGTCCTGATGTCAGGAATAGTGTGAAATGAATCCAAGTCTGAGTATGTGTGTTTAATACAATTTCACAGCACTCTCTTGGGTTTGGCACATTAGGTATTTATAGATTCCAGCAGTACAGGAGCCTTTTGTAATCAGGATATCAGTAATTCTTCAGAAATAGAGTGGAGAAAAAGAGTAATACAGAGGACAGTGAGCTGAATACTTAGTCTGGGTAACGTTTCATGAGGAAAGCTTCCAATTTAGAGACGCTTCCAAGGGTTTCCTTTTGGGAGAAATATTGCTATATGTTAATCCAGTAATGAGGTCTGTCGTTTGCAGCTGGAGAGAGGAATGACGCAGTGTGGTTGGAAGGAAAATGTAAGCCCAGTGAATTCATCTGTGGGGAACAATTGCTGAGTAATCAATTGCTGGACAGACTACAAAGGCTTCAGGCAGCAATTCAGTGAGAAAAGACAGACACAAGTGGGGCTTGCTTGCTATGCAAGTTGTATCAACTGCTTGCCAACCAGGGCTCAACAAAATCACAGGGTTGTACAGCTGGAGGCCGTTCTGTCCATTATGACTGTGCCAGCTCTGTGATAGGTCTCTCCAATTCGTTCTACTCATCCAACTCCTAGAATTTGAGTGTAAATCAAATATTCTCTTGCAAAGTCACTATCACATTTGCTTCTAACAACCCCTTCAACATTGCACTCTGCATCGCAACTCGTTGTGTAAAAGAAATATATTCTTCACCTCTCCTGTGGTTCATCTGCCAGTTACCTGTAGTCCCTGGTTACTGACTCTCTGCTGGCAGAAACTGTTTCTCCTCATTCTTTATATAGAAACCCCTAAAACGTGAAGCATTTTCAAAAGATCTGTATTCTCCTGATGCTTCAACACCTGTGAGATGTTTCAAAACACTATGCTTTAAAGAGTAATCTTATCCTGTGTGCATTATTCACCTTGAGACATTGTGGCAGGATGTTATTAAATTTGAACTGCGTATTTCTTTCCCTTACTATGAGGCTAAACCTTTGTACAATGTGAGAGAAGTTGCTCAACAGTGTGTTCTGCTATATTTCAACATGCTGTGGCATTGGATAAGATTCCCTGTCACTGTGATGTGGTTGTAAAATGTGAGAGAGAATGATTGGTTGCAAGGTGTGGGGCCCAGGGTCCAGTAGAACTAAGGTTGGGATATAAGCAGTGTTTGCAGAGCATGAGTGGACTGTTATGGCAAGACCTTACAAGAATGATCGTCCTATTCTTTTCAGTGTTAAGTTTGCCAATGTTAATTTTTGCCCTGCCGTTTCTCACTATCTAATTTTGTTTGTTCCAATTGTGTTTTGGATTGCCAGTAAAACTTTTATATCTTGGAGGAGCTGCAAGTGTGCTTCTATAAGGCATCGAACCTTAGACAGATGTTTGAGATTAGAATCCAATGGAAGGTGCAGCTCTAAAAATCTGATTCCGTTATCCTTTTCTGGTTATTAAATAAACAAAACTGTCATTAGATCTGGCATGGGAGTCTTCGTTGAGTTAGGGATCCAAGAGTCCCAAATAAGGGTATTGCACCCAGTTGGGCAGACCTCATTAGGCTAAATTTCAGATCAGCCACAATCTTCTTGGTTGAAGGAACAGGCTTGAGTGACCCTATGGCAGATGACTGCTATCTGCTCTTGTGCGTATGTGCGAGCATTGATAATGAGTGACAGCAGGTTGGTCGTAGAAAGAAAAACTTGCATTTCTATAGAATCTTTGGTGACCTCCATGTATTCCAAAGTGCTTAACACCCAGTGGAGGGCCTTCTACCTTCTGAATACCAGTCACTCTTTCTCTCTCTCTCTTATTTTCTTCCTGTCTTCTTTGCCTTCCATCCGTCCTTTTGTAGATGATGCCTTCTTCATTAAAAAATATCTTAAGATGTCTTCTCTCCAGATTTCCATCCACTGCTGCAACATAAGAACAGGATTAGGTAATCGAAGCTAACAAGCCCATTTAATTAGCCTGCAGATCTGGTCTGTAGCAATTTCATTTACCTGTTGCTGTTACGTAATATTTAATAACCTCTCCTAACAAAAATCTACCCATCTCAGTCGTGACTCTGAAGTAGAATCACTTCCTTGACAGTCTTGTCACACTCTTTTGGGTTAATCGTACCACAATGCCTTTAACATTTGGAATGACTGAGAACTCTGAACATAATTGCTGAAACTTTATTAAGCTTTCCTCCACTGAAGTAAATTTACAAGCCAATTAATTGATCCACAAGCCAATAAACACAACAGTGGGCACAGGCAGGCCAGTAGTGAGTCCTTAGCCTGACATAAAAAGGACAAAATCATGAAGTGAATCACAATTTTTCTTTGAAAGTGTATTATTCATCTTGAAAAGGGAGTCATATTTTTAGAGCAGTGCCTTCAGTCAGATTCTGATCTCTGAAAGTAACGTCAAATATGCCACGCTACTGTCACTTTGCATACACCTCAATGTGGATGTAAAGGTCAAGTAACAAAGGCAAATAATTTATAAAGGCAGTGATTTTACTCATTCAGAGTCCTTTGTGTTAAAGTGATTGTCTTTCTATCATGTTCTCAGCAAAAGGAACAGTATCACAGATGATCATTGACCATTGGTATTGTGTGGATGTCCTTTCTGCGTTGGGATAATTAATGTTGTGCACTAAATCCATCCTCGGGAGACGCCTGTTCTTTATGTAAGTTGTGTATTCCAAGAGGCTCTCTCCCCATTGCCAGTCACTTCAACTCCCCCTCCCACACTATCACAGATATATCAGTCCTCGGCCTCCTCCACTGCCAGGAGAATTCCATGCGCAAACTGGAGGAACAGCACCTCATTTTCCATCTTGGAACCTTGCATGAACATTGAATTCTCCCACTTTAAGTAATCCCCACACATTTCCAACTCCACCCCCACCCCCCCATAACACCCCCAACCATACCTCTTCTTCCCTTTCCTAGGCTATCTCTTTTTTTTTCTACCCACCTTTTTTTTTACCACTCTCCTTATCTTTGACCCATCTCCCGGTGGATCTGCTCTCCCCTCCTCCCCTGCACCTACCTATCACCATCTCTACCCATCACCTCCCTGTGCCCACCCCGCCTCCCCTCTTTTGTCCACCTATCACTGTTCTGCTTTTCCCTCCTGTATATCGGGCTTCCCCTTTTCCTATCTTCAGCCTTGAAGAAGGGTCCTGACCCGAAATGTTGACCGCCTGCTTTTCTCCACGGATGCTGCCTGGCCTGCTGAGTTCCTCCAGCATCATCTAGATTCCAGCATCTGCAGTCCTTTGTTTTTCATGAAACAAGTAGTTAAAAACCTTGAATACTGATGAATTTTACTGTCTTTTACAATAAATTTTGTCTTTAAACATAACTGGAGGAAACATGCGCATCTTTTGGCTTGCTCCATACTTTAACTAAGCCGGAGTTTTTTTTAAAAAAGCATTTACAGGAGAAACTGGCTAACCAAACTGACTCTGAAGGAGTGGCAACTACAGCTCCCATGCTACCTGTGTGGAGTTTGCACGTTCTCCTTGTGATTACATTGGTTTCCTTCTGGTGCTCTGGTTTCCTCCCACATATCAAAGGCAGGTTGTTAGGTTAATTGGTCGCTGTAAATTGTCCCTCGTGTGTAAGCGAGTGGTGGAGTCTGGGGCAATTAAAATTGGCGTCATGGGCCAAAGGGCCTTTTCCTGTGCTGTACTGTACAATGTTCTACTGTAGGATTCTAACGGGTGCTTGATGGTTAGTGCAGACTCAATGGGCCAAATGGCCTGTTTCTGTACTATGTGACTCTCTGGACCCAACTATAAGGGTTGGGTTTGGGGACCAAATGTTTAAATCCTCAGGCTGGATCTTTAACTTCATACCCAAGTTTGGACGTGGCTGGGAATGACATCATCCATTTGCCATTTTGCCAGGGAATAGTTTAGACTTTGGGATTTATTTGTTCATTCTTTTGCAAACTGTGCAACACCAGCAAGGCCAGCATTTGTTGCCCATCCCTTGTTGCTCTGGCGCAGGTGTTCCCACGGTGCTGTTGGGGAGGGAGTGGTGGACGGATTTGTCTGAGGGACATTAATGGACCAGGTGGACTTCTATAATGATCCAGTGGTGCTTCTGGTCACCAGTATTGGTATTGGTTTATTATTGTCACTTGTACCGAGGTACAGTAAAAAAAAACTTGTTTTGCATACCGATCGTACAGGTCAATTCATTGCACGGTGCAGTTACATTGAGTTAGTATAGAGTTCATTGATGTAGTACAGGCAAAAACAATAACAGTAGAGTAAAGTGTCACAGCTACAGAGAGAGTGCAGTGCAATAAGGTGCAAGGTCACAACAAGGTAGATCGTGAGGTCATAGGCCATCTCATTGTATAAGGGAACCGTTCAATAGTCTTATCACAGTGGGGTAGAAGCATCCTCAAGTCTGGTGGTACGTGCCCTCAGGCTGCTACCTGATGGAAGAGAGAAGAGAGAATGTCCTGAGTGGGTGGGGTCTTTGATTATGCTGGCTGCTTTGCCAAGGCAACAAGGGGAGGGTGGTGTCCGTGTACTGATGCAAGTATTCTGTTTTTTTTGTACAATTAGCTGAATTTAAATTCTCCAGCTGTTGTGGTTAGATGTGAATTTGTGTAAGTCACTGTCTGCTCATAGTCCACTGAATTACCAATAACATGCCCACTATGCTACCATAACTTGGCTGAGATTAATGAGGTGTTTATCATAACACAAAGCAACTGGAAAGCTTCATTTAAAGACTCTGCTTTCATAGGAGTCTCTGGTGGGTAAATATGCTGAGTTGTGGATTTCCACATGGTAGGTTCCAGAGATGGTCTCTGAGTGATGCTGAGGTCATTTAAGTCTGCTCCATAGTTAGAACATAGAACAGTATCGCAGAGGAACAGGCCCTTTGGCCCACGATGTTGTGCCAAACTAATTAAGCGTGTGACACCTAATCCCTTCTGCCTGAACGTGATCCGTATCCCACCATTCTCTGCTCATTCATGTCCCTATCTAAGGGCCTTTTAAACGCCTCTATAGTACCTGCCTCCACCACCACCCCTGATGGCGCATTCCAGGCGCCCACCATTCTCTGTGTAAAAAAGAAAAGTGCCCCGCACATCTCCTTTGAACTTTCCCCCTCTCACCTTAAATGCATGCCCTCTAGTATTAGACACTTCAAACCTGGGGAAAAGATACTGGCTGTCTACTCAATCTATGCCTCTCATAACATGATCTTCCAGTTCATCTGGGGATCCAAGTAGAGCGGGTCTGACAGGTCGCCATGCACAAGTCCCTGGACAATGGGGGCAAGAGCGTCCCCAGTGTCGCCCTCATCCTGATGACCATCTTTGTCTGTGGCTGCATCAGGCTGTGTGTGGAACCCAAGTACGTGGGCACCAAGTGTCACTACGTGCTGAGGTTCCACCTGTCCCCGGTGTTGCGAAGGATGGGCTCGGCCCTGTTGCCGAGCAACGCCCCAGTCAGCTGGATGTTGCCGCGCTACCTGTCCTTCGTGGAAAAGTTCTTCCAGACCAACACCTTTGACCACAAGTCCATCAGGCAGTGGTCAGCACGGAACATCCTGCAGACGCTTCAGGAGAAGGACTCGATGGAGACTGTGGGGTGGTTCCCTGAGCAGACTGTCCAGACCATCTGACAGAATGTCTCATCGCCAGAGCTCACCAGCAAGCACCAAGACCTCGCTTGGCTGGCAGTGAGAGGGGCCCTCCCAGTCAGATCCTTCCTGCATGGTCGGAACATCATTCCCAGCGCGCGCTGCCCCCAGAAAGACTGTGCTGGGGACGAGACGGCTGCCCACCTCTTTGCAGGCTGTGGGTTTGCGAGGAGGGTGTGGTGAAAGATGCAAGGGTCCTTGTCGCAGTTCATCCCCAGCAGCTGCGTAACAGAGGATTCCCTGATCTACGGGCTGTCCCCGGGGAGACACACAGAGACGGACATCAACTGCTGCTGGAAGGTCATCAACTCGGTGAAAGACGCCCTTTGTTTTGCCCGAAACTTGTTGGTCTCCCAGCACTGCGAGATGTCCGTAGGGGAGTGCTGCCGATTGGCACATTCCAGGCTACAGGAGTATGTGCTGAGGGACGCACTGAAGCTCGGAGCAGCCAACGCCAGGGCTCGGTGGGGAAGGACTACAGTTTAGGGTTCTTCTGCCACTGGAGAGGGAGGGGCAGGGTCAGGTGAGAAAGCCCCCTAAATATTGTAAATACGGGACAGGGTAGCCCCCAGGGAGCCACACGAGTGGCATCAGTGCTGTGTTTTTTATATAAAAAAAGTAACACTAATGATTGATCTGTACAAGAATGTAAAGGCTTGCACTGTTTTATTGTCGTATATAGTTTGTTTTTTTATGATGAATAAAATTTATTTTGGAATAAAAAAATAAACTTCTATCAGGTCTCCCCTCAGCCTCTGCCGCTCCAGAGAAAACAATCCAAGTTTGTCCAACCTCTCCGTGTAGCTCATACCCTTTAATCCAGGCAGCATCTTGGTGAACCTCTTCTGAAGAGGTAAAGTACAACTGACCAAGTGCCTGTTTGGTTAACACCAGCTCCACCACTGACAGTGTGTGTCAGCTGCAGGATATACTGCAGTTACTTATCAAAGCCATTCTACAAGCTTCTCCTCAACCCCATGTGCCCGCTGTCCTACCACCTCGAAGGACAATAGCAACAGTCACATGGAACGCCACCACCTGCAGGTTCCCCTCCACGTTGTACACCATCCTGACCTGAGTTATATTGCTATTCTTTCGTCATTGCTGGGTCTAACCTTCTAGAACCCTGCGTTTGTAAGGAATTGGATTATCTATGGAAGATGCTTGGTTACATACATCCAGGGATGTCCTTTGTTGTGTTGGAGCATGGGGAAACACGGCAGACAATACTCATTGAGTGATAAATATATTGGACCAAACCAAGTGGCATAGCAATGCAAGGACTGGATTAAACCTATCATAGTCCGATTTTGATGGTGCCTGGTATACCTATAGCCCAAGCTAGATTGAAGGAGACAGATGACGGAAGGAACTCTCTTGGTGGGAATACTTGTGGGTGTGTGGAGCTATTTCAGTGATTTGTTTACTGTGACCTCTCTGGTCGGTACAGATATAGATTTCTGAAAATGCCACTCAGAACCAAAACGAGTGTAACTTACTTTGCAATTACCCCATCCTCGCCCTTGGTAATGACTGGACTTCAATGAATTTACTGGACATAGGTCAGAAGTGGAAGCCACTGCCCAATAATATGATTATAAGCTTTGGTTGGTGTAATGCCACATCTGAGTCCAGAATAATTCTCCAGAAACGGAGGAATTCTTTGCCAAGTGATTATATGGTCAGTTTATGACTCCTGCACATGGGTGTGATACATCTGAATTCTATACTTAGGACAGATAAAATTTAAGGTTTAATTTAGACTATGCCTTCACTAACGGTATTTGGTGTCTTCAGAAATTATCTTTAAAGTTGACAATTCTAATAATTTAATTGAAGTCTTTTACCAAACTTACCCTGTAATAGGCGATCTATAAATGTACCTTCTCAGTTGCCACGTCAACTGTAGCTCATTGGGTAGCACTCTTTTCTCTGAGACAGCGAATTGTGGGATCAGATCAGATATCTTTATTAATCACATGTACATCGAAACACAGTGAAATGCATCTTTTTGTGTAGAGTGTTCTGGGGCAGCCCGCAAGTGTCGCCATTTTTGAAAGGTCAGGGAACTGAGGGCTAAGGGAAACTGGCGCAGAAGAGGCAGTAAGGACTGGGGCAGATTAACCACAATCGCGTTGAAAGCCCGGGCAAGTTTGCAGGGAGTGTCGGAGGCAGGTAATCTCACAACATGCAAGATGTACTCGGATGAACAATGGTATTGGTATTGTCACTTGTACCAAGGTACAGTGGAAAAACTTGTCTTGCCTACTGATCGTACAGGTCAATTCATTACACTGTGCAGTTGCATTGAGTTAGTACAGAGTGCATTGAGGTAGTACAGGTAAAAACAATAACAGTACAGAATAAGGTGTTACAGCTACAGGGAAAGTGCAGTGCAGGTAGACAATAAGGTGCAAGGTCACAACAAGGTAGATCGTGTGGTCAGTGGAAATACCGTGGCACGGAAAGCTGTGGGCCGAGTGCTGGAAACCAGGATTGGTGTAGATAGATAATAGATACAATAGGCCAGCAGGCCTGGTGCCTCGTAGTATGACTCTCCGATTCCAGAATATTGGCCACAGAGTACTTGAACTTATTCTCAACGCAATAGGGTCTCTTGCATTCAAGCAGATTAATTTTTGGGCTTATCCAGTCTGTTGACTAACTCATGAAGTTTATGTTCAAGTTTGTTGTTGTCATAAGCAAATATTCACAGGGTATAAATGCCATGAAAATTAACTATTTGCAGCAGCAGCACAGTACATTACAAGATGGGGACAAATATAAGTTAACATAAACTTAAATTAACATAAATTATACAAAATTTACATGTATGTAAAATAAACAACAAAATAAACATAATGACACTAGTGCAAAATTGAGAGGGAGGAAGAATATAGTCTGAAGTAGAGTTAAGGGTTTTCAGGTCAGTTCAAGAACCTGGTGGCAGTGGGGAAAATGCTGTTGTTGAACCTTGAGGTGTGGGGCTTTAGGCTCCTGTACCTCCTGCCTGATGGCAGCATCGAGAAGAAGGCATGGCCCAGATGGTGGGGGTCCCTGATGATGGATGTTGCCTTCCTGAGACATCACCCATTGTAGATGTCCTAGACGGTGGGGAGAGCTGTACCCCTGATGGAACTGGCTGATTCCACTACCCTCTGTAGCCTCTTGCGTTCCTGTGCATTGGAGTTTCCACACCAGGCTGTGATGCAACCAGTCAGAATGCTTTCCACTGTACATTTGTAGAAGGTGTCTTCAATGACATGCCAAATCTCCTTAAACTTCTAAGAAAGTAGAGAGGCTGGTGCACCTTCTTCATGATTGCTTCTGTGTGCTGGGCCTAGGATAGGTCCTCCGAGATGTTGACATCCAGGAACGTGAATCTGCTCACCCTTTCCACCACGGACCCTTCAATGAGGACTGGTGTGATGAGTGCAGAGGGCTCAGTGCCCACAGATCAGAGCTTGAGGCTGCTTCTCCTGGCCAGATTAGAGTGTGAGCCCACAAGTGGTTGCTTTGCCAGTGCTCGGTGTGAGATGCTTCTCCTGTGAGAGTTCTGCAAGCTCTGAAGTTGCGTAGAAATGAAGGAGGTTTGAAGTGCATCTGATGTTGCAGAAGAACTGCAGCTTCTGGGCAATGATGGGGGTGACGAGCAAGAGGTTGGAGGGACAGCTTATAGCTGCTTAAATTTTCTGATGACTTGCTCTATTGAATCAAAGTCAAGTTTATCGTCACATGCACAAGTACATGTGTGTACAGATGCAATGAAAAACTTACTTGCAGCAGCATCACAGGAACATCGCATCAGATAAGCAGCATTCACAAGAAAAACATAAACTAAAAATGTTATACACAATTTTCACAAGAAAGAACATAATGATAACAAAATCAAAGTCTATTGTAGTGCAAAGTGATCAAAGTGGTCACAGTGTTGCTATACTGAGGTAGTGATTAGGGTTGTGCAGGTTGGTTCAAGAACCGAATGGTTGAGGTTAAGTAGTTGTTCTTTAAGCATTAATGTATTGGAGGTGTGTGTGCTTTTGTGTGCTTGTGTATGTGCGTGGGTGCTTATGTGCTTGTATTTGTGTGCACTTCTATCTCTACGTGTGCTTGTGTCTATACAGTATGTATGTATGGGGGGTGGTTGCATCTATGTTTGTATATATGTGTTAGTTGGTGTGTAGTGTGTGTCTCTGTCTGTATGTGTGTAGTTGTGTTTAATATGCTTTACAAATAACCAAAGCAAGGACTGTTCATCGAGGTAAAGGAACAGTGTGCCTGGATAAAGTCACTGGGAAAACTGTCAATGCATTCGAAGGCTCTCCCATCGTGGGCCATTGTTTTGATTGGAGCTAAGCCAGAGTGAGCCCCGAGCAGCCTCTTCTAGCAGGTACTGAAGTGATAAGCGGGCAGGCACGGTAGTGTAGCTTTACTGTGCCAACGACCCAGGTTCAATTCCGGCCGCTGTCTGTAAGGAGTTTGTACGTTCTCCCCGTGTCTGCATGGGTTTCCTCCGGGTGCTCTGGTTTCTTCCCACATTCCAAAGGCATATGGGTTAGGAGGTTGTGGACATGCTATGTTGGCACCGGAAGCGTGGCAACACTTGCGGGCTTTGTTTGTACTCTACACAAAAGGTGCATTTCACTGTATGTTTTGATGTACGTGTGACTAATAAAGGTATCTTAAAATGGAAAGCAAAGTTTAGAGCACAAAATAAGCCTCTGACTCTGGCAGAAAATGAAGGTAGCTGTTAGCATTTGCTCGCAGTAAAATACCCCACCCCGAAGGGAGTTTGCTTTCAACCTAGTCTCAGCAGGAGCATTGTGTCTCTGTGCCAAGGGGCTGTGGAAACATTGAAGTAATGGTGGATGTTGGGAAGAGATGGCCATGCCAATGGAATACGTGAAACCTTCCATAAACCACATCCATTGTAAGACAAAAAGAAAATATGACACGTCTCTCAGGTTGTCTGGGAACAGAGCAACAAGGCACACCGACGTACGCACACCGTGTTTGATGTTGAGTGCTTTGTGCATTGAAACTAATGGTTTACTGAACCTTTAACTTTTCAATGGGATTGTTAATAGGAGCCGGAGCCCCTACAAATGAGCTAATCCAGATGTCAGTGACCGGCCAACTCAGTAAAACATTCCTGTGTCTTGCACTGTCCTACTGCTGCAAAACAACAAATTTCATGACATATGTCAGTGATAATAAACCCTGATTCTGATTTACTGATGTTGAATGGGTGATAAATATTGGCTAAAATAATTGAGAGAGCTCCTGTGTTCTTCTTCAATATATGAGATCTTTAACACCCACCTGAGAGAGTAGACAAGACACCTGAAGTGAAGAACAGCAATACCCTGGCAGTGTAGCACTCCTTCAGTACTGCACTGGAGTGTAACCTAGATTTTTGTGTTCAGACTCTGGAGTGGGACTTGAACCTTCACTCTTCTTGGAGACACGAGAGACTGCAGATGCTGGAATCTGGAGCAATAAACAATCTGCTGGAGGAACTCAACGGATCGAGCAGCATCTGTGCAGGGAAAGGAATTGTCGATGTTTTACATCAGGGTTTTGAGCCGAAACATCGACAAATCCTTTTCCCCCACAGGTGCTGCTCGACCCGCTGAGTTCCTCCAGCAGATCGTGTGTTGCTCCTTATCCTCCTTACTCTGATTTGATTGGATGTCTGACTGACAGGTTAAGTTAATAACCTCTCAACCTCCAACCACTTCACTCAACACATTGCCTTTTGCTCCATCTCACACAATATTACGAATGAAAATGATCAAAAAATTTCCATAATACTGTACTGTTTATGTAGGATGTCTCTCTTGGGATGTTCAGAGGTTTGCTTTAAGTCGCTAATCCCTTGAAGCTCTGGGGCAAATGTGAAGGGTTGGTAACCCCTCCAAATTTGGGCGGCATTTGCATTGTTGTCTACAGCACTTGCTCAATGCATAGTTACAATTTCAGCTTCAGATTGCATTAACAAATTAAATGAATCAAAGTAATTAAAATGAAGTGGATGCTCACTCGAGGGTAACTGCTACTTAAACCATTCTCATTACTGCCGGCAATGATTGCTGTACCTTTCCACAATGGACTGATTTGGATTGTATCTGCATCAGTTTTATTCACTAACTGTCTCTGGTAGTTTTTTTTTCTTGCTGTTAATAGAACTGAGCATTTTCCACATCTCATTTGTCAGCCCTCACGCAATTGTGTCTGGATTAATTCACAACATTGACGTGTAGAGGGATTTAATCAAAGTGTTGGGATGCTTGGGTTTCATCGTGTATCAATCTTTCATCAATTTCTTTTCACACAAAACTATATGTTTATCTGCTTCTTTCTAAAATAAATTGGGTGATAGCAAAGTAACTACCTGGAAATCACCATGAACCAAAGTATGCAATGCCAGAGAGAGCTCTAATCACAGCAACACATCCGTCAACATTGGTGCAGTGTGTTCCCTGTACCCATCAGAATCAGACTTGTTATCGCTGACGTATGACATGAAATGTGTTGTTTTGTGGCAGCACTACTGTACAAAGACAAAAATGTATAAACTACAAACATAAATAAGTAGTGCAAAAAAAAAAGGAATAATGAGGTAGTGTTCATGGGTTCGTGGACCGTTCAGAAATCTGATGGCGGAGGGGAAGAAGCTGTTCCTGAATCGCTGAGTGTGGGTCTTCAGGCTCCTGTACCTCCTCCCCGATGGTAGTAACGAGAAGAGGGCATGTCCCGGATGGTGAGAGTACTTAATGATGGATGCTGCCTTCTTGAGGCACCGCCTCTTGAAGATGTCCTCGATGGCGGGGAGGGTTGTGCCTGTGATGGAGCTGGCTGAGTCTACAACCCTCTGCAACCTCTTGCGATCCTGTGCATTGGAGGCTCCATACCAGGCGGTGATGCAACCAGTCAGAATACACTCCATGTAACATCTATAGAAATTTATAAGGGCCTTTGGTGACGTACCAAATCTCCTCAAACTCCTAACTAAATAGAGCGACTGGCGTGCCTTCTTCGCGATTGCATCGATGTGTTGGGCCCAAGGTAGATTCTCTGAGGCGTTGACACCCAAGAACTTGAAGCTGTTCACCCTTTCTACCACTGACCCCTCAATGAGGACAATGAGAACTCAAACAGTGCCAGTGTGTTCCCTGGACTCAATTGTGTCAGTACCTGTTTCCTGTACTCAGTAGTGTTTAGTGCTGTGTGCGTCTTGAACTCTATAGTGCCAATATGTTCCTGTTATTTGACAATGTTTGTTCTGTCTGTTCCTTGAACTCTATAGTGTTTGTGGTGTGCATTTCCTGACTTCACTAGTGTTTGTGTTGTGTATTCACTGAACTCAGTAGTGCTAGCGCTGTGGGTTTCCTTTTTCAATATGGTAGTATCCGTTGATTATGTGAAAATAAGTAAATGTTATTGCATATCCCAGGCAAAGCACTCGGTGAGCTTTTCTTCCTGGTGTTTTATTTAATTATTTTTGGGATCAGGGCACTGCAGTCAAGGTGAGCATTTATTGCCATCCCTGACTACCCTTGAACCACTGCAGTCCTTCTGGTCACCTCATTATAGGCGGAAGCTTTAGCAAGGGTGCAGAGGAGATTTGCCAGGATGCTCTGGTTAGGCCGCATCTAGAGTTTTGCATTCAATTCTGGTTGCCCCATTATAGGAAGGATGTGGAGGCTTTGGAGAGGGTGCAGAAGAGGTTTACCAGGATGCTGCCTGGACTAGAGGGCATGTGCTCTAAGGAGAGGTTGGACAAACTTGGGTTGTTTTCTCTGGAGTGGCAGAGGTTGAGGGGAGACCTGATAGAAGTTTATAAAATTGTGAGAAGGATAGATAGAGTTGGCAGCTGGTATCTTTTTCCCAGGGTTGAAATGTCTAATACTAGAGGGCATGCATTTAAGGTGAGAGGGGGCAAGTTCAAAAGAGGTGTGTGGGGCATGTTTTTTTTTCCCCCAGAGAGTGGTGGGTGTCTGGAATGCGCTGCCAGGGTTGGTGGTGGAGGCAGATACAACAGAGGCATTTAAAAGTCTCTTACATAGGCACGTGAATATGCAGAGAATGGAGGGATATGGACCTTATGTAGGCAGAAGGGATTAATTTAGTTGGGCATTTAATTAGTGGTTTAATTAGTTTGGCACAACATCATGGCCGAAGGGCCTGTTCTATGTTCTATAAAGTGCAGGGGACGAGACTGACTGAATTGGTCTAACGAGAACTAGGATGAAACGGATGGGCTAAGTGGCTTTTTGTGCTGTAGTGATAAAGCTGGACTATATTGTACACTAAATATAACAGTGATTACACCTCAGAAGCATTTCATTGGCTGCAGGAACATGAAAGGCTTTGTAGAGATGCATGTTTTTTTATATGCAAGCCCATAAATAAGATTGTCATGGTAGTTAATACAATCAATCAATTGAATGGAAATGGCAATGATTGAAAAAAATTGGTATTACAACCATTTTAAGGATTATTAGTCTGGGATGTTAGTCTGGAAGAAACAACAGACTATTTAAACCATTACCCAATGAAAATGCAGAAATAAAAGTTGGATCCTTAAATGTTTGTGACAATCAAGGAACCCATTTGATTCATCTTGTCTCTGCTAGCTCTTTACTAATCCATCAGTCACAGTTAGTTGCAGTCTCTCACTGTCTCCCCAGAATCTGCTTCAAACATTAATTGCCTATTATAACACAGAAGTAGGCCATTTGGCCCAACTGTTCTATGTCAGCTCCCAGCAGAGCCAGCCCATCAGTCCCGTTCTCCCTCTCCTTATGTCCCTACAGCACTGCTACTTTATTCTCTCACACATGCCCATCAACTCCCCTTTTAGTTCCAGATGAAGGATCTCAACCTGAAACGTCGCCTGTCCATTTCCCTCCACAGATGTTGCCTGACCCGCTGAGTTCCTCCAGCAGTTTGTTTGTTGCTCTTTCAGTTCATTTGCTTCTTACCTACACTAGGAATAATTTACAGGAGCTAATTAACCAACCAGCTTGTTTGTCTTTTGGATGTGGGAGGAAACCAGAACACCTGAAGGAAACACATACAGTCTTGGAGAACATGCAAACTCCACACAGACAGCGCCTGAAGTCAGAATCGAACCCGAGTCCCTGGAGTTATAACTGCTGTGCCATAAGGCGTTAATCACATTTACACTTAAAAGATGCAAAGATATCTGCTTGAAACCCCTCCATGATCCAACAGACATCTCCAGAGTGAAGTTGCTCCAAACTTCTGGCCCCCACCTGACATGATGTCCCCCCCATTGAGAGAAAGTAGCCTACTTCCTACTCGCCTTTACACAATATTAATTGTCTCGATTGACAATGCTCTCAGAATTGGTTACAAATTGATGACTAATTGTTTCTAAAATAGGATAAACTTAATTGCTATTTAAAAGGTAAGTTTTCTCAGAGGAGCTTGAAGGTGATTAAATGGAAATGCAAAGGGACTGAGAAGAAACCCGTCAAATATAAAATGCACACAGCCAGGAAATCTTCAATGAGTCAGCTCTTCCAGAATGCTGTCTGTAATCTTTGATGACCTCAGAGGCTGAAACATTATTGTTTCAAGCCCTCTTTATGGTTTCCACATGGAATGTAATTAGGAAGGCTAATGGGATGTTGTCCTTAATCACAAAGGGAATGGAATATAAAAATGGGGAAACTTTGATACAACTTTACACACCTGGGAAACCACACCTGGGAAACCACACCTGGAGTACTGTGTACAGTTTTGATCTCCATAATTAAGGAAAGATGCATTTGCATCGGAGACCGTGCAGAGACTGACCCTTAGGATGAAGGGATTGGCGTAAGAAGAAAGATTGGGCCTATGTCAACAGAAAGTGCTAGAAATACTTAACAGATCAGGCAGCATCTGCGGAAAGAGAAGCATTTAATGTTTTGGGTCTGGGACCCTTCATTGAAACTGAGAAAGAATGAAGCAAGTTGGTCTCCTTAGCAGAGATGCTTGGGGACGTTGATGGGGGAAGTAAAGGGGAATGTATCTGATAGGACAAAATAGTGGGGAGGTTAAGATTAAGCTTCTTTTTGTAATGTGTTGCTGTTGTTATATAGTCTATGTAATATTGTATAGTCTCCCTACACGAAGAAAATGGAGACAAAAGAGGCCAGTTTTCACACAAAGAGAAAGAGAATGAATTATCTAAAGCTGGAGAATTCGATATTCAGTCCTGAAGATACAGAGGACGAAGTGGTGTTTCTCAAGCTTGCATTGAGCTTTGTTGTAATAGGCCACAAGATACAGGTCAGAGTGGGAGTGGGACGATGAATTAAAGAGCCAGGCAACCGGTAGGTCCAGATAACTCCTGCTCCTGTTGATGCTGCTGCAAGTTTCTCATTGCACCTGTGCATACGTGTACTTGTGCATATGACAATGAACCCGCCTTTGACTTTGACTGAGTCCAGGTGCTCCACAAATCTGTGTTTGGTTCCTCCAGAGTAGCGGAGACCACATTATGAGCACTGAATGCAGTACACTAGATTGGACGAAGTGCAACTGAATAGCTGCTTCACCTGGAAAGACTGTTTGGGTCCCTGGATGGTGGGAAAGTAAAAGGGCAGGTATTACACCTCCTGCGATTGCATGAGAAAACTTTCCTTAAAGGGACCTTGCCTGAGCAGATCTCAGGCCAAGGGAGCCCATCTCAAGTGAGTCCTCTAAGTAATGTACTTAACTGCTGTAGTGGTTCTTCTCAGAAGTTCCTATTTCTGTTCCTTGGCTCAATACCCTGAGCTGATGTTACCAACCCCCAGACCCATAGCTTTTCTCCCCACCCCCCCATCTCCCTCACCTACCACTACCTCCCCCCCCCCCCAACTCTGACCACTGCTGTACCCCACCAGCACTGCTCTGTTGCTTAGACAGTTGGAGGGGGGAACCCAGATGATGCATTGATGATGTTCCCTACCATGCTCCCCAAAGGACCTAGAAGCAGGAATAAGCCACCAGCCCCCTCTTTACCTCCTGAATCATTTAGTAAGAGCAACTCAGCTCCATTTTCCTGTATTTCTTAATAACTAAAACACTACTGACCCGGGTCTTGAATACAATCAACAAATGTCTGCTCGCAAATCAGAATAGGAAAGCAATCACTGCTGCACTTAAGAGGGTTAATCACTGGTTATGAAAGTTCAATATGCTGTTTCTAATGGTGGGAGCAGGCTTAATTTGTAAATAATACATCTTCATAACCTCCTAGTTTGACCAAGAATTGTCCTACTCTTCAGCTCGAGCTTTTCAGCGGGTTACCCTTTACTCTTTAGCGGGTTATACTTAGTGTGAGATGTTGCACATTGGAGGTCAAATTTAAAGGGTAAGTATATAGTTAATGGCAGGTACAGAGGGATCTTGGAGTCCAAGTCCATAGCTCCCTGAAAGTGGCAATGCAAGTAGATAGTGGTAAAGAAGGTGTACAGCATGCTTGCCTTCATCACGAGGTGCACAGAGTATGAGAGACAGGAAGTCATGTTGCAGTGGTATGAGACTTTAGTAAGGGCCGCACTTGGAGTATTGCGTGCAGTTCGTGTCTCCCCATTACAGGAGGGAGGTGGACGCTTTGGAGAGGGTTCGGAAGAGGTTCACCAGGATACTGCCTGGATTAGAGGATATGAGCTATAAGGAGAGGGTGGACAAACTTGGGTTGTTTTCTCTGGAGCATCGAAGAGGCTGAGGGGAAGACCTGATAGAAGATTATAAAATTATGAGAGGCATGGATAGGGTAGAACACCAGAATCTTTTTCTCAGGGTAGAAATGTCAAATACTAGAGGGCGTAGCTTTAAGGTGAGAGGGGGAAAGTTTAAAGGAGATGAGCGGGACGAGTTCTTTTACGCAGTGGTAGGTGTCTGGAATGGCTGCTGGGGGGAATGGTGGAAGCAGATTTGATAGAGGTATTTAAGAGGCTTTTAGATAGACATGAATATGGAGAGGTATGGATCATATGCATGCAGAAAGGATTAGTTTAATTTGGCATCGTGGTCGGCATAGCCATTGTGGGCCGAAGGGCCTGTCCCTGTGCTGTACTCTGTTCTCTGTTTACCTGTTACTTTGTTCTAATGTGTGTCTGCCTGAAACGGTCGTCACTGCAGAATGCTTGGCATATTTTTTTTAAGAAAAGACCTGGATGCATACCAGATGAGCTGCAATTGTAAGGCAACAGACTAAGAGCTGGTTTAGCCTTTTTTTTTCCCCAGCGGGGATATGATGGGTTGAACAGCCTCTTTCCATGCCATGTTTCTGTGAAATTTTGTATCATGCACAGGGTTGGGTCATAATTCTTATTCATCAACTGCAGTGGTGGTCCATCCTTTTTTAAACCTGCCGAGAAGATTTGCTCTTGATGGCTGTTGTTGCTTCTTTATAGCACTTTCCCAGATAATCCCTTTGCACACAGAGGTACCGAAACAAAAGTTATTTACAGAACAATAACGTTCAAAACTGGCATGCAAGGGATTTAGCCTTTCTGTGTGGCATGACACATCCTGTTTTGATTTCCCAAGGTTCTGGTGGAATGTAAACGATTGTCCAGGAATAGTCTGATGTGATTAAAGATTATTACACAGCAGCAAATTTGCCGAATTAAGCTTATTACTTCCCATCAAGCCCCCGTGATTGTAACTAGCTGCAAATTAATGAATCCTGCTGAAGAGACCAGTGCACATAATTTAGACTGACACCCCAGTGGAGTGCGGCACTGTCTGAGGCGGTGCCTCTTGGAAGAGATGTCAAACCAAGGCTCATCACATTGATGTTAAAGATCCATAGCAACAATAAGAAGGGTGCTGCCTTTGGCATTGTGACCAAAATTAATCTCCCAATCAATATCACTAGAAACTAATTTTTCTTAAATGTGATTATTCGTTGGCAAAACCTGCCAATCTTCCCCTTAGCTGTGGAATCATTGAATTATAGAGTCACACAGCACAGAAAAGGGCCCTTCGGCCCAACTGGTCCATGCCGACCAAGATTCCCATCTAATCTCTTCTGGCCCTTCAGCCCACCTTGTCCCTGCTGCCCATTGTACCTATCCATACTAATCCCATTGACTCGCATCCCTTGTCTTGGTGATTCAAGTACTTGTCTAGATGCTTCTTAAATGTCACGAGAGTCTCTGTCTCCACCACCTCCTACAGGTGGCACATTCCAGCCTCCAACTACCCTCTGTGTGAAGAATTCCCACTTGGATCCCCTTTTAAACTTTCTCTTCTCTCCCCTCTTCTTAGCCACCTTCACCATTTGGAAAAAAATGATCACTTTCCCCCTCCTAATTTTATATATCTATCGGGTCACTCCTCAGGGTTCTCCAGTCCAGGGAAGCAAACCCAATCCATTCAATCTCTCATAACTTTAATGCTCCAATCCAGGCAACACTCTGATAAATCCCCTCTGCACTTTATTCTTAGAAGTGTGGAGGAACAGAGGGATCTTGGGGTCCAAGTCCATAGATCCCTCAAAGTTGCTGCACAAGTTGATAGGGTTGTTAAGAAGGCATGTGGTGTGTTGGCCTTCATTAGTCGGGGTATTGAGTTCAAGAGCCACGAGGTGATGTTGCAGCTCTTTAGAAATCTGGTTAGACCACACCTGGAGTATTATGTTCAGTTCTGGTTGCCTCACTATAGTAAGGATGTGGAAGCTTTAGAGAGGGTGCAGAGGAGCTTTACCGGGATGCTGCCTGGATTGGCGAGCATGTCTTATGAGGATAGGTTGAGCAAGCTAGGGCTTTTCTCTTTGGAGAGAAGGAGAATGAGAAGTGACCTGATAGAGATATACAAGATGATAAGAGGCATAGATCGAGTGGGCAGTCATAGACTTTTTCCCAGGGTGGAAATAGCTAACGCGAGGGGGCATAATGTTAAGGTGTGTGGAGGAAAGTACATTGGGGGGATATCAGGGGTAAGTTTTTTACACAGAGTGGTGGGTGTGTGGAACGTACTGCCAGGAGTGCTGGTAGAGAGAGATACATTAGGGACATTTAAGAGACTCTTAGATAGGCACATGGATGATCGAAAAATGGAGGGCTATGTGGGAGGGAATGGTTAGATTGATCTTGGAGTAGGCTAAAAGGTTGGCACAACATTGTGGGCCGAAAGGCCTGTACTGTGCTGTGTTCTATGTTCTGTGCACTCTCCCAGCACAATCGGTTTGGTAGTCCTGTAGCCACATGTAACCCAGATGAACTAAGGACAGAGGATTTCCTTTCCTGACCGACAGAAACGAACCAGATGGATTTTTATGACGATCCAGCTGTTTCATGTTCACTGTTAAAGATATCAGCTTTTTATTCTGGATTTATTTAATTACTTGAATTTAAATTCTCCAGTTGCTGTGGTGAAGTTCAGTCTCCTGTCTCTGGATGCTAGTTCAGTAACTTAAACACAATGCCACTGTACTCACTGTTCCCAATAATGGTCACAAGGCTATATGCGGAAACCTTCTGTGGGAAGGAATTGTCAATATTTCAGGTGGAAACCCTGCATCGGGATTGGTGCAGGGTTTCGATCCAAAACGTCGACAATTCCTTTTCCCCCACAGATGCTGCTTGACCCACTGAGTTCCTCCAGCAGATTGGTTGTTGCTTCAGATTCCAGCATTGGTAGTCTCCTGTGTCGACATAGTAACATAGAACATAGAACATTACAGCATAGTACAGGCCCTTCGGCCCACGATGTTGTGCTGACATTTTATCCTGCTCTAAGATCTATCTAACCCTTCCCTCCCACACAGTCCTCCATTTTTCTCTCATTCATGTGGCTATCTAAGAGTATCTTAAATGTCCCTAATGTATCTGCCCCCACCACTGCACCCACCACCCTCTGTGTAAAAAAAATCTTACCTCTGACATCCCCCTTGTACCTTCCTCCAATCACCTTAAAATTATGTCCCCTAGTGTTAGCCATTTTCGTCCTGGGAAAAAGTCTCTGATTGTCTACTCGATCAATGCCTCTTATCATCTTGTATGCCTCTTATCATCTTGTACACCTCTATCAAGTCACCTCTCATCCTCCTCCTTTCCAAAGAGAAAAACCCCAGCTCACTCAACCTTTCCTCATAAGACATGCTCTCCAATCCAGGCAGCATCCTGGTAAATCTCCTCTGCACCCTCTCTAAAGCTTCCAAATCCTTCCTATAATGAGGCGACCAGAACTGAATACAATACTTAAAGTGTGGTGTAACCAGAGTTCTATAGAGCAGCAACATCACCTTGTGGTTCTTGAACTCAATACCCCGACTAATGAAGGCCAACACACCACACGCCTTCTTAACAACCCTATCAAAAGGTGCGGCAACCTTGAGGGATCTACGGACGTGGAAGAATAACCTGGGAGAGAACTGCAGTGCGTTTTCTGGATGGTTCACACTGCAGTCAATGTGTGCCAGTGGTGGAGGGAACGAATGTTCATTGTGGTGGATGGTGTAGCCAATCAAGTGGGCTATGTCTTTGGTGTTGAACCTCTTGAGTATTGTTGAAGCTACACTACACTCATTGAGGCAAATGGAGATTATTTCATCATGCTCTCAACTTGTGCCTTGTTGACGATGGAAAGGCTTTGGGTATCAAGAAGGGAGTTATTCCTCGCTGGACACCCAGCTTGTTATCTCCTCTTGAAATCTTGCAACTTTTGGTCCAGTTGAGGTTCTGTTCGGTGGTGGTCTCCAGGATATTGTTGTGGAAAGCGGGGGGAGACTTGGCAATAATAATGCCATTGATGGTTAGATTGTCTCTTGTTGGAGACGGTCATTGCCTGGCACTTTTGTGGCATGTATGAAACTTGCCACCTGAGCCCGTGCCCGAACTTTGTCTCGTACTTGCTGTATAAAGACACGGACTGTTTCACTTGCTGAGGAGCTGCGTGGAATTGAATGTGGTGCAACTATCTGCAAACGTTCCACTTCTGACCTTGAGATGGAAGGAAAGTCATTGAGGAAGCAACTGAAGATGGTTGGACACAGGACACTGCCCTGTAGTGATGTTCTGGGGCTGGGATGATTGACATCTGACAACCAAAACCATCTTGCTTTGCTTAGCTAGTCAACTTCTAGAATTCCTTCCTTAAAACTCTCCATCTCTTTCCTCCTCTAATGCTGGTTAGAATCCATCTTTTTGTCTGTCCTATCCCTCATTACATACCCCAGTGTCTAACTATAACTGATAAACCTCTAATCAAACCCCTTATGCCATATTTTACAATGTTAATTGTGCTCTGGAAGTTGCTAGTAATGGCAATGCACAGAATCTTAAGAGACAGAATCATTTTAATTCTGGTACAATTGGCACAATAAAATAATAGGTTTAATTAAGCTGGAACATGTCAGTTCAGTCAACCTGTTCTAAAACATTGCTGGAATTGGCTCCTGGATTCCTGGCCTCTTGTGAATGCTTAGCATTCATGCTGAGCAATGGAATTTTTGTGTTCTTCCTCACAGTAATTTGCTTATGAGTGCTACGCCCTGCAGACACTTCTTTTCCCCCGATCCTCTCACTGATTCTCTCCTTGACCCTTTTTGCTCAGTTTTGTGTTTCTAAATTGACTCTCCTGCCTCTGGAATTTCTTCCTCTCTCTTGCCCCTCCACCTCACTCCATAATAAGAGCAGGAGTAGGCCACTGGGGCCCTCAAGCCTGTCCCACATTCGGTATAATCTTGGCTGGTCCGCTACAGGCCTCCTCTCCTCTTCCAAGATTGGTCGAACTCAATGTGGCTTCAGTGAAACACTTGACACTGACTAGGAAAGATTTAGATTGCGAGAGTGACTTCTGGTGTTGGATAATCTGTCAGCAATATTTGCTGGAGCTAATCGTTGCATGACAAGGGGTTGGTTTATTATTGTCACTTGTACCGAGGTACAGTGGAAAAACTTGTCTTGCATACCGTTCGTACGGATCAATTTATTATACATTGCATTGAGGTAGTACGGAGTGTATTGAGGTAGTACAGGGTAAAAATAATGACAGAGTACAGAGTAAAGTGTCACAGCTACAGGGAGGTGCATTGCAGGTAGACAATAAGGTGCAAGGTCATAACAAGGTAGATTGTGAGGTCAAGAGTCTTGACTGGAACCAGGGGTGACTGCTGCAGAATTCATGAATAGAAGTCCTATTCTGTGCAAAAGACTGTGTGTAAGCTCACCTCTACTCTCCTTCCACACCTCTTTACTCTCCTGTGTTGGGGTGTAGATTGTGTCAGCTCCAGCATTAATATCTTTAATCAACCTTTATTTAGTTCAATATGATTACAGTTTTGGACAACTGATTTACAGTGAAGTTTCATTATGTGAACATGGAACGGTATGGCACAGGAACAGGCCCTTCAGCACACGATGTTTGTGCTGTACTAATTAAGCTAATGACACCTAATTAAACTCAACCCTTCTGCCTGCACAAGGTCCATATCCCTCCATTCTCTGCATATCCATGTGCCTATCTAAAAGCCTCTTAAGCTCCTCTAGCGTATCTGCCTCCACCACCACCCCCGGCAGCGCATTCCAGGCACCCACCGCCCTGTGTTTAAAATGAAAACTTGCCCTGCACATCTCCTTTGAACTCACCTCCTCTCACCTTAGATGCATGCCTTCTAGTATTAGACATGTCCACCCTGGGAAAAAGATACTGGCTATATATTGTATCTGTACCTCTCATAATTTTATAAACTTCTATCAGGTCTCCCCTCAGCCTCCGCTGCTTCAGAGAAAACAACCTAAGTTTGTCCAAACTCTCTTTATAGTACATGTCCTCTAATCCAGGCAGCATCCTAGTAAACCTCTTATGCACTTTCTCCAAAGCCTCCACATCCTTCCTATAATGGGGTGACCAGAATTGAATGCAGTACTCCAGAGGTGGCCAAACCAGAATTTTACACAGCTGCAACATAACTTCCTGACTCTTGAACTCAGTGCCTCGACTAATAAAGCCAAGCATGCCATACGCCGCCTTTACCACCCCATCAACTTGTGCGGCCACTTTCAAGGAGCTATGGACTTGGACCCCAAGATCTCTCTGTACATTAGCGTTGTTAAGGGTCTTGCCATTAACAATGTACTGTCCCTTTACATTTGATCTCCCAAAGTGCAATATCTCACACTTATCTGGATTGTGATAGACAAATGTGTTTAAATGTTGGTGATGCAGTCATTGCTACCTAATCTCATAACGTTATTGGGAAATGAGTCCAATTTTATTTTAATTGAATATTTTGTCTCATTGGTATGGAAGAATCTGGCCTCTAACATTGTTGCATTGAGTCTCTGCTCAGCTCCCTCTGTCTCCTGTGATGAACATAATGGCCCAGAGTTTGCGATTGAAATGATAGTGAAACTGTCAGTGATTGCAGTCGGTGCTGCATAAAATTGACAGCACCTGACCTCCATGTATACAGAATTAGGCGTTCAGTTATTGTTGTAAGTGAAGAACTGCTCCTGTACATGTTGCCCCGCTGTAGCTAACGCCATTGTAACCACCAGGGAACTGGCAATCTGATAAGGGTTTCATCTTTATATCTACTACTCTTGCTGTAAAAACCATAGTAACATGTATTATTATTGTATTCACATGTACCGAGGTACAGTGGAAAACTTTGTTTTGCATGCCATCCATACAGATCATTTCATTACAACAATGCATTGAGGTAGTACAAGGGAAAACAATGCAGAATGAAGTGTTACAGTTATAGAGAAAGTGCAATGCAGACAGACAATAAGGTGCAAGGCCATAAATGAGGTACATTGTGAGGTTAAGAGTCTGTCTTATCATACTAGGGGACCATTCAAAAGTCTTATAACAGCAGGATAGAAGCTGTCCTTGAGCCTGGTGTTTCATGCTTTCAGGCTTTTGTATCTTCTGCTCAATGGGAGGGGGGAGAAGAGAGATGTAACTGACTTTTTACAGTGTCCTATGACATTTATAGTTGAACAACCTCTCTAGCTCTGAAAAAAGAAATTAGGTCTGGAATTTCATTCCATTGTCAAGACATTATTTTTTGTTTAAGTAACAGTTTTGAAAGTTTGATACTTCAGCTTTTACCTTAATCAACATTGTTTCTTTCATATTCTGTAAAATGTTTAAAAAGTGAGTTGTAACTCGAGGTTCTTTACTTCCTGGTTGGCTGCCTGTGAGCACACTGAACATTGGCTGGCCCCTCAGGATGGTCAATGACTTCATTGCCACCCCCCCAGACACTGAGGATCTCCAGTCGACATCACTGGATTGAAAAGGACTCTTCTGTGTCCCAGAAGCTGCTAGGTCTTTGTGAGCAGCTGCTTCTGGGGTCAGCGGAGAGCACAACCCCTTCACTGGCAGCTAAATTGGGACTAGTATTTAGCCTGGTGAGTGTGTAAGACTGGGCCAGTGGCATCAAGTAACAGGTCAGCAGAATAATGCAATCTGCTTGGTCCATTTCCTTTCACAGTCTGCAAGACAACAGTATTAAGTCCTACCTGCTTTTAAATTTATATACTAACATTCTAATGGTATTGGCTTATTATTGTCACTTGTATCAAGATACAGTGAAAAACTTGTCTTGCATACTGTTCGTACAGGTCAATTCATTACACAGTGCAGTTACATTGAGTTAGTACAGAGTGCATTGAGGTAGTACAGGTAAAAACAATAACAGTACAGAGTAAAATGTCACACTTACAGAGGAAGTGCAGGGCAGGTAGACAATAAGGCGCAAGGTCACAAGGTAGATCGTGAGGTCAGAGTCCATCCGTCGTATAAGGGAACGATTCAATAGTCTTATCACAGTGGGATAGAAGCTGTCCTTAAGTCTGGTGGTACGTGCCCTCAGGCTCCTGTATCTTCTACCTGATGGAAGAGGAGAGAAGAGAGAGTGACCCGGGTGGGTGGGTCTTTGATTATGCTGGCCGCTTTGCTCAGGCAGCGAGAGGTAAAGATAGAGTCCAAGGAGGGGAGGCTGGTTTCCGTGACATGCTGGGCTGTGTGCACAACTCTCTGCAGTTTCTTGCGGTCCTGAGCAGAGCAGTTGCTGTACCAAGCCGTGATGCATCCAGATAGGATGCTTTCAGTGGTGCATCGATAAAAGTTGGTGAGTGTCAAAGGGGACATACTGAATTTCTTTAACCTCCTGAGGAAGCAGAGGCACTGGTGAGCTTTCTTGGCTGTGGCATCCACGTGATTTGACCAGGACAGGGTGTTGGTGATGTCTTCTCCAGGAACTTGAAGCTCTCAACTCTCTGGAGAATATCACAACGGAAGTACAGTCACAAATACCACAGAAGGCGGCCACTTGTGCCCATCTTGCCAGTGAAATACCTCTCCAATTTCTCATGCTCCCTGGCTCTTTTCCCCATAGCCCAGCAGATTTTCATTATCCAATTATTTATACAAACCACTTTACTGAATCTCCTTCCACTGCCAAATCACAATGACTCATTTTGGATAAAAATGCTCCTTGTTCTCCTTCACTCTGTGTCTAAATCTGTTTTCTCTGGTTATTGATTCAACTGTAAATAGAAACTCTCTGTATTTGCTCTTTCAAAAGCTCTCATGTTTTGAGCACCTTTAAGAAGCTTCTATTGATCTTTCCAAACAACAATCTTCAATAGTTTTCTCAGCTTTTTAACTACTACTAATCCATTTCTAGAGAATTTCTTTGCTTTCTTTGTAGTCTCAGGGACATCACTCGTCAGTGTTATATGTGGAGTAGATATGCTAGTGAACAGGAGTGTCCATCATCTTCCCTCCCCCATTTCAGAAGCAGAATGCAATGTCTGGATGAGATGTACCGTCTACAAGATGCCCTGCAGTTGCTCAATAATACTTTGCCGATAGCACCCCTCAAAGCGGCAATCTCTACGGTCTAGAAGGACAAGGATAACAAGGCAACAGGAACACCAGCACCCTCCTTCCAAGTTCCTCAACATGAGCTGTAGTGTTTAGGAAGCTGGGTTTTACCAACTCTCAAGAGTAGTTGGGCATGGGTGTTTAAAAACTGTCCCTGTCCATTCAAAGTCCATGTCTTGTAAATGAATCAAAAAATCTTCTACAAGTCTTGCAGTTAGTCAAGCAACTTTCCATGTGGTTTAACGCCCATAGTTTTTAAATTATGTCTAGTGCTTCTGAAGAAGAACAGCAGTATTGTAGAATGGTAGGGGACATGAAACAGTCCATCTTGACATATGGAAGTCTTCAAAAAAAAACAGTTAGATGATTATAAGGATCATGACATTTTGGCATATGCTTCTACTTGGGTTTCTATCAATGTTTTGTTTTGAACAGTTATTTTCAGACAGGGATTTTTGTAGCATCTACATCAGGGAGAAGACTTTAAAGAAATTGTGTCAGGGAATTTTAGGAAGTAGTTTCAATGGTAGAGATGCAGTTATTATCTTAAGATGCTTTATCAATTTTATCATTTGATCCACGTCTGATAATTCTGTTCCAATGTGCTCAGCAAATTTAATGATGTTACGGTGCTAGAAGATTTTTTTAAGTAACCATATTGAATTTAAGAGACAGAAAAAAAAAATACCTAAAACAAGAAGAGTGAATATGGGAAATATTCGGCAGGTGAGGCAGGAGCTGTGGGGAGACGCAGTGTTAACATTTAAGATAGATGACCCTTCATCAAAACCGGGAAGACAGTTTCCTGGTTTTGATGAAAAATCATCAACCCTGAAGCATTAATTCTCATTCTCGCTCTCCTGCTCTCTCTTGCGGTCTCCTGCTCTCTTTTGCGCTGTCTCTCTCTCGCTCTTGCGCTCTCTCTCTCGCTCTAGGTTTTTCCCTCTTGCTTACTTCATTTCTGCTATTTAGCAGCTGCAGTATTTTGGTTTTGGATTACTGAAGGAAATATGGCCATCTCCAACTTGGCATCCCAATCAATTCCTTCCCGACTTGAAATACATTGCTTTTCCTTTATTATCATTGAATCTAAATATTGGAACTCCCTACTGAATAGCAATACATAAACCCCAGTGGTTCAAGGTGATAGTTCACCACCACCTTTGCAAGGATACTGAAGGATAGGTGAAAGGTGCAGGAACTGTGATGTTAAAATTCTCACACAATGCAGATGGTAGCCAAGTGTTAGTGTAAAGCATCAGTGCTCAGAATGTCGTATAAATCCCATCTGAAGACTTGCTCCCCTTTTTCAAGCACTCACTTTGCATTTATACTGGATCGCTGTTAAAAGTTTTGTTAGAAGTTAGTGATCTTATTTATAACTTACACCTCAAGTCAATAAAGCTGAACAGGTTGAAGACATTATGTGATTTATTCTTGCTCACAGTACATGTAATAATGTAGAAACTCACAGTTAAATTGTGTGCAATTCTGGTCACCCCATTACAGGAAGGAGGTGGAGGAAAGGGTGCAGAAAAGGTTTACCAGGATGCCCCCTGGATTGGAGGGTATGAACTATAAGGAGAGTTTGGACAAACTCGGGTTGTTTTCTCTAGAGCGTTGGAGGCTAAGGGGAGACCTGATAGAAGTTTATAATAGATAGAATAGATAGTCAGTGTCTTTTACCCAGGGTAGAAGTGTCAAATACTAGAGGACATGCATTTAAAGTGAGAGGGGGCAAGTTTGAAGGAGATGTATGAGGCAAGTTTTTTTTTTACACAGAGAGTGGTGGGTGCCTGGAACAGGCTGCCAGGGGTGGTGGTGGAAGCAGATATAAGATAAGATCTTTATTAGTCACATGTACATTGAAACACACAGTGAAATGCATCTTTTGCGTAGAGTGTTCTGGGGGCAGCCCGCAAGTTTCGCCACGCTTCTGGCGCCAACATAGCTTGCCCACAACTTCCTAGCCCGTACGTCTTTGGAATGTGGGAGGAAACCCACGCAGACGCCGGGAGAATGTGTAATGGTGGTGTTTAAGAGGCTGTTAGATCGATTCATGAATTCATACAGGGAATGGAGGGATATGGATCATGTACAGGAGATGAGAATTAGTTTAATTCGGCATTGTGTTCGGCGCAGACATTATGGGCCAAAGGGCTTGTTCCTGAGCTGTGCTGTTCTGTTCTATGTCATACTTACTGTCAGACCCAGTGGCTGCAGGTTCAAATGTGTGATGATGTTGAGCTTAGTTCCTTAACCATTTTCAATGCACCTGGAAGCAGCTAATTTTTAAACATTTTGCTTGCTACTTCCATCTGACAATCCACATCATGCTGTTTTACATAATTATATAAAACTTACAGTGCATCTCTGTAAGGCACATTTTATTGAACTGCCCATATTTTGATTCTCACTAGTTCTTTACTGCAATAAGCAATGGAAGACTTGTCTTTGTACAACTCATTCTATGATGTCTCAAGATTGTTTACAGCCAATGGTTGCATTTTGAAGTGGAGGCCTTGCTGTAATGTAGGAACGTGGCAGGCCATCTGAGCACAGCAAGATCCCACAAACAGTAGTGCAATAATGACAAGATAATCCATATTTGTCTAAAGTGACGTTAAGTAAGGGGTGGGTACTGGCTAGGACATTGGGAGTAACTGCCCAGCTGGCTACTCACTGAAATAATGGCGTAGCAATATTAGAGGCAGTCCATGGGAGATTGCCAGACTAGTTCCTGGGATGTGAGGATTGTCCTACAAAGAGAGGCTAAACATATTGGATCTGTATTCTTTAGAGTTTAGAGGGATGATTTTTATTCAAACGTATAAGATTCTGATCGGGAATGACTGAGTAGATGCTGAGATATTTTCACTAGTGGGAAAGTCTTGAATGGGAGGACGTGGGTACAAGATAATTGGTTAAAACAGCCATAGATACAAATTCCTTCTTGCAAAGGGTAGTGAATCTCTGGAATTCTCTACCCCTCGCGGGACGTGGAGGCTAGCTCATTAGAGGCATTCAAAGTGCAGGTAGATAAATTTTTGGAAGAGTGGGGAATTGAGGGCTATGAGGAACTGGCACAGAAGATGAGTTGAGGTCTGGATCAGATCAGCTTTGATCATATTGAACAGTGAGACAGGTTCAAGGGGCCTGTTGACCTACTCCTGTTCCTACTTCATTGTGTCCTTTTACAGATGAGAGAAGACAGGTCCTCATTGTAACGTCTCATCAGAAAACAACGCCTCCTGCAGAGTAGCACTCCCTCACGACCACGCTGAAGAATCATTTTTTCAAATCTCCCATGTGGGATTTGAAACACAAATAAGAAGCTGTTGGCACTTGCATTGATATAGCTCCTTATTTTGTCATTGCATCACTTTGCTCTGGTCACACATAACTGCTGTTCTATCCGAATAATCTTCAGCAACTTCCTAAAAATTTTTGAAGAGCCAAATGCCATTCCTGCTCTTGTTATCAATTGATTAAATGTCAGCATACACTGGTTTGGCTTTTGATTGGGATTACTAAAGTGACAAAACCAACCATTGCTTTAAGGTCAGCCCTGGTTCAACAGCCCATTAGTATTTTAAATTGAGTTAATCTTCCTTGCCTAACATGCAAAGGCTAAGGGTTAATATTACTCCAACATAAAGATGTATCAATAGCAGAATAACATTGACATGCTTCAGGACAATCTGATTAACCCTTGCCTTAAATCAGCTTTGCCGGTGATTGAAGCATAAGATCATGAGGGGTCTTGACAGGGAGGATGTGAAGAGGATGTTTCTCCTTAGAGAATTTAGTACTGAAACAGGGTCACCTGTTTAAGACAGAAATGAGGGTAAAAAATTCTCTCGGAATTAAATTTTTGGAATTTTCTTCCTTAAAGAGCACTGGGAACAATGACTTTGACCATCTTTAAGGTAGTGATAGATTCTTGATAAGTATGAGGGGTGAAAGGCTACTGGGGGTAGACTAGAATGTGAAGTTGAGATTATAAGCAGATAATCCGTGCTAGTATTAAATAGTGGAACAGGCTTGAGGGGCCGAATGGCCTACTCTTGCTCCTAATTTGTAGGCTTATATGTAACAGAATTGCTTGACGCTAAAAGAACAGTTGAAACATCCACACATGCTAAATAACCAGTCTCTATACCCGATCCAGAGTCTCTGTGTTCACACAATCCTAGCCTGTTGCACAAATTGGTTTTCATTGCTTCACTACTGGTAGCACTGCTTTCAGTCATCTTGTTCCCAAGATCTGGAATTTCTTCCACAAGTATGGAAAAAATTCCAGATCTCTTCCTCCCAGCCCACCTCCCCCCCACCCTAGACACTTATCAAAGCACACCTCTCTGTAGTTAACCATCAAAGACTTGATGTGAGGTCAAATTTCATTGAAAGAGTTTTAGGTTGATATTGATGTCTCAAACACATGCATGATATCAGAGCCCACAGTTGACCCCCACTCTCCCCCTGTACCACCCCTCCCCAGTTGACCAGTCTGACTTGAAATGATGGACTGCATTGTCAACTTGCATGGCTGACATTGGGGAGGTTTTCAACCCCTTTCCCTCCTGGTTCCATCCACCTACCATCCACACATTTCACCCACCTTCATCAGTTTCCACCAGCCCTTCACCTCTCCCCTTATGGTTCCCATTATCACCTTCCTTACTTATCAGATTCCAGCACCTGTAACCTTTGTGTTATCACCCTCTAGCCTCTGCCTCCACCGTCACCCTCCCCTGACTCACCATCTTTCACGTGCCTCTTTTGTTTTTCCCCTGTGATCTTCCGCCCATCACCTACCTGCTTCTGTCTCCAACTCCACCTTACCCCTCCCCCATCTGGCTCTGTCTGCCCACCATCCCTCACCCCCCCTCGATCCACCCATCACCTTCCAGCCCCTGCCTCAGCCCTCCCCCCTCTCTTTCATACGGGCTACCTCCTCTCTCCACTCTCAGTCGAGGTGCAGGGTCTTGACTCGATACGTCGTCAATTCATTTCTCCCCCCCCCCCCCCCCCCCCCCCCCCCCCCCCCCCCATAGATGCTGCTCGACCCGCTGAGTCCCTCCAGCTGTTTGTTTTTATTTTACTTGGGGGGGAAACATTCGTTGCACATCTGGGAGACGAGAGACGATGCAAAATGTGACCGTGGCCCCTGGTCCCAGTCTGTGGCTCGCCTTGTGAATCTGGGGTCCATTTCTCCTGTTTCCTGAGGATGTCTCAGATTGGTTCTGAGCATCTTCCAAAGTGACCCACTAGCTCACCAACATGGACCTGCGTTGTAACATGGCTGACCACCTAATAATCCGTGATGTCGTGCAGAGAATGCAGTGCTCAGTTAAGGACCTGACAGCATGCGTTAGAGATTCCAGCTGAGGGATAAAATCGAGTCATAGAGTTGTACAACACGGAAATAGGCGCTTCAGCCCAACTCACCCATGCCAACCAAGAAGTCTATCTGAGCTAGTCCCATTTGCCTGCATTTGGCCCATATCCCTCTAAACCTTTCCCATCCATGTACCTGTCCAAATTTCTTTTAAACATTGTAATTTTACCCTGCCTCTACAGCTTCCTCTGGCAGCTTGTTCAGTATACCCATCACTCTCTATAAGAAACTTGCACCTCAGGTCCCTTTCTTCTCTATGCCCTCTGGCTTTCAGACTCCCCTGCCTCTCAGCCTCCTATGCTCCAGGGAAAAAGAAATACCTGCCTGTCCAGCTTCCCCTTTATAACTCAAGCTCTCTAGTCCCATGAAATCAGGCATGAATCTTCTGCTGACAACAGACAAGATGCTGGAGGAACTCAGCGGGTCGGGCAGCATCTGTGGAGGGAAATGGACAGTCGACGTTTCGGGTCGAGACCCTTCGTCTGAACTGAAAGATAGAGGGGAGATGGGCAGTACAAAGGGGCGGAGCAAGAGCTGGCAGGCGATAGGTGGATCCAGGTGAGGGGGCGGGGAGGGGTGATGATAGACAGATGGGCAAGGGAAGAGTGGGAATGGTGCCGGAAACTGGGAGGTGATAGGTGGAAGTGACAAAGGGCTGAATATGATGGAATCTGGTAGGAGAGGAAGGCATCCCCTGCTCTTCTTCATAATAAGACCTTTTGTAACTTCGGACAGATTTGGTGGGGATCACCCCTCGATACTGCACTGGAGGGTCACCCAAGGGCTTGTGCTGAGCTCTCTGAATTGGGCCTTGCAACCGCCATCTTCTGTGTCAGGGGAAAGCGTGCTGCCAGAGATTAATTTCTGACGGACTGCTGTAGTGGTTCCAGTCGATAAAATCGAGTCATACAGGTCCTTCAGCCCAACTCGTCCATGCCGACCGAATGCCTGTACTAAACTTCAATCTGTTGGCTTTTATTCTGCAGTGATGCGCCGGACACCATTTGGGATGGACGTCTGCTGCAGGAAAGGATCGAGGAGCCCTCTGCAGGAACTCTACAACCCGACCCAGGTCTGTACTCTCTGTGACTCGTATGCAAGCACACGCAGGTGGGGCTGACCAGTTATGAAGGTTCCAGAAGGTGGTACAAATATCAGAGATCACAAAAACTCCTAGACTTGGACTGTCTTGTTCTGGCTACTGGGATTAAACAACCGATCCAGAGGTTGTGGGGAGTTTTACTGTGGAAAAAGTTTGGATTGTAATGAATTTACATGGAAGGAGTTTTACAATTTGAGTTGAGCTCTTATTTCCTAAAATGACCACAACTTGTTCTGCCCTTGTTGGATCTTATGCCGTGTTTGGTAAAGTATATTATGTGCATGGTTCAGAGCTAAATCTGGTTATTCGTTGCATGCCAGAATATAGGGCTGAGTTATTGCGAAAAAAAAACCTTATTGTGTCATAATCCATTGAGGTTGCAATGACTGGTCTGGCAGCAGGATTTGAGATGTCCAGGTTCTGAGTTGAGCAAGGAACTGGAGAGGTTTTGCCATCTGTGAGCTAACTGTGGCAGGTGACTTCCCCTTCTGAAGGGTAAAAGGGAGAAGTTTAAAAAAAAAAGTAACTGCCAAATTCATCTCTTTTAAGAGCGTGTTTTTATTGCTCAAAGCTGGGTGGCCAAGGTTCTACATTTTCACACTCTTGCTTCTGAGTCAGATGGTCATATGGTTTTATCAGACCTGATAGATTTATAAGATTATGAGGGGCATAGATAGGGTAGGCGGTCAGAATCTTTTTCCCAGGGTGGAAACGTCAAATACTAGAGGACATAAATTTAAGATGAGAGGGGGAAATTTTAAAGGAGACGTGTGGGGCAAGTTTTTACACAGAGAGTGGTGGGTGCCTGGAACAGGCTGCCAGGGGTGGTGGTGGAAGCAGAGACGACAGTGGAGTTTAAGAGGCTGTTAGATAGACACGTGAATATGTAGGGAATGGAGGGATATGGTTCATATACAGATTTGGTTTATTTTGGCATCGTGTTCAGTGCAGACATTGTGGGCCGAAGGGCCTGTTCCTGTGCTCTACTGTTCTATGTTGTGGGTTCAAGTCACACTCCAAACAGGTTTCAGCTGCAAACTTCTGGTCCAAGGGAAACGACATTCAGGTTGGCATCTAACACTGGTCGAATACTCCAGATGAAGGGTCTCGACCCGAAACGTCGACTGTCCATTTCCCTCCATAGATGCTGCCTGACCCGCTGAGTTCCTCCAGTGTTTTGTGTGTTGCTAACTTTGCTAATACTGGATTTCATCTGCAAGTAAAGGGAGAAGATTGCAAACTTTGGTGGTTTCTTGTGCGTTCTGTATGTTATAAAAATGGAGAACTTAGTATTTCCTCAAAAGTTATTATCGTGACCACTGGTATTTATCAGCATCCTCAGTATTGAGCGAAGCCAGGCAGCAGGCTGATAAAGGTCCCTAAACAGATTTTCCGGTCATTAACGCCTTTCTATTTATGGAACATATGAATTGACCGTTGCATTTCTTACATTATGATAGTGACTGTACTTCAGGAGTAATTCATTAGAAATGGTAAGCTCTCTGCAAGACCTTTGACAATGGGTGTTTCAACTTAAAATACTGGCATTTAGACAATGTGCCAAACATAAGAAAGGCAGTAAAACACCACTGTTCCAAAAATATTTCTTGCTTAACCTGAAGTAAATCACTTGTCTATTGCTCAGCATCCAAAGCTGCTGCCCCATTGTGCTCTTCCAAGACACTGGGTAAACTCTTCAACTCCACCTCAGTGCAATGTACAAGTGTGTTTCTGGTTACAGTTTAATATCTTAGAGTTGTGCAGCACAGAAAGAGGATGTTTGGCCCGTCAGACCTATTCTGGCTCTTTGAACGAGCTTTCCATTTGGTCCTATTCTTCCCTTGCTCTATCCCCATAGTATTCCATGTTTGTATATGGACCTAAACCCCCTTTTTAAAGTTACTATTAAATCCTCTTCCAAGAAGCATGTTACACATCAGAACAAGGAGTTACAAGAAAATGAATTCTCTCCCTATCCCACTGATTCTTTTACCAATTGTGTGTCCTCGATTTATCGTTTGGACTAGTTTTTTCTCAAGTATTCTATTAAAAACGATCATATTTTTAATGTTTAGTCTGGGAGACTTGTACCTCATTTCTAAGTATTTTTAATGCCCAAATTTCTCAGATACAGTTTCCTCCAGCAGCATTGTCAGAACTTTGGCTTTCTTCCAACACATTGCATGCTCAGAGATAGTTTTCATCAACTCACCAAAGCGCCTGTCAACATGGCTTTTGAGTGAGATAGCATTTAATTGAATCAAACATTTTCCACGTTGTAAGACCTATTGAACATGGGCTTCCCAGCACATTCTCCTGTCTCCTGAGGAAGGTGGAAAATATCACGTCACATCAAGAAGTACAGACTAAAACTTGTAGTCATTTAGCAGTCAGAATGAGATTACCAGGTGAACAGAGGAAAAGATTCAAGGATGTCCTTAAAGCTGCCTTGAAGAAATGCAACATTCCCACTGACTCCTGAGAATCCCTAGCCTATGGGAGGTTAAGTTGAGAGGGGGGAAAGTTTAAAGGAGATGTACGGGGCAAGTCTTTTTACACAGAGAGTGGTGGGCACCTGGAACATACTACTGGGGTGGTGGTGGAAGCAGATACAATAGTGGTGTTTAAGATGTGTTTAGGTAGACACAATATGCAGGGAATGGAGGAATATGGATCATATGCAGGCAGAAGAGATTTAGTTTAGTTTTCCATTGTGTTAAGTATAGACATGGGAGGCTGAAGGGCCTGTTCCTGTGCTGTACTGTTTTATGTTCTATGACCTTTCAAAGTGGAGAAGGAGCTTTTAGGATGGTATAGAAAGCCTTGTCCATGCATTGGGAGCAGACAGGCAGCCTGTATAAGTGACAGAACAAGTGAACCAGTTCACAAACTATCCATCCGCCAACCCTATAACCATTTCTCGCAACAACCCCCACATGGAAGGGTCTGGGGTTCCCACAGTGGCCTTGTTAGCCATAAACTGGAGTGGAAGTTAGTCATCCTCGATCCTGAAGGACTGCCCAAGAAGATTTACAGAGTCAATTACACACAACAGATACACTTTGGAATCCAAATCTGTGGCTGAAACTAATTAAACCCCTCACAATTTTTTAATTGTCGGAAAACCATAAATTGAAAGCCTATATTAGTTTAAAATAGTCTGTTTCATTGTCAATTCAACAGCTGATAAACAGTAAAGATAGCAACAATCAACAGGGGTTATGATATCCATCTTAAAAACACTTTATAGATCTGGATTGAAGTGGTCTTCTGCAGACCACTGTGATGTATGTCACATTGAAAGGAAATACGTGACAGGTGTGGAGCAATAGACAACTTGTTACCCTTAACATTACACTTTTGGTCAGAGTTGACTAAACCCTTGTTTATTTCCAATATGGGGAAAAAAGACAATGAAGATACTTTTGACTGAATTTAACAGAAACAAGAATCAGGGAAGTGCAAAACTGCATGGACTCACTATCCATTCATTTACACGATTAGACAAAGGCAGTGACCACCGCACCAGTCCTTAAATTGCTGCTAAGTGTTTCACCTTGAGGAGTAGAAACAATTCAGTTTTTCCTTTCTTGGAATAGAAACCGTTGTGCTAAGTGCTTTTCCACAAAGGCCTTTTGAAAGTTTTCACCGAGGGCAGAGGTTTAAAGGAATCTTTAGGGGGCTCAGAGTCAATGTAGGCAGAGTAGATTGTGCTGGAAACCAGTTTTTTGACACCACACTTCACTGGCCAAGCACTATTCAATCAATTATTAACTTGATCATAAGTCCAAAAGTGTACTGTATTACAATTGTTGGTAGATTTGTTAAAAGATTAGGTGGTCCATCCACTCTTTAGATGGAGGTAAAAAATCTCGGAAAGAGCAAGGAAATTTTCTCTGTTTTACTTGTATTCCTCTATTAACATAATTATGGAAGGCTGTCTGGATTTAAATACATGCTAATTTGGTGAACTTGCCGTGCACAAATTGTCTGCCACTGTTTCCACTTTACAATAGAGAGTATATTTTATAAGGAGCTTTGACGAGTATAAAACACTTTGGGACACACTGAAGTATTTTTTTACAAATATAAGTCTTTTCTTAAAGCATGACAGTTGGATTGGGCAACTCAGCCTGTTGGAAGTAAATTACACAGAACTCTTCTATTGACTTAACGTATAAGAAGGATTACACAAAGTAACAGTTTGCCTTGTCTGACAGCACTTTTAAATACATTGAATTCTCCAACTTTAGGGAACCTGCTCCCCCTCTGTCCCTTTCTCTCTCCTCCTGGTCCACCCAGTTCCTCCTGCACACATCCAACCACCCCCCCTCCCCAACCCCCAATCACTTTTCTTTCCCCTCCTCCATCTGCCCCACTCCTTCTGTCTGCCCTCCCCACCTCCTTTGTTTGGTTCCCTGCTCCACCTTCCTCTCCTATCAGATCCCACCATCTGCAGCCCTTTGTCGCCTCCACCTCTCACCTCCCACCTCCCGGCCTCTGTCACTATTTCAACTTTTCCCTCCTCCAATTGCCTATCTCCCCTCTTCACCTGGATCCCCCTATTGCTTGCCACCCCTTCCCCTTGCCTCTTATACTGGCTATCTCCCCTCTACTCTTTCAGTCCAGATGAAGGGTCTCGACCTGAAACATCGACTGTCCATTTCCCTCACAGATGCTGCCCGACCCGCCTGAGTTCCTCCAGCAGTTTGATTTTTGCTCCGTATTCCAGCATCTTCAGTCTCTTGCGTTTCCCCTTTTACTTTTAAGTTTTTGTTTTATAACTGCTGCCTTCACGTTGGACTTAACGTTAGAGCGTGTGGGAGGGATCCTGTCAGGTGGGACAACACCGGTGGGAGCTGCACCCCAAGGTACAGCCAAAAAATAGGGGACCTGGTGCCAGGATAAGGAGCTGCCCACCTAGGACTAAGTTGAGGGAGTTTGTCTTTACTCAGAGGGCTGTGAGTGTTTAGAGTTTTTTTTAACTACAAAGGACTGGGATGCTCAGTTGCTGAGGATAGTCAAGATTGACATCCATAGAGCAACACACAAGAAGCTGGAGGAACTCAGCAGGTCAGGCAGCATCTGCGGAGGGAAATGGACTGTCGACGTTTCAGGTCAAGGCCCTTCATCTGGACTCGCGCCTTGAGGACTTGAGTCCAATTGAAGGGTCTTGACCCGAAATGTTGATTGTCCATTTCCCTCCACAGATGCTGCCTGAACCTGCTGAGTTCCTCCAGCTTCTTGTGTGTTGCTCCAGATTCCAGCATCTGCAGCCTCTTGTGTCTACATTGAGATCCACAGAGTTTGGACACTAAAAGTGTAAAGGAATGTGAGGCTTGGGGGAGGAGGCTGGGTTGCGGGACCATCCATGAAGAAACTAAATTACAAAGCAGGATTGTAAGCAATGCCTGTTTTTATTTTGGATATTCTTAAATACATTTGGCAGATTTTCTGAGGCAAAAAAAAATCAGGAAGACTTTTGTGAATGTTCCCTGCCCCTGCTTCCCTACCCCCCCCCCTACATAGTAAGTTGTTGGTGTTACCCATGTTCACATTGGAGCAGAGCTGCAAGTGCAATAGTTGCTGAAGGCCTTATTTGTATCGTTATTCCTAGCATTAACTTTGTGTGGTGAACGGTCTATAAGCTGGATGAAGCATTGGACTACTGGTTTGAATGAAAGTTCAAGCACAGGGATGGGGTGTAAAAATAAAACAAACTGTGGGAGGAACTCAGCGGGTCGAGCAGCATCTGTGGAGGCAGAGGGATGGTCGATGTTTCAGACTGAGACCCGGCTTCAGGACTGAGAGTGTAGAGGGAAGCTGGCCAGTATAAAGGGGTGATGTGGAGGCTGGTAGGTGATAGGTGGAACCAGCTGAGGTGGGGGGGCTGACGGACAGGGGGAGGGGAGAAGGGTAGAGACACAGGTTGGAAAGTGTGGAATCTGGTTCCACATCATCACCTTCCAGCCTCAGACTTGACCTTCCCCTTGTCCCTCCCCCCATGTGGCTCCATCTGTCCATCATGCCCTACCTCACCTGGTTCCACCTATCACCTGCCAACCCCTGTCTCACCCCTCCCTCTCACCTCGTTATAATGGCTATCTACTCTCTACACTCCCAGTCCTGATCCAGGGTCTCGACCCGAAACACTGACCATCCCTCTGCCTCTACAGATGCTGTTCGACTCGCTGAGTTCCTCCAGCAGTTTGTTTTTCGCTCCAGATCACAGCATCTGCAGTCTCCTGTGTCTTCACGGGGATGGAATGAGGTAGACATATTGCTACCCTGTTGATTTTAACCTCAGAGGTCGATCCCCATAACTCATGGAGAGGGAGAGGAAAGAACAGAGAGCTATTAGATTTCAGAAATGCCAACCAGTGTCATAGCTGTAGATGGAATCTTTCCTCCTTGCATCCATTATCTCTCAATGGCACTTTGCCACACACACGCTTCTGTAGTTAAACTAAACTCAATGCCCATTTATCCAGGCACAGACTTAAATATCTCTACTGTATTCACAAGCAAGGAAGATTGGAGCTCAGAGGGAAATCCAACTTGTCAGTGTCAACAATTTAGTGCTGAAACATTGATTGATGTGTTCTCTGACCTTAAGACTACAGTAGCAGACAGCTGCTCCATAGCAGAACCTTACAAGCTGCCAGTCCTCAGGCAGGATGTCGGCTGGTCCTGGGGACCTTTGTGCAGCTGGGTGTCATGGGTTTTCTACATTTTCCTACGTTTGTTGATTTATCAGCATAATACACAGTGACAGTACAGTCAGAAGTACATTTCCTCTGCTCTTTTACTGTGTGTAGTTGACGTTTCTGGAAGGATTTGCCACCTGGGTCTCTTGTAATTCAGTTGCCAAGGCCTCTGAATTAACATCTAACTCTGCCTCCAGCCACACACATCTGCAATTCATGCAGGCGTGTGGAAGAGAAGAGAGGTCCTAACGTAGATCTTTGGGGAACACAACAAACTAGGACATTGATTAGTTATGATTCATTGATTTAACCAGCCTCTGCTTTCCATGTTCGTTTTGGTCCAATTTTATTTCTTAATTCCATGCCTTCCTTGCATCTCCTGGAGGGGAAAGTTGGCGTTGTGGTCGTTAAGTTGCTCATCATCTGCAAGGCAGCAGTGCTCCTTGATCTCTTGTATGCTTTTGAGATGTGTTCTACCCTACAGCAGGCATCTTAGGATACTGGAAGGATACCATCAACACTGTCATTGACTTATGCAGCATGTACACAGGCTTTTCAGCCATTGAGTCCATGCTAACCATCAAACATCCATTTACATTAATCCTACACTAATCCCATTTCATTCTCCCCATTACGTGATCAGCTCTACCTCGGTGCTCCCACACACCTACACACTAGCGGCCATTTATTGTGGCCAACTTACCGATCAGCTCTCACATCTTTGAGATGTGGGAGGAAACCGGAGCACCTGGAGGAAAACCACATGGTCACAGGGAGAATGTGCAAATTCCATGCACACCACGAGTCATACAGCACAGAAACAGGCCGTTTGGCCCAACTCTTCCCTACCTACCAGGACTCCCCATCTAAGCTAGTCCCATTTGCCTGCGTTTGGTCCACATCCCTCTAAACCTTTCCTATCCATGTACCTGTCCAAATGTCTTTTAAATGTTGTTATTATATCCACCTCAACTACTTCCTCTGGCAGCTCGTTCCATATACCCACTACCCTCTGTTGCCCCTCAGGTCCCTTTTTAAATCTTTTCCCTCTCACCTTAAACCTATACCTTCTAGTTTTTGATTCCCTTTCCCTGGGAAAGAGACTGTGTGTATTTGCCCTATCTCTGCCCCTCATGATTTTATAAACCTCTATAAGATCATCCTTCGGTATCCTACACTCTAAGGGAGTAAAATCCTAGCCTGCCCAAGCTCTCCCTCAGGCCCACAAGTCCTGGCGACATTCTCATAAATCTTCTCTGCACCCTTTCCAGCTTAATGACATTGTTCCTATAACAGGGTAACCAAAACTGTACACAACCATCTTATCAAGAGAACAGCACGGTAGTGTGGCGGTTAGCATAACGCTTTACAGTGCCAGCAACCTGGGTTCAATTCCCGCCACTGTCTGTAAGGAGTTTGTACGTTCTCCCCGTAACTGCGTGGGTTTCCTTTGGGTGCTCCGGTTTGCTCCCATATTCCAAAGACGCACAGGTTAGGAGCTGTGGGCATGCTACGTTGACACCGGAAGAGTGGCGACACTTGCGGGCTGCCCCCAACACACTCTCAGTAATGCAGAAAGATGCACTTCACTGTGTGTTTTGATGTGCATGTGACTAATATATAAATAAATCGATGCACCATAGAAAGCATCCTGTCTGGATGCATCACAGCCTGGTACAGCAACTGCTCCGCCCAGGACCGCAAGAAACTGCAGAGAGTTGTGGACACAGCTCAGCACGTCATGGAAACCATCCTCCCCTCCTTGGACTCTGTCCTTACCTTTCACTGCCTTGATGAAGCAGCCAACATAATCAAAGACACCACCCACCCAGGTCATTCTCTCTTGTCCCCTCTCCCATCACGCAGAAGATACAGGAGCCTGAGGGCACATACCACCAGGCTCCTGTATCTTCTATCCCACTGTGATAAGACTATTGAACGGTTCCCTTATACATTGAGATGGACTCTTGACCTCTCAATCTACCTTGTTGTGATCTTGCACCTTATTGTCTACCTGCAATGTGCTTGCCTGTAGCTGTGACACTTTACTCTGTACTCTTTTTTTTTACCTGTACTACCTCGATGCACTCTGTACTAATTCAATGTATCTGCATTGTGTAATGAATTGATCTGTACGAACAGAATGCAAGACAAGTTTTTCACTGTACCTCGATACAGTTGGCCACCAGCCGTAATCACCTGGATATGTGTGTCTGCATTGAGTTTAATGGTGAGAACAGTTTAGCGGCTAATACGGTTGCTGCTGTTCAGTGCTTGGGGATCACAGTCAAATTTCTACTCCCTGTATGTTCTCTCCTGAATGGTGGTGGATCCCACAAAAATAGACCATTCATGGCCTAAGCTATTGGATTTGGATAAGTTAAGGAATTTGAGGGATATGGAGCAACACCTGGTATTGAGACTGGAGTCCAGATCAGCTCCAGTCCATCTGAGTAGTGGAGCAGATCACATTTCCTTGCATTCTTGTTAGCAATAAGTTGAATGATCTCTTCAGAGAATGGATTAAATTGGACTAATTCATGCATGACCTCCTCTTTTCAGACTCCATGTTAACTGCTTCTGATTTTAATTACTCATTGCAATTCTGCAATCTGGCAGTTTCCATGATGTGATGCTAATTAGTTTATAAATATTTTATATATGCCCTTTTTCTTTTGTTTGGACAAGGATCCATTGTTTGCTGGATTCTGACCCTTCACTGCAATTCCGGTTCAAGTGAATTTGGAAAATAACTGCTATCTACTTAGTGTGGGCTGCCTGCCTGTAATGGGCTGTATGTCTACTGTGGTTTGAACACCTTCAGTGGGTTGTTGCCTATGGTGGGCTCTATATCTACAGTGCACTGTTGTGCCTTGCCTGTCTATTGAAAACTTTGAGGAAGCCACATAGACCTGCAGATAAATTAACTTGAGGTTTATTAACGCATCTGAGTACCGTTTACTTTTTTACTTGTAGTAGCAGCCTTTTGGGAAATAGCAACAGTGTCCCCCACCTTGTAACCTCCTGATAAGTTGATTGTAAATCAATAAGTTCAGTAATAACTTGGAGGACAGGGAATTAGTGAGCCACGTGATGGCTCATACCCAGAGGAGATTCGGACTGCCAGGGTTGTGGTGTGGAGGTTAGAGGGAGGGTTGATGTTACGGGAGACAGTATTGTGGCATTCAAAAGTGAACTGGATAATTAGAATCAGAGCTCACAGAAATAGAAGGCCTTTTGGCCCATTTAGATTGAATGACCCAGCCTCATTCCTCTTTTTGGCATTAATTCTGTAGCCCTGCAGGATAGGAATCTTGGTCATTGGTTTACTATTGTCACATGTACTGAGGTACAGTGAAAAGCTTTGTTTGCGTGCCCTCCATGCACAAGTACATCTAGATAGTACAAAACGAAAAGCAATAACAGGATGCAGAATATAGTGTTACAGTTACATAGAAAGTGCAGTGCAGGCAGACAAATAAAGTGCAAGGGCCATGACGAGGAAGACTGAGAGATCAAAGAGTTCATCTTTATCGTACAAGAGTCTTATAACAGTGGGATAGAAGCTGTCCTTGAGCCTGGTGCTATGTGTTCTCAAGCTTTTGTACCTTCTGCCTGATGGAATGGGGGAGAAGAGAGAATGACTTAGGTGGGAGGGGCCCTTGATTATGTTGGCTGCTTTCCCGAGGCAGCGGGCTGGTCTTCAAGTGCACATCCAAGTATTTGAAAGGAAAAAATGTCGCAGGGATATGGGGAGAAGGCAAGGAAATGGAACTACCTGGATAGTTCTTGCATGGAGCCAGCACAAGACTCAATGGGCTGAATAGGCTCCTTTTTGTGCTGATGTCATTCTGTCACTCTCAGTGAGAAGATTTCTAACAGGGGAACAATGTAGTCAGCTGCTCCATGTTTGAAGTGTAGCCACGTGTCTTTCTAATCTAGGTTAACAGACCGAAATGATGCTACTTGACCCTGTGTCTGGCATATACAGTGCATTCTTTATTAAATGGTGAAAGCATTCCCAGCAGAATGTTCACTGGCAGTTTGCTTACAGTCAATCATGTGCAGGACTTTCTTAATTGCATCTGACCTTCAGCTCTCCTTTGATAACCAGCATTCTCTCCCTCTGAACAGTCAGAGTCAATTGCTGTGGTATAGTAGTTGTGTTGTGTTGTTGCTTTGGAATTTTGGTTCCATTGTGTTGGGGGTTGGGGTTGACAGAATGAGGAGGCTTGTGTGGATCAAGCTAACGATTTGTATTAATGTAGTGCCTTGGGCAACAACAACTTTATCATAATGGCGCTGATATTGTTGGCACAGGCCTGTTATTAGTAACTGCTGCTCTGTGTTCACCCAACACCAACACATAACTGGTCCAGATGCAAAGGCTCATTTTGCGTGCCCAAGGTACTGGACTTCACTGGTGTGTCCTAAACAATGGCATAACCTCAGATGGTGCCTTGCTGAAACTCTGCCCACAAAACACCCCAGAAAGCTTTAACTGCTTGCTGGCTTTTCAAAGACTTGAGAGTTTTAAACATTCTCTTAATGTCCCTGTTATTCAGAAATACTTAAACCCCTTCCTGTTTAAAAATCAAGAAAAATATTTAAAATAAATTAGCTGTAAACACATGAAAACAATTGAACAAAATGGGGGAAAAAAGGTACATTCCAGGCAAGTTCTAATGAATGGTCTTCAACCTGAAATGTTAACTTTTTCCCAGGACAACAATGGCTAACACGAGGGGACATAATTTTAAGGTGATTGGAGGGAGGTATAAGGGGGATGTCAGGGGTAAGCTTTTTATATATACAGAGAGTGGTGGGTGTGTGGAACGCACTGCCGGCAGAGGTTGTGGGGGCAGATACATTAGGGCCATTTAAGAGACTCTTAGACACATGAATGATAGAGAAATGGGGGGCTATGTGGGAGATAGATCTTAGAGCAGGATAAAATGTTGGCACAATATTGCGGGCCGAAGGGCCTGTACTGCGCTGGTAATGTTCTATGTGAACTCTATTTCTCTCTTCCACAGATGCTGCTGTGTGTTCCAGCATTTCTGTTTTTACTCATTTTTCCACATTTGCAGGTTTTGATTTTCATTCAACCCAGCTTCCCCATTGTTTTCATTGCCTACAGGCCTCACTGAAAGGATTTATCCTGGATCCAAGAGCAGATTCCCCCACAGTACTGCCAGGTAATCTTGGTGAGATTGGTCCAATGGGGGAGTCCAATCTTGGCTGATACAGTGACCACTACTGCCAAATCAGTTTGGGACATCTTTCTTTGACTGCGTAGTTGGGTAGTCCTGAATGTTTAAACAGGTAAATGCTGATAAATCTGGATCCCATTCGAAATTGCCAGAGGGTCTGGAAGGAATTGCAGAGATAGGGAAGGCAGATCTAGGGACAGATTTGAATTGTTCAACTGGGAGCTAATGTGGAGCTCAGCACTGATGAATAAATGGGATTTGGCGGAGAATGGAACATGGGTAGCAGAGTTTGGAAAAGTAAGTGGCACAAAATACTTTATAAGAGTGAGGTCAAATAAAATGTACCATAAAATGAACTAGGTGAGCCAAGTGGACTGTAAATTCAACCCAGGGCTGCTGAGGTGAGAAGGAATAAAGGAACCTTCACTAATGTTGGAAGTTCTTTGTCAAACTGTAGCAAGTTCTTTGTCAAACTGTAGCAAGTCAAGAGTGTACAGGCTGGGTCTGAAATGGTCCGGATTCATTGGTGGCATGTTCTGCTCGTCTCAATGAAACAAGACTTTCTGGAATATTTACCATGCCTTTGGGTTTATGAACTTTGTACAGTGCTGTCAATCCTCACTGCAGTAGAATTCATGCCTGGGGTTTATAAACAATTTCAAAGGTCACTAAAAGTAAAGTAAAACTTCAATTTTCTGCTCCTCCAATTATAAATATGTTATCTATTTTATACCAGCTGCAAGGGGAATAATTTCCACTGGGTTGTTATTAACTGGATAGCTGGTTAGTCCAAACTGTATGCTTGGATTAATTTGGGAAATCTCTGCTGGCTAGATTGCTTGAAGTGTGTAAGATTGGACCATTTGTTACATTAGCCCAGGCTACATAATTAATCTTTAACAGGCAAAGAAAATCATGTCATTAACACCTCTGCACCTTCCTATGCTGAATTTTGGAATAAAATAGCTGCCTCATATTCCACCCCGGCTCCGCCCGCCCGCCCCCCCACCGCCCCCCGGACAGTCCTCACATATTCATCCTGAGAATGAAAGGGTTATTCTTGTAGACCTCCTCTGGACCCTCTCCAATGCCAGCACATCCTTCCTTGGATATGGGGCCCAAAACTGCTCACGATACTTCAAATGTGGTCTGATCAACGCCTTATAAAGCCTCAGCATTACGTCCTTGTTTTTATATTCTAGTCCTCTTGAAATGAATGCTAACATTGCATTTGCCTTCCTTGCTACCGACTCAACCTGCAAGTTAACCTTCAGGGAATCCTGCACTAGGACTCCCAAGTCCCTTTGCACCTCCGATTTCTGAAGTCACTCCCCGTTTAGAAAATAATCTACGCCTTTATTCCTTCTACCAAAGTGCATGACCGTACACTTCCCTACACTGTATTCCATCTGCCACTTCTTTGCCCATTCTCCCAACCTGTCCAAGTCCTTCTGCAGACTCCCCGCTTCCTCAACACTACCTGCCCCTCTGCCTATCTTTGTATCATCCGCAAACTTGGCCACAAAGCCCTCAATTCCGTCATCCAGATCATTGACACATAACATGAAAAGTAGGGGACCCAACACCGACCCCTGCGGAACACCACTAGTCACCGGCAGCCAACCAGAAAAGGCCCCCTTTATTCCCACTCTTTGCCTTCTGCCAGTCAGCCAATCTTCTATCCATGCTAGTACCTTTCCTGTAATACCATGGGCTCCTATCTTGTTTAGCAGCCTCATGTGTGGCACCTTGTCAAAGGCAAGGCTAAATATCCTATAATTTCCTGTCTTATGCCCCCCTCCCTTCTTAAAGAGTGGAGTGACACTTGAGATTTTCCAGTCCTTGGAACCATTCCTGATCCTAGTGATTCTTGAAAGATCACTACTAATGCCTCCATGTACTCTTCAGCTACCTCTTTCCAAACCCTCGGGTGTAGTCCATCTGGTCCAGGTGACTTATCTACCTTCAGACCTTTCAGTTTCCCAGGCACCATCTCCTTAGTAACAGTGACTACACTCACTTCTGCCCCCTGACTCTCTTGAATTTCTGGCATTCAGATTGGTAACTGGTATTTGGTTTATTATTGTTATGTGTACCAAGATACAGTGGAATATCTTTGTTTTGCAAGCCATCCAGACAGATCTTCCTTATTGTCTACCTGCAATGCACTTCCCTGTAGCTGTGACATTTTACTCTGTATTCTGTTATTGTTTTTACCCTGTACTACCTCAATGCACTCTGTATTACCTCAATGCACTGTGCAATGAATTGATTTGTACGAACAGTATACAAGTCAAGTTTTTCACTGTACCTTGGTTCCCGTGAGAATAATAAACCAATACCAATACCATCAAGGTAGTACAAAGGGAAAAGCAGAAACATAATGCATAATAAAGTGTACAGTTACAGAGGAAGTGCAGTGCAGGCAGACAATAAGGTGCAAGAGCCACGACGAGGTAGATTGAGAGTCAAGAGGTTGTCTTTATCATATAAGAATTCCATTCAAGAGTCTTATATCAACGGGATAGAAGCTGTCCTTAGAACATAGAACAGTACAGCACAGAAACAGGCCCTTTGGCCCACGATGTTGTGCTGATATAATTAAACCAGTAATTAAATGCCTAACTAAACTAATTCCTTCTGCTCAAACAAGGTCCATATCCCTCCATTCTCTGCACTCATGTGCCTGTCTAAGAGCCTCTTAAATACCTCTATTGTAGTTGCCTCCACAACCACCCCTGGCAGCTCATTCCAGGCACCCACCACTCTCTGTAGGGGGGGAAAGCTTGCCCCGCACATCTCCTTTGAACTTGTCTCCTCTCACCTTAAATACATGCCCTCTGGTATTAGATATTTCGATCCTGGGGAAAAAGATACTGGCTGTCTAATTGATCTATGTCGCTCCATAACTTTATAAACTTTTATCAGGTCTCCTCTCAGCCTTCGCCACTCCAGAGAAAACAACCCAAGCCTGTCCAACCTCTCCCCACAGAACATGCCGTCTAATCCAGGCAGCACCCTGGTAAACCTCTCCTGCACCTTCTCCAGAGACTCCACATCATTCCTATAATGGGGCGATCAGAATTGAATGTCTTTGAGCCTGGCGGTGCGTGTTTTCAAGCTTTTATATCTTCTGCTGGATGGAAGGGGGGTGAAGAACGAATGACCGGGGATGGATACCACTGTAAAGCTGCCTACGAACTTCTTAATGGTGATGAAAGCCCGTTAAATTGTGTTTTGTCAGGTAACTCCACACATCATTGACTTCAGCTCAGACCACAAGCACTCCAGCCCCTGAGGGCAGACATTTCACCGACATGCACTTTTAGCTTTTCTACGAACTGAAGACACTTTAGCACTCCACTTTCTTGCTCCCTGTTAGGCTTTGTTTATGTGTTTCTAAAGAAGTTACGAGATGAATAAGCCCTGTCTGTGCTGCGCTGTTGGTGTGTAAATAAACTCCCTGCTGACTGATTTAAACTTGGGAGCTTTACACCACGTTCGTTCCTAAATTAACAAACCCTGTAACCTCTGTAAGAACAGGCTTTGCTTATCCTTCTGTGGCTTTTCAGAAATCTCTGACACATAGACCTCTCTTCGTACCCGGTCTACTTATATGCTGCTTCATTCTGATGGAATGGACGGCAGAGTGGCGCTGCAGGTAGTGAGGCTGTCTCACAACTCCAGCGACCTGGGTTCGATTCTGACCTCTGGTGCTGTCTGTGTGGAGTTTCCATGTTCTCTCTGTGTGACGATGTGGGTTTTTCCTGGAACATCCATTTTGCTCCCACATCATGGATACTTGGGTTAATTGATAGAAATGAGGGTAGGCAGTGGGAAAAGCAATGGGCAGGTTGGTAAAGGACGTATTGGTTTACTATTGTCACTTGTACCGAGGTGCAGTGAAAAACTCGTCTTGCATACCGTTCGTACAGGTCAATTCATTACAGTGCATTGAGGTAGTACAGAGTGCATTGAGGTAGTAGAGGTTAAAAACAGAATACAGATTAAAGTGTCACAGCTACAGGGAAGTGCACTGCAGGTAGACAATAAGGTGCAAGGTCAAACAAGGTAGATTGTGAGGTCAAGAGCCCATCTCATCGTAGAAGGGAACTGTTCATTAGTCTTATCACCGTGGGATAGAAGCTGTCCTTGAGCCTGGTGGTATGTGCCCTCAGTCTCCTGTATCTTCTGCCTGATGGGAGAGGAGAGAGAGAGAATGACCCGGGTGGGTGTGGTCTTTGATTATGCTGGCTGCTTCACCGAGGCAGTGAGAGGTATAGAGAGGGGAGGCTGGTTTCTGTGATGCACTGGGCTGTGTCCACAACTCTCTGCAGTTTCTTGTGGTCCTGGGCAGAGCAGTTGCCATGATGTATCCAGATAGGATGCTTTCTGTGGTGCATCGATTAAAAATTGGTGAGTGTCAAAGGGGACATACCGAATTTCTTTAGCCTCCTGCGGAAATAGAGGCGCTGGTGAGCTTTCTTGGCCGTGGCGTCTACGTGGTTGGACCAGGACAGGCTATTGGTGATGTTCACTTCTAGGAACTTGAAACTCTCAACCCTCTCGACCTGAGCACTATTGATGTAGGCAGCTGCATGTACATATGTGAGAGTCATAGACTCGTACAGCACGGAAACAGGTCCTTCGGACCAACTGGTTCATGACAAACAAGATGCCCATCCCAGCTAGTACCATTGGCCCATATCCCTCTAAACCTTTCCTATCCATGTACCTGTCCAACTGCCTTTTAAAAGTTGTTACTGTACCTGCCTCAACCACTTCCTCTGGCAGCTCATTCTGTATACGTACCACCCTCTGCATAAAAAGAGTTGCCCCTCAAGCTCCTATTAACTCTTTCCCCTCTCACCTTAAACCTAAGCCCTCCAGTTCTTGATTGCCCAACCCTGTGACTCCACTTTCAGGGAACCATGTACCTGAACTCCAAGGTTCCTTTTGTTCTACAACACTCCTCAGGACCCTATCATTTACTGTGAAAGTCCTACCCTGATTTGTCCTCCAAAATGCAACGCTTTATACTTATCTGAATTAAACTCCAGAGAGAACGGATTAGTGGGAAATAAGCAGGGGAGTGGGCTTGCTCTGAGAGCTATCATAGATTTAGGGGGCTGAATGGCCTCATTCTCTGTCTTTGTTTAAATAAAACAAAAATGAGTACATTAAGACTGGGAGTACAACTTACGTGCTTATGCGACAGAGTCAGTTTTCTGATGGAGGCTTGCTTAGTCCAATACTTTTCCAGAATCTTCAGCAGCTTGTTATTTGATGATGCATTACTCAGAGCTGCAACTTTCAGCTGAGACATTTAAAACTGTCTGTCCTCTGAGCCAAATATAAAAGATCTCCTGAGGAAAAACAGGAGACGTGTGTTGGCCAACATTTATCCCCGGCCAGCACCACATCACCTTGTATCAGGCCGCAGAGAGTGTAATACAGAGTTAATATCTGAAATCGCCACTCTGTCTCCCTCTCTCCAGATAGGAACATTTCCAGCAGTTTCCATCTAGATAGATATTAGATATTTATTTATTAGTCACATCGAAACACACAGTGAAATGCGTCTTTTTGTGTTACTGGGGGCAGCCCGTAAATGGCGCCACTCTCCTGGCGCCAGCATAGCATGCCCACAGTGAGATGTGAACTTGCTGAAGCCACCATTTTAGAAATGGGAGAGTTCTTCTTTAACTAAAGAAGCAGTAACTATAATTCAGAGAGGCAAGTTTAAACGCAAGACAGCCATCTTCACCTATTGAGGAACAGGTATGACCTTTCTATACAGACAATAATCACCCCCATCTACCCTTTCCATCTCTTGGGTTCTATAATATTAAAGATGATAAATATAGCCTGGGTTTATAATTACAACAAGTTCATTTTTTTTCTCTCTCATGTATCAGATAAACATATACAAGCTTTCTTTGAAAATTTTAATTGTAAAAGTAATCACTGTCTGTGGTACCTACCAATAATCTTAATATCAGATCCACTCTAGTTGACAGAGGCTGCTGTTTTAAATATTAAAGGGCCACCCCACCCTCAAAATTACAGGAATTATTACACTTGAGAAAGTAAATTGAAACCTTTGTGTCTGGTGAAGTATGATATTGTGGTCTCCTTCAGAAAGACTCAAATTCCTTGTGATCTGGCCCACTTTGTTCGATGACGCATTCCTGACAAAACACATGGTGCCACAGTATTGCACATCGGGCCAGATGTTTCTTCAAAGGAGTGAGTGAGAATGGAACCAATCTCAGGAGTTGGTGGGGTCAGGGGCATGTGGAGGGAGAGAGCTGTGTAAGCAGGGGTACAGGCCCCATAGTAATCTGATGAGGTTATTCAAGTGCCTCAGTAATGTTTAAATCTGATGGCTACTACAGGGGTATATCTACAATGCTCCTGCAGTAGCTATCACTTGTGTTTGCAATTGTTCGTGTGTGTGTGTGTGTGTGTGTGTGTGTGTTAGCATGTGTATGCATGAGTGTTTGTCTGCATATGTGTGAATGGCAGTCTAATGTATGCACAGATTTAAATAGTCTATCTTCACCCACCAAAGCTCTAAGCTCTGGAATTCTGTTCCTCGCCCTCTCACCGTCTCTGCCTTTCTCTCCTCCTCTGTCCCTAAAGCCTACCTCTTGACCAATCTTTCCTAATGTAGTTTTTGTCTGATAGTCAAGTTGAGTTTATTGTCATGTGCAGAAGTACAGAGAGGTACAGGTACAATGAAAAGCTTGCTTGCAGCAGCGTCACAGGCATGTAGATTCAGACAACACACAGAGCATATACATAGTCTGTGAAGTGGCATCCTACCGTATTAAAGATGCTATATAAATGTACATTGATGTTGTTATGGGGAATCCGTATCACCTTGACATCGTCCTTTTCATCAGAGTGCAGCACTTAATATGGATGTGTTGTCATGAAACAAACTAATGAAGGTTCTGTGCTGTAATTGCTATAATTAACTTTGTTTAAGTGAGCTGCTGGGTGCTCTATTGAAGGCAGACTCAAGCCTGTAATTAGCAATTGCAGACATCACCACCCCAAGACCATCTTGTGACTCTTCACTCTTAAAGCGTAACTGCCCCAATGTCAACTTTAAGGCAGTGCATTTACCTGCAAGTTTTAAGGCAATATTCGTCAACCTTCAGTGATCAAGGGTGCAAAATTATTTGGCAAAACTGAAAGGAGGGTAAATTAAAGGTAGTTTAGTGCAACGAAAGATTTTGGCTGAGCAAATTTTTGCACCAAAGAGATGAAGAGAAACCTTTAACCTGGTGATCTGGCACAGATTCAAGTGGCAGAATGCCAGAGTACAATTAAGGTCTAACAATGTTCTGAAACATTTCGTAGTTTTAATTGGAAGAGAAAGGGCTGGGATCATTAAATCTTTATCTTTTTTCCATTTTCTGAGAAGGGAAGATGGTTGACTTGCTATCCTAGTTGCCAGAGTTCTGGATAATTGACCCAGAGTCATGAGTTCAAGTCCCACCACGGCAGATGGACGATTTAAATTCAAGGAATTAGATAAATCTGGAACTATAAAAAAGAAAGTTTGTCTCTCCACCCGATTTATTATTGAAAACATCTTTGGTTCACTATTGTCCTTCAGGGAAGGAATTCCACCAACCTTATCAATCTAGCCCATATATGACTGTCACCCTGGCCGTTCCCTTTCCTCTCTTCTACCTCCTAGGAGAAGATACTGGAGGTTGAAAGCCCGGCTGACCAGACTGAAGAACAGCTTCTTCCCCGCTGCTATCAGACTTCTGAACCAACCACCTCTTTCACATCCCCTTCATGGTGGTGCTGCCATGTTCTCAGACTCTTAATTCTTCCTCTCTTGGTTATCCCATTATTGTCACTTCAGCATTTGTTTTTGCACTACCTCAGATTGCACTACGATCTTTGCACCAATCTGCTGTTTTGCACTTGTCGGTGTACCAGGTAACGTAATGCTATTACAGCGCCAGCTACCCAGGTTCAATTCCGGCTGCCGTCTGTTAGGAGCTTGTACGTTCTCCCCATGTCTGCGTGGGTTTCCTCCGGGTGCTCCAGTTTCCTCCCACATTCCAAAGACGTACGGGTTAGGAAGTTGTGGACATGCTATGTTGGCGCCAGAAGCGTGGTGACACTTGTGGGCTGACCCCAGAACACTCTACGCGAAAGATGCATTTCACTTTGTGTTTCGATGTACGTGTGACTAATAAAGATATCTTATCCTATGTATACTGTTGACTCTATGAGCTTCATGCAAGCAGGGAATTTCATTGCACCCCGGTATATGTGCCAATAAACTAATCTGAATCTGAGACCCACAGCAATGTAGTTGACTCTTAACTGGCTCCTCAATATGGGGTGATGATTAGGGATGGACCATAACTGGAGGCTTTGCCTGTGACAACCATGTCCTGGTGGTGTTGTGAATGACCAAAGTCATTTTTAGTTTAAGAAATTTTAAATTGGTAACTGGTTTATTATTGTCACATGTACTGAGATACAGTGAATGGCTTTGTTTTGCATGCCCTCCATACAGATCACTTCAAAACATAGTACATCGAGGTGGTACGAAGGGTAAAACTGTAACAGAACGCAGAATAAAGTGTTACAGTTGCAGTGCTGGTAGACAAGGGCCACAACAAGGTAGATTGGACGATAAAGGTGAACTCTTGATCTCTCAATGATGTAGAGCAGGCAAGTAATTTCCAGCATGCCAATTCATAACAGAACATAGAACACTACAGCAGAGTACAGGCCCTTCAGCCCACAATGTTGTGCCGACATGTTATCCTGCTCTAAGATCTATCTAACCCTTCCCTCCCACATAGCCCCCTATTTTTCTGTCATTCATGTGACTATCTAAGAGTCTCTTCAATGTCCCTAATGTATCTGCTCCCACAACCTCTGCTGGCAGTGCGTTCCACGCACCCACCACTCTCTGACATCCCCCTTATGTCTTCCTCCGATCACCTTAAAATTATGTCCCCTCGTGTTAGCCATTGTCGCCCTGGGAAAAAGGGGCCACTCTGCCTATCCACCTATGCTGTGCCTATGAACAGCCTGTCCAATCAATCTCTCCCTGCAGGTCCTTAACAAATCCTTCCTTTCCAAGCATGCATTCAATTCTCCTTTTATAGTTATTATTGAACCTGCCTGCGCCAACAGTCCTGGATCATAACAGGTTGCTGCACAGAATAAAGTCTCATCTCCCCCCGGCTTCTTTTGCTAATTATTTTAAATTCGTGTCGTCTGGTCACCAGCTACCTTGCCAGTGGAAACAGTTTCTCCGTTTCTGCTCTAATAAGTCCCTTCATAGCAATCATACGGGATGAGATAATTGGCAAACTCGTTCTGTGGTCTGAATCTGCAATTTCGTTGTTAGGTTTACATGAAACGCCTCGTCTTGTTAAACAAGAAAGACTACAGAAATGCTGGAGATGGCATTTTCTTTTCCATGGCTATAGGCCAGAGGGGGGCTGTGTGTAAGTAAACCCCATTTGGCAATGGAAATTTGGGTCACTTTGTTTCTGCTTTAAGCTGTTAATGACTAGGCTAACTAACAGCTGCTTTCTGTTAGCATAAAAACCTGGCTGCTTTTCTTCCCCCCCCTCCCCCCCCCTCTCAGGAGATGAAAGGGATACAGGATTTAATAATCCCAGCCTCTTCCCTTCCAATTAAACTAAAATGCTTCAAATGTTTCTGCTTTGCCTGCTAAGGCAACAGCAACAACTTCCTTTCACAAAGTCAACTCACAACAAAGAACATTGGAAGTGTCTTCATGTGATTGTTATCAAATTAGAGTTTTAGTGTCAGGTAATATTTGCGGTTATTGGGGCAGATGACCAAAAGACTGATCAACGAGGTAAATATTAAGGAGGAGAGAGAAGTGGAGAGATAGGGAGGTTTAAGTCAAGTTGAGTTTATTGTCATGTGCACAAGTACGGTGAGGTACAGGTACAATGAAAAACTTGCTTGGAGCAGCATCACAGGCACATAGGTATGGACAACACACAGAACATAAAGTATACAAGACAGTGAAGAGAAAAAAAAGACTGTGCAGAAATAAGACACTAGTACAAAAAAATCACAATCAGAGACAAGTCCATAGTGGTGCAAGAGGTGGTGTGTGGCGTTCCGTTGCTGAGGTAGGGTTAGGGACAGTTCAAGATCCTGATGGAATAGGGAGGGAATTCCAGAGCTTGTAGCCTTGGCAGCTGACAGCATAGCTGGCAATGGGGGAACAAATGAATTCAGGGATGTCGGAATTGGAACAATGTGGATGTTCCAATGAATTATTACCCTTTTTCGTTCTTTTATGTGATGTTGTCCATGGCTTAGGGTAGAATTAGTGTGTATGACAGTCCTCGGCCTCCTTTACTGCCAGGAGAATTCCAAGCGCAAACTGGAGGAACAGCACCTCATTTTCCGTCTTGGAATCTTGCAGCCTAACGGCATGAACAGTGAATTCTCCCACTGTAGGTAATCCCCACCCCCCTTCCCCACAACACCCCCCCCCCCACTATGCTTCTTCCCTTCTTCCCTTTCCTAGTCTCTTTTTTTCTACTTTTTTTCCCCTCTCTCTCCTTACCTTTGACCCGCACCTGCCTGTCACTATCTCTTACCTGCATCTACCTATCACCACCCTGTGCCCACCCCGCCTCCCCTCTTTTGGCACCTATCACTGCTCTGCTTTTCCCTCCTATATCTTGGGCTTCCCCTTTTCTTATCTTCAGTCCTGAAGAAGGGTCCTGACCCGAACGTTGACCGCCTGCTTTTCTCCACAGATGCTGCCTGGCCTGCTGAGTTTCTCCAGCATCATTGTGTTTTTCATTTAGTGTAAAAAGAAGGGTGCTTGATGGTTGGCATGGGTGCAACAGACCAAAGAGCCCATCTCCATGCTGTGTATCTCTATGACTATTTGACTCATCCCTAATACACCTTGCAAAGGCGATGGTTCTTGAACCACTCCAGCCAATGTAGTGGAGACAGCCCCATAGTCATGCTTATTTGTATTGGATTCATAAACCGAATGGCTCGCTGAGCCACTTGAGAGGGTATTTACGACTCAACCACGTTTCTGTGGATCTGGAGTCACACACTGGCCAGGTTAGTAGAAGTGACAAATTAACTCCCTTAAGATTATTAGCAAACTGGATAAGTTTTTATGGCAATCCAGTAGTTGCATGGTCACTGATACTAGTTTTTTATTTTAAAGTTCAAGTTACTTAACTAACTAAATTTAAATTCCTCAGCTGCTTTCTTGGAATTTGAATTTATATCAGTTGATCTGCAATAGAGAGCTATTAGATTACTGGTTCAGTAATCCAGCTACTGTTCCCAATCGGTGGACTTTAACTCTCACCATTACAGAGTGGTGATTCTGATGAATCAGAGAGCACACAAGGCCCGATTCAGAACTGAATACTGTACCTGTGAGCATTCGACGCTGAGTTTGCCTGCCAAGTATATCAGGTAAAGTTTCACCGCCCCCTTCCTGTAAATACACAAAGTGAAAAGAAGCTGGTGAAAGAGTAAGGGTTATTTGTGCACGGGGTTCTCTCCCTCTCTCTTTTCCCTATTTGCTCTACCAAACGTTAGAATTGGTCCTCTTTAAACCATTAAGTAGGAGTCTGACAGTAACATGAGCGTTCGCTAAATGTGGCTTTGTTGGTGCTTATTGTAAAAGCCCACAGATGGAAAACAAAGAAAGGTTTAACTGCTCAATGCAGAGTCCCAGCTGATAAACACAAAGTGAAGTAGGTTTAGAGTCGTGAAGTCATTCAGTCATTTGGCCCACTGAGTCCATGCCATCCATTAAAACTAATCCCATTTTATTCTTCCCACATTCCCATCTACTGCCCCCAGATTCTAAACCTCACCTATACATTAGGGGCAACTTACAGTGGTCAATTAACCTACCGACCTTGTGGTACTTGTGGCACTCTATACCGTCCTAGGCTAAGGAGAGGGATATTAACTTTCTGATAGTATGGAACTTTTCGAGCATTAGTGTTCAGATTGGTTGGGTCAACTTTTACTTCAGGGTGAATAGACTCTGAGTGAAAAGGTAAAATTGGGAGTGAAATTAAGTTGGAGACACGAGAGGCTGCAGAATGCTGGAATCTGGGGCAAAAAAGAATCTGCTAGTCGAGCAGCATCTGTGGAGGCGAAGGGCTGGTCGACGGTTCGGGTCGAGACCCTGCATCAGGACTGATGAGGTCAATGGGAGAGGAGCCAGTACGAAGAGGTGAGGGGGAGGGGTGAGGCAGGAGCTGGCAAGCGATAGGTGGATCCAGGTGAGGAGGGGTTGATGGGCAGATGAAGCCAGGTGGGGGAGGGAAGAGTGGAGATAGTGGCAGAGGCTGGCAGGTGATAGGTGGAGGTGACAAAGGGCCGTAGATGGTGGAATCTGATAGGAAAGGAAGATGAGTGGAACCAGACAAGGAAAGGACGGTGGACAGATGGGAACAGCAGGGGGACGGGATAGGAAATGAAATGAATTTGTTTCTAGGGCACTAGGGCCTCTTTCACACCCTACATCCTTCCATTATTTGACTTCAGAATCCATCTCAAACTCAAACCCAGCACATTCTCAAAGGAAACCAGCAGCATCTGTGGAGGGAAATGGACAGTCGATGTTTCAGGTCGAGACCCTTCATCTGGACCTGCCTGACCCGCTGAGTTCCTGCAGCAGTTTGTTTTTTTTTGCTCTAGATTCCAGCATCTGCAGGCTCTCGTGTCTCCGCACCATTCCGTCTCTCCTTTCCCTTCTCAACATGTTGCATGTGGGCATTTGGACCCTTAGCCCCCTCCCCTCCCCCCCCTTTCTTCCATACGTTTAGGTGCTCCTTCAAGCTCCACCTTCAATAATGCCATAATGCGCTCGCAACCAAACCACTGGTTAGCTCTGGGTTTCCCTCCTCGATGTTGCTCTCACTCCAACTGTGACTGAGCCCAGCTGTGAGGCAATTGGCAACATTGAACCTGTTGTACAGATGTTGCACTTACAGCAAGGGCCCAGCCTAGGATACAGTACAGCATGTCCGCCCATGACTGCTACAGCAATTCGAATGTGCAGGAACATAAGAAGCTGCAGGGCGTAGTGGTCTCTGCCCAATACATCACGGGCACATCCCTCCCCACCATCGGTAGTATCTATGGGAGGCGCTGCCTCAACAAGGCAACATCCATCATCAAAGATCCCTCACCATCTGGGCCATGCCATCCATCTTCTTGCAGCTACCATCGGGCAGGGGGTACAGAAGCCTGAAGTCCCACACCACCAGGTTCAAGAACAGCTGCTTCCCTTCAACCATTCGGTTCTTGAACCAACCTGCACAACCTTAATCACTACCTCAGTATAGCAACACTATGACCACTTTGCACGACAATGGACTTTTTTTTTGTTCTAAATGTGTTCTGTCTTATATAATTTATGTTTTTCTGGTGAATGTTGTGTATCTGATACTTCGTGCCTGTGATGCTGCTGCAAGTTAGTTTTTCATTGCACCTGTGTGTACATGTACTTGTGCGGATGACAATAAACTCGACTTTGACTTCGACTGTGACTGTCATAGAATTGCAGGAGGAGGACCTTCGGGTTATCATGACCCTTCTGGACAAAAATGTTCGAGCTTCCAGCTCTCGGTCCTTAGCCCTATAGGTTACAACTCTTCAAGTTTTCGTCTGGGGACTTTTTAACTGTGAAGAGAGTTTCTGCCCCCACTACCCTCTCATGCAGTGAGTTCCAGACACCCACCACCCATTAAGTGAAATAATGTTTTGTCATCTTCCCTCTAATCCTACAACTAATTATCTTAAATCTCTGCCCCTCTGGGTTACTGACATCTCTGTTAAAGGAAATCTACCCATTTTACACAGCACTGTCATTTTACACACTTCATTTTAATCTTACATAGAACACTACAGCACAGTATACCCACCCCCAATCTCCCTTCCTCCAAAGAAACAACCACAGTCAGAGCAGTCCCTCCTCATAGCTACGTCATCCTCGTAAATCCCCTCCACATCTTCTCTCTTGTGTTGTCGTGTCCTGCTACTCCCATTGGCTTCTGTGCCACAGCGCACCCGCAAGTTATAGTAAAGAAGCAGTTTCCCTGTGTTTAGAGTGGTGGGATTTCACAGAAGTCCTAAAAACACCCTCCGGGCTGGCCATTGGAAAGTACCATTGCAGCTGCCTCCTCCCCTTTGGCGGGTGACTGCGAAGATAAAAATCCACGCTCTTATTTCCAAAATGGAATCTGTTGGCCTTTTGCAGAAGAGTGGATGTTTTAATTGGCTGAGGCAGGCAGGGGCCAGATGCTAGGTTGGGTGTGGCGACCATATCTCCCTGTAATGTATTCACTAGTTAGCTTCCCGTCAGCCCGACGTAACAAGGGCACGACTTAATCGACCGTGAGGCACATGCCCGCCATTAACCTGCAATGTTTTTTCAAAAAACAAAACACCCCGCCAAGGTTTTGGAATGTTACTGCCGCTCGCTATGAAATCTTCCTGCTCAGAGCCAGGCACCGTTCTGCTTGGCAGTATCCTTGTCACTTGCTTTCAGTGTATCTGATCGGCAGGCATCCTCAGACCTCCAGTTTGTTCCTTTTTGTTTGCCTCCCAGTCAATTCATTGTGGGCTCCTATCTATGGCTGGCTGTTTATACACAGGGTGGGTGCAGTGGCAGCAACATAGTGCCTCACTGTGTTTCCCGTTGGAAGGGAGAGCTGCCAGTATCAGTTTTGGCATCCTTGGGGAAGTCGACTCAATGAGGGATCTTTGAGTTCGTCCCAAGCCCTCGATGCTCGTTGCTTAATAAAATAACAGTGGTATTGGAGTCTGACCAGAAATGGTATCTCAAAGACTTCGTGGCATGGACTGCTGAAGAAGATTATTGTATCAGCAACTTCCTGGAGGAAAATTCCATTGAGCTTCCAGCATGCAAATGAGGCAAATTCTAAGTGAGGTTCCTCCTCTTTAATTTCATTTAAAATGAAACATCTGCTTTTACTTCTTTGTAACATTTTTTTCCAGTTTGTGGCTATAAGCAGCCTGGCTTTTATTGCCAAGTGATTGTAAGTGTTGCACAGGTTTTGAATTAACCTTGCATTCCAGGTAGCTTTTCCAATTGTATACAGCTGACGAACAGCTTTTTCTGTAGGAGTGCCTGTCCAGATTGTAGATGTGTAACCCACTTCCCATCTGTTCCCAAGTTTACTCTGTGCTCCCAGATTCTTTTCCCAAAAACTTACCGGCTCGTTTGGAATGATACGGATTTGAAATGGGTCAAAAAGTCAGGGTGTGGGGTGCTCGCAGTTAAGTAGCTGGAGCAGACACGGTAGTGTAGCGGTTAGCGTAACGCCTCACAGCGCCAGTGACCCGGGTTCAATTCCGGCCACTGTCTGTAAGGAGTTTGTACGTTATCCCCGTGTCTGCGTGGGTTTCCTCCGGGTGCTCTGGTTTCCTCCCACATTCCAAAGGCGTACGGGTTAAGAAGTTGGGGGCATGCTATGTTGGCGCCGGAAGCGTGGCGACACTTGCGGGCTGCTCCCCAGAGCACTCTGCGCAAAAGATGCATTTCACTGTGTGTTTCGATGTACATGTGACTAATCTTATCATCTTACATTCATAATCACCATTAACTAAGAGAGTCAGATCTCTACTGAATGCCCCACGCACCACTCCTTCAAATACACACACTGGAAGAACGTTGCTTGTATTATGAGATGTCCCCTTAAGAGCTTGATGCAAAGATCGCACCTACTGTGCTCCATTAAAACAACTGCAGCACATCAACATGGAGCTCTGTACTGAAGCAGTCAAAGTATGAATTTCAGTGTGGGGAAACCCTGTGTACCTTGCTTTTTGTGTGTCCTACAACGCTGTTTTAACACAAGCAAGGGTAGGGAGCAATTTCTAAGCCCACATCTACTTCTCTCCTCCCCCCTCGGAATAGCTTGGACCCAGCAGCTTGCAACAGCAGGAAGGTGAAGAAGGTGGCAGGGAAGGGGCTCTGGTGAACAACGGATGCAATAGAAGTAGCACTCTTCCATTTAGTGGAGAGTGCTGCCATCCTACAGCAATAATTATTAGAAGGAAATATATATAATGTGACTTTATGGAAATGTTCCTGCCAACAATGTTAAGGATTTTTGGATGGGTGCTTCAAAAGGCAAAAGGTTTTTATGCTTGTATACATTCCTGGCATTGAGCTCCAGATGTAGGATTAGGCTGTACTCCAGAAAAGAAGGCCTGTCTGTCTGAAATCTGAAATGAAAACAGAAAATGCTGGGGAAATACTCAGCAGGTCAGGCAGCATCTGTGGAAGGGGAAAGAGTTAGTGTTTCAGGTGAACACAGATCCTGCCGACCTGCTGAGTATTTCCAGAATGTTCTGTGTTCATTTGGTGATGCTATTGGAAGTGCAGCCTCTGCTATAGCACATTTGTCACTTTAATCAGTTCACACTTGACCCTAGGATTGTATGTACACCGTGTGGTCCAGAGGATGCCTAGCCAGGCTACTGCCCAACATGATCACTAAACAGGCTTCGTAAGGTGCATAAGATGTGTATTTAACATGCTCCTCCAAAAGCAGTCATATTTAACTATCCACGCATGCCCCTGTGTACAGGTGCACAGGTTTAATCCTTAATTTAAAAAAAAACAAGCTGCTGAAAGAACTGAGCAGGTCAGGCAGCATCTGTGGAGGCAGAGGGATAGTCGACATTTTGGACTGTCCTGATGCACTGTTTCGACCCAAAATAGATGCTGGCCCAGCAACCAGACTAGTAATCTGGAGACACGGGTTCAAACCCCGCAACAGCAACCTTGGAATTTAAATTCAGTTAACAACCCAGAATTTGGTTAAAAAAGCACCAACTAGTCTTTCTCATGTTGACAGCGGGAAAAAAACCCCATCTGGTTCACTAATCTCCCTCAGGAGGTGAAATCTGCCGTCCTTACCTGGGCTGGCCTACATGTCACTTGCTAGACTACTTCAGAGAGCATTTTGAGAGTCAACCACATGGCCTAGTTGTACCAGTACTGCTGCATTTAAACAGAGGAGTGAACCTACCATCCAGAATTTTGGATTAATTGAATTGAAACCCACGCATTGCTTAATTGCACACAAAGTGGCTTTTACCTGACATTACTGTGTTACACCTTGTTTTACCGTGTTAAGTGGCCCCAGAGAAAAGAGGAAGCTATAAACACCAGCTACACCAGTCAATGATGTAAAAGGTGATCATAGTCTTAAATTCTCTTTGCAAGCTATTATATGACTCTGGGAACTGTCAGCATCTGCTTGTGTTTCCTTATTACAAACATTTGTTGCAAAGTGTGCGACGTTCTGGCAATCTCTGCAGCTTTTCAGACTGACAGTGCTCACAGCACGAGCCCTGACAGTACAAAATGAACAGTAATGTATTGTGGCCTGGGTTTATCGTTGGGTTCCTTGAGCAGTAATTCAAGCCAGATCCTTTCCCACTTTAGAAACAGGAGGATGAAATAAAACATCTGATAAGCGCAGACCTGCACAGCATTTGGTTATTAGAGCTTTTAGACGCGTGTTTTCATGCATGGGGTAGGGGTGGAAGTTGGGGGTGAATCTTAATTGAATGTTTCAGCTCCAGATATATTTGGTAAGGGCTTATTTTCCTCTTTATTGCAATCATATGATTGAAAGGCCAACCTTGGTAACAATCATTTTTAGCAAAGAGACAATGTTTTCATTACAATAAAGGGCGAAGGATCGTGTTTATTCATCCATTGCAAATATCAAATCCGTTTCATTTCCTTAAGAGATCTGTGGTAAAACCAGATTAGAACAGCTTTACCAAACACTGGCATCACTGCTACAAGGCAGAATCCCTGCAGCAGTTTTTTCTGATGGCTCCTTCTCTTCCTTTACATTTAAAATTTTCCTGATTCAAGTCTTCTCGAGGGATTGTTCTAAATACAAAGTATTTTCAAAATGGTTTTATTGGTGCATAAAATACCTGCTTTATAATTTCCCATATATGGAACTGCCCTAATTTAAAACAAAATGAAATCCTTCAAATCTTTGGAACTGCAGAAGCAGACATTACATATGATGCAGAGTTACACAAAGATTCCAGTGCAGAACGTACTCACTACACACAACAGGTCTATGCTGATGCTTTGGCTCTCAGTGAGCCTCATAACAGTCCCTTTCCCGTTAACCCTTTGGGTAGACTGCTCTATTTGTTTGTCTTCCATCTTCTGCCTGAACGTTTCTACATACTCATGGGAGAAAGTTCCACATTCTCACAATCTGCCGGCAAAGAAGATTCTCCTGGATTTATTAATTATTTTGTATTACAGTGTTAGGTAGATCTTGTGTGACACAGATGGATTTTTGCCTAGTAGGGGAATTAAGGGTTATGGGGGAAAAAAGCAGGTAGGTGGATCTGAATCCAGATCAGCCATGATCTTATTGAATGGCAGAGCAGGCTCGACGGGCCAGATGGCTGACTCCTGCTCCTATTTTTTATGTTCTTATGCATGTCCTCAACAATTTAGATGGAAGTAAGACGGTGCTGTGGTAGAGGGTTGGTATGGATACCATGGGCCACGTGGCCTCCTTCTCTGCTGTAACTATTTAGTGATTCTATGTTCAGGTTGGTAATCCAGTGAACATCAACTAAATGCGAACTAGAGGAACAGCACCTCGTATTCTGCCTGGATAGCCTACAACCCGACGGCATGAACATTGAATTCTGCACTTGCTCCCCCTCTGACCCTTTTCTCTCTCCTCCTGATCCACCTGGCCCCCATCCCCTGTCTCTCCCCACCTCCACCCTGTCCATGTGCCCATCACCCACCCACCGTCCCCATCTGCCCTCGCCACTTCCCCCCCCCCCTTTAATCCACACTCCACCTTCCTCTCCTATGAGATTCCATCATCTTCAGCCTTTTGTCTCTTCCACCTATCACTTCCCAGCTTTTGGGGCTTTTCCCACTCTCCCCTCCCCCACCTGCCTATCACCCCTCCTCACCTGGATCCACCTATCACCCGCCGGCTCTTGCCCGCACCCCCCCCCCACCTTTATAGATTGGCAATCTCCCCTCTATCTTTCAGTCCAGACACTGAAACACTGACTGTCCATTTCCCTCCGTAGATGCTGCCTGACCCACTGAATTCCTCCAGCATCTTGTGTGTTGCATTCAGACCTTAATTAGTGATCTGGCAATGCAAGTTCAAACCCCACCTGTGGGAGCTAGGGAATTTAAATTCAGTTCATTAGATAATTAATTAGATAATTTGGAATTCGTTGTCTGAGTGATGGTGTCTGTGAAACTGTCGAATTGCTGGAAAACTCCCCTCCCTCCAACCAGCCCAGTAGTCCCCTTTGGGGAAGGAAATCTTCTGCTGTTATCCTGTCTGATCCATGGGCAGGCAGGTTAGCGTAACACTATTACAGCGCTAGCGACCTGGGTCCAATTGGGTTCTCCCTGTGCCTGCGTGGGTTTCCTCCGGGTGCTCCGGTTTCCTCCCACATTCCAAAGACATACGTGTTAGGAAGTTGTGGGCATGCTATGTTGGCGCCGGAAGCGTGGTGACACTTGCGGGCTACCCCCAGCACACTCTATGCAAAAGATGCATTTCACTGTGTGTTTTGATGTACATGTGACTAATAAAGAGATCTTAAGTGGCCCTAACTGGTTGGGGATCAGCGATCATATTTCTAAATTAAAAAATATATTTTAATCATAAAAAAACTCAAATGTACAAAATACAGAACATTTAAGTCAACATTTTCATCACAAGTCATGTCATTCCTATTGCTTAGTACATCATCAGTTATCATTTACATGCAACACTTAGAGCAAATAGTTCATGGGTTCTTAACACAGACTTCAACTAATTAGTGTGCAATGATGGGAGGGTTTTACGCTGTGTTCTTTCCCCACAACGCCCTTGCAGTGGTCAGACCGGCTTCAGTGTGTCCCTCAGCACGTAGTCCTGGGACTTTGAGCCTCTGTTGCACTTGGCTGTGGAGAAGACCGTGCTCTGGAATACCAGTGAATTTCGGGCAATTCGATAAAATTCGATTAAAATTCTGAACCAATCACCTCTTTCACATTCTCTTCCCGGAGGTGCTGCCATGTTCTTGAACCCTTAATTCTACCGCTTCTTTATTGTCACTTTATCATTGTGTGTACTACAGTCTATGCACCATTCCATTGATTTGCACTCGTTGCTGTGTTTATTGTCATGTACACTGTTTACTCTATGAGCTTCATGCGAGCAAGGAATTTCATTGCACCCTGGTATATGTGACAAAAATGAACTTGAAGCTGAACATGAATATGAATCTGGCCTTGCAAAATCAGAATAAAAAGCTAAATGCCTGTATTTCTCTGATGTTTTATACAACATCCACCTGCTTATTATTTGGCTCCAGGTCAAAGTTTATTGTCAGATGCACAAGCACACACATGCACAGGTGCAATGAAAAACTTACTTACAGCACCATCACAGGCACACAGCATCAGAGACGTAACATTCACAAGAAAAACATAAATTATACATAAATTATACAAAATTATAGATCCCAGCATCTGCAGTCTCTTGGAGACACAAGATCCTGATGCAGGATTTCGACCCGAAATGTGAACAGTTCTTTCCCACCCCCCCCCCCCCCCACCAATGCTGCTTGACCCACTGAGTTCCTTCAGCAGGTTGCTTGTTTCTGCAGTCTCTTGTGCCTCTGAAATCCACAACCCTCTGACTCGAGAGGCATGCATTCCAACACTGTCAACTATTTGTCAAGCTACGTTGAATTGCGGTTCCAAACTTTCTAAAGAGTAGATATTGTAGATGTTGTACACTTCAAGTAAAGGACCTGTACCAACGGGCTGTGATTTATAAGATATTTATCTTTAAGATATTTATTAGTCACATGTACATCGAATCACACAGTGAAATGCATCTTTTTGCGTCACTGAGAATGTGCTGGGGGCGGCCCGCAAGTGTCGCCACTCTTCCGGCGCCAACATAGCACGCCCACAGCTCCTAACCCGTACATCTTTGGAATGTGGGAGGGGACCAGAGCACCCAGAGGAAACCCACGCAGACACAGGGAGAACGTACAAACTCCTTACAGACAGCGGCAGGAATTGAACCCGGGTCGCTGGCGCTGTAATGGTGTTATGCTAACCATTACACCACCGCACCTGCCCTTTTATGTTGGCGTTTCTGTTATATCTTGAGAGAGTGCACATGTGCTGTGTTCATTCCTTGAGTTGGCTGTAGTCTTGTGCAGATATTGACTGAGGAGAAGGGAGGAGCGACATGTCTAGACTGTGAGCTTAGAGGGCTTCGAAGCACATGGCTGTGCATTTGAGATTATAATGGCTCTAGGCAGAAAGGGAATTAGAAACCACCACCATGACACCACCCCCCACTCCCTCCCTATCTAATTTTAGGAGCTAAAAGTGACTGAAGTGGAACCAACAGCTGTATTTCTGTCCTGGGTTTGGAGAGGGGAGGGTGCCTGAGGTTAGCAAGGGAAGGAGCTGTAGCCACCGTGGGAGCTGCAGCTGTTCTTGCACAGGATATAATCGACGCAAATTCCTTTTTCATCCTTTGCCAAAGTCCATACAATGGTGGTGACCACTGCAGGGCCAAATTACAGACCTGATCCAGTGATCCGCAGTGACTGTGCTGCAGGATGTGGGAATACGGGCTGTGTTATGCAAAATGAGAGATGGCACAGTGGTTTAGTTACTGGCGTAGCTGCCGGAGATGTGAGTTCAAATCCCACTGTGCTAGCTGGGGAATTTGAACTCAATTAATTAAAACAATAGTTAAAAGAAGGGGGGAAAGATAGAGAAACAAAGGACTGCAGATGCTGGAATCTAGATGAAAAACACGATGACCCTGGAGGAACTCGGCAGGCCAGGAGAAAAGCAGGCGGTCAACGTTTCGGGTCGGGACCCTTCTGAAAGTGAAGTTGTTAAGGGTGAGGACAAGTTCAGCCAGAGTGTTAGTGGAAGGGGACTGGTTCTGTCTCTGGTCAAGAAAGAAGCGGAGGGCGGTGAGGCCGTCTTGATGAGGAATGGAGGTATGTAGGGACTGGACGTCCATGGTGTTGGATTTGACTGTTTATATAGTTTTTTTTAACATGTATAGTGTGTAATACACCTCAAGTGGCTGCACTAGGAATGGCCGCTTCCTAGCTTATTGGTTCGTCCATCAGGTGAATATGTGTGTTCTCATTGGTTGGTTTGGCCACAGGTATTTAATAGGTTTCCTGATTGGACTATTGTTAGCTAAGGAGTACCTCTTATCTCAGGTATAAAAGGTGTTGCTTTTTGTTAATCTCTCTCTTGTCTCTATCTCTCTCTCTCTTGCTTATCTCTCTCTCTCTTGCCTCTATCTCTCTCTTGCTTATCTCCCTCTCTCTCTATCTCTTGCTCTCTTCCCCCCCTGGCCCTAGCTCATCTTTAGTTCCTTTTGTCTCGGCTCATCTCCCATGTGCCATGTGCTCTGTGACTGTTTCTTTGTTTTAAACTTTTCCAATAAAACTTTGTGAAGCAGCAAGTTGTTTTCAACTCATTCCTGGACTCCTGAAAGAGCCTGCGGATTCAAAAATAACCAGATCCGACAATGGTGAAGATGAGAACTTAAGGCTATGGAGGGGGAAAGGTAGTTTGCCACCATAATGTTAATCATGAAACTCTTTGATTGTTTCTAAAATTCTGAGATCCTTCAGGGAAGAAAATCTTCTGCCTTGTATTGTCTCCCCAGGCAGGCCTTGGGAGTGTAGGCTGATGCTTTTTCTCCAGTCCTTAGGTGGTTAATGTGGGACTTGCAGCCTCAGGGATGGGTGGGATGGGAGATCTTGAAGGGATGGGTAGTTTGCTGTTCTGCCATTTATGCTGGGTTCTGTATGCACTGGACGAACAGACTGGAGGCTCTCACTGCCATCCTGAAGGTCCCTTCTACACCTTGAGCAGTCATGGGCTAGGGATTCCCGTACATCAGTGGGAATGTTACAATTCTTCAACCTTGGATCTTTTCCTGTGCCGATGACGTTCAGATGGACTGTCTATTTTGGGAGTCTGAAATTGAGTGTGCTGCCCTTAGAACTAACTGAGTGGTTAAGTTCTCAGTGCGAGACTTTTGGCCTGGATGAGAACCTTGATATTGGTGCGTTTATCCTGCTGATTGATTTGGAGGATTTTGCAGAGGCAGTGACAGTGCTTTGTGGGCGGTGTCAGAAGTGTTCAAGGAGGGTAGTAGGTCATTAGTCTTGTGCTGGGTTGGAGCATTCTTCTCAGATTTGATTGCCCACAGGAATTCTTCTCCATCTACCACCTGTGATCTTAACCAGTGGGTCCACAGCAGATCCAATCCCAGTGAAGACTGGTACCAAACAAAGGCTGTGTCATCCCCCCAACACTTTTTACCACACTGTTACCCCTCACTTCCAGCAAACTGCCTGCTGGAGTTGAGCTAAGCTACAGGACAGATAGGAACCTGTTCAACCTATGTCATCTCCACCCCAGGACCAAGGTCACCCCAACTTCAATCAGATCAGCCTTGATTAATTGCATGATTGGGAGCCAAACTCCAAGTCATTATTTGCATATGAGATAATGGACCTTACTCTTAACATCGGCAAATCAAACTCTACCAACCTGTAGCCGGGAAATGACTATGCGCTCAGACAATAAAGACCCATGTCTCGACCCTGGATGAGATGGACCACTTCTCAAATTGCAGGAGCCACCTCTCAATGAAGGAGATGTTGATGACTCTCAGTAACGGTTTGCAGCTATGAGTTCATGTCCCACCATGGTTGTTGGAGAATTTAAATTAATTAAATAAACATAGAAAAAGAGGTTAGTCTCAGTAATCATCAGAATCAGGTTTATTATCATTGACATATGTTGTGAAATTTGTTGTTTTGCGACAGCAGTACAGTGGAAGACAGAAAAATTAATATAAGTTACCAAATAAATAAAGAGTGCAAAGGAGGAATAATGAGGTAGTGTTCATGGACCGTTCAGAAATCTGATGGTGGAGGGGAAGAAGCTGTTCCTGAAATGTTGAGTGTGGGTCTTCAGGCTCCTGTACCTCCTCCCCGATGGTAGTAATGAGAAGAGGGCATGTCCTGGATGGTGAGGGTCCTTAAAGATGGATGCTGCCTTCTTGAGGCACCACCTCTTGAAGATGTCCTCGATGGTGGGGAGGGTTGTGCCCGTGATGGAGCTGGCTGAGTCTACAACCCTCTGCAGCCTCTTTTGATCCTGCACATTGAAGCCTCCATACCAGGCGGTGATGCAACCAGTCAGAATGCTCTCCATCAGACATCTATAGAAATTTGCAAGAGTCTTTGGTCACATACCAAATCTCCTCAAACTCCTAATGAAGTAGAGCCGCTGGCATGCCTTCTTCGTGATTGCATCAATGTGTTGGGCCTAGGATAGATCCTCTTTGAGATGTAGACACCCAGGAACTTGAAGCTGCTCACCCTTTCCACTGCTAACCCCTCAATGAGGACTAGTGTGTGTTCTCTTGACTTCCATGAAACTGGCACATTGTTGTAAAAGCTCACTTGATTAATTTCAGGGCAAGAAATTTACTGACCTTATCCATTCTTGTCTCCAGTCCCACAGCAATGCGTTTGACTCTTAACTGCCCTCTGATATGCCTTCATTTACATCAAGGACGATTGCCCAATGTCTCAGGCAATTGAGATAGACTTGCCATTGAAGCCAAATTCTGAAAATGAATAATATATATGCTTTTATAATATGTGTTTAAATGTCCAATCAAAATAAGGAAGAGCTATTTCTAAAGAACTTAATTCTTCTTTGTAATAACTTGCTGATTCACATTTGGCTTTCTCAAAGTTAATCCCAGAGGGTTGACAAGCCAAGCAAACTCTTCAACCGTGAAGGCTATCACAGATGAATATAATCTTATGTTGGCCTTGACCTGCATTGCAGTGGTTACTGAACAACTCTTGTGGCCAGTTCCTCTTCCATTCTCTGCAGGGCAGCGATGTGATCTAATTATGGTGCCCTCAAATCCTCTCCACTCCAGATGAGATCATCTAACATTGGACTGAACGGGGAACTTTCCCAGCTTGTGAGACTCAGTCAGCACCGTGTGACATGTGTATGCAGTTTAGAGTCATAGAGTTGTACAGCATCGAAATGGGCCTTCAGCACACCACATCCATGCCGAGCATTTTTACCCATCCTACACTAATCCCATTTGCCTGCATTTAGTCTGTACCCTTCTGTGCCTTGCCTATTTATATATCTGTCCAAGTGCCTGTTAAACATAGTAGTTGAAGAAACAAATTTGATATGCCAGTCCTCGGCCTCCCCCACTGCCAGGAGAATTCCAAGTGCAAACTGGAGGAACAGCACCTCATTTTCCACCTTGGAACCTTGCAGCCTAACGGCATGAACGTTGAATTCTCCCACTTTCGGTAATCCCCACCCCCCTTCCCCACAACACCACCCCCCCCACCCCACCATGTTTCTTCCCTTTCCTAGCCTCTTCTACTTTTTTTCCCTTTCTCTCCTTACCTTTGACCCATCCCCTGGTGGATCTGCTCTCCCATCCTCCCCCGCACCTGCCTATCACTATCTCTCACCTGCATCTACCTATCACCACCCTGTGCCCACCCCGCCTCCCCTCTTTTGTCCACCTATCACTGCTCTGCTTTTCCCTCCTATATCTTGGGCTTCCCCTTTTCCTATCTTCAGTCCTGAAGAAGGGTCCTGACCCGAAACGTTGACCGCCTGCTTTTCTCCACAGATGCTGCCTGGCCTGCTGAGATCCTCCAGCATCATCGTGTTTTTCAAACGCAGTAATTGTAGCTGATTCCACCACTTTCTCTGACGGTGTGTTCCAGTTATCAACCATTTGCTGTGTGAAGAAAACCTTCCTCTCAGATTCCCCTTAAAACTCCTTCCTCCCACCTTAGACCCATTCCTCTTGTTTTTGATACTCTTACCATAGGAAAAAGATTTTGACTATCTACCCTATCTGTGGCTCTCGTAATCTTACATACATCTGTCACATCACCACTCAACCCTTTCTCTCCAGGGAAAACACGCCCAGCCTATCCACTCTTTCCCCATAACTATAGTCCTCCAATTCAGGCAACATTCTGGTGAATCTCCTCTGTACTCTCTCCAGTGCAGCCACATCCTTTCTGTACAACTGCACACAATACTCCAAATGTGGCCTAAGCAGCGTTTCGTAACATTGCAACATAATGTCCCAATTCTTGTATTCTATGCCCTGACCCATTGAAGGCAAGCATGCCATGTGCCTTCTTCACCACCCTATTTACCTGTACTGCCACTTTCAGGGAACTATGGACTTGGACCCCTAGATCTCTCTGCTCAACACTTACACCAAGAGATCGGCCCATGTTGCATTCAGTGCCAGGAAGGGGAAGGAATAACGGTGAAGAACCCAGGCAATCGCTTGCCCGCAGAGAGGCAAGTGTGTCACTTAGAGATCAAAGGATGGAGTTAACCCTCTCATAACTATCTGGCCTCTTTCACTGCTCCTATTGAGATAGCAATACCACTACAGACCCAAAATATTGCCTTGGTGCATCAGAGTGTCAGAACTTGCATGTTAACTACTTGACATTTTACCAATGAAGAATAGGCTTTGTTTTGCAAAATTTTATTTCCCTTTAAGCCTCAACTATTGCTCCCCTCCTCCTCCTCATTATACATAGTCATAGAGTTATATAGCACAGAAACAGGCCCTTTGGCCCAACTCATCCATGGTGACCAAGGTACCTGCCTGAGCTAGTTCCATTTGTCTGCATTTGGCCCATATCCCTCTAAACCTTTCCTATCCATGTACTTTTTAAATATCTTCTAAATGTTGTGATTGTTCCCGCCTCTACCGCTTCCTCTGGCAGTTCGTTCCATATACCCACCATGCTCTGTGTGGATAAGGTTGCCCCTCAGATCCCCCTTTTAAACCTTCTCTCATCTTAAACCTCTGCATGTGGATGGGAGCCCGCTCCTGGGATCCGGGATGATCGTATGTTCCCATGCTGTATCACTCTATGACAACTGCCTGAGTGAGCAGACATGGTCTCCTCCCCAAGGTGGATCCTCTAACAGGACAGCACTCCAAGAGTCAGTCTAGATTTGTGCTTGAACACAGAATCTTGTGACTCTGAGACTATATGACTACCCACTGAATCACAACTGACACATCAGTTAGGCCACATCTGGAGTATTGCATTCAATTCTGGTCACCCCATCACTGGAAGGACGTGGAGGCTTTGGAGAGGAGGTTTACCAGAAAGTTGACCAGTTTGGAGTACATGTGCTATGCAGAGAGGTTGGACAAACTAGGGCCGTTTTCTCTAGAGCAACAGAGGCTGAGGGGAAATTTGATAGAAGTTTATAAAATTCTACAAGTCATAGATAGAGTAGACAGCCAGTATCTTTTTCCCAGGATTGAAATGTGTAGACTAGAGGGCATGTATTAAAAGTGAGAGGGGGAAGTTTTTTTACTCAGAGAGTGGTGGGTGCCTGGAATGTGCTGCTGGGGGTGGTGGTGCAAGTAGAAAGAAGAGGAGTGTTTAAAATGCAGAGGAGGGAGAGATATGGTCAATGTGTGGGGAAGAGGGATTAGACTAAGTAGGAGTCATTGGTTGTTTGTCACTGTACCTTGGTACAAGTGACAATAATAAACCAATACCAATACCAATTAGTGAGCAAAGGGCTTGTCCTGTACTGTGCTGTTCTATCAGCAGAAACAACTGATTGTAACGTGATAATTCCCTGGAGTAAAATGATAATTTTCTGATGTGGATATTTCTGATGCAAGTACAATGCGTTGGAACAGGATAGTTTCTTCTCAGTACCATGGGTGAGAGCGGTGGTGTGGCATTTATTTCAAAGGTTGCTCCAAACCAATGAACCAGTACAGACTCAGTGGGCCAAATGGCCTCCTTGTGTGCTGTACCCATTCCACGACTCTGCGTGAAGTGGGGGCAGAAACTTGTCTTTGATCAGTGGCGTTAAACACATGTGGGAATGTTGTCCGCCATTACCCACCTCTGCACGTTCACGCCGTTGACATCAGTGAGAGGTGACTACAGCCAATGGCACAGGATTAGCCTTGGCAACCAGAATAAAATTTCTCTCCTGAGCCTTTACTTCAAACTACTTCTGCAGAATTTGCTAGCAACAGTTTGTTAATTGGTAATTGGTTTACTATTGTGACATGTACCGAGGTACAGTGAAAAGCTTTGCCGTCCATACAGATTATTTCACCACATCAGTGCATCGAGGTAGTACAGGGGAAAAGCAATAACAGAATGCAGAGTACAGTGTTACAGTTACAGAGAAAGTGCAGTGCAGGCAGACAATAAGGCGCAAGGCCATGACGAGTAGATTGAAGGGAGAACGTCTGGGGTGGGAGGGGTCTTTGATTATGTTGGCTGCTTTACCGAGGCAGCGGGAAGTGTAGACAGAGTCCATGGAGGGGAGGCTGGTTTCTGTGATGTGCTGAGCTGTGTCCACAACTCTCTGCAGTTTCTTGCAGTTTTGGGCAGAGCAGTTGCCATTGCAAGCCGTGATGCATCCATATAGGATGCTTTCTATGGTGCATCGATAAAAATTAGTGAGGGTCAACAGGGACATGCTGAATTTCCTTAGCCTCCTGAGGATTCCTGTTCATTTTTGGCACTCCCTCCGACTTTACCTGAGCTGTTGTTGGGTTGCACTGAGTGTTAATGCAATTTCCAGCGCTGTGCTAGAAGTCTGATCTTTCACAACTTGTAAGTATTTCTATCCTGGGACAAATATTGAGAACTGTACACAAAGGAGTGTTTATGTAGTGATTGAAATATTATGGCTAAGAAAGGCCAGAAAAATATTTAATGCTTGTCAGTTGAGATCTTCACTCTAAATTGCTCTCTGTGGAAGACAGCTCTGACCACTTATGTACAACAAAGTGCTTTTAGCAGAAGTTGCCTGTGATCACTTTCGATAGTTAACTTCCTTCTTCAGTTTGTACATTTTGACAATTTATTGGTTCCATTCAGAGAAAGTTGTGTCTAATGGTCTTGATTAAGGCAAGTTACACTTGCTACGGTGCTGTGAGTCTTGGTCTGGCTTGTGTGGTGGTTATAAGACCAGGTGGGTGGTCATTTAAACCTGAGGTGTGTAGGAACAACTTCTTGCAGAGGGTCGTTTAGAATTTGAAACTCCAGAGATCGTAGAGGCTGGATCATCAGGGGCATTTAAAGAGGAAGTAGTGTAGAACTACTTCTGCTACATAGAGACCAGCATAGGACTTATACTATGAATGGTAGGGGACTAGGGAGTGTAATGGAACAGAGGGACCCAGGAGTACAAGAGCATAGTTCGTTGAAAGCAGCATCACAGGTAGACAGGGTGGTGAAAAAAGAGATGTCAGGGCACTGAGTACAGCAATTGGGACATTATGTTGCAGTCGTATAAGTCATTGGTGACGCTGCACTTGGAGTTCTGTGTACGATTTTGATCACCCTGTTATAGGAAAGATGTGGTTAAACTGGAAAGAGTGCAGAGAAGATTTACGAGGATGTTGCCAGGACTAGAGGGCCTGAGTTACAGACAAAAGTTGGCCAGGCGTGGTCTTTATTCCTTGGAACGTAGGAGAATGCGGGGCGACCTTTGTTGAAAATTATGAGAGGCATAAATAAGGTGGACCGTAACAGTCTTTTCCTCAGGGTAGGGCAGTCTAAAACTAGGGGGCATAGATTTAGAATAGGAGGGGAAAAACTTAAAAGGGACCTGAGGGGCAACTTTTTCACGCAGAGGGTGGTGAGTATATGGAACGAGCTGCCAGAGGAAATGGTTGAGGCAGGTACAATAGCATCATTTAAGAAGCACTTGGATAGGTACTTGGAGGGCCGGGGCTTGGAGGGATATGGGCCGAACGCAAGAAATTGGGACCAGATGGGTGGGCACTGTGGTTGGCATGGACTGGTTGGACCGAAGGGCCTGTATCTGTTCTTTATTGCTTTATGACTTTAAATAGACAAGTTTTTGCAAGATCAGGGAAATGAGGTTTATGGGGAACTGGCGCAGAACAGGAGATGAGGCCTGGGGCAGATCAGCCATGATCATATTGAGTGGTGGGGCAGGTTTGAAGGGCCGAGTGGTCTCTTTTCCTATGTTCTTGCATCTACGTCAGATCTTTGTGTGCTTGAACCTCAAGAGGCATGGGTATATCTGTTACTTCAATAAAGATTCAAAGATAATGCTGCATTATCAGAGAAAATGCATGTTCTGATGTGAAGTTAAAATGGGGTTCCTTTCGAGAGATCACAGGCTCCTGGCTGAAGAGAAGGAAGTGTTAGGAGTTCTCCATAAACCTTCTACCATCAGGGAGGAGGTACAGGAGCCTGAAAATCCACACTCAACGTTTCAGGAACAGCTTTTGCCCCTCCGCCATCAGATTTCTGAACGGTCCATGAACCCATGAGCACTACCTCGTTATTCCTCTTTTGCACTATTTATACTTATTTTTGTAACTTATAGTAATTTTTCTGTCTTGCACTGTACTGCTGCCGCAAAACAACACATTTCACAACATATGTCAGTGATAATAAACCTGATTCTGACATTGCACAGACCCTCCCTCAGTCACGATAGCCAGAAATAAAATGCTGCGGGCACTGGAAATCTGATGTAAAACCAGAAAATGCTGGAAATGCTCTTCAGGGTTTGAGCTAAAGGGAAAGACTAGATAGGTTGGGACTTTTTTGCCCGGGGCATGGGAGGCTGACGGGTGACCTTATGGAGGTTTATAAAATCATGTAGGGCATAGATAAGGTGGGTGGTCACAGTGTTTTTCTCCCCAGGGTAGGGGAATCTAGAGGTTTAAGGTGAGAGGGGATAGATTTAAAAGGGTTCTGAGGGGCAACTTTTTCATACAGAGGGTGGTGAGTATATGGAGCGAGCTGCCAGAGGAAGGGTACAATTAAGTTTAAAAGACATTTGGATAGGTACATGGATAGGAAAGGTTCAGAGGAATATGGTCCAAACACAGGCAAGTGGGTCAAGCTCAGGGAGACAGCTCGGTTGGCATGGACAGTTTGCGCCAAAGGGCCTGTTTCCGTGCTATATGACTCTAGGCGGGTCATCATGAGCAGGGAGAGAAATGGTCAACATTTCAGGTTACTGATGATGTGAATCAATGTCTCCTCTACAGTCAAATGGATGTAAGTCTTGACTACCTAACCTGTCCTCAAGGTTTTACCTCTCTAGCCATGGTGGTAGTTGTATCTATATATTTCGGGATAACTATACCACTCCAATTGCCCATGCCTTTACACACCCACTTGTCACACTGGGGTGGGATAATGGTGCAGCAGTAAGAGCGGCTGCCTCATAGCTCCAGGGGTCTGCTTCAATCCTGACCTCCGATGCTGTTCACATTCTCCCAGTGCCCAGGTGAGTTTCCTCTGGGTGCTCTGGTTTCCTCCCACATTCCAAGAACTTGCCACTAGGTTAGTTGGCCACTGAAAATTGAGAGAGAGAGCGAGAGAGAGAGCGAGAGAGAGAGAGAGAATAAGTTGTAAGGCCACAGGGAAATGAGGGAAGGGGGAATGGAACTAATGGGATTGGTCCCCCGGGAGTTAGCATGGCCCAATGGGCTGAATAGCCTCATTCTTTGTCACAATAATTCAGTAAAAGGTCTTTGACAAGAGAGCAGCCAACATCCACATTATTTACTAAATAGAATGATAAGCTCCTGGTGGAAAGTTCTGGGAATACCCGGCAGGTTAGGCAGCATCTGTAGAGAGGGAAACAAGGCCAACTTGTGACAAGATGGTGGAAGGGTTTCATTATGTGGAATTAGAGAAACTATTTCTTCTGGCTGGTGAGTCCTGGGCAACACCCCAACTGGAGCCAGGTCATTCAGAGACCAAGGCAGGAAGCAGTCCTTCACGCTTCACACAATAAGTACCGAAAATTTGGAACTCTCCCTGATGAAAGTTGTTGAGGGTGGTGGGGGGGGGGGGGGTTAATTAAAAATGAGAGAGAGGGATTTTTGTTAGGCAAGAAAAATTGAGGGGTAGGGAATGGAGGAAAAGTCCAGATTGTGTTCAATTCTCATCGCCCCATTATAGGAAGGATGTGTGGAGGGTGCAGGGGAGGTTTGCCTGGATTAGAGGGCATGTGCTATAAGGAGAAGTTGGACAAATTTGGATTGTTTCCTCTGGAGCGGCGCAGGCTGAGGGGAGACCTAATAGAGGTTTATAAGATTAAGAGGCATAGATAGAGTAGACAGCCAGTATCTTTTTCCCCAGAGTCGAAATGTCTAATACCAGAGGGCATGCACTTAAGGTGAGAGGAGGTAAATTCAAAGGAGATGTGCGGGGCAAGTTTTTTACACAGAGAGCGGTGGGTGCCTGGAATGCGCTGTCTGGGGTGGTGGTGGAGTCAGATATGATAGTGGCGTTTAAGAAGCTCTTAGATAGGCACAGGAATGTGCCGAGAATGGAGGGATGTGGACATTGTGTAGACAGAAAAGATTAGTTTAGTTAAGCGTTTAATTAGTTCGGCACAACATCGTGGGCCAAGGGGCCTGTCCCTGTGCTGTGCTGTTCTATGTTCTAATTGAAGGGTGGAAAGGCTTGAAGGGCTGAATGGCCTCCACTGTTCTTAAAAACTTAATGAGAACCAACTGATTGTATCCAGGGCAGTACCTCAGTTTCGGAATCTCGCAGCCAGGAAGGTAAAGGTGGGTTAGCATCCAGTCTCCTCACCGTGGGATCCTCTGGAGATGGTGCACACACAAAGGAAATGATTAGCTGCATAAAGTAAGGTTTCCTTGTCTAGAAGATCAAGTGTTCCAACAGGACGTGGCAATGGGGCATCAAAGTTCGTCCGCACATGAGGCCCAACCACAGGGGTACAGCTCATTGGCTGTTGCACCTTTGGGTTGTGGTCAAGTGTGGGATGTGGAAGAGTTGCTGGGAACATGAGGTGGGTGACTGACAGTGGGACAGTTCATCAGGGATCTGGGTGACTTCAGAGGTGGAGGTGGGGATATTGGTGGTGGAGAGGAGGGTGGGCAACATGGTGCCAGGTTTGGTGGGATGGTGGCGGTTGTTCAGTAGACTGAGGAGGCGGGACACAACCAAGAGACAGTGACCCCCCCCCCCCCCACCGACAGTGATCCCACTCTGGGTCTGCGTTGGGAAGTCCATACTGTCCTGGAAAAGTTCAGCAGTGGGGACTTAATGTGGTTCGAATTTCCCTACACTGTTCCAAAAGATGCATTGAACACAAAATTACGCCATTCCATACACCAGATGCAGAAATCATGTCAGGGTGCAAGGGTGACTGGCCCGGGTGGCAGCAGTGAATGCAAGCAGCCAGGAGCGGTCTGTATCCTCTGGAATAATGGAAATAAATTGATTTTCAATTGCATAATGCTGAATAAAACTACCATGGAATTGAATTTCCATTCTCACTTGTTTTGTCTTTTCAGTCACTTGATAGTTCCACTTTTGTACACTGCCTCACTGAACCAGCAACACGCATCTCACAGAGCGCATCAGAATCACAGTGGGGCTTAACTGGAATTCTCAAGACACTTAATCAGCTCCCACCCCATCGCACTTCATAACTACTTCCTGATTTAGATTCAGGCAAAGCTTGGAAACACTGTTAATATTGTTCATTTCCTTCGATGTCGGAAGGCTGGAGTCTCTGGTCCTTCCTGCTCCCCACCTCGTACTTCCACCACACCCCCCCCAACCCGATTAGCTTCAACACTTCATACTTCTTTCTGTTCTGAAGCTTTTAATGGGGAGAGAATCTGGGCCTCATTCATATTGCTGGTAAACAGCTATGCTCATAATGGTGAAGGGACAAATAATGGACAACAGAAGTTATGACCAAATCGTACAAGGAGCCCCTCCTCCTGACTCTCGGCGAGGGACGGCTTTGTTCCTGCCTCAATCAGACGCCTTCATCTGTGCCCCTGCCACCTTCCTTTTCCTCTCTTCCCAGCTTCTCCTGGTGATGTCCAAATTTATTCATTTTCCTGGGCATCGCTGGGAAGACCGACATTTGTTATCGATCCCGAAATACTCTTGAATTGAGTGGCTTGCTCAGAGTTAATCAGAATAATGGGGTTTGGAGTCACAAATAGGTTCGACCCGGTAAGGAATGTTGATTACCACCCCTGAAAGGTGTTAATGAAACTAATGGGATTTTAATATAATCAGGTAGTTTTGTGGTCATCACTACTAATGACTAGCTTCCATTTAAATCCTAGGTTACTAATGAATTTAACTCCCATGGTGTTATGCTGGATGGGATTTGAAATAAAGTCATTGGATTTTTAGTCCAGATCTCTGGATTACCAATCTGGGAATTGAATCACTCTGCCAAATCACAGGAATAGATCCTTGACCTTCTAGCTGGAGCTGAGAAGACTGGTGTAGGGTTAATGTTGGTCCCTATATCTCAGCCATGACCTTGGAGGATCAAGTCTTCTTTATGTCCCCAGATTTTTCCATGGCCCTGCAGTCTTCATGCACATGGATTTTGAACGAGATTGACAGATTAATGAAGAGGGAGCAGGCTTCATGATATAGAGTCAGAAAATGCTGGAAAAACTCAGTAGCATCTTTGGAAAGAGAAACAGTCACTGTTTCAGGACTGTGGCCATGTTCGGCTTTGGTGAGGAGAAGGAATTGGTTTATTATTGTCACATGTACGGGCAGTGAAAAGCTTGTCTTGCATACCGTTCATACAGATTGATTCATTACACGGTGCATTGAGGTAGTACAGGGCTGATATCACTGGTGTGGCAACTTCTCTGCTCCGGACCGACGGAACCTGCAGAGAGCGGTAAACACTGTCCAGTCCGTCACAGGCTCCTCACTTCCTTCCATCCTGTCCATCTTCACCGTGCGTTGCTTCGGGAAGGCCGACAGTATCGTCAAGGATGCCCTGCCACCCTGGCCGCTCCCTCTTCTCTCTTCTACCTTCTTAAAAAAAAAGAGGCACAGGAGTTTGAAAGCCTGGACAACCAGACTCAAGAACAGCTTCTTCCCTACTGCCATCAGACTTTTGAACCAATCACCTCTTTCACATCCCCTCCCCGGTAGTGTTGGCACGTTCTTGAACCCTTAATTCTACCTCTTATGCGATAGTCACTTTCGTATTTCTTTTTGCAGTACTTCAGCTTGCACTACCATACTTTGCACCGTTCCATTGGTTGGCACTCATCACTGTATTTATTGTCGTATTTATTACTGAAATGCATGCTGTTAGCTTCACACAAGCAATGAATTTCATTGCACCCTGGCGTATGTGACAATAATCCGATCTGATTGGTTCTGTGCTTCTTGTCAAAAAGCTAATTGCAAGTTTTATATCACCTAAGAATTGAACTGTGTCAGTACATTTACACTCTACAGTGCAAATGGGCCTAGCTTAGATGGGAATCTTGGTCAGCATGGACCAATTGGGTCAGAGGGCCTGTTTCCGTGCTGTATGACTCTATTGGAGTTCAGGTGCTGGAAACCAGCTTTAAGCTTCCTTCCAGCACCTCAAATTGAAACCTTCCTTCACTCAGGACACTATTGCTCTCTCAGCGTGATATGCAGATGGGGAGGTCCCAACACACAGTCAGATCCAGCAAGCCCTGGGTACATACACCGAGCCTCATTTATGGGACTCTTATTAGGAAAAGCAGATTGCAATCCAATGTAAAGATCCATTTTCCCGTGAGAAATTCCTGAGATTATTTCACACTGGCGGGTGAGGAGAGAAAGCACAACTTCTGTGAATTAATCCAAAATGGATGATTTTATTGGACAGCTTCGGATTTTGCCGTAGCTCCCGGATCTTGCTGGTGAAAAGATTATTCATTCATTGGTGGCTTGTGTCTTTAAGTTGACTAATCAGGTACAGTGCTTCCACTGTTTGTGTTCCCTGCAAATGTTATTGTGGTTTCTGAGTGGAAGCCAGAGTGACGGTATGTGAATGGTGTACAGTTTAATATGATGCACATCTCAATAAAGTCTGTTTCAGACTGGATTAGTGTCAGAGGTGTCTGTCATCCTCAGGGAGTGTGGCAAGATAGCCTAATGCTTGAACAGACTTGACTCTGTTGAATATGATCTCAGATATGGACCAGTACCTGAACCACTATTCGGATACAATGCAGGCAAAGTTTGGGCAATGATTTTCCTCTTGCTCCCTTGTTTCCGAACTCCGAACCCCTTTCCCACGAGCCAGATTGGACTTTCAGCTTCTTCTCCGGTTGTGAGATCAACATGAGGCATCTTCTGCCCAATACGGAAACTGCTGGATTTTCCTTTCCTTTAATATATCCATTAAGCTGGAAAGAGTGCAGAGGAGATTTACAAGGATGTTGCTGGGACTGAGTTATGGAGAGAGGTTGAGCAAGCTGGGACTTCATTCATTGGAGTGTAGGGGAATGAGGGGTGACCTTATAGAGGTGTATAAAATCATGAGGGGCATCGATAGGGTGAATACACAGTCTTTTTCCCAGGGTTGAGAAATCAAGAACTAGAGGGCATAGGTTTAAGGTGAGAAGGGAAAGATTTAATAGGAACCTGAGGGGCAACCTTTTCATATGGAATGAGCTGCCAGAGGAAGTGGTTGAGGCAGGTGCAATAACATTTAAAAGACACTTGGACAGGTACATGGATAGGAAAGGTTTAGAGGAATATGGGCCAAACGCAGGCAAATGGGACTAGCTAAGATGTGACTCTTGGTCGGCAGGGACCAGTTGGGCCGAAGGGCCTGTTTCCGTACTCTAATTGCCATTGAGGAGGTGGTGGTGAGCTGCCGCCTTGAACCACTGCAGTCCTTGAGGTCTAGGCAGGCAGTGGTATTGAACCCATAGCAGCTTTAGATCAAAACCTACCCTCTTCCGGCTTCTGAGGGCTTTCAGGGAGTTACCAGTGATACCCACGTTCTGGGAATCAATGTACTTTAATACATTCTTGTGGATGTGGGGAATGAAGCTTGCAGCGTGCATCGTTGACTGGCTGGAGTCGGTCCCAAGTAATACTGTCACAGCTTCTCATAGAGTCATACAGCCACAAGATCGTACAGCGCAGAACCACCACGTTCATTGTTCTTGTCGATAATTACCCGTAATCGGTCTGTAGCCTTCCATTTTGATCCAAGTATTTGTCTAGATTCTTGCATTGAGCATAAGAATTGGGATGCCAAAACGTGGGTCAGGCCACACTTGGAGTCTTTTGAGCAGTTCTGGTCACCACACTACAGAGAAGGAGGCTGAGGAGACTTTATACAGGAATATAAAATCCTGAGGGGTATGGATAAGATGGATCGTCGCAGTCTTTTCCTGGGGTTAGGGGAGCCTGTAACTAGAGGGCAAAGGTTTAAGGAGAGACGGGAAAGATTTAAAGTGGACCTGAGAGACAAATTTTTCAATCAGAGGGTGGTGGGTATGTGGGATGCGTTGTCAGAGGAAGTGGTAGAGGTGGGCCAAAGCCACTTAGGTATGTGGATAGGAAAGGTTTCGAGGGATATGAGCCAAATGGGATTAGCTCATGTGGGCACCTTTGTCAGCATGGACAAGTTGGGCTGAAGGGCCTGTTTCTGTGCTGTATGATTCTATGCTTCTTAAATGTTATGAGAATACCTGCCTCCTCCACCTCCTCAGGAAGTGCCTTCCTAATTCCAACCACCTTCTGTGTGAAAGGGTTCCCCATCAGATACTCCCTACCTCTCACCTTGTACCTCTACCTTCTTGATGTCCCCACCATGGGGAAAAAGATTCTTACTATCGACCCTATCTATCCATACCTCAATCAGGTAAGCCCTCAGCCTCCTCCGCTCCAGAGAAAACAAACCCAGTTTATCCAGTCTCTCCTTATAATTGAAATGCTCCAATCCAGGCAACATCCTGATGAACCTCCTCTGCACCTTCTCCAATACAGTCACATCCTTCCTGGAAGGACACCAAAACCTATAACCCAGCCCTTGGTGGTGTCAGACTGAGGGAACACTCTTTGCATTAAAATCTTATTGACTCTCAGATCATACAAGGCATAAAAAATTTTATTAAAGCTGTCTGCTGGATCTTGGGGACAGGGAAACAAGAAAGAGAGAGTTAGTTAATTTAGCATCTTGCACACCAGCCCATTAGTTTAATCAGTGATAGAGACCATGGAGAGAGATGGGCCAGATACCAAGGGATCTATCTCCGGTGACCCAAGGAGAACTGACTACTGGGACTCTCTTTGTGAACAAGGAGAGCGAGACAACTTTAATTCATGCTGCACCTTTCATTAGTAAAACATCCCAAAGGTTTCACTGGAGCCATTATCAAATAAAATTTGTCACTGAGTCTCAGAAGGAGACACGAGGGAAGGTGATTAGAAGCTTGATTAAGGAGGCAGGTTTTAAAGAGTATCTTGAACATAAAAACAATGGGAAATAGAACAGGAGTTGTTTATGTGCTCTTCAATAAGAGTATGGCTGATCTTTTGCCTCTGCACCACTTTCCTGCACTAACTCCATATTTCTTGATGACCATAATATTAAAAAATTCTATCCATCTGCATCAGAAAACAACCTGCAGGAGGAACTCAAGCTCGACCTGCTGAGATCCTCCTGCAGATGTTTTTTTGCTCCAGTTTCCAGCATCTGCGATCTCTTGTGTAACCACCTGCATCTTGAATATACTCAGCAACTGAGCCATCACAGCCGTCACGGGGAGAGGATTCCAAAGGTTCACTGCTCTCTGTGTGAACAAATTTCTCCTCATCTTGGTCCTGAACGATTACCCCCTTATTTTGAGCCCTGCTTCTACAACCCCAGCCAGGTGACCTACCCTGTCAAGCCCCATAAGGATTTTGCATGTTTCATGAGATTGCCTCTTATTCTTCTATATTCTAAACAGCATAGGCCCATCTACTTATTCCCTCCTCGAAGGACATCCACTCCATCCCAGGAATTGACCTGGGGAATCTCTGCTGCACTCTATGGTAAGCAATTGCTTACTGTGCCTGCATGTTAACTCTCTATGATCCATGTACAATGGACACCCAGGTCCCGCTGAACTCCTTCAACTTCCCACCATTTAAAGAGTGAAGGAGAGAGAAGTAGGGAGGGTTAGGAAGAGGATTCTCAAGCTTAGGGTCCAGACAGCTGAAGGCATGACGGCCGGTGGTGGAATCAGCGAATGAAAGACTGCAGTGGTTGTGAGACTGGAGAAGGTTAGAACAGTGGGAGGGATGAGGTTTTGGAGGAATTGGGGAGAACATTAAAAGTGAGGTATTGTTGGGACTTCAGAGCCAGCGTCGGTCAGTAGGCAGTGCCAGTAATGGGTCATTGGAATCGAGCATGTGGACAGAGAGTTCAGGTGAGTTAAAGTCAACAAAGAACTTAATGTATGAGGCCTGCTGAAAGAGCACTGGATACCAGAAGAAAGCAGTGTGATTCCGCCCCTCAACCTCTCAATGCTCCGCTCCTTGGGCAGTCCATTAACTCAACCTCTTTGACCAAGCTGGATTCACAAAAGGCTAGTATGCAGGTACATCAATTAATTAGGAAAGCTACCACAATGTTATTGGAGAGACAAGAGACTGCACATGCTGGAATCTGCAGGGTTTCAACCCAAAACGTCGACAACTCCTTTCCTCCCACAGATGCTACTCGACCCACTGAGTTCTTCCAGCTGGTTGTTTGTTGTACGAGAATATTATTCTTTACCGCAAGAGTAATTGATAAAATAGGACAAGATATCTTTATTAGTCACATGTACATCGAAACGTACAGTGAAATACATCTTTTGCGTAGAGTGTTCTGGGGGCAGCCCGCAAGTGTTGCCACGCTTCTGGCGCCAACATAGCATGCCCACAACTTCCTGACCTGTACATGTTTGGAATGTGGGAGGAAACCGGAGCACCCAGAGGAAACCCACACAGACACGGGGAGAACGTACAAACTCCTTGCAAGCAGTGGCCGGAATTGAACCTGGGTCACTGGCGCTGTAATAGTGTTACGCTAACCGCTACACTACTGTGCCTGAACACAAAGTAGGAAGGTTATGCTACAATTATGTGGGGCATTGGTGATGCTTCCATTTGTGGGAATGGCTAGAATTTAGGATTTGTTCAATTAAGACAATATGAGGTGAGTCTTTGGATCTCTCTTTGTCACTGGACAGTAGAAGCACGGTTTTTGAATATTTATGAATTAGGATTGCTGATAAGCAAAGGAGTGAAAGGTTACTAGGTACAGATGGCAATGCATAGTTGAGACTACAATCAATCATCCATGATCTTATTGAATGGCGGAGCAGGCTTGATAATTATTCATCTGGTAGTATCTTCATATGCAAACTTTTGGGCCTCTCCTGAGATTTCTCTTTATGTCGTTTAGTATTAATTCTTTTGTTCGTTAAGGCTTCTGTGATGTGCCTTGAGTTATTTTTGCCACGTCTGTGTACAATGTAAAAGGAAGTTGTTAAAGATCAGAGTGTACATCTGAAATACATCCATTTCATTGGAGTGGGAGTGGATGCTTAGATAAGGTTTACAGAGAACAGGAGGTCCTTTTAACATTAAGTCCAGTACCTATCAATCTTCTCCACTAATGGGAACACAAACTTATTTTATGTAAGCAGTCTCCTTGCTGACACTGCTGAATTTTTAGCATGCAATACTTGGTTGGCACTGCTCCTAGTTGGATGTTCATTGGTGGAAGATTAACCCTTTCTGCAAGGGATGAGCTGGCTCATTGTTCTATTCCAAAAAGCATGTTGCTTGAGATACTGTGCAACGGTGTGGGAGTGGGTGAATGAGGCAGCTCAACCCCCGTGACCTCGATCCCTCTCCCTACCCTTGTACCAACATGTTTTACATTTAATTATTTGTGGAAGAGGTGCTCAAGAACTGTTATGCTGTTATATCCCATACATAAAGGATGTTCATTTGTTCAAGGAATTTAATCATGAATAATGCTGATTTAATTTGGAGATAAGAACTGCTTACTTTGACTGAAAGGCAGGCTTCTGTTGATGTACTTCACTGGACATCTATGCTGACTTTCGTTTGTTTGTTTCTGCTTCTTTTCTGTTGTGGATGTTGAACACCAGACGTGCGTCACTCTGCAACTGTACTGAGGAGAAGCAAGCGTCGTTAATTGGTGCCATCAGATTCCTGTTTGAGGGTAGTTGAGGTGCTGGTTCTGGCTAATCTACAGCATTCACCATTAATCAGAAAACTGTGGGTTCAAAGCCTACTCCATAACCTTGAGTTCATTATCTGTACTGCATTGCTGGAGGTATTTTGCATTAAATAAACACCCCATCTCGGGTGGGCATGGAGGGTCAGAGTGTTATGAGTTTGTACGTTCTCCCCGTGTCTGTGTGGGTTTCCTCCGGGTGCTCCGGTTTCCTCTCACATTCCAAAGGCGTACGGGCTAGGAAGTTGTGGGCATGCTATGTTGGCGCCAGAATCATGGTGACATTTGCGGGCTGTGCCCCAGAACACTCCGCACAAAAAATGCTTTTCTCTGTGTGTTTCGATGTACATGTGACTAATAAAGATATCTTATACAGCACTGAAACAGGCCCTTCAGCCCAACTGGTCCGTGCTGACCAAGATGTCTTCCTGAGCTAGTTCCATTTGCCTGCATTTGATGCAAATCCCTCTAAACCTTTCCTGTCCATGACCAGTCCAAATGTCTTTTAAGTGTTGTAACTGTACCCCCCTCTACTACTTCCTCTGGCAATATACCCACCTGTGTGAAAAACCTGCCCCCTGTGTCAAAGTTCCTTGTAGTCTCCTGCCCCTCATTTATCACCCAGGCTACATCTGAAACAGTTGGATGGATGTGATGGTCTGAGAAAGGCGGCGCATGTTCAAACAAGGAGTAGGCCACTTGGCCCCTCAAGCCTCCTCCACCATTCTATCTGGTTGCGGCATACTGGCCCAGCAAGTAGCTCCAGCAGTCCGGAATCGATCCTATGTTGAGTATAGGAGTCATGATGCATCTCTATAGAACTCTGGTTAGGCTGTGTTTAGAGTATTGCGTGCAATTCTGGTCACCTCACTATAGGAAGGATGTCGAGGCTTTAGAGAGGGTGCAGAGGAGGTTTACTAGGATGCTGCCTGGATTAGAGGGCATGTGCTATCAGGAGAGGCTGGACAGACTTGGGCTCTTTTCTCTGGAGCGGTGGAGGCTGAGGGGTGATCTGTTGGAAGTGTATAAAATTATGAGGGGCTTAGATAGGGTGGACAAGCAATATCTTTTTCCAATTATTGAGCAATCCAATATCAAAGGGCATGCATTTAAGGTGAAAGGGGGTAGGTTCAGACCAGACATGAGGGGTACGTTTTTTACTCAGAGAGTGGTGGATGCCTGGAATGCGTTGCCTGATAGGGTGGTGGAGGCAAACTCATCAGGGGCTTTTATGAGGGGCTTGGATGGGCACATGAATGAGAGGAAAATAGAGGGATATGGGCATTCTGTAGGTAGGAGGGAATAGTATGTCGGCACAACAGTGTGGGCCGAAGGGCCTGTTCTGTGCTGTATTGTTCCATGTTCTATGTTCTGACCTCAGGTGCTGTCCACGTGGAGTCTGCATGTCCTCTGTGTGACCACATCCGTCTCTTCCAGATGCTCCAGTTTCCTCCCACATCCTGAAGACGTGCAGATTAGTAGATTAGTTGGCCACTGTAAATTCACAAGATCACAAGACAAAGGAGCAGGAGTAGGCCATTCGGCCCATCGAGTCTGCTCCATGAGCTACATTATCAGCTATTCCTATCTAGCCCCAATTTCTGGCCTTGTCCCCGAATCCCTTGATACCCTGACTAATTAGATATCTACCTATCTCCTCCTTAACCGCCCCCAATGATTGGGCCTCCACAGCTGTACGTGGCAAAGAATTCCATAATTTCACTACCCTCTGGCTAAAGAAATTTCTCCTCATTTCTGTTTTAAACCGGTACCCTCTAATTCTAAGATTGTGCCCTCTAGTCCTGGACTCACCCACCAAGGGAAACAGCTTAGCCACATTTACTCTGTCCAGTCCTTTCAACATTCTAAATGTTTCTATGAGGTCCCCTCGTGTGAGTGAGTGGTCGAATCCGTGGGGAGTTGGTAGGAATGTGGGAAGAATAAAAGAAGGATGAGTGTAGATAGGTGGTTGATGGTCGGCGAGGACTCAGTGGGCCAAAGGGCCTGTTTCTGTGCTGTTTGACTCTATATAACCTCATCCTCGATTTCCCCCTGCCCCGGTAACCTTGTGCCCACTAGCAATCTATGTACTAAAGTATTCAAAGGTTCTGATTCCACCTCCCACCCCCTTTGTGGAAGAGAGACCCAAAGACTCATAACCTTCTGATAGAAAAAAAATGACCTATTTCTTGTCTTCAGAGATATGATAAAGATGTACAGGATCATGGCCTGCTTGGACAGAATAAATAGAAGTAAGCCATTCTCAATAGCAGATAGTTCCAGGGAATTGCAATACAAAATTCTGGGCACGGGAAAGAGTTTTTATTGGAAAGAGTGATAATGATCTGGAATTCACTGCCTCTCTGATAGTGGAAACAGAATCAATTGGGACTTTCAGGAGTCAGTTGGAATAGGCACACATGACAGAATAATTTGCAAGACTAAGGGGGAAATATGACGGACAGACAAGAGACTGCAGATGCTGGAATCTGGAGCAGCAAACAATCTGGTGGAGGAACTCAGCGTGTCGAGCAGCGTCTGCGGGAGGAAAGGAATTGACGCCTTTTCGGGTCGAAACCCTGTACCAATCTTGATGCTCTGAGTTCCTCCAGTAGATTATTTGCTGCTGGGAAATTTGACAGGCCAGGTTGCCCTTCCAGGAGCCAGCACAGAATAAATGGGTTGAATGGTCTCCTTTATTTACTGCAATCACTCTACTCGTTTGTGAGAATCTGTAACTTATCTGTGACGTTACAACACTGACGTTATTTCACAAGTAATCTCACTGGCTGTGAACTGCTATGGAAAATCCTGAGGTTGGAGACTTGTACATACACTTCTTCCTTTCTTTGTGACTACCTTTTGTTGACAGCCTGTAGCTTTGTTCTTTCCCCACGAGAGGAAACTCTCTCTCTCTCTCTCTCTCTCTCTCTCTCTCTCTCTCTCTCTCTCTCTGTGTCTGTCTGATGACTTCATGAAAATCTCACATAATATGGGTCACCATAGCCTTTTATTCTCAAGGGAAAGTCTGTTCATCCTTTTCTGATAAGTTCTGGTATCTAGTTTATAAATTATGTTTCAAACCCTTCTCCAGTACCCCAGTGTACTTTAAATAATGCAGTGATCTGATACTCTGAGCATGTCTAAGCAAGGCTTCACTCCTTGATGTTGGAAGTAACTTGTTTGTGTTTCAGTTCTGTCCCGTTAGAAATTAAACCTCAGCGCTTGAGCTCAGCAGGGCCCAGCTTGAAACAGTGGGAGCCAGACAGGTTGGGTGATGTGACCTTGGGGCCCTGGTCCTCCTGGGATCTTGCTGTGCACCACTCGGCAGCACTGCTGGGGCTGCTGTGTGGATGTTGGATGGCTGTGTGAGCACTGGGGATTTGAGGCAGGAGAGTTTACCTATAAATTGTGGCAGAGATAAGGTGAATGCACTCAGTCTTTTTCCAAGAGTTGGGGCATCAAGAACTAGAGGGCATAGGTTTAAAGTGAGAGCAGAAAGATTTAAGAAGAACTTGAGGGCAACTTTTTTACACAAAGGGTGGTATGTATGTGGAATCAGATGCCAGAGGAAGTGGTTGAGGCAGGTACAATAACGTCTTTTAAAAGTTGGACTGGTACATGGATTGGAAAGGTTTAGAAGGTTATGGGCCAAACACTGGCAAATGGGACTATCTTGGATAGGGCATCTTGGTCGCCAGGGACCAGTTGGGCCATGCTGTATGACTCTATGGCTATAACACCTGACCATTGTGGAGAAACTGCAGGGATCTTGCTGTGCTATGCCGGATGGCACCTCATTGGCTCTGGGAGGCAGCTGTGCAACTGCAGAAGGCAAGGGGGTTTATCTGTATTTGGCGGGGATCCCACGCTTGTGGTGGGGAGGGTGGGATCTTGCTGTGCACATGCTTTCTTGGAAGGCATCGTGCAGGTGCAGGAGGGCACACGAGAGCAGTTGGGCGGGAAGGCTACCCTGTAAATGGTGGAAGCCCACCAGTGTGTATGTTTGTGTGTGTGGGGGGGGGGGGGGGGTGGTGTGGGAGGCTACAATGGGATCTTGCTGTATGTCCGCATCGCCTCCTGAAGGACGCACAGCAAGATCCCATTGAGTAAGAAAGCACGTGGCTGCTTCCCTTTATTGGTTGTGCTGTAGAATCTAGGAGTGGTGGTGGTGAGAGGAGTAACTGAAACTACACACTCAAGAACACAAGAAAGCTCAGCCCCTCAAACCTGCCCCACCATTCAACACGATCGTGGCTGATCTGTGCTGGCCTTCTCTTCTGTGCCCGTTCCCCGTTGCCTTCAATTCCTCGATCTTTCAAATATATATATATCTCCACCTTCAGTATATCTAATGATCTTGTCTCCATTGCCCTCAGGGGCAGAGAATTCCAGAGATTCACTACCTTCTGAGAAAAGGAATTTCTACCCACCTCAGTTTTGAATGACCAGCCCCTTATTTTGCAGCTATCTCCCCTTGTTCGTGACTCTCCCACCAGTGGAAACATCTCAACATCTCCCCTGTCAAGCACCAATACAGACCCAAACTGTCTAGCCTCTCTGTGTACACATCTCACTGCCTCAGAAAACCAGCTAGCATAATCAAGGACCCCTCCCACCCCAGGCATTCTGTCTTCTACCCCCTTCCATCAGGCAGAAGATACAAAAACTTAAAAACTTGAAAACACATACCACCAGGCTCAAGGACAGCTTCTATCCTGCTGTTATAAGACTCTTGAACAGACGTCTTGAACTCTTGACCTCACATTCTACCTCGTCATGGCCCTTGCACCTTATTGTCTGCCTGCACTGCACTTTCTCTGTAACTGTAACGCTGTACTCTGCGTTCTGTTATTGCTTTTCCCTTGTACTACCTCAATGTATGCATGTTTTGAAATGATCTGTCTGGATGGCTTGCAAAACTAAGTTTTTCACTGTGTCTCGATACATGTGACAATAATAAACCAGTTTCAATGGGAGAGTACAGGATAGACCTCAGTTGGAACACTGCACACTACCCTGGTTCCCACACCACTATGGATGTGACGACACCAGAGAGGGGGCTGAGGGGATTTACGAGGATGTTTTGCTGAGCTGCAGGATTGTCATTATGAAGAGAAGTTCATCGACCAGTCTGGGGTTGGGTTCTCTGGGAAAAAGGGGCAGTTTAATCAAATGATGTCAAGTAACGAGAGACAAGGCGAGGAAGCAAGGAAACAGATGATGGGTGAGAGGCTGGGATTGGAGGAGTGCAGGTATCCTAGATGAGGCTGGAGGATGTTTCAGAGATAGGAAGGACATCGACCCTCCACACTGGTAATGCAGCACCAAGTTCGATCCTGTCCTTGAGTGCCATGTGTGGAGTTTGCGTGATTGCGTGGATCTCCCCCCGGTACTCCAATTTCCTCCCACATCCCAAAGAGATGGGTTTGGTGGGTTAAATTGGCCACTGTACATTACCTCCATCCCCCATAGTGCAGGTTAATGGGAGAAAGAATCAAAGGGTAATTTATGGGTATATGTAAGAGGGAATAAGTTACAGGGGCACAGGGAAATACTAGTAATCAGCATGGACCCAGTGTCCTCCTGCATCATTACGCATAAGTTAGCTTACATCAAGATATATTTGTGTTCCAACTCCTCTTCCTGCACCATTTATTATCTTGTTATATGACATTTTTACTTTTTGCTATGTAATCGTGCACATTTACCTATTAAAATTTATCTGCCAATTCTCTGCCCACTTTGCACAGAAATTAATGCCTTTTTGTGACCTTCCCTATTCGGTAGAGGTTAGCTACCTGCCTATTTTGGTGAAAATGTAGAAATGGTATTTATTGATTTTAAAGCTGTGATAATTAAAATCAGCTGTGAACAAGAGTGGTCCCAGCACTGACCCTTGTCGAGTTTCTACCCTTTCTAATTAGCTGCCTTTCTCTGGTTTCCATCTTGCACCTGGGTCATGTGCTTTGCTGATCCCTGACCCAGTTCCACATGCTCTGACCTTATCTATCAATCCATTAGCTTAACCTTATCAAAGCCCAGTGGAAATCTAGATAAATTTCATTACTCGTTTACATCGTCTTAGCTCTTCAGAAAAGTCCATGAGGTTGATCAGGTAAGAATTTCCCATTTAAAGCCAAATGCTATTCATTATAATGCTTTGGGTTTCTCAGTGTTTTACTGTTTTATTTCCATTAGTCAGATTCCATTACTTTTCCAGTGTTAAGCTGACAGATTTATGTTACATTCCATTACCCTTCGTAATACCAGAATAAGTGTTGAGCGTCTCCAGTCTGCCGACACCGCACCTTAACTAATCACTAAACGTCTAATGGTGTCTCGGTCATTTCTTTCCCATGCTGGACAGTGGGCTTTATCCTTTTCAAATTTGATTTAGTTTAAATGAGGTTATATCACTTCTAACCTTATCCTCTGATTTCCTATCTCCTGGATTTGTATCCCTGATAAATACTAAAACAAAATAATTAATTGATATTTTTGCTGTCTTGCCTTTTGCTATCAGTGGATCTATCCTGTTGATCTATTATTTATCCTATTCCCATTCCAACTTTCACTTTCTTTCTTGCATACTTGTGCATATTTTTAGAACCATAGAACCATACAGCACAAAACAGGCCCTTTGGCCCACCATGTTGTGCCGTCCATCAGACCACCCTCACACTACCTAACCCCTTCCTCCCGCATATCCCTCTATCTCACGTTCCTCCATATGCCTATCCAACAAGCTCTTGAACCTGTTCAATGTATCTGCCTCCACCACCACCCCAGGCAGTGCATTCCATGCACCAACCACTCTCTGGGTGAAAAACCTCCCCCTGACATCACCCCTGAACCTCCCGCCCATAACCTTAAAGCCATGCCCTCTCGTCTTGAGCATTGGTGCCCTGGGAAGGAGGCGCTGACTGTCTATCTATTCCTCTCAGTATTTTATATACCTCTATCATGTCTCTTCTCATCCTCCTCCTTTCCAGTGAATAAAGCCCTAGCACCTTAAGCCTCTCCTCATATTCAATACTCTCTAATCCAGGCAGCATCCTGGTAAATCTCCTCTGCACCCTCTCCAATGCCTCCACATCCTTCCTATAATGAGGTGACCAGAACTGAACACAGTACTCTAAGTGTGGCCTAACTAGAGTTTTGTAAAGCTGCATCATCACCTCACAGCTCTTAACTGCTCTTTCCACCTGTGAGGCAACTTTCAATGAACTGTGAATATAAACCCCCAGATCCCTCTGCTCCTCCACATGCCAAGTACCTTGCCATTCACCCAGTACTCTGCCCTGGAGTTTGTCCTTCCAAAGTGTACCACCTCACACTTCTCCGGATTGAACTCCATTTGCCACTTGTCAGCCCAGCTCTGCATCCTATCAATATCCCTCTGTAAGCTCCGGACAGCCCTCCACACTATCCACAACACCGCCTATCTTAGTGCCGTCCGCAAACTTACTAACCCAGCCCTCCACCCCCTCATCTAAGTCATCTATAAATATCACAAAAAGTAGAGGTCCCAGAACCGATCCCTGCGGGACACCACTAGTCACTGCCTTCCAATCCGAGGGCACTCCTTCCACCACAACCCTCTGCTTTCTACATGCAAGCCAATTCCCAATCCACACAGCCAAGCTTCCTTGGATCCCTTGGCCTCTGACCTTCTGAAGAAGCCTACCATGAGGAACCTTATCAAATGCCTTACTAAAATCCATGTAAACCACATCCACCGCACTGCCCTCATCAATCTTCCTGGTCACCTCCTCAAAGAACTCTGCTTGTGAGGCAAGATCTTCCCTTCACAAAGCCATGCTGGCTGTCCCTAATCAGTCCATGATTCTCTAGGTGTTCATAAATCCTATCCCTTAGAATCCTTTCTGACAGCTTACCCACCACAGACGTGAGACTCACCAGTCTATAATTCCCTGGCCTATCCCTATTACCTTTTTTGAACAAGGGGACAACATTCGCAACCCTCCAATCCTCTGGCACCATCCCCGTGGACAATGAGGACTCAAAGATCCTTACCAGCGGTTCAACAATCTCCTCCCTAGCCTCTCGAAGCAGCATGGGGAAAATCCCATCAGGCCCCGGAGATTTATCTGTCTTAATAAAATTCATTTTCAGCATTTGGGTGTGACCAGCTAGGGCAGCATTAATTGCCCATGCCTTATTGCCTTGTGGTGGTGAGCAGTCCTCCTGGTATTAGTATTGGTTTATTATTGTCACTTGTACCGAGGTACAGTGAAGAACTTGTCTTGCATACCGTTCGTACAGGTCAATTCATTACACAGTGCAGTTACATTGAGGTAGTACAGAATGCATTGAGGTAGTACAGGTAAAAACAATAGCAGTACAAAGTGTCACAGCTACAGAGAAAGTGCAGTGCAATAAGGTGCAAGGTCACAACAAAGTAGATCGTGAGGTCAGAGTCCATCACATTGTATAAGGGAACCGTTCAATAGTCTTACCACAGTGGGATAGAAGCTGTCCTTAAGTCTGGTGGTACGTGCCCTCAGGCTCCTGTTTCTTCTACCTGATGGAAGAGGAGGGAAGAGAGAATGACGCTCTTGGGCATAGAGGTCTAGGGTTAAGAGCCAGCAACAATGAAAAGTCAGCAGTAATTTTCCAAATCAGGATGGTGTGACCATAAGATATAGGAGCAGATTTAGGCCATTCGGTCCTTCAGTTCTGCTCCGCCATTCAATCATGGCTGATTTTTTCAACCCCATTCTCCTGCCTTCTCCCCATAACCCTTAACCCCTTTGCCAATCAAGAACCTGTCAATATTTGCCTTAAATACACCCAGTGACTTGGCCTCCACGGCCCTCTGTGGCAACAAATTCCACAGATTCACCACCCTTTGGTTGAAGAAATTCCTCTTCATTGCAGTTTTAAAGGGACATCCGTTTATTCTGAGGCTGTGCCTTCAGATCCTAGACTCTCCTACTGATGGAAATATCCCCTCTGCGTCCACTCTATCCAGGCCTTTCAGTATCCAGTAGAGATCCCCCCTCATTGAACTCCATCGAGTACTGGCCTGGAACCATTAAATTCTCTTCATATGTTAGGGATCCTGGGATCATTCTTGTGAATCTTGTGTGCATCTTGGAGAGGAACCTGTGGGCAGTGGTGTTTTTCTGCCTTCTGAACTTATTCTTCTTGATAGTAAAGGTAACGAGCTTGGAAGTTGACATTGAAGTCAAGTAATAGTACATTTTATAGATGGTCCACACTGCAGCCACTGTACTCCAGTGGTGGAGGGATTGAATGGTTCAGATGGGAGATGTATTGTGTATACCCCTGTATTGTGTACAGCTTTCCTCTCCTTGCCTTAAAAAGAAGATATTTTTCATAGAAGCAGTGTAATGAAAAATCACCAGACTTTTTCTCAGAATGGGAGTTTTATTCAATGATAATTCGAGTAGACTGGGCCCACATTTTCTAGATGAAGGAGAGATGATCTCATTGAAACTTAGAAAGTTCTTACTGACTGGCTGCAAGCAGGATGTTTCCCCCTGCCTGAGGAGTATAGAACCAGGGGGGCAGGGTTGCAGAATAAGGGTTGGTCATTTAGGACCAAAATGAGAAGATGTTTCTTCACTCAGTGGGTGGGAATCTTTGGAATTCTCTATCCTGGAGGGTTGGAGGCCTCATGATTGTTGTGTTTCTTCCAAAATAGAGAACCAGGATTTCTGGATATTATGGGAATCAAAAGATATGGAGATGGTGTAGGAAAATGTGCTGAGGTGGACGATCAGCCATGACCTTAGAGAATGGTGGAGCAGGCTTGAAGGACTAGATGGCCTACTGAACCTATTGCTTATGTTCTTATCATTATGTTCCCTCATAATTTAATTTCATAGTTCCTGCATTTCTTAATCAGATTTATTTTAACTTAATATCTTCATCTGTCCCTTTCCTGGTATCCATGCTTTAGTGGATGTCTCTCTCCTTCCACTATCTCTTTGATGTCATATCAGTACTTAGTTCAATTGGGTTGTATTCTTCCTGAGTGCCATTTCATTTGTGTGTGAATGTTTCATGACCCATTGTAATTCAGAGTTTATGGGGAGGTGATAAGAGGGAGTCCAATGCGGAGAGCGCTGGAAAAGGCTAAGGAAATTCAGTATGTCCTCGAGGACTCTCACCAATTTTTACAGATTCCCCATAGAAACCATCCTATCTGGGTGCATCACAGATTGGGATGGCAACTGCTCTGCCCAAGACCACAAGAAGTTGCAGAGAGTTGTGAACACAGCCCAGTCCGTCACGGAAACCAGCATCCCCTCCATGGGCTCCGTCTACACTTCCCGTTGCCTTGGGAAAGCAGCCAACGTAATCAGGGACCCCTCCTACCCCAGTCATTCTCTAACCTCCCCTCTCCCATTGCTCAGAAGATACAAAAGCTTGAGTGCACATACCACTGGGCTCAAGGACAGCTTCAATCCCATTGTTATCAGACTCTTAAATGGTCTCCTAGTACAATAAGATGGACTCGACCTCACAATTATGGCCTTGCACCTTATTGTCTGCCTGCGCTGCACTTTCTCTGTAACTGCAACACTTTATTCTGCATTCTGTTATTGTTTTCCCTTTGTACTACCTCAATGCACTGATGTGATGCATTGATCTGTATGGATGGCATGCAAAACAAAGTTTTTCACTGTACCTCGGTACATGTGACAATAATTAACTGATTAATTTACCTCTCATACGCCAAAAGATGAACTCTTGATCTCCCAATTTACCTCGTTGTGGCCCTTGCATTATTGGTCTACCTGCACTGCACTTTCTCTGTAACTGCAACACTATATCCTGTGTTCTGTTTTCCTTTTTACTATCTCAATGTACTTATGCATGAATGATCTGCCTGGATGGCATTGCAAACAAAAGCTTTTCACTGTATCTCGGTACATGTGACAATAATAAACCAATGTCAATACATTTGTGTCCAGGGCTAACAGAGGCTTGGATGGGGGGTTTCAGCTATAGATGAGGTAAGGGCAGATTGCATTGAGATAATGTGCAATGGTGTACTTATATCCTAGATTAAAAATGGTTAGTATGTGCGTCTGTTTAGTGTAGTGCAGTCAGAAGTTATGAATTATGTTGATCCCAAGGGGCTCGGGGAGTTAGCAGCAAGCACCAGCCACACAGGTATCTCTTTCAACAATAAATTCTTATTTTCAGTGTGTGACAACCTGTGCTTGCACCTTAATTGGGATATTTTCTGTTTGCACAATGTGTGATCTGTTGCAGCCCACTAACAGGGAACACACTGTGGGCTGTTGAAGGAGACTAACATGCCAGCACAGAGAAAACGCATAAAGTGGCTGCTGCTAGATGCCTCTGTCTTGCACTCTGACTGCCACCTTTATTTGAAGCCAATCATGACAGCCACTTCACTCTCAGCTATCAAGTCGAAAGAAGGATTTGCATTTATATGGCATCTTCAACATCCCTTTCAGGGCTTCCTAAATCACTTCACAGCCAATGGTGTCTTGTCAATATCGTATAGAAAACACTGCAGCCAATTTTGTGCATAGCAGCTTCCTAAAAAGCAAGAGGATAATGACTTCATTTTACTTTAGAGTCACTGATAAGATAAGATATCTTTATTAGTCGCATGTACATTGAAACACAGTAAAATGCATCTTTTGCGTAGGGTGTTCTGGGGGCAGCCCGCAAGTGTCGCCATGCTTCCAGTGCCGACATAGCATGCCCACAACTTCCTAACCTGTATGTCTTTGGAATGTGGGAGGAAACCAGAGCACCCAGAGGAAGCCCACGCAGACGTGGGGAGAACGTACAAACTCCTTACAGACAGCGGCGGGAATTGAACCCGGGTCGCTGGTGCTGTAATAGTGTTACGCTAACTGCTACACTACCACGCCTGCCCTGAACACTGAAACAGGCCATTCAGCCCATTGTAACCATGTCGACCATCAAACACCCATCTCTTCCAATCCCATTTACCAGCACTTGGATGTTAGGGATGTTGAGCAAAAAATGTTGGATGGGATACCAGGACGAACTCTTGTGATATGCCTTGGAATCCTTATGTCCAACAGAGAGAGCAGACAGGGACTACCTGAAAGATCATGTGCCATTCCCTTAATTCTGGACAGGATTTATGTTCATGCTCAATTCTCCAGAGTGAGAGGTGTGAGCTCCACAGCTGATAAAATATATAGATTTGAAACAAAAATATTGTTGTAGAATAGAACAGTACACAGAGTGGTAATATCGAGGAAAACACTGCCAAAGGTTTCTCTCTCCATAACACCTACCATCTTCACATTAGCAGCACATTACACAGACAGTGCTTAGCTGTTCATTCAATGGCTGCATCATTTCATCCTATTCCAGATGCTCTCTTTGTTTCACCCGTTGCCCTCCCCTTCTCTGTTATTTAGAGTAACTTGCTTTCTCTCTTTCTCTTTTAGTTCTGATGAAGAGTATTTGACTGAAACATTCACTGGTTTTACTTTCTGCAGATGCCGCTTGACTGGCTGAGTTCGTCCAACATTTCTATTTGTGTTTCAGATTCCAGCATTTGCAGTTTTATTTGTTTTCCAGCTCAAGTTTCCTGATCCAGGGTTTGGGTCATCAAGAATCTATGTAACTTTGTTCAATTTTGCCTGTTTTGGTGCAACAAAGATTTACCAGAAAAGTGCCAAGGATATGGGTCTTTAACTACATGGTCAGAGGGATTGATCTCCTTAGAACAGAGAAGATAAGATATCTTTATTAGTCACATGTACATCGAGACACACAGTGAAATGCATCTTTACGTAGAGCGTTCTGGGGCAGCCGCAAGTGTCGCCACGCTTCTGCCGCCAACATAGCATGCCGACAACTTCCTAACCTGTACGTCTTTGGAATGTGGGAGGAAACTGGAGCACCCGGAGGAAACCCATACAGACACAACTCCTTACAGATAGTGGCCAGAATTGAACCGGGGTCGCTGGCGCTGTAATAGCGTTACGCTAACCACTACACTACCGTACCGTGTGAGATTTAGTGGAGGTGTTTAGAGTCTTGAAGAGTTTTGAAAGTAGTAAGGAACTATCTCCACCAGAGGCTGGGTTGGAGATGGGGGACACTGTTTTAATGTAATTGGTGAAAGAACCAGAGGGGAGATGAGGCCAGCTTCTGTTTTACACAGCAATTTGCAATGATCCAATAGTGTCTTTAATAATTTAAAAAGATAAGAAGAATTGTTGTGCTGCAGGGAAGGGACCAATTGGAAAGGACAGACATTATGGGCCAAAATCAGGACTGTCGGGATTCAATGATTCTAGGACTTTATCTAGGCCCATAATAACAGAAAAGGCTGTGAAATCCTGGGTTGGAACTGCATCAGCCATGCTCCATTGCTTGTTTAAACATAAAGAGTCGATCCTTTTGGCACTGTACCTTTACGAGCAACCTTCCAAGATCTTTTTGAGTGGTGCTCTCTCTAGTGCTGGTGTTGGATGAAGGAGGGGAGTTGCCAACTGGCCAAGCTATCTGACAAAGCAGTGTCTTTCAATCAAGTAGTCAAATCGATCAAGCAGTTGTGAGAATGTCCAATTACCTGCTTAAGGTAGAGACCCCTTATGGTCCCATTTTAGGAGGAGAGAACTTGTTAACTTTTGGGTATCAATCCCTGAACAAAGATCATTAAAGACTGAATTTTCCACAAGTTTTGATCTCAACAGGTTTCTGAGATGCAGGATTTGGCATCTCCAGAAATTTGAGCCTTGACTCTGAGCCCAGGTGGTACCTTTGACTCAGCTCAATCTCACTTTGACCTAGGAGAAACAGAGTTTTGAGATTCCACTGCATCTTTTGTAACCTCAGGACCTCCTGAAGGACTCGCTTTGCAGCCGATAAACTGGATTTGAATTGTAGCCACTGCCGTAGTGTAGGAAGTGTCATAGAGTCATCGTTCAGCACGACCCACCACACCTATGCCACCTTTTTTGCCCAACTACACTAATCCCACTTATCCATATCCTTCTATGCCTTGCCTATTTAATTGTCTAAATGTCTTTTAGACATAGTAATTGTATCTGAATCAACTACCTCCTCTGGTAGCATGTTCCAGGTACCAACTATTCTCTGTGTAAAAAGAAAAGACATCCATTATCCCACCTCTCACCTTAAACCTATCCTCTCCTGTTTTTTGTTACCTCTACCATAGGAAAAAGATTTTGACTATTTACTCAAGCAATGCTTCTCATAATGTTACGTACCTCTATCAGGTCACCCCTCGGCCTCTTTCACTCCAGGGAAAACAAGCCCAGCCTATCCAATCTCTCCACATAACTAAAGTCCTCCAATCCAGGCAACATCCTGGTGAATCTCCTCTGCACTCTCTCCAGCACAACCAGATCCTTTCTATAGTGAAGCAACCAGAACAGCGCACGATACTCCAGTGTTTTCTAACATTGCATCATAGCGTCCCAACTTACCTATGAAGACAAGCATGCCGTAAGCCTTCTTCACCACCCTATCCACCTGTACTGCCGCTTTCAGGCAACAATGCACTTGGAAGACATTTTGTCCACAGCAAGCTCCCAACGAGTGGTGGTGTAATCATGAGCAAATTATCCGAATTGTTCCTGCCTTTCTCATTTCTCCCATGGTTAGATGCAGTGGTGCTTCGGGGTTTTACTCAGGGCTTTGGATTTTCACATGACCATAGAGAATGAGTCATTCCATTGGGGAAATCTTCCATTCTGTGCCGATATTCACCCTTGAAGTGCTCTGAAAACAGCAACAAGCCACAGCAGCTCAAACACAGGCTCCTTCAGCTGCCAGCCTTGCTGGGAATTAGTGGGGGATCTTAGGTAAATAAATGGTTGTATCAACACAGCGTAGTAGGGCAAGAACCATTTCAACACAACCATTTGTAAGCACAATCTTAAAGCTCTGTGCTCACAAAAACTGAATAGAGAATTGGTGCATTGTTGGAACAATGTTCTGTACATCTCATTCTCATTCACAACGTGAAATACCCAGTGACTTGGTGGATCCCCCATTGAGAGAAAACTCACCGGACCCTGTACCTTTAAAAACTGTGGGTGTGAGAAGGGGGCTCTCCGGGGATTCAGTACGCAGGGACTGGTTTCCCTGCTAAAAGGGGTAATTCAGTAGAAGCAATTTTTTAAAACAAAACTGAAGCTCTGTACTTCGATAATTCGAATGGGGGCCATCTCCAGAGGTGTAGAGCTGCTTGGCGGAGGAATCAATGTGTCTTTGTGTGCTTCAGGTGACTGCAGCTCAAGGCAAGAAGGGGGGGTAATGAGACTGCCGTCCTCTCGTGTTGTTTCAGTGTCTCTGCCACAGTTAGTTCAACACTGATCTCTGCACAACTTCAACACGAAACCCAGATATCAAACAGTTTAAAATAAATCAACCCCAGAAACAGTTGCTCCTTCCTTTCCCTGGCTAGGTTTTTAAGTATACAGTACATTATAAGAACCTGCATTTATACTGTATATATATTTTTATATTCATTCCTGGATTTGGTGACATTGGCAAACCAGAATAAAAAAATAAGATTAATGTAGGGTTAGTGTAAATAGGTGGTTGATAGTTGGCACAGACTTGGTGGGCCGAAGGGCCCGTTTCCGTGCTGTTCGTGTGCCTGTCTAAATACTTCTTAAATGTTGCTACTGTATCTGCTACCACTGCCTCCCTTTTAGTTCCCATGAGAAGATGGTGACCATCTGCCTCCTCGAACTTGTAGTTCATACAATAAAGATGTCTCCTCCTGAAAACTAACTTACGTTTTTCTCCCAGTTCTGATGAAGGGTTGCAGACCCAAAACAATGGCATTTTCTCTCTCCACAGATGCTGCCTGACCTGCTGAGTATTTCCAGCATTTTCTGTTTTTGTTTTGGCCGTGTATGCACTATATAGTAAGATGTCTTCAGGAATATTCACATCAACTTTCAGATAAAACTGTTTTCCTACAGTTTAGTTGAATTAAGTGATTCACCATTCCCAATAAACGTTTACATGATTGTGAACAAGAGCAAGAGTATTAGATAAGATAAAATAACTTTATTAGTCACATGTACATCGAAACACACCGTAAGGGCTGTACATAGTCAGGTGTTCGTAACATGGGGAGGACCTGCACTGTTGCATACACTGGGACTCATTTCACCTCTCCTAGTGAATTAGGCTCACCTGAGTATTTTTCTTATGGCTTTGTCTGTCTTTTAACAAAGCAAACAGAAGCTTTTCTCTAACCTGGTTGGCAGTTCACTGAGCTACTCAGTGTACATCATACAGTTGGATGTTGGTCTCCTATTATGTCCTGCTTGGACAACATCTGACCTCAGTCAAGTCAAAAGCACTATGTGAACCAAAGCAATAAAGACAGAGTCTACCCATCAAGCAAGCCCAGACAAGAACTTGCTGAGTGATACAATTAAGATCTGGGAGTAAAATATGCACCTGTCTCCTGGATCCATAGAACAAGAACAGCAGAGAAAGAGACTAGACAGCAAACTAGTACTGTGCTGCCTTATTTGTTAGGGCAGGCACGGTAGTGTAGTGGTTAGCGTAATGCTATTACAGCGCCAGCGACCCGCGTTCAATTCCCGCCACTGTCTGTAAGGAGTTTGTACGTTCTCCCCATGTCTGCGTGGGTTTCCTCCGGGTGCTCCGGTTTCCTCCCACATTCCAAAGACGTACGGGTTAGGAAGTTGTGGGCATGCTATGTCGGCGCCGGAAGCGTGGCGACACTTGCGGGCTGCCACCAGAACACTCCACGCAAACAATGCATTTCACTGTGTGTTTCGATGTACATGTGACTAATAAAGAAATCCACCGCTTCAGAGAAAACAACCCAAGTGTGTCCAACGCTATGATGCTGGAGGAAGTTAGCATCATCGTGTTTTTCATCTAGATTCCAGCATCTGCAGACCTTTGTTTCTCTTTCCCAAGTTTGTCCAACCTCTCCTTATAGCACGTGCCCTCTAATCCAGGCAGTATCCAGGTAAAGCTCCTCTGTACTCTCTCCAAAGCCTCCACATCCTTCCTATAATGGGGCCATATTGAATTCAATACTCCAGATTCAGCCAAACCAGAGTTTTATAAAGCTGCAACATAACTTCCTGACTTTTGAACTTAGTGCCTCGATTAATAAAGGCAAGCATGCTGTACGCCTTCTTTACCACCCCATCAACCTATGCAGCCAGTTTCAGAAAGCTATGGACTTGGACCCCAAGATCCCTCTGTACATCAACACTGTTAAGGGTCTTGCCATTAACACTGTACTGTCCCTTTACATTTGATCTCCCAAAGTGCAACATCTCACATTTGGCCAGGTTCACTTTACCACTCCAATAACATGACCATTATCTTTGCAAAATAAAAAAACTGAAAATGCTGGAAATACTCAGCAGGTCAGGCCACATGCATGGGAAGAGAAACGGTTAACAGTTCAGGTCGAAGATCCTTCATCAGTTCTGGGAAGGAGACAAAAGATCGGAGGCTAAAGGAGCTTACATTTGCAGGCTTTGTTAGGAAGTAGGATACCTGAAAGAGCTGTCTGACCTGAAGTATTGCAATTTTAACCTGAAAAGATCCAGTCTCTACTTTTATTGCATGATTAGAATCAACTGGTTGGATTTTGATGGTGACTCTCAATCACAGGGTCATTGTCAGGGTAGCTACCCTGGGAAGGGCACCCAGACTCCCATTGTGAATGTGTTGTGCAAGGTTGGGATTGCAAGGAGCCAGTGCTCACAATGAGGTGATTGATCCCTAGTCAAGCTCTAAATCAATCTACAAGAAGCCTCTGTGCTTACATCGAAGGGCCTCAGTAGAGGTTAAAATTTACATTGCAGCCTGCTGTGTCTGTCTTGGTCCAGGTGAAAGGTTGAGTTAATTTTGCCAGTGCTCTGTTGGCGCCAAGAACTAAATAAATGCTTAAGATAAGAGGTTGTTTCACTGATCATGGCTGGCATGATGGGCTTGCTTCTTCTGAAAATACAGAAAGCTGTTCGAGGGGACTATTAAGCAGAGGGGTGTCTCAGCCATCAAGGTAGAAAATGGTAGTTGTGTCTGTGCATTGCACTTGAACCAAGAGCACTTTCATAGCTTTGCTTACACACGCAGAAGTTGTGAGTTCTGCCCCATTTGAGCTTCACTGGAGCATAACTTGTTAACGTGATTATAATGAGTAGGGAAAGTGTTGCGTGCACTTACTGGGGGATGCCGGGTATCAGTAGCCTATTTTGAGCTGAGCTATCACTCCCCTAGGCACAAGGTTTGTCAGTGTTTTCTGCTGTAGAAGAGGCTGCAAGCTTAAATAGAGAAAGTCTTGGACTTTGCTAGTAGTATCGGTGGCACACTGGTTGTGCTACTGACTGGTGATTCCATCAGGCGCAGAGTAATAACTGGGTGACAAGAGATCAAATCCCACATTGGCTGATCCTCTGTCTTATCCAACCCACCCAACAGAAATGGCTCCATGTCTCAAGATCACATGACAAAGGAGCAGAAGTAGGCCATTCAGCCCATCGAGTCTGCTCCGCCACTTCACCATGAGCTAAACTATTCTCCCATCTAGCCCCAATTCCTGGCCTTTTCCCCATATCCCTTGATTTGACTGATTAGATACCTATCAATCTCCACCTTAAACACCCCCAATGATCGGGCCTCCACAGCTGTATGTGGCAACAAATTCCATAAAGCCACGACCCTCTGGCTAAAGAAATTTCTCTGCATCTCTGTTCTAAGTGGGTACCCTCTAATTCTAAGACGGTGCCCTCTAGTCCTGGACTCACCCACCGTGGGAAACAACTTAGCCACATCTACTCTGTCTAGTCCTTTCAACATTCGAAATGTTTCTATGAGGTCCCCTCTCATTCTTCTGTACTCCAATGAATACAGTCCAAGAACTGACAAATGCTCCTCGTATGTAAGCCCTTTCATTCTGGGAATCATCTTTGTAAATCTTCTCTGAACCCTCTCCAACACCAGAACATAAGGGGCCCAATAAGATAAGGGTGTCATTTTACACTGATCATCTTAGAAGGCATCAAAGGCTGAAGCTGGCTAAACCTTTGTGTTATAATGTCATTTAGATTGTGACAGTGTTTTAACTTGGGCCTGGGCACAGTACAGTGGTTAAGGCACGGTATTAGTATCCAGGGATTTAGATTCAAAGACGCGAGTTCAAATCCCCCTATGGCCACTGGGGAATTTAAACTCAAGTAATTAAATTAAATAAACTGAAAAGCTGACATCGGTAGAGGTAACCAACAAACTACTGGATTATCAGAAAAAACCCATCTTGGTCAATAATGTCATTCAGGGAAGAAAATTTCCCATCCTTCCCCACCACATTATATGTGACTCCAGACCCACCAGTACAGTTGACTTTTGACTAACCCCTTAGTTCAGGGGTAATTAGGGATGGACAATAACTGCCAGCAACACCCACATTCTGTGAATGAATGTAAAACCCTCTCCTGCCGCCTCCTACCCAGGCTCAGCCAGGATGGAAGAGACCTGTGGGATCAAGGGACCTTTCATGTAACCTGGTGAAAGGATCCTCTGTGTATTTTGGTGAAGGGATCCTTTGTGTAACTCGGTGAAGACCCTCCCTATAACCTGGTGAGAACCCTCTGTGTAACCTGGTGAAGGCATTGGCGATTATTTTCCAGAAATCGATAGATTCCGGCGTGGTTCCGGAGGACTGGAGGGTCGCAAATGTAGTTCCGTTGTATAAGAAAGGTGGGAGGCAGCATAAAGGAAATTACAGACCTATTAGTCTGACGTCAGTGGCGGGAAAGTTATTGGAATATTTCCTCAAAGACGGGGTTATGGAATACCTAGAGGCGCAGGGCAGGATAGGTCCTAGCCAACATGGTTTTGTGAAGGGAAGATCCTGCCTGACCAACTTATTGGAGTTTTTTTGAAGAAATCACAGGTAAGGTGGATAAGGGAGAGGCGGTAGATGTTGTGTATTTAGACTTTCAAAAGGCCTTTGATAAGGTGCCTCACAAGAGACTGATTAATAAGATGAGAGGTCATGGAATTACGGGTAGGATAACAGAATGGGTGGAGCATTGGCTGGTTGACAGGAAGCAAAGAGTGGAAATAAAAGGATCTTGTTCAGGTGGTTACCAGTTACTAATGGTGTGCCGCAGGGGTCGGTGTTGGGACCGCTCCTTTTTACCTTGTACATTAACGATTTGGATGATGGAATAAATGGTTTCGTGGCTAAGTTTGCGGATGACACCAAGATAGGGGGAGGAGTAGGGAGTATTGAAGAGATAGGAAGGTTGCAGAGGGACTTAGACAGTTTAGGAGAATGGGCAAGGAAATGGCAGATGAGATTCAATGTAGGGAAATGTGCAGTTGTACACTTTGGAAGCAGAAATAAGCGGGCAGATTATTATCAAGGAGGAGAGAAAATCCAAAGCACGGAAGTACAAAGGGACTTGGGGGTACTCGTGCAGGATACCTTAAAGGTTAACCACCAGGTCGGATCGGTGGTAAAGAAAGCGAATGCTATGTTGGCATTCATTTCGAGAGGTATAGTGTATAAAAGTAAGGAAGTGTTGATGAGGCTCTACGGGGCACTAGTGAGGCCTCATTTGGAATATTGTGCGCAGTTTTGGGCCCCACATCTTAGGAAGGATGTGTTGACGTTGGAGAGGGTTCAGAGGAGATTTACGAGGATGATTCCAGGAATGAAAGGGCTTACGTATGAGGAGCGTTTGTCGGCTCTTGGACTGTACTCGCTGGAGTACAGAAGAATAAGAGGGGACCTCATAGCGACATTTAAAATATTGATAGGAAAGGACAGAGTAGATGTGGCTAGGCTGTTTCCCTTGGTGGGTGAGTCCAGGACCAGAGGGCACAATCTTAGAATTAGAGGGTACAGTTTCAAAACAGAGATGAGGAAACATTTCTTTAGCCAGAGGGTGGTGAATTTGTGGAACTCCTTGCCACGTACAGCAGTGGAAGCCAGATCAGTGGGGGCGTTCAAGGAGGAGATAGATAGATATCTAAATAGTCAAGGTATCAAGGGATATGGGGATAAGGCCGGTAATTGGGATTAGAATAGTTGTTTTTTTCTTCTTCTTCCCCCATTCCCCATTTCTCATTTCTATTTCCCTTTCCTTGGAGCAGACTCGATGGGCCGAATGGCCTGCTTCTGCTCCCTTGTCTTGTGATCTTGTGATCTTGTGAAGGCCCTCTGTATAACGTGGTGAAGACCCTCCCTGTAACCTGGTGAAGACCCTCCATGTAGCTTGGTGAAGACCCTCCGTGTAACCTGGTGAAGTCCCTCCATGTAACCTGGTGAAGTCCCTCCGTGTAACTTGGTGACGACCCTCTGTGTAACGTGGTGAAGACCCTTCGTGTAACCTGGTGAAGACCCTCTGTGTAACCTGGTGAAGAACCCCACTTTGTAACCTAGTGAGCAAAAGCTAAGACTAAACCTAGCCACCAGCCATAAATACAATTAGTCACAGATCGATTCAGAAGTGTCTGCACCCATGGAGTGGTTCACAAGTGAAATTTTGTTCCCACATTCCATTTCTCTTAGAAACAGTTTTTTTTAAATTTATTCCATAAAAGCTGTCGGATGTCACTGACATTGACAGTCAATCCTCAGAGGTCCCTGAATTGATGAGGCAGTTCAGAGCCAGTCACATTGGTTGGTCTGGAGTCACATATAGCCCAGACTGGCTTCTGTTTTTAATTTTCAGTTTTATTTAATCACTTAAATTAAGAATCTCCAGCTGCCATGGTGAGAATTGAATGGCTTCAGATCAAAGGTCCAGTGTGGTCCTGTTGTTTGTGGGAGCTTGCTGTGCACAGTTTGGCTGCCACATTTCCTCCATTGTAACAGTTACTGCTCTTCAAAAGCTCCTTCATCACATGCAGAAGAAAATAGGAGCAGGAGTAGGCCACTCAGCCCCTCAAGCCTGCCCTGTCATTCAAATATGTCCATGGCTGACCTGCCCTCGGCCACATCTCCATCTGTACCTCATCAACCCCCAAACTCTCAAAAATTAATCTATCTTTACTTTAAGTACTTCTAATAATTTAGCCCCCACCACGCTCTGAGGTAAAGGGCTTCCTAAGTCCTTGTAACCTAAAGGTTTTATGGGATTGTAGTTTAGGTGACTGCAGGAGATACATTAAATCTACACATGAAGGGGGTTGAAGATAATAGGGTGAGACATGGTAAATTGGTAGGAGGTTCAAGTGCAAAATAAGTACCCACACGGATTTGCTTCTCAGCTGTAAATTCTATGTAACTCTTTGGTGAGGAAATGACTTCAAAGTGGTCAGTGTGTAGGCTAATGCGAGGTTAGCATTGGTGCTTCTGGTTTCCTGGATAATGGGTTGTGCTTAACTACACAAAACAATGCCTTTAGGGGAGGAAACTGAGAGTGAAGTAGGTCAAATCCCACATATTGCAACGTCAGAACTGAGCTCAATGGGGCCTGTCATTACCTGCTGGCTCAGTTTAAGAAGGGGGACGTAGTCGCTTAGTAGTCACTCTGGCTGGTTATACTTTTACTGCTGGGAAGGTGCACTAACAGATGAGACAGGCAGTGAGTTGTGTTATTACATAAAAGAACTTGCAATAAGAACAGAAATTGCAAACACAGGTAGTTTTACAACCCACTGATCATTTACGTTCCATCTCTTGCAGTACGTGTTAATATAGCTGGCACTGAGTAAGGCTATAAATGGTTTCAAAGTTTAACTAATCGCAGTCACAATCTCCGTGTGTCATTTACAGAGGCAGAAATGAGTGTCCTGCTGTTATCTTCTTGTAAATAATAAACGACTGCAGACACTGGAAATCTGAAATAAAAACAGAAAATGCTGGAAGCACTTAGAAGGTCGGGCAGCATCTGTGGAGAGAGAAATGAAAGGTTCGTCAACCTGCAACGTAAACTGTTTCTCTCTCCTCAGATGCTGTTTGACCTGCTGAGTGTTTTTGACATTTTTTATTATTGTTTCCTTCTGGTAGCCTGAGGTTTTCTTTGCCTTGGTAATCTGCCAATTTATAGTAGGACAGCATTTACTGATAATCATTGACTGATTACTCTTAAAGGGACAGTGGGATTGTCATGGAGTCATGGAGAGATACAGCCCAGAAACAGGCCCTTCGGCCCTGCTAGTCCTGGCCAATCACCAACCACCCACCAGCAGTAATCCTACGTTAATCCCATTTTGTATGCTCCCCACAACTCCCCCCAGATTCTACCACTCACCTACACACTAGGGGAAATTTACAATGGCCAATTAACCTACCAAAATGCACATCTTTGGGATGTGAGAGGGAACCGGAGCACCTGGAGGAAAGCCACATGGTCACGGGGAGAATGTGCAAACTCCATACAGACAATGGCCGAGGCCAGGATTGAACCTGGGTCTCTGGTACGGTGGGGCAGAACCAGTGTCATGAAAGCTCAGTGTCAGAGAGTTATACAGCACAGAAACAGCTCCTTCACCCCGACTCGTTCATGCCAACCTTGAGCTAGTCCCTTTTCCCCGTGTTTGGCCCACTTCCCTCTAAACCTTTCCTATCTATGTACCAAATGTCTTTTAAATGTTGTAATTGTACCCACCTCTGCCACTTCCTCTGGCAGCTCGTTCCACACACTCACCACCCACTCTGTGAAAAACTTGCCCCTCAGGTCCCCTTTAAATCTTACCTCTCTCACCTTAAGATAAGATTTCTTTATTAGTGACATGTACATCGAAACACACAGTGAAATGCACCTTTTGCATAGAGTGTTCTGGGAGGGCAGCCCGCAAGTGTCGCCACACTTCCGGCGCCGAAATAGCATGCCCACAACTTCCTAACCCGTACGCCTTTGGAATGTGGGAGGAAACCGGAGCACCCGGAGGAAACCCACGCAGTCACAGGGAGAACGTACAAACTCCTTACAGATAGCGGCGGGAATTGAACCTGGGTCGCTGGCGCTGTAATAGCATTATGCTAACCGCTACACTACCGTGCCCCTCTAGTTTTAGACTCCCCTACCCTGGGGAAAAGACTGTGACCATCCCCCTTATCTATGTCCCTCATGATTTTGTAAACCTCCATAAGGTCACCCCTCAACCTCCTTCGCCCCAGGGAAAACAGTCCCAGCCTATCCAGCCTCTCCTCATAATTCAAGCCTTCCAGTCCTGGCAGCAGTGTCGTCAATCTCTTCTGCACCCTCTCTAGCTCATTTGAGATACGGTATAAGCCACTGTGGAGCCAAGCTTCCTGCACACTTTCCCAACTCAGGGACAATTCTTGCCAATTTTAAACTTTTGGAAGGAGAAACTGGTGTGAGATCACTAATCATTGTGTAATTCCTCTTGAAAGGAAACTGTCAACGATAAATGTCAGTAACACTCCAAACCAGTGAAGTGACTCAAAGAGTGTCTTAACTCACCAGTCACATAAATACTGTGGCTACCAGTACAGAGGCTGATGCACTGGAGAGGATGCAGAGGACAGTAGGACTGGAAAATTTTAGATGTGAGGAAAGATTGGATAAACTGCTTTTCTTTCCTTTGGAACAGTGAAGGTTGCAGAGGTTGTGGGGGCAGATACATTAGGGACATTTAAGAGACTGTTAGACACGTGAATGAAAGAGAAATGGAGGGCTATGTGGGAGGGAAGAGTTAGATAGAGCAGGATAAAATGTCAGCACAACATTGTGGGCCGAAGGGCCTGTACCGTGCTGTAGTGTTCTATGTTCTATGTTGAGGGGAGACTTGATTGAGGTGCAGAAAGTTATGAGGATCTAGACAGAGAAAATAATAAGTACCTCTTTCCCATGGCAGAGGCGTTACAAAAAATAGATTTATAGTATTTGGTAGAAGGATTAGAGGGGAGATGAGGAAAATATTTTTCACCCAGTGGGTGGTGGGGGTGTAGAACTCAGCTGGGAGATGTGGTGGAGGCAGAGACTCTCATCACATTTAAACAAGGAGGCAAACAGCAGGGAGACAGGCCTCTCGATTCACCACAATGACCATCAATAATCCATTTACGCTAATCCAATGTTCTGATTCACTTCACTTTCCCACTTTGTCATCAACTCCCCCCAGATTCTACCATTCACCTACACACCAGGGGCAATGTATAGTGGTCAAATAACCTACCAACACTCTGTTCCAAACACTATGACTACTTTGATTACTTTGCACTAAAATGGATGTGTTTTTTTTTGTTCTATCTGTGCTCTTTCTTTTAAAAATTGTAATTTATGTTTTTTCTTGTGAATGCTGCTTATCTGATGCTTTGTGCCTGTGATGCTGCTGCAAGGAAGTTTTTCATTGCACCTGTGCATAACATGTACTTGTGCATGTGACAATAAACTCGACTTTGACTGACTTTGACAACCTTGGGATGTGGGAGGAAACCGGAGCACCCGGGGGAAACCCACGCGGTCACAGGGAGAACGTGCAAACTCCACACAGACAGCACCAGAGGTCAGAATCGAACCTGGGTCGTTGGAATGGTGAGGCAGCAGCTCTACTGGCTGTGCCACTGTGCTGAGCACTTGGTTGTGGACTTCAAGACATTTGGATAAGCACACGGATAGGAGATATTTAGAGGGATATGGGGCAAATAGGACTAGCTTGGTGGGCACCATGGTCGGCATGGACAAGTTGGGCCGAAGGGCCTGTTTCCTTGTTGTATTACTCTGGGACCTGCAGGGCTTTCACACCCAGTGCTGGAAGGTTGGATTGTTAGGCTATCCTTTTTTACCAGCCCAGACACAGTGACTGAATGTCCTCTTTCAGATTCATAGTTTCGCAGTGAGTGACCCACCCCCTGACTCCGAGAGACTTTCTACCATTTACAAGGCCCATTGATGCCTCTGTGCCTATCCAACCCATGAGGCAGCAGTTAGCCCATTAGTCACAAGGATTCCAAAGATAATATAACTGCTCCTCTTCGACATTGTATCGTGGGATCTTTAACCACAATTCAGAAAGGAGCTTGATCTAACCTGTTTGTTGAAAGACAGTCCCTCTGACAAGGCTGCACTCCCTCAGCACTGCACGTAATTGCCAGCCCAGATTTCTAAGCTCAGTATCTCCGGACTGGGGCCGGAACCCCGCAGCTTTCTTAACCCAGGGAGAAACTACTTCCACTGGATCTACAGGACTCAATCTGATGAAACAGGACCAGGTCTTTCAGGAATGAAGTGCAGAATTACTCTCAGATGCAGCAGGCAGTAGTCTTGTCGCCAATGGTACTTCAGAAGCAGTCAAGGTTTGTTATATATTCACTGTGAAACAGTAAACCATTATTATTGTGCAAGAGTTTGTAACACACACAGAGGTGGTTACCAACTTGAAATTGCTGCTATTCTCAAATAAGTGCAGAAGAATCATGTTTCCTTGCTTCCATCAGCTGAATATAAGCTTACAAGAAAGAATCAGAAGCATTAGGAAGATAACCTTAACCTTTGACTCTGCCCCATCATATAATGAGATCATTGGTCTTCAGTCACTTTTCCATTTGATCTCCTCATCCCTTATCCCTTGGTCGTTGAGTCACAGTCAAGGTGCACAGAAGCAGGGCCTTTGACCCTTCATGTTCATTCTAACCATTAAAGCATCCATCTACATTTATCCCACTGGTCCAAAAATGCACCAGCCTTAGCCTTGAATTAAATCAATGACTGAACATCGTCAAACCTCTGGGATAAAGATTTCCGAAAGTCCAAACCTTGTAGGTGAAGAGGTCTCACCTCATCTCAGGCCAAAGTGGTTGAGCCCTTGGCTGACTGTGGTCCCATTGGTTCTCATCTCTCCAGCCTGAGGACACAACTTGTCAGCATCTCCCCAGTCAGTCTCAGGGTCTGACTGGTTTCAATGAGTATCAGTTGAGAATTACCGGGCCTTTTCCTGCATTTTTACAATAATTGGACAAACTCTTAAAAGTGCTGCAAAAGCCCGATACCTCTGTTTCTTCACACTAGCCATCTTTGTGATCTTTTTCAAATTAATAATGTCATAGAGCTAACCCCAGCATTACGAGGGAAGTTGCATTCCTAGAAAATGGATCACAACCCAAAACGTCAACCATCCCTTTCCCTCCACAGATGCTGCTCGACCCACTGAGTTCCTCCAGCAGTTTGTTTTATGATCCATATTTTGACATCTGCAGCCTCCTGTGTCTCTTGGGTATCTTAATTTCATCTGACTGTCATGGTTCTTTAACCTTAGTACACAAGCCTAACTAAAAAAATTATCTATCTCAGTTTGGGCTTGGTGCATGTTTGTCTATACTGAGCCCCTTGTTCTGGAATCCCATCAGAGAAACTGGTTTTTCCTTATCAAAGCCCTTAATCATCTTAAACATCTCGTTTGGACAATCCCTAATGTTCAAAGGAGTATGAGTCTAGTCCAAGAAGATTTTAACTTCCTCAGATTTAAGATTTGCAATTGGTAATTGGTTTATTATCGTCACATGTACCGAAGGAGAGTGAAAAACTTTGTTTTGCATGCCATCCATACAGATTATTTCACCACATCAGTGTGTTGAGGTAGTACAAGGGAAATGCAATAACAGAATGCAGAATATAATCTTACAGAGAAAGTGCAGTGCAGGTAGACAATAAGGCGCAAGGCCATGACAAGGTAGATTGTGAGATTAGGTACATGGATAGGAAAGGTTTAGAGTGATATAGGCCAAATGGGACTAGGTCAGGGTAGGCACCATGGTCAGCATAGATGAGTTGGGCCGAAGGGCCTATTCCCATGTTGCATAACTGACTTCAATAGGTAGGTTGTGAGGTCAAGAGTCCCTCTTATGGTACAAGAGGTCTGTCCAATTGTCTTATAACAGCAGGATAGAAGCTGTCCTTGATGTTAGTGGTTTGTGCTTTCAGGCTTTTGTATCTTCTGCCCGATGGAAGGTGGGAGAAGAGAGAATGTCCGGGGTGGGAGGGGTCCTTGATTATGTTGACTGATTTTCTGAGGCAGTGAGAAGTGTAGACAGAGTCCATGGAGGGGAGGCTGGTTTCCATGATGTGCTGAACTGCGACCAAGAAAATGGAACCTGGGGTGGCTCTACTTAGGAAACAGTTGTGACATGAAGTCCTAACTTTGTTTTGATGTCCACCGATGCTGCCTGACCGGCTGTGTTTCCCTAGCATATTCTGCTTTCACCTTTGGGAGATAATCCAGATTGCCACACTCCGTCAACTCCGGCCTCCTGCACACGCCGAATTTGTATCTCTCCGTTCTTGGTGGACAAGCCTTCTGCTGGCAGGCTGCACAGATCATGAATTCTCTCCCTCTCCCCCTCCCTCTCCCTCTCTTTCTCCCTCTTTCCCTCTCTCTCCTCTCTCTCTCTCTCTCTTTCTCTCTCTCTTTCCCTGCCCCCCCCCTCTCTCTCTCTCTCTCTCTCTCTCTCCCCCCCTCCCTCCCTCCCCCAGAGTTTCTTCATAAGGGACACCTCTTAGACCTTTGGGTCACCTCATGGGCCGCACAGTGGCGCAGTTACTAGAGCTGCTGCCTCACGGCTCCAAAGACCCAGGTTCGATCCTGACCTCGGGTGCTACCTGTGTGGACATTTGCACATTCTTCCTCTGACCGTGTGACTTTTCTTCCCAAGTGCTCCAGTTTCCTCCCACATCCCAAAGACGTACAAATTGGTAGTTTAATTGGCCGCTGTAAATTGCCCCTGGTGTGTAGGTGAGGGGTAGAATCTGGGGGGAGCAGATGGGAGTGTGGGGAGAATAGAGTGAAATTAGTATTGGATTGGTGTAAATGGGGACTCGGTGGTCAGTGCAGACTTGGTGGTCCGAAGGGTTTGTCTCTGTGCTTATGGATCTACAGCAATTAATACACACACACATTCAGCGAGTGTGTGTGTTTTTTTTAAAATACATTCTTATTGTGTTCTTGAAGGTGTACATGTTGCAGCTCTATAGAACCCTGGTTAGACCACACTTGGAGTATTGTGTCCGGTTCTGGTCGCCTCATTATAGGAAGGATGTGGAAGCTTTAGAGAGGGTGCAGAGGAGATTCACCAGGATGCTGCCTGGATTGGAGAGCATGTCTTATGAGGATAGGTTGAGTGAGCTAGGGCTTTTCTCTTTGGAGAGAAGGAGGATGAGAGGTGATTTGATAGAGGCATAGATCGAATGGACAGTCAGAGACTTTTTCCCAGGGCAAAAATGGCTAACACGAGGGGACATAATTTTAAGGTGATGCACAAGATGATAAGAGGCATAGATCGAATGGACAGTCAGAGACTTTTTCCCAGGGCAAAAATGGCTAACACGAGGGGACATAATTTTAAGGTGATTGGAGGAAGATATAAGGGGGATGTCAGAGGTAAGTTTTTTTTACACAGAGAGTGGTGGGTGCGTGGAACGCACTGCTGGCAGAGGTTGTGGGGGCAGATACATTAGGGACATTTAAGAGACTCTTAGATAGACACATGAATGATAGAGAAATGGAGGGCTATGTGGGAGGGAAGGGTTAGATAGATATTAGAGCAGGATAAAATGTCGGCGCAACATTGTGGGCCAAGGGGCCTGTACTGTGCTGTAATGTTCTATGTTCTGTGTACTCAGCATTGGCATAAGCGTGTGTGCACTGCATGTACATGAGCACTTACATCTCTACCTGGTGGGTGTGTGCATGAAACTGACTTTACATGGTGTCAGATTTTGAAGGATAATCCTCTGGCATTTCACTGCATTTATTGCTCAATATAAATGCCAGCTATTAGGCATGATGAAGGCACAGCGATTAAATTACCAGCCTACTAATCCCAGAGATCTGAGTTCAAGTCCCATTTTAGCAGGTGTGGAATTTAAACTCGGTTAGTGATGTGGAATTTTGTAAACATCATTGGTAGTTTCTGACATGATGATCACTAAACTTCTGGGCTATCTTAAAAGCCCCCCTGGTTCACCCTCACCCTTTCAGGGAGAAAATCTCCAGGGCAATGTGGTTGACTCTGAAATGGTCCACTGTGTTCAGGGGTGGGTGGGTTTTGGGTAACAATGTCCACATCCTGCAAAAATGTCTAGAAATTTAGTCATTTAAAAGACATTTGGATAAGTAAGGGGATGGGAGGGATTTAGAGGGATATGGGCCAAACGTAGGCAAATGGAGTAGCTTGGTGGACACCATGGTTAGCATGGATGAGTTGGGCTGAAGGGTCTGTTTTCGTGCTGTATTACTCTGTGACTAAATAGAAATCACTGAGATTATTCTTGTTGAGTAAGAAATGGAGGACTTTTTGGGTGTAGTATTGACACTGGAATTAATAGTGTTGGGGCTCCTTTGTTTAAAAAAGAGCATTACGGGTTGGAATTGGAATTCAGAGCTGAGTGCCCTGGTTGAGATTCATTTTGGTTTTGCTGATTAGTTGATTGACTAACCCATCAGATTAGTTTCTGATTCTGCAGATAAAGCTGGAATAAACTTTGCTATTGTGGGATGTGTTGCATTCCAGAGATCCTTCCCAGCACAGTCAGCTGAGACGCCCAATTTTCTTAGTGAATCACCAAGTCTGAATGTTTTAGTGCTGATCACATTGAGGGACTGAGTGTGAGAGAGTACATCTGTGAATGTGAGGCTGGATGCATGTGCAGGGTGTATGTGAGGAGTGCGTGTTTGAATGCTTTATTGGTGTGTGCCTGATGGTATCTGTGTACACAGCAGGTGCTTATGTGTGTGTGTGTGTGTGAAGCATGTGCCTGAGGGTGTGAATGCACTGAGTGTGAGTGTGCATGTATGTGTGTGTACATTTTGAGTCTGCTAATGTGTACCGTGTGTGTACATGTGTATGTGTACTGTGTGTGTGTATACACGTGTGTGTGCAAATATACTGTGAGTGTGCGAATGTACCAAGTGCATGTGCACAAGTGTGCATGTGAGTGTGTGTGTACTGAGCCTGTGTGATTGTGTACTGTGTGTGTGTTTATGTGTGTATGTGCCCTGATTGTGTATGGAAAGGGTGTGTGTGTGTGTGTGTGTGTGTGTGTATGTGTGTGTGAGTGTGTCAGAATGTGTGGAGAGTCTGCTGATATGTAATCAGGACAAACCCAGGTCTTACACACAGAGAAAGAAATGTATCCCATCACGTGGAATCAAGAAAACCTACAGCACAGAAGAAGACCATTCAGCCCATTGTGTCTGTGCTGGCTAGAAAGAGTTCTTGAGATTAATCCCACATCCCAGCTCTCTGTAGCTGTTTAAGTTACAGCAAGAAAACCGCTCAACCAGATAATATGTAACCACCTTCTCAGGCCGTCCATTCCAGATCCCCACCAACGTCTGGGTGAAGAGGTTTTTCCTCAGCTGCCCTCTAATCCGGCTCCCAATTCCCTTAAATCTATGCTCCTTAGTTATTCGACTCTCTGAAAGGGAGATGCTACCCTAATCAGGGTTCCCATTATTCTCGCTTAATTCTCTCCTCAAACTCCTCTGTTTGAGGGAAAACAAGCCCCTCCCTCCCAGAAAACCTCCGCTCATTACCAAACATCCCCAAACCTGTCAACGTCCTGATAAATCTCTGTACACTGTAACTTCCGTACAACTCACTGTGGGTTTCTGGTACTCTTCAAAAAGCGGAACATAACTAATTTCATTCTGTATTCATTCCTAATTCTTTTGTCTTAATAAGTAAAGGTTGAGCAGATTGGGCCTATACTCATTGGAGTTTAGAAGATCTTATTGGAACATTTACCATTCTAACTGGGCTTGACAAGGTTCTTGCTGAGAGGATGTTTCACCTTTCTAGGACCAGGGGCTATGAGGAGGGACTTGAAAACCAAGCAAACTGCAGATGCTGGAAGTCTGAAACAAAAACGGAAAATGCTGGAAGAGCTCAGCAGGTCAGGCAGCATCTCTGGAGAGAGGAACTATTAACGTTGACTGTTTCTCTTTCCACGGATGAGGAAGAATCTCTTCTCTCAGAGGGTTATGGTTCTTTGGGAATCCTCTTCTTCAGGGAGTTGTGGGGACTGAATCAGAGTTGGAGTAGACAGTTTACTGGGTAGCTGAGGGTTTTGAGCAATGAGCGGGAAAGTGGAGCTGAGGCCAGAATCACATCAGTCACAACTTGACTGAACGGCAGGGCAGTTACAAGACACAGTGTGGCTTCCTCCTGCTCTTCTTATGTCCTTACATCATCTGAAACATGTGGAATGGACTTCTGTGGTCTATAGTAAAAATTTCACACAGCTACTCATTCATACTAGTTATTGGTAGTACACATGGCAATCTTCCAATATCCCTTGGAACATTCTGGTCCAATCTGTTATCCCATTCTCCCACGAAAGTGATATCAGCAAACTTGGATACACAATTCTTAATTCCCTCAATTTTCATCCAATCAGGAGCCTGAGGGCACATACCACCAGGCTCAAGGACAGCTTCTATCCCACGGTGATAAGACTATTGAACGGTTCCCTTATACAATGAGATGGACTCTTGACCTTGTTTGACCTTGCACCTTATTCTGTACCTACAATGCACTTCCCTGTAGTTGTGACACTTTACTCTGTATTCTGTTATTGTTTTTACCCTGTACTACCTCAATGCACTCTGTACTACCTCAATGAACCGTGTAATGAATTGATCTGTACGAACGGTATGCAAGGCAAATTTTAAGATAGATAGATATTTATTTATTAGTCATATGTACATCGAAACACACAGCGAAATGCGTCTTTTTGCGTTACTGAGAATGCGCTGGGGGCAGCCCGCAAGTGTCGCCATGCTTCCGGCGCCAACATAGCACGCCCACAACTTCCCAACCCACATGTCTTTGGAATGTGGGAGGAAACCGGAGCACCCGGAGGAAACCTACACAGACACACGGGGAGAACGTACAAACTCCTTCCAGACAGCGGCTGGAGTTGAACCCGGGTCACTGGCGCTGTAATAGCGTTACGCTAACCACTACATTACCGCTAGTTTTTCACTGTACCTCGGTACAAGTGATAATAATAAACCAATACCAATACCAATCCATTTTTAGACTCCTCAGATAGATGCTTCCAGCAAATTACGGGAACTTTCGACAACTTCCTTTTACAGAGAGACACCGCAAATCATTATTCAACGAAATTTATGGCCCATCCATTTAACCAGGTAGTCAGAAGTTTGATTGGAAGGGGAGATTTGAAGGGGTGTGTGAGAGGAGGAAAGGATGGTGATGTTGAGGGAGAGAACACTGGAGCATCTGCGGAACGAAGGAATTAAAAAATGAAATGTGCATTAGGAAAGTGAAAGATGAAATTGATTTGGGAGTCACAATCTCATCTCTCTGCTCACAGTGAGATGGAAAGAAGCAGCATAAAGACAAGAAAAGCTGCTTAATTCAAAAGTGGTGCACATGCAGACTGCAGCCACCATTGACACGCTTGACTGACTCCATTCATGGCTGCTCCGGTGTGGAAGACCGGCACCTACTTCAGTGTTGCTGTGTGCAAGTGGAGATTGTTGCTTGCAGTCCCTCCAGCTGCCTCCTTGTGTCGTGGGGCAGAGGGCTGGTCTGTGCTTGAGAGTCCTGTGCATTGTCGTGGTCCCTCAATTGCCCCACTGCTCACTCACGGTTGCCGGGTTTGCTGTTCCCCCTTTCCCTTGTCCAGCCTTTCCCCTCTGTTGTTGCAGCTGTGCAGTCCACTGCCCTAGTGAACTGACTCCCCTCCCCTCTCTCTGTACCTCTGTGAATATCTTGCAAGAGCATGCATATGTTTGGTTAGGGATGTATGGCGAGAGTGTGTAGGTCAGTATCTTTGAGTATGGGTACGTGTAAAAGTGTATTTATTGTTTCCAAGTGAATGTGACTATATTGGTCCATGTATTGGTGCAAATATATATGTCAGTGTTTGTGAAATTTAGTAGTGGGTATGTGTCTATTCAAGTATGGCTGTGAGTGTGTCAGTGCACTGTATGTGTGTATAGGTATACAGAGATAAAGGAGGGGTTGTGCCCATGTGTTTGTATTTGTGACTGCATGGGTCAGCATGATCATATTGAATGGCGGGGCAGGTTTGAGGGGACCGGTGGCCTACTCCTGTTCCTCATTTCTTGTGTTCTCTTCTGAGTGCATGGCTAGGCATGTGCACTGTAGTCAGAGATTTAAGAATAATCAGTTGGGATGGATGCAGCAAATATACTTCTGGTTTGATTGTTTAATGTTATATGAGAGTTTGCGTGGACGTCCGTGCATGCGAGAAGGTGTGTGCGTGTGTGCGAGAAGGTGCGTGTGTGTGTGCACGTATTAGTGTGAGAGAGACTGGACATGTGTGTTTATGAGAGACTGTGTGTATTTGTGCAGGTGAGTGTGTCTATGTGTATATTTGTGAGTATGTGCGGTGTGTATAGTGGAGGATGTGAGAGTATGTGTGTGTGCATGGGAGTGTGTGCGTGGGAGTGCGTGTGTGTGAGAGTGCATGTGTGTGTGCGTATATGTGTGAGAGTGCATATGTGAGAGTGTGTGCGTGGGAGTGTGTGTAAGAGTGAGAGTGCGTGTGTGTTTGTCTGTGTGTTTAGGTCAGAGTGTGTCTGTGTGAGAGTGTGTGCATGTGTATGTATGAGAGACGTCACACGTGCATACGAGTGTTGAGTGCACAGCCTCTTTGCACAGGCACCTTTGCTAATCTCCGCAGGTGAAAAGGTTTGAATTTATAGTGAAGGAAAGGTTATGAAGGTCGAGAAGTGAGATGAAATATGAAGGAACTCAAATCAATTTTTAGCGAAGACAAATTTAAAAAATGAAAGGTTGTGTCAAGGGAACAAAGAGTGTGATTCTCCTTCCTTGTCATGTTATCAGCTCTCTTGTAACCTTGATAGTCCCTCCCAAACCCCCCTGTGAATTGCATGAAACCCTGGAGACCGGGCAGATCTGAATGTTGTCTCACTGTTTCTCTGGGATTCTGCCAAAGTGATGGTTGTCGGCAGAGGGGAGAGTCCCTCTCGAGTGTCCTTTCAGTGCTTTACCAGTAAGCGGGGGTACACCAGGACAACGTGTCAGCCTGCCCTCAGTTGGTAAAGCTCTCCTCTCTGAATTAGCCATGAGTTCACGATCTGAGAAAAGAAAGATCTACACCTTCTACTTTCCAGAGTACTTCACAAGAACTGTTTTTCCTTCCGAAACATAATCACTGTTGCCATGGAGGAAATGCAGCATCGAATTTGAGTCATAGACTAAGAGTTGTGCAGGGCAGAAGCAGCCCTTTGGCCGCACACCAAGCTCTCACAAGAAACAAGATCACACGTGACTGAACAAACTGTTTCAGTAGGTTTTGATGTGCAGGAAGTAAAGGGAGGACTTGTCGTTTTAACTGCGTGGGTGTAAGTAGAGTGATAAATGTCAGCCAAACACTGAGGGGGGTGGGGGGAAGCTCGAATAAACACAATGCGCTGGAAACACTCAGCAGGTCAGGTGGCATCAGTGGAGACAGAAACAGTTAATGTTACAGGTCTGGGGCACTTCATCAGAACTGGAGAAGAGAGAAAAAAAACAAATTAGTTGTGGGTAGAGGGAGGGGAATGGGTAGAACAGAGAGAATATCTCTGATAGGGTGAGAACGGATGATATAATGCAGCAGTTAAGCTTAGATTAAGCTTCTTTCTGTGCATCAGGCGGCATCTATGGACAGTCAACATTTCGGGTCAAGACCCTTCATCTGGACTCCAGTCCAAATGAAGGGTCTCGACCTGAAACGTTGAGTCCATTTCCCCTCCACAGATTCTGCCTGACCTGCTGAGTTCCTCCAGCATTTTGTCTGCTGCTTCAGATTCCAGCACCTGCCATCTCTTGCGCCTCCTTTCTCTGTGTGATGTTTGCCAATGATTAAGGGTGTGGGACATGCCCAGCGGGCCAGTGTATAGCAAAGAAAAGGAGGTGAAACAAGAAGAACTGACAGGCAGAAATGGTCACATCTCATCCAGATAGAAAGGAAGTGTCACCTAGAGTGGAGAATTTGATATTGAAACCAGAAGGCTGCAGTGCACTCAGATGGAAGATGAGTGTTGTTTCTCAGGTTTTGCATTGGGTCTTCTTGTAGCAGGTGGTTTTCATGTAGTGGGGAGAACTTCCCTGCTGTCTCAAGGAGTGCGATCTTCTACATCCACCTGAGAAAGGTGCCGGGGCCTCATGTTTAACATCATGACTGATAGATGGACAGGACCTGCGCACTGCTCCTTATCTTTCTGTGTACGGACAGGAACGCGCCGTAGAAGGCGGGAACCCCAAACGCTGTCAAGGTTGGGAGTCACCTGAAGAATCTGAAATTCGGATTGCTAGATTTTTGTCAAGTATTGCATAATCAAAGTGGTTTAATGGATCATTGATGTAGAAGAACAAGCCTGACTGAAGGGATGAGTGGCCTCTTATTTCTATATTGGAGCAACAAACCTTATTCATTGATAATTATGCATAAAGGGTAGCACAGCGGGTAGTGCTGCTACCGCATAGCTCCAATGGTAATTGGTTTATTATTGTCACACGTACCGAGGTACAGTGAAAAGCTTTGTTTTGCATGCCATCCATACAGACCATTTCAAAACGTAAGTATACAGAGGTAGTACAAAGGGAAAAGCAATAGCAGAATGCAGAATATAATGTTACAGTTACAGAGAAAGTGCAGTGTTGGTGGACAATAAGGTGCAAGGGCCATGACGAAGTAGATTGAGAGATCAGGAGTTCATCTTTATCATACAGGAGGTCCTCTCAACAGCAGGATAGAAGCTGTCCTTGCCCTAGTCGTGCGTGTTCTCAAGCTTTTACTCGATGGAAGTGGGGAGAAGAGAGAATGTCTGGGGTGGGAGGGGTCTTTGATTATGTTGGCTGCTTTCCTGAGGCAGCGGGAAGTGTAGGCAGAGTCCATAGAGGGGAGACTGGTTTCCGTGATGCGCTGAGCTGTGTCTACAACTCTGTGCAATTTCTTGCGACCTTGGGTGGAGTAGTTGCTATACCAAGCTGTGATGCATCCAGATAGGATGCCATCTGTGGTGTATTTGCAAAAATTGGTGAGAGTCAATGGGGACATGCCAAATTTCCTTAGCCTTCTGAGGAAGTAGAGACTTGGTCTTTGCATCCTGTCCTGACCAAGAGACTTGGTCGTTCCTGTCCGTACACAGAAAGATAAGGAGCAGTGCGTAGGTCCTGTCCATCTATCAGACTTGAGTTTTCTTGGTCATAGCATCTACATGATTGGACCAGGAGAGGCTATTGTTGATATTTACACCTGGGAACTTGAAGCTCCCAACCATCTCCACCTCAGCACCATTGATACATACAATTACCGAGGTTCAATCCTGACTGTGGTATTGACTGTATGCCATTTGCACATTCTCTCTGTGACTATGTGGGTATCTATCCCCTGAGCCCTCCGTTTTCCTCCCTCACCCCAAAGACATGCTTGGTAGGTGAATTGGCTGTAAATTGGGTGAGAGTTAGTTGAAAGGCACGTGAAAGAGAATAAGTTGCAGGGATATAAGTGGGGGAATGGTCTGAGAGATAGCATAGACTTGATAGGCTGAATGGCCTCTCTGTATCAAGTGAGAAATCTTGGCTTTGTGTGAGAGGAACTACAATGGAAATTCTAATCAGTTTGGGCACACAATTCACAGGCCCGTTGCTGTGCAGGCTCAAGGTTGCCTCTTAATATCAGCAGTAGCTGGAACTACAACTCGTAATCAGAAAGGTCCAACAGTATTAGCGGCCCAAGCATCAGAGAACTCCTTGCCAGTGCATGTCGACTAGCTAGCCAGATGTCTTAAACTGGAGGCACGGCAGAATGTTGGAAGAAGGATGTTGTATTTTTCTTCTACTTCCATTTTGCTTCAGGAGAAGTCTCTCGTCATTGCGATGCAATGGAACTCTGTGTTATGTGTACACGAGTACAAAGGACTGTTTGTCATTTGCTTGCCTCCATAATTAGTGGCTGGCAAGAGGCTGGGAACAGTTCCATTGCCATTTTGGCCAGGTTGATAGTTGTGACTAACTATCCCTTCTATTTCCTCTCACTCTGTCCCAACCATGCAACTGAAGCCAGATCTATTGTGCTTGGCAGTGAAGTTAATGGGTTTGCCTCAGGAAGAAGTCTGGACATTGCCTAATGTTAAACTTGACTGCCATACGCAGGTGGCAGCAACAGATCTGAGCTTTTGAGGAGAGGGTTACTGCTTTTAAAAAAAACTTGGATATGTCTTAATCTTACTCCTAAATACGTACAATATCGTTGTTTGGTGTCTGATGAAATTTCACTTCTCTTGTACAACACACAGGGGGATAGAGGCAAGAGACTGCAGATGCTGGGATTTGGAGCAGCAAAGGTCTGCTGGAGGAACTCAGTGGGCCGAGCAGCCTCTGTGGGAGGAAAGGAATTGGGTCAAAACCTTGCATCAGGACTTGGATGCAAGGTTTCAACCTAAAACGTCAGCAATTCCTTTCCTCCCACAGATGCTGCTCAACCCGCTGGGATTGCTTGTTGCACAGGAGAATAGACAAGACGAGGGGCACATAGGGGTTTCTCTAAACTTGGCAATTAGAGCGAGCTAACTGCATCAAAATCATCCACCCATTTTCTGGCCCATTTGACATTCCTAAGTTGAAAATTGCTCATGCACCATTAAGGATACATTTTGCTTAGCAGTGAATTTTCTAAATGATGGAATTTTATAACACAAGCCACGGAATCTGCTTGGGGCTTTCTCAATCAATCTCATCCCATTCTTTTTACTGCATCCTGTCTCATTTATTTCTGGGGCTGTACCTGAATTTTATTTCCAATCAATAAATGTCAACACAGCTTGGCTAATATGTCTGTGTGTTCGAATTCCCATGTCCGGGACTTCAGTTTCATGCAGAGCTGGGCTGAGAAGTGGCAGATGGAGTTCAACCTGGAAAAGTGTGAAGAGATACACTTCAGGAGATCAAATTTGAAGGCAGAATACAAGGTTAATGGCAGGACTCTTAGCAGTGTGGAGGAACAGAGGGATCTTGGGGTCCACGTTCATAGATCCCTCAAGGTTGCCGCGCAGGTCGATAGGGTTGTTAAGAAGGCATATGGTATGTTGGCCTTCATTAGGGTATTGAGTTCAAGAGCCGTGAGGTGATGTTGCAGCTCTATAGAACTCTGGTTAGACCACACTTGGAGTATTGTGTTCAGTTCTGGTCACCTCATTACAGGAAGGATGTGGAAGCTTTAGAGAGGGTGCAGAGGAGATTTACCAGGATGCTGCCTGGATTGGAGAGCATGTCTTATGAGGATAGGTTGAGTGAGCGAGGGCTTTTCTCTTTGGAGAGAAGGAGGATGAGAGGTGACTTGATAGAGGTGTACAAGATGATAAGAGGCATAGATCAAGTGGACAGTCAGACTTTTTTTCCCAGGGTGACAATGGCTAACACGAGGGGGCTTAATTTTAAGGTGATTGGAGGAAGATATAAAGGGGGATGTCAGGGGTAAGTTTTTTACACCGAGGGTGGTGGGTGTTGTGGGGGCAGATAGATTAGGGACATTTAAGAGACTCTTAGATAGCCACATGAATGATAGAGAAATGGAGGGCTATGTGGGACGGATGGGTTAGATAGATCTTAGAGTAGGATAAAATGTCGGCACAACATTGTGGGCCAAAAGGCCTGTACTGTGCTGTAATGTTCTATGTTCTCTGTAATGTGGCTGTCTAACTTGCTGCCTGGCAGAGGCCCTCTTGTTCAGATCAGATGGGACACCTGGCCGATATCAAATGCTCCACCTTTGGTGACTGCACCACCTGCTGCCAAGGCCCAGAGTGTTAGAATCCCCTCACTAAATCTCACTATCTCTCTTTCCTCATTCAAGATTTTATTAAAACCTGCTGCATTGCATTAAATGGGACATTTAAGAGACTCTTAGACACATGAATGATAGAAAAATAGGGGGCTATGTAGGAGGGAAGGGTTAGATAGATCTTAGAGCAGGATAAAATGTCGGCACAACATTGTGGGCCGAAGGGCCTATACTGTGCTGTAGTGTTCTATGTTTTATGTTCATTGACGCAACATTTTGGTCACCTACCTCAAAATAGGGCTCCATTTTAATTTTGTTTTTTTTTGTGCTGCTCTTGTGAAATGCTTTGGGTTATTTAGTGATATTTAAAGGTGGTATACAAATGCAGGCTATTGTTGCTGGATCCTGCAATTCAGGTGGAGTACTTGGTATCAGGCAAGTTCAAAGATCCCACGGGGCTATCTAAAGAAAATGATGTTGTAGTCCTTGCTTAGTTGAGGACAGTGAACAAAACAAATCACTTATTCATGCACAGCTGATTGTGATATTTTAGTGTGTTCACCCATTTGGACCACCATTCGAATTTAAAGCATTTCTTTCTGTAAATTGCCTTGGCTGTGCTTGGAAATGCATGAGAGTGCCTTGGAAAAAAGGCAAATTCTTCTGAAAAGAAAGCCATAAATTTATGTCCCTGTTGAAAAATCCGCCTTGCACATCAGCCACTCAGAAGTTGAAAGTCGAGTTTATTGTCATATGTACAAGTATGTGTATGCACAGGTGCAATGAAAAACTTACTTGCAGCAGCATCACAGGCACATAGCATCATATAAGCAGCATTCACAAGAAAAAACATAAATTATACACAATTTTTAAAAGAAAGAACGCAAATAGAATAAAAAAAGATTAGAACAAAAAAAACAAAATCCATTGTAGTACAAAGTGGTTGTAATGTTGCTATACTAGGGTAGTGACTAAAGTTGGGCCCACAGAAGGGTCCTGAAGAAAGGTCCTGACCCGAAACTTTGACCACCTGCTTTTCTCTACGGATGCTGCCTGGCCTGCTGGGTTCCTTCAGCATCATCGTGTTTTTCAACTAAAGTTGTGCTGGTTGGTTCAAGAACCGAATGGTTGAAGGGAAGTAGCTGTTGTTGAACCTGGAGGTGTGGGACTTCAGGCTTCTGTACCTCCTGCCCGATGATAGCTGTGAGAAGATGGCATGGCACAGATGATGGGGATCTTTGATGATAGATGCTGCCTTCTTGAGACAGCGCCTCACGCGGATACTTCGGATGTTGGGAAGAGGTGTGCCAGTGATGTACTGGGCTGAGTCCAAACTGGGAACCCAGCTCAGAGCTGGCAATAGTGCACAATCAAATCTGACTGTATACATAGATCAGCCCAAACTTGGGAACTTTGTATTTACAGTAGTAATTTGGATCTTTTAACATAGAGACAAGGATCTGTGTGACCTGTGAACCTTTGACTTCAGTGTTCCTACTTCTTAAGATTAGACCAAATTAACAAGTTATATTTTAGTTCAAGCAAGTGAATAACACCCCACGAATTTACACTGACTAGGGAGACAGTGAATTAGAGGCAGAGAAGATGGCTCACTAGTTTCTCTTAGTCAATTCTGAGCGGATGTGTTTAACTGTGACTCACTCAAGGTTCTCTCACATCAGAGGCAGGAGGATGTGGGTTCAGGACATTCTTCAGAAGCTTGAGGATAGCCTCACAGAGTCATACAGCACGGAAACAGGCCCTTCAGCCTAAGAAGTCCACTGATCATCAACGATCCATTTACATTAATCTTACAGTAATTCCTTTTTTTTAATCTCTCCACATTCTTGTCATATCCCCCCAGATTGCACCACTCACTGACACACTCGGGGCAACTTACAGCAGCCAATTAACCTACCAACCCACACCTCTTTGATACGTGGGAGGAAACCGGAGCACCCGGTGGAAACCTGTGCAGTCACAGAGAAAACGTGCAAACGCCACACAGACAGCTCCTGAGGTCGGGATTGAACCTGGGTCTCTTGTGCTGTGAGGCAGCAGCTTTACCAGCTGCGCCACCGTGCCGTCAGGGTGATGCCCCAGTGGAGTCCTCGGGGAGTGTACCACTGACAACCGAGGCGTTGAACCAAAGCCCTATGTGCTCTTTCAGCCATAGGAACAGGAAAGGCAGAGGGGTTGTGGATGGAGTTTACACCTGACCAACATCACAGGAAACATAATTATCTCATTGCCATGGGAACTTGTGCAAAAATTGGCTATGCATTCCTTGCTTTACAACAATGGCCAGATATTTGAAACATATTTCATTGAAAATGTGGTACAGGAAGTGCAAGATCTTCCTTTATGTTAGACTGGCAAAGACTCCCTTGATGTTCTCAAGAGACAAGGTTGCACTGACAGAGGTCTGCACCTTTCTAAGTATTAACTAGTGGTCTAGGTGTGACAAAGTCATTGAAAAGGTCAACATTATTTCAGAAGAGCTCCTTTCTAACCATGACTGGGGGTCTCTATGAGGTGACCTTCAAAATCATGAGGGGCAGAGATAGGGTGAATGCACTCGGTCTTTTTCCCGGCATTGGGGAATCAAGAACTTAGAGGGTAAAGGTTTAAGGTGAGAGGGGAGAGATTTAATAGGAACCTGAGGAGCAACATTTTCACCCAGAGAAACTGCAAATGCTGGAATCTAGATGAAAAACACAATGAGGCTGGAGGAACTCAGCAGGCCAGGCAGCATCCATGGAGAAAAGCAGCCAGTCAACGTTTTGAGTCAGGACCCAACTTCAGTCCTGAGGAGGTTATATGGAACGAGCTGCCAGAGGAAGTGGTTGAGGCAGGTACACTAACAACACTTAAAAGACACTTGGACAGGTACATGGATAGGAAAGGTTTAGAGGGATATGGGCCAAATGTGGGCAAATGGGCCCACTTTAGATGGTCATCTTGGTCAGCATGGACCCACTGGGCTGTAGGGCCTGTTTCCATGCTGTATAACCCTATGACTTCACTTCTGCTGCTGCAGAGCGCCAGGGACCCAGGTTCAATCCTGACCTCTGCTGCTGCCTGTGTTTGCCGAATGAGTTTGCACATCCTCCCTGTGTTTCCCCCGGGCGCTCCAGTTTCCGGCAACATCCAAAGGATATGGGATGGTGGGTTGATTTGTCACTGTAAGTTGCTTCTAGTGTTGGTTGGAGGCAGGAGAATCAGGGTGAAGCTGATGTGAATGTCAGGAAGAACGGGTGATGAATGCTGGAAGGACTCAGCAGGCCAGGCAGCATCCGTGGAGAAAAGCAGGCGGTCAACGTTTCGGGTCAGGGCCCTTCTTCGGGACTGAAGATAGGAAAAGGGGAAGCCCAATATATAGGAGGGAAAAGCAGAGCAGTGATAGGTGGACAAAAGAGGGGAGGTGGGGTTGGCACAAGGTGGTGATAGGTAGATGCAGGTGAGAGATAGTGACAGGCAGGTGCAGGGGAGGAGGGGAGAGCAGATCCACCGGGGGATGGGTCAAAGGTAAGGAGAGAGAGAAAAAAAAGGGAGGTAGAGAAAAGAAAGATAGGCTAGGAAAGGGAAGAAGAGAAGAAGCGGGGGGGTGGGGGGGTGGGGTGTTGTGGGGAAGGGGGTTGGGGATTACCTAAAGTGGGAGAATTCAATGTCTGTGCCGTTAGGCTGCAAGGTTCCAAGACAGAAAATGAGGTGCTGTTCCTCCAGCTTGCGCTTGGAATTCTCCCGGCAGTGGAGGAGGCCGAGGACTGACATGTCAGTGATAGTGTGGGAGGGGGAGTTGAAGTGACTGGCAACGGGGAGATGCAGGTCGCGGTTACGGGCAGAGAACAGGTGTTCTGCGAAACGGTCAGAACAGGTGATGGGGTTGTTCTGAGAACTGGCCTAGACTAGATGGGCTGTCACCGTAGCCACAACGGGTGGGCAAACAATGTCAGTGTCGGCAACAAAGCCCGATCCCAAAGACATGCTGTCTGGTACAGGGAGTCGCCAGGTTATGAGTTCCTGAGAACCATTTGTAACCCGAACTGTTTGTAAGTCGGAAATGAACAACGGCTTGCGGAAGAGGGTGGAAGAACAGCCGTGATGGGAGCGTAAGCAGGCACGGGAAGAGCGGCCACCGGCCAGCCTGAGTCTGCTCAGCGCTCCCAGCTCTGCTCGGCTCCACCCAGCCCTCCATTGGTGCGGCTCGGGGGCGATGAGGTGGGGAGAAAAGCCACTGGGAAACGCTCCGTCCCCACCCGGCAGAAGATATCTGCAGCCCCACAGCAGCCGGTAAATCCGTCCCACCTGTCTCCCAAACACTCATTGGTGCATACGGGGTGTCGGACATTGGTATCCCAGGGAGGACCTGCAGATTACTTAGCCATCTTAAGTTGCCCCCAGTGTGTGGGTGAGTGATAGAATCTGGGGGGGGAGGGGGTGGGGGGGGCGCGTAGTTGATGGGAATGTGGGGAGAATCAAAATGGGAATAGTGCAAAGGAATGCTTGATGTTCAGCACAGACTCATTGGGCTGAAGGGCCTGTTTCCACGCTGTATGACTCCACAGCACTATTTCATGAGAACAGTTGTTAATTGTTGTAAGAAAGTATGAGAAATTATTCTGGCTAGGCTTGTTGTTTGAAAAGTGTTCCTTTTTGCCTGTATGTCAGGACAGTCCCAGTTTGCAACAAGCTTTTGTTATTGCCCTTGGAAAGGTTACCACAGATCACTGAGGCCTTGGAGCCCAGCGTGATCCACACACAAGGGCATTCTGCGAATTATTGTCTCTGCTTTTTATCACTGAAGGTTTATTTACTGGCAACTTCCCAGATTACGCACACAGTCTCCAAAGTAAAAACCTGCCAGAAGGTCTCCTTTAAATTGAATCTCACATCGCCTTGCAAGAGTAAAAGTTATTAAGGCTTATTGGTGTTTTAGGCCTTGGTTTAGTGGGTACCACTTTCAACTCTGAGTTAGCTGGTTCTGGGCTCAAGCCCCACAAAACCGAAACGTCTAATCGAGGCGATGTGTTTTTATATTTAACTGTCTGGTTTTTCCAACAGATGAAACCACTCTAAAGATTTCTTAGAAGTAAATTTTTACCAGTTTTGTGATTTTTGTTTTGAGAAGAGGACATTGATTGGCAGACCAAAGAAGGGTGAACCTAATTTCTAGGCAATAGTCTCTCATTAAATCTGTTTTGATAGAGTCACAGGCCCAAAAGGTTGACCGTTTCTCTTTCCACAGATGCTGCCTGTCTTGCTGAATTTTTCCAGTATCTTCTGTTTTCTCTCATTAAATCAGTCACAGCTCCCCTCAGTCTCCTTTGTTTTGACAAACCAACGCAAATCTAGCTCATCCCTTCTCATAACAACAAGTCTCAAGTCTTAGACAACAGCTTGGTGACTCTTCTAGAGTCATAGAATTGTATATGCAACAAGCTGTCAGAGGAAGTGGTTGAGGCAGGTACAATAAAAAACATTTGAAAGACGTTTGGACAGGTACATGGATAGGAAAGGTTTAGAGGGATAGGGGCCAAAATGCTGCAAATGGGACTAGCTTGTTGGGCACCATGATCGGCATGAACGAGTTGGGCCGAAGGGCCTGTTTCCATGCTGTATTACTCTATGACCGTAAGACATAGGAGCAGAATTAGACCATTCTGCCCATCGAGTCTCGCTCTGCACCCTGTCTCAGCCTGTCCTACGCTGGCAGTGGGACTGTGCCTCGGCAAAGACCTGGTGGTGATATTTTGACAAGCTCATTCAGGAGTTGGTGTGTGTCTCAACCTCACAACTTAATTCTGTGCTATCTCTATCCACGTGCTCCAACACATGAGGGGGAAAGGAACAGAGACTGTATTGATGGAGTTGGATCAGCAAGAGTGGGAGCCCCGTGTGGATCATTAACACCAGCATGCTTCTCTCAGGCTGAATAGCTGAAAGTACTTTGCGTTACTTTATAAATATATTCAAGTCATAGAGACATGCAACACAGAAATAGGCCCTTTGGCCCACCGAGCTTGTGCTGAGTTTTAAGACAGTAAATATGGGAGGGTGCTCCCTCTCTTACTCTCTCAGGATCCAGACTGCAACATAAAAGCTGCTACTTTATGTAAACTTAACAGAAAACTAGCCAGTGATGGAGCGACTTCCCTTTCGTAAGTGCCCAACTCCAAACAATTAAAACTCGTTGTACTTATGTTGGGCTTGTTGAACTATGATTACTTTAGGCTAAACACAGAACAGCCAGCAGCAGATAACCATGTGTGCTATTTAGTCTACCAAGTTGCATTACAAAATATGTAACTCAAGACTTGAAAGACCTAAGGACACACCAAACAATAGCTGGAGCTGAAACCTTATTCTGAGTTCAATGAATAGAAACTAATTTTCCATTTTGATTTTGGTGCTGGATATAATTTTTTAAGAAGAAGGATAGGTCTATCAACCCTATGTACCCTGTAGACGATGGCTCAATGTTCCTATTTTAACACAGGGATTAAGCAAAACTACCTACCCCGCTTCCAAACGTGCATCAAGGCAAGGTCAATACCCCCATGCTCAATGACCTGAATTGTCCCCTGGTCCAGAGTACCTTGAAGCTAAATTGATCATTGTCTTGTTCTGATTGTTCTAAGGGGCCCTCCACTTGTTAAGCTCACCCAGCCCTGGAACACCCAGTGTTTCTCCAATGTTGGCTGTGTGAGCTACCTCACAAGTGCTCGATAAGCTACATAGATACTTGTTCTATATTCTAAATGATTGCCTGCAGGACTCTAAAATCCTGTCCTTCTGCTATGGGATCTCCTTCCTAATCTCTGCAATCCTCTTCCAAACATTTGGAATCTCCTCGTTAAAAACTCTTGAGATCCTCTACATACACTCTGAGATATTCTGCCTAAAATGTAGAATCTCCTCCCTACGTTCTACAATCCTCTCCCTAAACTCCAGGTTCTCTTCCCCAAACTCTAGGATTCTCTCCATAGGGTCCAAGTTCCACTTTCCAAACTCCACTGCTGGGAACATTCCTCAGATGAAATTTACAAAACTGGATGTGGCTGGGAAACATATTAAGGGATTATGGATTCAAGGGGGTAGGTGGAGTTGAAAGAAATCCCAAACAAGTTCAAGGGCCACATGGTCTCAAATGTTCCTGCTGTTTTTAATGCAGGGTTAATAACTGATTAATAAAGTAAATTGTTTGCAACTGGAAGTTAAAGACTGCTCCGGCCTCCTCAGTGTTTATGTCAATACCAATTAATGTTATTGCAAAGATGCATTATAATCTATCATTTTGTTTTGCATTGTGACGTTCTGATTGCATGTTTGAACTGCGACAATGATGTTAATGAATCTTAAGGATAGCCTTAGTTAAGGACTTATCTCAGAAAGGGTGAAACACTCAGCTACATTTCACAACCATGTGACATAGACAACAGGATGGCTTTGGGCGATCTTCCAAAGTTGAGATAAGATATCTTTATTAGTCACATATACGTTGAAACACATCCTTTGCGTAGGGTGTTCTGGGGGCAGCCCGCAAGTGTCGCCATGCTTCCAGCGCCAGCATAGCATGCCCACAACTTCCTAACCCGTACGTCTTTGGAATGTGGGAGGAAACCGGAGCACCCGGAGGAAACCCACGCAGACACGGGGAGAACGTACAAACTCCTTACAGACAGCGGCGGGAATTGAACCTGGGTTGCTGGCGCTGTAATAGCGTCACACTAACCGTTACATTACAGCATGGAAACATGCCCACCGAGTCCACGTCAACCACCAGCACTGATTTACACTAATCCCATACAAATCCCATTTTATTCTCCCCACATTCACATTAACTCCCCCAAGATTTTACAACTTATCTGCACACTAGGGACAACTTAGAGTGGCCAATTAACCTACCAACATGCACATCTTTGGGATCTGGGAAGGAACTAGGGGGAAACTCGTACAGTCACAGGGAGAATGTGCAAACCCCACAAAGATAGTACCTGAGGCAAAGGCAGACTGATATCTGTGGGGTAGATCTGAAATTTGGATAGTGGTGGAAAAGAGGTCATGGGGTCTATGGAGGGATATGGATCATATACAGGCAGAAGGGATTTAGTTTTGTCTGGCATTGTGTTCGGCACAGACATTGTGGGCCGTAGGGCCTGTTCCTCTACTGTACTGTTCTATGAAACGTCAGCTGAATCTTATTTCCATTGAAGTTAATGGATGCCCCATCTAAAATGGGATTCTGGATCATGATTACCTGCTGTACATAATCGCGCAAAATATAGAGCCATAGAATGAGACAGAATGATACCAATGGGTGTGGTAGCATAGTGGTTAAATCACCAGACTAGCATCCAGTGATCAGGAGAAGTGAGCTCAAATCCCACCCATGTCATTAAGGAATTAAAATTTCACTAGATTAATGAATTGAAAAACCTTAGGAAACTACAAGAAGTCCACTAAATTCCTTTGCTATTGTGATGTAAATATTTGTAGTGTCTTGAAGTTATACAGCATGGAAACAGGCCCTTCCATCTATGGAGTCCACATGGACCAATAAGCAACAGGTTACACCAATTCCGTTTTTTTCTCAGTATATCCCCATCAACTCCCCCCAGATCCTACCGCATGCCTACATACTTGATGCAATTTACAGTGGCTGATTAGCCTACCAAAGGGCCTGTCTAAATCTTCTCAGGTCTCGCTCCGAAGAGAAGCGACATTTAATGTGCCATCAAGAAAACAATTTGCCCTCTTGTCAGAAGAAAAGTAGGGAAAATATTTAATTAGGGGTCTTAATGGAGGAAATCAGGAAGAACTCCAGCAGAAGGAAGTTGGTAATCAGAGGATTAAGGTGATTGAACATGGAACAGTACAGCACAGGAACAGGCCCTTTGGCCTACAATGTTGTGCCGAACTAATTAAGCAAATGACACCTAATCCCTTCTCCCTGCACAAGGTCCATATCCTCCCATTCTATCTGTGCCAGTCTAAGAGCTTCTTAAATGCCTCTGTCATATCTTCCTCCACCACCACCCCTCGCAGTGCACTCCAGGCACCCACCGCTTTCTGTGTGTTAAAAAAACTTGCCCCACACATCTCCCTCAAACTTTCCCCCTCTCACCTTAAGTGCATGCCCCGGGAAAAGGATTCCAGCTGTCCAGCTGTGCCTCTCATAATTTTATAAAGTTCTATAAAAATTGCAGAGGACAACAACTTACATGTATATAATGTATTGGTATTGGTTTATTATTGTCACTTGTGCCGAGGTACGGTGAAAAACTTGTCTTGCATACCTATCGTACAGATCAATGCATTACACAGTGCATTGAAATAGTACAGGGTAAAAACAATAACAGAATACAGAGTAAAGTGTCACAGCTACAGGGAAGTGCATTGCAGGTAGACAATAAGGTGCAAGGTCACAACAAGGTAGATTGTGAGGTCAAGAGTCAATCTCATCGTATAAGGGAACCATTCAACAGTCTTATCACTGTGGGGTAGAAGCTGTCCTTGAGCCTGGTGGTACGTGCCCTCAGGCTCCTGTATCTTCTACCTGATGGAAGAGGAGAGAAGAGAGAATGACCCGGGTGGGTGGGGTCTTTGATTATGCTGGCTGTTTCACCAAGGCAGCGAGAGGTATAGACAGAGTCCATGGAGGGGAGGCTGGTTTCTGTGATGCGCTGGTCTATGTCCACAACTCTCTGCAGTTACTTACGGTCCTGGGCAGAGCAGTTGCCATACCAAGCCATGATGCATTCGAATAGGATGCTTTCTATAGTGCATCAATAAAAATTGGTGAGTGTCAAAGGGGACATGCCAAATTTCTTTAGCTTCCTGAGGCGCTGGTGAGCTTTCTTGGCATTACAAAATGTCATTAGATGATTCACAGGAGGTTAATTAGTAAAAATGCAAGCCACATATTGTCAGATGGCCAGAATCCTGGATAAAGAGGTAGGTTTTAACAAGCACCTTAAAGGAATAGAGTGAGATGGAGATACTGAGGTTTCGGGAGGGAATTCCGGAGGGTGTCTTCTCAGCTGAAGGCACAGCCGCAAGAGGTGGAGCAGTTGATTTCAGGATGTTCATAAAAGAGAACGTGAGGGGAGATAGAGAGGACTATTTTGAAATTGTAATGGAGCTCATTCCGAAGAATAAGAGGTGAATTTATTCAAACATCTCACAATCTTAGGCGGCTTGTCAGAGTGGACGTTGTTTCCCTGCATGCGGGAATTTAAGATTAAGGGACATGGTCTTATGATAGGTGAATACCTTTTAAGACGGAGTTGAGCAGGAATTTCTTCTCTGAAGGTTGTGAGCCTTTGGAAGGCTATACAGCAAGGAAATGAGTTCTTCAGCTCCCCGCTGACACATCAAGCATCCATTTACGCCTTTTATTCTCACCACATTCCCATCAACTCCCCCTTCCAGATGCTACCGCTCATCTACACAATTTACAGTGACCAATTAACCTGCCAATCCACATGTCTTTGGGATATGGGAGGAAACTGGAGCACCCGGGGGGGAAACCCAAACAGTCCCAGGGAGAACGAGCAAACTCCACACAGACAGCGCCCAAGGTCAGGATTGAACCCAGGTCGCAGGAAACTGTGAGGCAGTGGCTCTACCAGCTGCGCCACTGTGCCAGTGAGATGTGAAGGTTGAATCGGTGAATATACTCAAGGCTGATCAGTAGGGCAGTCAAAGTCCATGGGAAACCATCCAGGTCACGATCTTGTTGAACAACAGAGAGGGTTGACGAGACACATGACCTACTCCTGCTCACATTTTATATCTTCCTTTACAAAGCTCTGCAGGACACGTGATGTGGGCAAGCAGATTCAATAGTAGCTTTCAAAGCGGAATTAAAAATTAATCTTCTGAAGACTGCTAAGAAATCCAGAGGGGATAATTACAGGGCACATCAAAAATTGTGTTCTTTTAAACACTTTCTTTGAACGTTTTGTTCAGTAGGTTTTTTTATTATTTCACAGGATTCAGGCATGAACGGCAAGTCCAATATTTATTGCCTGTCCCTTGTGGCTTTTGAGAAGGTGATGATGAGACGCCTTCTTGAACGATGCAGTCTTCCTGGTGCAGGTGGTCTGACAGTGTTTTGAGGATGGAGTTCCAGGATTAAGATCCTGTATCCTGGAGTGGTAGAGCACAGAAACGGGCTCCCTGGCCCGTCATGTGCATGTCCATCTTTTTTCCCATCTACACTAACCGCACTCCGCACATTGGGACCAGATCCTTTTATGTCTTGCTTAATTAAGTGTCCATCTAAATACCTCTGAAACATAGTGATTATATCTGACTCTACCATCTCCTCTGGTAGCACCTTCCAGATATCAACCACTGTCTGTGTAATTAAAAAACTTCCCTTCAGATCCCCTTTAAAATTCCTTTCTCTCGTCTTAATCCTACACCTTCTTGTTTTTGATCCTCCTACCATGGGAAAGAGATTCTGACTCTCAACCCTACCTCTGCCTCTCATAATCTTATATCAGGTCACCCCTCGGCCTCCTTCACTCCAGGGAAAACAAGCCCAGCCTATCCAATCTCTCCCCATAACTAAAGTCCTCCAATCCAGGCAACATCCTGGTGAATCTCCTCCATGTTCTCTCTAGCACAGCCACATCCCCTTTACAGTGTGGGTGACCGGATCTGCACATAGTACTCCAAGTGTGATGAAGGAATGGTGATATATTTCAGTCCGGGTGGTGTATAAAACTCTGCCCTTATATCAAACATGGGAGGTGAAGCAGCCAATAATTATCCCATCAGGTCATGAAGAGACTGCCCGCTTTCCAGTTGCCTGTGGGAAGATAGAACTCTGTGAGGTTGGGGACGCTGGCCACCAATAATGGGAGCATGGGGGCAGAGCGAGTTTGAGGTCATGTGATGCCCCTACAAGGACAATATTGTAGCCGCCTAACTACGAACAATGACCTGTGATCGGTTTGCCCAGCTCTATCCTAATAGGATGGCAGACCCATTTACTGTGGCACTGCGATGCAACTCAAGGTTCTGGCACCAACCTATTTCTACTGTTGTGGGCCTGATTGTATTTTAATCTGCCTTCCCCGTTCAGCACTCCCAGCATAAGCAGTGAGAGGTGGCGAGGCTGCACTGAGATTTATCGCATGCTCCTGCCCCTTGGGTTAAAAGGAAAACAGCAAGCTCGGTGAATGTAAGAAAACCATGACTTCCTGCAGTTTTCTACTCCCTCATTAATCCTTCACCTCGTAGTTAGAAGCCAGAAATTGGACAGCCCTGGTTTTTGATTCTCTCCCAGGCCCCGCGATGCTGGCAGTGAATTACTGCTTCAGCAAGGCAGCGTCTGTGGGCACAAGACCAGATTTTTTTGTCCTGCGTAGCAGTGGGAACATTTTGAGACGGGGATCAGATTGCTGGTCCTTGCCAAAGTGTTTCTTCAATTACACGGTACAGCTGTAAATTATCCATTGTGATCAGAACCAGCTCACCTTGCTAGGCTCCAAACTGCAAGCTTCTTGAGAGACATCCGTAGTTAAATAACATACTGCCCTGCTGACTGAGACAATCCTGTAATGCATCTTGTCAGCACCGAATCCAGGATTAGTTCAGGAAACAAAACCCATCTCCATTCTTAGGGGATCAGCCCAAGCATATTAAATGCAACACGGCAGAGTTCCCCTCAGTATTTTAGACCACACATGACTGTAAGTTTAAGGAAGCCAGTTTCTGCTTATAATGAAGCAATCTTGGTGATTTCCACTGACATCCCAACATCGGAGACGAGTTGGATGGAATCACCAGCAGCTGCTTAATTGGCCTTCAGTAATAGATCAGTGGCAAATGGATTTATTAAACACCAGTGTAGTTGTGCAGTTCATTTTCTTTCTGGGGAATGGTTCAGGTTACTTCAGAAACTTTTGAGCCCACGTTATGATGCAAAACAGATCCGTTTGTGTGGAGGGAATCAGGGAATCAGGATTTCAGGTCATGGTTGAAGCCGCTGTGGGAATCCTCCAGCTGGGATCCTCCAGCTCCTACCCCTTGGCAGCATGAATCTTAAGCTCTCTGACCTTGGTGGTCGTGTCTCAAGCGGGCCCAGATCCTCAACTCCTGGATTCCCTCCTTCGGTCTCACTGCTTCTCCGCCTTCCTTTAAACAAGTTTTGACTATTTATCCTAATGTCGTGGCGTGGTACTAAATATTGTTTGTCAGTGCTCCTGCAAAGCACTCTGGGATGTCTGATGACATTGAGGATGAGAAGGAAAATGCGAGGTGTGTGTAGGATAAAGTAGCATATCTGCTGTGTGAACAAGAGGAGTCCTCCTATGTATGTCTACTATTATCCCATGAGTTACCATTAATACAAGATAGAGTAACGCAGTGGGTATTGGTATTGGTTTATTATTGTCACTTGTACCGAGGTACAGTGAAAAACTTGTCTTGCATACCGTTCGTACAGGTCAATTCATTACACAGTGCAGATACATTGAGTTAGTACAGAGTGCATTGAGGTAGTACAGGTAAAAACAATAACAGAGTACAGAGTAAAGTGTCACAGCTACAGGGAGGTGCATTGCAGGTAGACAATAAGGTGCAAGGTCATAACAAGGTAGATTGTGAGGTCAAGAGTCCATCTCATCGTATAAGGGAACTGTTCAATAGTCTTATCACAGTGGGATAGAAGCTGTCCTTGAGCCTGGTGGTACGTGCCCTCAGGCTCCTGTATCTTCTGCCTGATGGGAGAGGAGAGAAGGCGCAGCTAATAGAGCCACTGCCTCAACAACAGCTGCTCTACTAGATGTTGTCAGGAGACCTGGGTTCAATCCTGACCTTGGGTGTTGTCTGTGTGGAGTTTGTACATTCTCCCTGTGACCATCTAGGTTTCCCCTGGGTGTTCCGTTTCCTCCCACATCCTAAAGACATGCAGGTTGGTAGGTTAATTGACTGCTGTAAATTGCCCCAAGAATGTAGGGGAGCAGTAGAATCTGGGGGTAGTTGATAGGATGTAGGGAGAAAGGGATTTATGTGGGATTGGTGTAAAGGAGTGGTTAATGGTCGGCACAGACTCAGTGGGCTGAGGAGCCTATTTCTGTGCTGTATCTCTCCAGGACACTGCTATGAGATGCATGCTGTCTTGCTTTCAGCCTGGATTACAGAACGTGGTCCAGACCTTTCTCGTGTTCACCAGAATGAAACAGAACAGCTGGCCAGTTGCACCCCTGTGCTCTGTGGTTCCTTGCATACCCTGTATTCGTTGCTGGTGGAAAATGGGACCTCATTGTAATCTTGAGAGGTTGAAGCAATCAGGTCGATGTTTAATCTGACTGAGTTTAATGGGGTTAACAACTAGTTTGGTTCCTCAGCAAACTAAAGTTAACAATTAATCAGGTGCAGCCTGACCTGCTGAGGATTTCCTGTTTTTATTTTAGATTTCCAGCATCTGCAGTATTTTTGATTTTAACAATTAATCAAGTGCTGGTTTATCTTTCCCCTTCCCTGCCTGAGTAGCAGGAGCTCATCAGGTTTAAGGGAAGGACACCGGCCTCCCCTCCTTGGACTCTGTTTATACCTCTCGCTGCCTTGGCAAAGCAGCCAACATAATCAAAGACCCCACCCACCTGGGTCATTCTCTCTTCTCTCCTCTTCCATCAGGTAGAAGATACAGGAGCCTGAGGGATACCACCAGGCTTAAGGACAGCTTCTACCCCACTGTGATAAGACTATTGAACGGTTCCCCTATACAATGAGATAGCCTCTGACCTCACATTGTTGTGACCTTGCACCTTATTGCACTGCACTTTCTCTGTAGCTGTGACACTTTGTACTGTTATTGTTTTTACCTGCGCTACCTCAATGGACTCTGTACTAACTCAACGTAACTGCAATGTATAATGAATTGACCTGTACGATCGGTATGTAAGACAAGTTTTTCACTGTACCTTGGTACAAGTGACAATAATAAACCAATACCAATACCGTTAGCTGCTCACAGCTGCATAAAGCTACTCATGATTTCTATGTCAGAACCAAAGAAAACGTCAATTAACAGAATCAACCAACCTATCAATAAATCCTGGAAGTCCCATTTTATCCCTGACTCATGTGATACCAGAGCCACAACATTAATACAATCACAAGTCTCAGATTACACTCTTGTGCCAATTCCTGATCGGATTGCTGGCATTCCTGCTGATCAATGGTGAGATCTAAGGTCAAGATGGAACGAGCTGCCAGAGGAAGTGGCAGAGTCGGGTACTGTTACAGTGTTTAAAAGACATTTAGGCACATGGAAGGAAAAGATTTAGAGGGATATGGGCCAAACACAGGCAAATGGGACTAGCTCAGATAAACATCTTGGTCGGCATGGACGAGTTGGGTTGAAGGGCCTGTTTCTGTGACCCTAAATTCATTTATTTCCATAGTTTTTTTACGAGGTAGAAAGAGGCCATTTCAGAACATCAAATCTAAGCTGGCTCACAGAGCAATCCCATTCCATCACTGAATTTCCCTGCAACCTCATCTCCCCACATTCCCATCAACTCCCCCCCCCCCCTTCCAGTTTTCACCTACACACGAGGGGCAATTTACAGCGGCCAATTAACCCACTGACCCGCACACCTTTGGGATGTGCAAGGAAACTGGAGCAGCCTTGGGGAAACCTACCTGGTTACAACAACGTGCAAACTCCACGCACGCAGCACCAGAGCTGAGGACTGAGCTCGGGTCACTGAAGCTGCGAGGCAGCGGCTGTACTAGCTGCGCCACTGCGTACTTGTGGATGATCAAGGAAGTCTTAGAAAGGCAGAGCAGGCACACTGTACGATTGTATTTTGCAAAAACCTCGTGTGGAAGTTCCAGAGCTCAGGGCACATATAAATGAGGGCATAGCAACAAAGTGTTTGAATAAGAAATTCATAATGCATAAGAGGTACAAGACGGTCAACAGCTCCATTTATATAGTACCTCTAAAGGAGAAAGGTTTTCCCAAGGCTCTTTATATTAGGGAACATTGTTAAATGAAAATATTTTAGACAGTCTGAATCTTTTAACTAGGGTAGAAATATCAAGTACTAGAGGACATGCATTTAAGGTGAAAGGGCAAAGTTTTTACACAGAGAGTGGTGGGTGCCTGGAAATGGGTTGCCAGGGGTGGAAACAGACACAAAAGTGGCATTTAAGAGGTTGTTAGATAGACACACGAATATGCAGGGAGCGGAGGGATGTGGATCACGTGCAGGCAGAAGAGATTTAGTTTAATTTGGCATCGTGCTCAGCACAGACATGGTGGGCTGAAGGGCCTGTTCCTGTGCCATACTGTTCCATGTTCTATTTGCTAGTCATACTAATGAAATATAAGATCAGATGATGTCGATTTTAAGGATCATCTTAGAAAAGGAAAGAGAGGGGGGGAATTCCAGAGACAACTGCGTGGGCAGCTGAAGCCATGGCCACCAATGGCAGAGCAGTCAAAGGCAGGGATGTGCAGGGGACAGAACAATGCAGAGATCCTGGAGGGTTATTGGTTAGTGGAGATCACAAAGAAGGGAAAGGGTGAGGCCATGGAGGGACCCTGAAAATAGGGATGAAGATTTTCAAATCAAAGCATTGCTTCACCAGGGCTAGGTTAGCATAGCGGGTTGGGTGAACAGGGCTTGGTGCAAGTTAGGGCAGAGTCTGGAATGAATTTTGTGGGCAGTTTAACCCAAGGCATCAACCAGAAATGCCATATAGAGTAACGCTTTACAGCGCCAGCGACCCGGGTTCAATTCCGGCCGCTGTCTGTAAGGAGCTCGTACGTTCTCCCTGTGTCTGCGTGGGTTTCCTCCGGGTGCTCTGGTTTCCTCCCACATTCCAAAGACGTACGGGTTAGGAAGTTGTGGGCGTGCTATGTTGGCGCCGGAAGCGTGGCGACACTTGCAGGCTGCCCCCAGAACACTCTACGCAAAAAGATGTATTTCACTGTGTGTTTTGATGTACATGTGACTAATAAAGATATCTTATATATTTATATAAACTAATGTTATCTAAGGTTCAGGTTCAAGTTTATTGTTGTCATGGGCATACACAGGGTATAAGTACCATGAAAATTAGTTTTTTGCAGCAGCAGCACAGTACATTATTAAACACAATAAATGTGGGTTCAGCCTAACTCATCTGCATCCATTCTGGATTGGAAACCCAATCTACCATCTCTGCAGTAGTAGAGTTACTGATTGGTACAACTGTTCCTCCTTAAGGAAATTCAGAAGGATATTTTTAACAAAACACATTTGGCAAAGTAATAATTTCTGTAAGACAATGGATTAGCTCCGGCTTGGCAGTGTATGCTTAAGTTTTTCAGACATTATAAAGTTAACTCTTTAAAATAAATGTGATAAAAAGCATTGTTGTGTCTTTAGAAATAAACAGGTCTCTTGCAATTGATTTTGTGACCTTGGCGTTTAATCAGAAAAGGCATGATTTCTTAACACCATTAGTTCTAACAACCAGCAGCTTAATTGTTTAAAGGTAAATGATTAGGGTTGTACAAAACAAGATATTCTGAGTCTCAGGGCAGGGACATTAATGTTCTGGGTGAGGGAGGAGATAATTTAATCGCAATCTTGAACAGAGAGCACATTTTAAGCAAACTCCTCAAGTTACTTAAACTATATTTTTATTATTGAGCTGACCTTTAATTTCTGGATGTTTAATTTGTAGAAAAAACTGAAGGTAGTGGCAATGTATAACTCTGCTGGTTACTTGAATTCAATGGTTTCTATTTAATGGAGTTTGGACATTGCTCCAACAACCCTATTTGACGATATGATGTGCCAATAATGCATATTTTCATAAGTAGACCGAACATCCTATGGAATGAAATGTATTCCCTCATACATGCCACAGGCAAGAAAGAATACTGTAAGTCAATAATGACTGACTAGTTACACTGTATAGCATGTCAAAGATCTCAAGGGACCTTCACCACCTTATCCTGGTTTCACTCAAAAGATGTAAAAATACTTCACCATCAGACTGAGAAAGTTAAATCACAATGTTCAGATTTATTTATACTATAGGTAGAATTATACACAGAAGCAAAGAAACATGGAGAATTACATTAGAATAGAAACTTTAATTCATAGCTCATGTGGAGTCCCATTAGACATGGGCTAACGGTGAGACAATGAGCCCTAATTTTGCCTTCCACATCTAACCCAGGCAGGACTCTGCACCAGGAATGGATTCTTACATTTTTTTATAAATAATAATCTTTACAACGTTGTCCTTGCTATAGAATAAACAGAACAATAAACATTGTCCCATTCTACTGTCAATTCAGTCACATCTACTAGTATTTCAAATAATCTGTTTTAATACTGACTTCATTTAAAATCACAATCCTCTCTCAGTGGTTAAGGTATAGACATTCCTTTGGGATTTTTAAAGAAACAGCTAAGGACATCATACAGGATCCATTGTCTGTGGTATGCGGAATGGTTTCATATTGACTAGACTGGTACATCCTTTAGATATGGAAGGTTACAGGGTGATATTATTGATGTGTTTATGAAGACCAAAATATTTAATAGAAGAGCTAGAGACAGTGTCTGGATTAATTCAAGAAAATGTGAGTATAACCTTAAAATTAGGATTAAGTCATTCAGAGTTGATGTCAGGAAATATTCCTTAACGCATGGTGTATTGGTAATTTGAATGGTCTATATACATCCCTGAGTTTGTGTTGTTGATGGACAGGTCTCCTTTCCAAAGTTATAGAGATGCCTCCTTGATGTTCCTCTGATAGTTAATGTCCAAAAAAATCATGGATTGAGCCCCCTTTCATTTCCCAACACCTCTTATTGGCCGAACAAACTCTTGAAATGTCCAACAAACTCTTAAAATGTCCACCATATTATCGTATAGGTTAAAATATTCTGGTTAGCCCTGATGCAGAATGATGGATTGTGTTTGCAACAAGCAAATAGAATTCTACTTCTGAGATAAGAGGATTGAACATCCATTTAATTTCAGACACTGTTTGCACATTCTCCTCTCTCTGATCCAGCAAAGGTTAATACAAGGATGGGGGTTCCATTTAATTTCAATATTGAATCCTAAAGCAGGTTAGGCTGGATAGAACTTCAACTGCTGCAGTAATTATGGCCTTTTATTGATGAATTTGATTCACCTTTAGAGTGAGCTCAAGTGTCTGAACTGAATCTTTGGGCATATCAAATTATGCTTCAAGTTTGTCATTTTCCATCATTCTATTCTTCCAGTCACTTGGGATGTGAGTGGATTAAGATGCCTAACCTTCAGTCATTATTGACACAAGGCAGAAAACTCAGGAATATTCTCTCCAAAGTACAGGAAAAACGGGTACTGCTCGAGCGAGCCTTGCTACACGGTTCCTCTGTCCCAAGCACCAAGTAGATGCTTAGGACAGAGTAACAAACACCAACTTACAGACACCCCTACATACGAACAAGCTCCCATTATATTATTATATTCAAAAGTCTGATGTATGCACATACGTTCATTCCTACGAGTAACAGAGCTAGTTTCCTCTTCCTCTCCTCTTTTAGTAATTATTCTTTCTTATCAGTCTTATGTGCTTTTGATGCCATTACAAAACTGTGGAGGTGTGATTTTCGTGTATTTTCCAATTTATGGACCAAACTGACTTATGAATGTCTGTAAGAACAGAACTTGTTCAGTACCCAGCAGCGGCCTACATACTGCTTGTGTCCACAGTTCTTTGATACATAGTTCCTACTCTGGATTCACTGCTTGTAATTGCTGAAGTGTTGATTGCTTGACAACTATGCTAGGTAATGCTGATGTGCAGGGCTTTCTCTTAAAATGGTCCATGTTATCCTTTAAGAACTCATGCAAAATTTGATGGTATGTTAAATAAGAACATTAAAGAAGTCAGCAGTACATCCCTTCAATCCTACTCTTCTAATCGTTAATATCATGACCTATCCTCTAACTCAAACCCAAACTCCCACATGATACCCACATCCCTTGATTCCCTAACTAACTAAAAGTCTTTTGATCCCAGTGTTGGATGGTCAGTGCCTGACCCTCCACAAACCTCTGGGTGAGAGAATTCCAAAGGTTCTTGGTGAAGAAATTTCTCCTCATTTCAGTCCCTAGTTCTGAGCTCTCCAGCCAGTGGAAGCAACCTCTCAAAACCCCTTTGAGTACCTTATTTATTTAATTTAAAAACTCCAAATATAAAGGAAAGAGAATTGCTTGGAATGAAGCAGCAGGGAGTTGAAGTAATGAGTTTTGTTTTCTGTCTTGTAGCTGCCTGTCCTATCAGTACAAGGTGTAATGTCTGGGGTTTATTAACATGATGCAGTGCTGTCTGTCAGACCACAATCATTTCGCTGTGCCTTCTAATGAGTTCTGTGCAAGACCGTGTAAAACATGAAAGGAAATTGGTTCATGCTGACCTTACATTGCAACTGCCTACTGAGACAGTAGCAGCAATATTCACAACAAAAGTGTAGATGGGGAGTTGTGACTGGATTGGTCATTCCATTGTAGATCTGGTACAGGGAGAGAGCCACATGTGTATACTCCAAGCGGAAATGCAGAACACTGCCTGCTGTGCGTGACTCCAAGGACTTTTGCAAATTAATGAATGGCTTACTGGGCAGTCTGCAATTAATTGAAACAACATTGGTACAGATAGTCAGCAGATCTTGGCTGTGGCTCATTGAATATTTACAATGCAGAAGGAGACTAGTCAATCCCTTGTGTCTGTGTTGGTCCAAATAAAGAAAACTACCCCAAGATCCAAGTGCTATTTAAATGTGCTGAGAGTTTCTGCTTCTTTTCAGGTAGTGAGTTCCAGACCAGATAAGGTTGTGAGCTCAAATCCCATTCTTGACTTGAGAACCGGCTCTAGGCTAGTGTGCTGCCTTGTCAGCACCTCTGTCTTTCAAGTGGAGTTGTCAAACCGAGACCATATTTCCATATTCATCCTATTCAGCCAAGTAGGACTAAGTCATTCGGCCTTTTGTCCCATTCATTAAGATCATTGGCTGATCTTTTACCTCAGTATTGCTCTCCTTCTGCATTAACCCCAGATGGTTGACAGCTTCAAGTTCCAAGGGGTGAACATCACCAATAGCCTGTCCTGTTCTAACCACGTAGACACTGTGGCCAAGAAAGTGCACCAGTGCCTCTACTTCCAGGAGGCTAAAGAAATTTGGCATGTCCCCGTTGAACCTCACCAACTGTTATAGATGCACCATAGAAAGCATCCTATCCAGATGCATCCTGGCTTGGTATGGCAACTGCTCTGCCCAAGACTGCAAGAAACTGCAGAAAGTTGTGGACACAGCCCGACACATCAGAAAAACCAGCCTCCCCCCCATGGGCTCTACATTTCTCACTGCCTCAGTAAAGCAGCCAACATAATCAAAGACCCCTCCCACCCCGGACATTCTCTCTTCTTCCCTCTCCCATCAGGCAGAAGGTACAAAAGCCTGAAAGCACGTACCTCCAGGCTAAAGGACAGGTGTTATAAGACTACTGAACAGACCTCTTGCATGATAAGATGGACTCTTGACCTCAGGCACGGGAGTGTTGCAGTTAGCATAACGCTATTACAGCGCCAGCGACCCGAGTTCAATTCCGGCCGCTGTCTGTAGGGAGTTTGTACGTTCTCCCCGTGTCTGCGTGGATTTCCTCCAGGTGCTCTGGTTTTCTCCCACATTCCAAAAACATACGGATTAGGAAGTTGTGGGCATGCTATGTTGGTGCTGGAAGCGTGGCGACACTTGTGGGCTGCCTCCAGAACACTCTATGCAAAAGACGCATTTCACTGTGTGTTTCGATGTATATGTGACTAATAAAGATATCTTATCTTAAAACAATCTACCTCGTCATGGCCTTGTACCTTACTGTCTGCCTGCACTGCACTTTCTCTGTAACTGTAACACTATATTCCTCATTCTGTCATTGTTTGTCCCTTGTACTACCTTGATGTACTGATGTGATGAAATGATCCGTATGGATGGCCTGCAAAACAAAGCTTTTCACTGTACCTCGGTACATGTGACAATAATAAACCAATTTATCAACTTAGCTGCTGCCCTGAATAATCAAAAAGCTTTGAGAGTTAGAATGAGCTGGACTGCTCAACTTTATTTCTGGAACAATGTGGTCTGGATTTAATGCTAATAAATCCTAAAACTAATGAGCACGAGTCTTTAGCTGAATAGGTGTGGGCCCCAGTGAGAGGGAGTTCATTGACTGTAAAGTGCTGTGAGATGTGAAAAGTGCAAGCCTTTTCCCTTCTTCACGCCCGTTGCTAATTCTTTAATGTGTTTTATTTCAGTATGAATTCTCGAGCACGGAAGTCGCGCATCAGATAAGGAGAAACCAGGTTGCCCAGACGTGTCGAGCGAACAATGCCAGGAGTCGCAAACGGCGGGTTTTAACCCCCAATGACCTCAAACATCTGGTGGTAGATGAAGACCACAAGTTGATCTACTGCTATGTGCCCAAGGTGGCGTGTACAAACTGGAAGAGGGTAATGATGGTTCTCACAGGACGGGGCAAGTACAGCGACCCAATGGAGATCCCGGCCAACGAGGCTCATATCCCGTCAAACCTGAAGACCCTCAATCAGTACAGCATCTCAGAGATCAACCACCGGTTAAAAAACTACCTGAAGTTCATGTTCGTGCGCGAGCCCTTTGAGCGGCTGGTGTCGGCTTACAGGAACAAGTTCACCAGAAGGTACAACACGTCCTTCCACAAGCGCTACGGCACCAAGATCGTCCGACGCCAGCGGAAGAACGCGACCCGGGAGGCCCTGCGCAGTGGCGACGACGTGAAATTCGAGGAGTTCGTGGGCTACCTCATCAACCCCCACACGCAGAGGGAGGAGCCCTTCAACGAACACTGGGAGACAGTGTACTCTCTCTGCCACCCCTGTCACATCCACTACGACCTCATAGGGAAATATGAAAGCCTGCAGGAGGACGCAAACTATATTCTGCGCCTGGCTGGAGTGGACAACTTGGTCAAATTTCCCACCTACGCCAAATCCACCAGAACTACGGATGAAATGACGGCCCAGTTTTTCCAGAACATCAGCTCAGCCTTCCAAACACAGTTGTTTGGCCTCTACAAGTTAGATTTTGTAATGTTCAATTATTCTGTGCCAAACTACCTGAAGTTGGCATGAGCGTGCTCACCAGTTTATTTAAGATTTTATTTGTTATTATAATGGCATAAAAAACAGATTTTCTTCTTGTAAATTTAATGAAGATCTGCTAACTTGCTGCGAGCAGCAAGAATCGGAATTATTTAAGTAACTTTGTAAGAAAGGATCTCTCTCTCTCTCTCTCTCTCTCTCTCACCCCCCCCCCCCCCCCCACCCCCCAACCTCGCTCTCTCTCTCTTGGCAGAATTGGCCATCTAGTTTGAAGAAGTGCTTTGCTGTGCTGATTGGAGCCACTGGATCATTTATGTAAGATAAGAGGCTCTATAATACTTGACGGGAGTGTTTTGCTTGCAAAGGATTCCCCAAACTCAAGGTTAGGTGAGGAACACTGATAATATCTCACCCTTAATGTGTGCAAACACTCTCTGGGGACAAGACTGTGACAAATGGCTTGTGAACTGCAAGAGATCCTGTTTCACATTTGCTGTATCCTTTAACAATCAGCATTTCAGCAATTAGTTTCGAGTGTTTTTGGTGATTTTAAACCGCAATTATGGTTAATTTTTCTTTTAGGAAAGCTAACATGAAGCCTCTGTCATCTGATGCCAAGTTTCAGATTAATAACAGATTGGTTACTGGGTTACTTACAGCTCCTTGTGTTATCCTCTAGAACACACAAAAATTCCTCGAGATGGCTTCAATGTCCTTTAAGTGGCTTCACCTGCCCGCTAAGCTTGTGGGAGAACATTGGACAAGAGGGCTTGTCCTTCCTATGTGACTGCAGGCCACATCCAGCAGCATCTACTCAATAATCTGGTCTCCTAGCTCCTGCCTAACCCCTGGTTCTTGCTGTAGGGTTTTTGCCTATATGAAGAACCAGGGTCCATAAAAATCAAAATAAAAACTGCAGATGCTGGAAATCTAAAATAAAACAGAAAATTCTGGAAACTCCCAGATCAGGTGGGTCTGTGAAAGAGAAATAGAACCAGAAGGGTCTTCGACTGGAACGTTACCTCTGCTTCTCTCCACCCAGATGCTGCCTAACCTGCTGTGTGTTTCCAGTATTTTCTGTTTTAACAATAAGGTTGCTATTGTTCCCACTAAATCCACACAAAGCACCACAACCCTGCGAATTCTCCAAGGGTATCAACCAATGTCCAGTCCCATGTACATTATTAAATTCAACTGCTGTTTGAAAGTCAACTGTTGAGATGTATTTTAAACTTAAAATTATCTTTTTAAGCTGTGAAGCACAATTTTCAAGCATTACTCTGAGTACAAGATACTCCCAAGTATTAAAATATCTCATTTTCTTCACTGGTGAAGATAAATCACAGTCCTACAACTCGGTGTTACTGACTTCCTGAGCTCGGAGGATAATGATCATAAAGATATATCCAATCAGATTAAATTCTCAAGGTACGCAACTGGCCCAACAAAGGATATTCATGTTTGAATCATAATACTGACATGTTTTTTTATTCTTCGGATATCGCAGGAAAGGCCAGCACTTAATGCCCATTCCTTACTACCCTAAAGGAGTGGGGAGATTTCTCTTGCATTGCTGCCATCTACACACTGTTGCCACCGCGCTTTTGGGTAGAATGTTCCGGATTTTGACCCAACCTTGAAAATGTGAGCCCAGGAAAGGACAGGACGGACGCAGCTCCAAGATGTGAGGTTCTCCCTGGAATTGGATCACTTGTGGAAGCTTGGGAATCAAGGACTCTACACTCCAGCTGCGGAGTTTCCACAGCGATCTCCCTCGACGACCTCAGCACGGATACTTGGTGGATAGTTGGCGGATACTCTGGGTTTCTTCGCTGAACTCTTGTTGTGACAGAAGTGGAACCTGGAGTGATGACTCTGGGATCCAATGTATGAACTGCAACAGAGTGCAGCCTCCCTCTCAGTGAATGAGACACACTCAGAAAAACATCAGACTGCGTGACAGACTCCATGCTGGTCATTCTCTTCCTGTCAAAGATTGACCCACCTGGGTGGAATTTCTGGGTGTCTCCCACTGCCTTGCCATTGGGAATGTGTTGGGAAAGGATCTTTCTGCTGACCTCTAACCAAAACCAGAGGAGGAGAGAACTACCTACCCTCACCCCAACCCATCGCATCCACACACACTCACGCACGCACGCACGCACGCACGCACGCACACACACACACACACACACACACACACACACACACACAGAAGCTCCGGGTGGTATTGGCACCCATAAGAAATCCATGAAGATATCAAAAATTTACGACATAGAAGGAGGCCGTTTGGCCCATCCTGTGAATGGTGGTTGAGAAAGACCTGCACAATCTCATCCAATCTTCCATCTCATGGTCTGTAGCCCTGCAGGTCACGGCTCTTCATGGCTAACCCAAGAACTGTTGAGGGTTTCTGCCTCAATCATCCTTTCAAGCAACGAGCCCCTGACCCCACCACCCTCTGCGTGAGAACAATTTTCCTCATCAACCCTCGAACCCTTGTCCCAATCACTTTACATTGAACAGCTTCCCATCGCCTCTGTCTTGATTATTGGTAGATTAGCATTAAAAAACAGGGAAAGGTAAATTCAATGCACCAACTGTAATGAAATTCCAGTTAAAACAATGTGAAAATGTTTTACTTTATTTTTGCCTATATTCCTATTTTATTAACCAACCAATCTCTACATGTCAGTTCACGTTTCACGTCTAGTAGCCTTTAATTCATTTGAGGACAAATTTAAAGTACTTTGTTCAATATTTCTTCAATGAGGATAGTTATGTCAATACATTAATTATGTAGACCATTGTTACTTAAAAGTGGTGTTAATAGCTGATAGGTTATTTATGTTCTGAAGAGGTTTGGAGCATCGTCTATTTTGATGGCGGCCTCTATTTATTTCTTGTGTATGTGCAGAAATGAAAATGTTTAAATTTGAAGAATTGGTACTGGGCTCCAGCTATTTATTTTTGCAGGGCCATTTTGCTGGTGAGTTTCTGATACCATTTCTCCCCAGCTCCGTCCACCATTCCATGATCTTCCTTCACTCCTCAGTTGCCCTGACTCGTCTTCCTGATTGCCAAGTGCTCAGTATCTCTAAACTTGCTGTAATATATATAAATAAACGTACACCGGGACTTCCATTGAGTTTATGCTGATATAATCAAGTAGGAACTCCATCAACAATAACTGACAACCTTCTTAACAAAAGAAGAGGGTTTCGCTGATTTCAGGTAACTGAAGAGATCTTGTGACGTTACTCTCATTGAAGAGAATGCTATTTTCTTACATGCATCCACAGAAAAGTTACAAGGACAAGTAATTTGATGTCTTTCATTCAATTTTTTACTTCTTTGTACACTGTAGAAGGCTTACTCCATTTTGTTCCCTCTGTCTATCTAGCTAGATGTTATCTCCTGGAAACTACACCGCCAGTCATTACCAGTAATTGTTGTGACATGTTGGTTTAGTCATGCAACCTTTTTTAAGAGTTTCACTTGAGCCTGATTAATTATTTTTCTAAGTAACTCTCATTAAAATGCGGGATGAAAATGATTGGTTTGTGTGATCATTCTAAAGAGGATCAACCGCTAATGGAAATTAGTACTTTGCAGCACTTGAACGAAGGTGCCAAACTGGCAGGGAGTTCACTCTTGCTGTGTTGTTTCAAGTTCTCTTCCAGGGATTTAAGCGGATAATCTAACCCCGTACGCCCAGTGCTGTACAGAGGGAGCGCTAAGCCATCCTTCAGATCGACTGTTCTTTCGAATACCCTCTCATGTTATGTACATGAAGGGAAGTTACCCTGCCCAGTGTTGATCCCTCAATCAGTTATCACCAAAACACATCATCCCCTCTTTGTAATCACAGCTCTGCTTGTGGGAACTTGCTCTGTGTAAGTTGGCCACCTTTCTACCCACACCTACAACAACACATTTGGATGAGTACATGGATAGGAAAGGATATGGGCCAAATTGGACCAGCTCAGGTCAGCAACGTGGTCAGCATGAATAAGTTGGGCCGAGGGGCCTGTTTCCAAGCTGTATGGCGCCTTCACTTCCTAAATACTTTGTAGCTGGTCCAAGTTTTGCCGAAGACATAACCGAACACAATCTCTTTGTTCTTTCACCTGTATAGATAATGATGCCTGGGTGTTCCTGTCTCAAGTGAAAAGCGATGTCTTTGACAACACAGGACATTCTAGTCACTGCCAGCTCTCAGGCCACACACTTCAGTCCCCTTCCCCTGTCACTTATTCTATCTCACATGCTCATCAACTCTTCTGCTCTCCGCCTACACTTGCTGGTAACCTACAGCAGCCCGTTAACCTATCAGTCCATCTTCTGGGATATGATAAGATAAGATATAAGATATTTATTTATTAGTCACATGTACATCGAAACACAGTGAAATACATCTTTCTGTGTTGCTGAGAAGGTGCTGGGGGCAGCCCACAAGTGTCGGCACTCTTCCAGCATGCCCACAGCTCCTAACCCGTACGTCTTTGGAATGTGGGAGGAAACCGGAGCACCCGGAGGAGACCCACACACGCAGACACGAGGAGAACGAACAAACTCTTTACAGGCAGCAGTGGGAATTGAACCCAGGTCGCTGGCGCTGTAATAGCATTACGCTAACCGCTACACTACCGTGCCGCTCCAGCAGGGAAAACTTGACCCCTGTTAGAAGGTTACACGTATGTGCCGTTAATGTGTTGGAGGACGTGCGTGTATTCCACACGTTGTTGAGATGGGGGTCCTGCTTGTCTCCCCATCCCCGTGCAGCCTCTGCTAAACTGGACATCCCACCAGTCCCCTCACCTCTGGGCAGATCCATTGAAGCTTAACATGAACCTTTGCCTCAGCATTTCTTGATGCATTTAGGTAGAACCTTATGTCCTTTATTCCACCACACAAGTTCTTTGAGATGATTAAAGGCACATGGAAAACCATTAAATGTTAAATCTGCAGGTAATCTTTCCACGGTTCTCCATTGAACCAACTCCGAGAATGCATTCATGATCAAATCATCAGAGTCATAGGGCCTGGTAATGGACCCTTTGGCCCAACGTGTCAGCACTGGCCAGCAACCAATCATTTACACCAGTCCTACTATTTTTATTCCATACACATTCCCATCAGCTCTCTCCAGATCCGATCACTCACACATTAGAAGCGATTTACAGTGGCCAATTAACCCACCAACCTGTTTCCTTCCTTTGGGCTGTGGGAGGATACAGGACCACCCAGGGGAAACCCATGTGGTCACAGGGAGAACACGCGAACGCCACATGGACATCGCCCGAGGTCGGGATCGAGCCCGGGTCACCGGAGGGCAGTCACTGTAACTGCTGTGCACTTTTGCCTGAAAGTTTCCTAGCTCACTTTACGCTTCAACACTGGGCTGAACTTAGGTGGGTATCCTTGCCCATAACTGAACGATCTGCAGCCGTAACGATGCTGGCATCAACGGGTTGACCACTTAACCCTACTTTGATCTCCATGTTGCCCTGCTTTCCTGCATTGATGCTGGTGGTGTCGATGATGTATCAACCCTCCATTGTTCACATTAGCTTCAGTGCTGCACACACTTCCTTGCAAAATATTTATTTTGTGCTCTGAAAGCATCCCCTCTGTGGAAAGATCACACGATTGGAATTGCTTTGGTTAATTATCTTGGCTATAAACGTGCATGCTGAAGATCTGTAACCTTGTTTCTGACGGCTGAAAAAATCTTCAGTTTGAATTGACTTATGTAAAGTGGATGGGTTCCATTGCATCTGTGGCCTCTATTGGTGCCAATCTCTCCCATGTAGTGTTGTTACTTCTCTATGACTATAAACTACCTTTCGTTTCATTGGGCAGAACCCTTCAACTTTCTCAATTCCATTTACATAGACGTCACATTATTGTACACAAAATCAACTGTGAGGTTTCCTTCTGGTGCATTGATCAAATATGGTATTAGTTTATTATTGTCACTTGTACTGAGGTACAGTGAAAAACTTGTCTTGCATACCAATCGTACAGGTCAATTCATTACACAGTGCAGTTACATTGAGTTAGTACAGAGTGCAATGATGTAGTACAGGGTAAAAACAATAACAGTACAGAGTAAAGTGTCACAGCTACAGAGAAGGTGCAGTGCAGGTAGACAATAAGGTGCAAGGTCACAACAAGGTAGATTGTGAGGTCAATCTCATCGTATAAAGGAATCGTTCAATAGTCTTATCACAGTGGGATAGAAATTGTGCTTGAGCCTGGTGGTATGTGCCCTCAAGGTTCCTGTATCTTCTGCCTGATGGGAGAGGAGAGAGAGAGAATGACCTGGGTGGGTGGGGTCTTTGATTATGCTGGCTGCTTCACCAAGGCAGCGAGAGGTATAGACAGAGTCCATGAAGGTGAAGCTGGTTTCCGTGATGCCCTGGGCTGTGTCCACAACTCTCTGCAGTTTCTTGCGGTCCTGAGCAGAGCAGTTGCCGTACCAAGCTGTGATGCATCCAGATAGGATGCTTTCTATGGTGCATCGGTAAAAGTTGGTGAGTGTCAAAGGGGACATGGCAATTAAACCACAAACAAACTTGTCACACAGCGTAGACACAAGAGACTGCAGATGCTGGAATCTAGACCAACGAAGCAAGACGCTGGAGGAACTCAGCAGGTCGGCAGCATCTATGGAGGGAAGTGGCCAGTCGACGCTTTGGGTCAAAACTCCAGCATCTTGCTTGTTGTCAGACAGTGTTTAAGTTGCAGGTCCTTCAATGAGACAACCACCCGTTGACGCACTCGCCTGACACCATGTTTTTACTTCCAAATGCGTAGCTCATAGCAGTTGCTGAGGATTTTGGATCCCTCGTGTGCCCACACTTACTGGAGCCACTCGGGGTGTGCTGCTGTTATGTACAGCAATGCTGCCAGATCCTCAGTACAGTGGTCACCCTCACAGGTATGTCTTCCTGTATGATTTCACGTGAGGTTCAATCTTTTAATCCTCATTGCCAATTTGTAGCATGTTACTTCATTTAACAAAACAGCTTTTGCTTCTCAGCGCAGTGCTACAGCTACTAGAGCCACTGCCTCACAGTTCCAGAGACCCGGGTTCAATCCTGACCTCAGGTGCTGTCTGTGTGGAGTTTGCATGTTCTCCCTATGACCGCACAAATTTCTCCTGGATTCTCTAATTTCATCCCACGTCCCGAAGATGTACAGGTTGGTGGGTTAATTGTCCACTGTAAATTGCCCTGAGTGTAAGTGAGTGGTAGAAACTGGGCGGGGGGGTGGAGTTGGTGGGATTAATGTAGGTTTAGTGTAAGTGAGTACTTGGTGGTCAGTTCAGACTCACAGTAGTGTAGCGGTTAGCGTAACACCATTACAGCGCTAGCGACCCAGGTTCAATTCCAGCCACTGTCTGTAAGGAGTTTGTACGTTCTCCCTGTGTCTGTGTGGGCTTCCTCCGGGTGCTCCGGTTTCCTCCCACATTCCAAAGACGTACGGGTTAGGAAGTTGTGGGCGTGCTATGTTGGCGCCGGAAGCGTGGCGACACATGCGGGCTGCCCCCAGAACACTCTACGCAAAAGATGTATTTCACTGTGTGTTTCGAGGTACATGTGACTAATAAAGATATCTTATCAATGGGCTGAAGGCCCCCATGGTGTTAGAAGATTTGCTAACATGCTGTACATTTCTGTGCCCATTCCGATCACTGGAGAAGTATTTGCTCTGAAAAACATTGCCACGCATTCTTTGTATGAGCCGGAAGGTTCGTATAACTGATCATATCCAGCAAGGCTACATAGGTAACTAGCTTGAGTCTGAATCACCACTTTGACCTCTGCTTCTTCCTGCCAGATCTAGTGACTGCACACCAGAAAGCATGAGCTTCGTGCCATTTCTGTGCTGTTTAGTTTAATCAACACACCCCCCATTAAATCAACTGCATTGATCTTCCCCATGTAATCCCATGCTGTTGGAAATGTCAGGAGCCCTCTCTACACAGTGTACACACACACACACACACACACACACACACACACACACACACACACACACACACACACACACACACACACACACTCACCCCCAATGTTATTCCGTTGCCTGCACCGTATTTGCACAGCCTTGTTCTGCACCACAAACATCATGTCAATCTCCACTTAATGCTCTCACTCAGCAGCCTCACAAGCCAGAGTTTCTCAGACAGAGTTTTGATTGGTGTTCCCTCCTGTACCCACACTCTCTACCTCTCGCTCAGGGTCAGCTGCCACTGTGCACAGCAATGCTATCAGTTCCTCAAACTGCTGCAATGGTCACCATCGATGGTACATCTTCCTGTGGGAGCTGGTGTGAGGTCCAACAGAACTTAGACTAGTACTGCGCAGGAACAGGCCCTTCAGCCCACGATGTTGTTCCGAACTAATTAAACTAGTAATTAAATGCCTGCTAAACTAATCCCTTCTGTTTACACAATGTCCACATCCCTCCACTCTCTGCACATCCATGTGCCAATCTAAGAGCCTCTTAAACACATCTATCTTATTTGGCTCCACCACCACCCCTGGCAGCGCATTCCAGGCACCCACCACTGTCTGGGTAAAAAGCTTGCCCCACACATCTCCTTTGAACGTACCCCCTCTCACCTTAAATGCATGCCCTCTAGCATTAGACATTTCCACCCCGGGGAAAAAGATACCGGCTGTCTACTCTATCTGTGCCTCTCATAATCTATCAGGTCTCCCCTCAGCCTCCACCACTCCAGAGGAAACAACCCAAGTTTTTCTAACTTCTCCTCATAGCACTTGCCTCTAACTCAGTCCAATCTTTAGATCCTTGTTACCTGTTTGCAGGTTCTTATTATAACTGCATTAAGGCTAGAAATATAATGACTGAATAAAAAAACAGGGAGAACTGATGAAACACATTCATCTTGTTCATTCCATTCTCCCCCAATAAACTTTGCATGTATACCTATTTCATACAAGTGTCACATGCATTACAGGTAAAACCCAAATAAGATTAAGGGTAAGGAAGTGCATTTGAGGTACATGCAGTGCCATGCAGAAATTATATCTGCTTAGGGGCAACTTGCTTTGAGAGTCCCTTTCATGAATTCTTAGAATTCAAGTGCTTTTTTATGAAAATCAGAAAGGAAATTTCAGGTGCTGGAAATCTGAAAGGAAAACAGAAAATGCTGGAAACACTCAGCAGATCAGGCAGCATCTGCAGAGAGGGAAGCAGAGTTAATGTTTCGGTATGTAGCCTCTTCATCAGGTCTGCGAAAGAGAGAAAATAAGGTGGTATTGGTATTGGGTTGTAAATTGTAGAGAGGATGGGGGGAGGGGATGGATGGGAGACAGGGAATACTTCCGATAGGGTCAGCCCAGGGTTGCCGTGGTGATAGGCTGTTGAGGAGCTTATCAGGCTGATAGGTTAATGAGGGAAGTTTGAGAGTGACAATACAAACAAAGGAAGATAAAAGCTGTGAATTGCAGAATCGTGAAATGTAGAAATTCTATATTCTGAGTGTGTTTCCAACCAGTGGAAAGTACGCACCTCCTGAGCACAATGTTCATACCACACAGAAGGATGTCAGCTGGTCCATTGTGCTCTTGGAAAAAAGTTTTCTATTCATTCTTACTCCCTTGCCCTTTCCCTATTGCCATGTAATTTTTTCCCCTACCATTAAGCATTTATTCCATCCTACATTACTGAATCAACCTCCTCCACCCATATTACAGCCCACAGCAGAAAATAAAATCCCATGGGTAACTTCTGACTCTTTTGCAAAGTATTATGTGACTCTGTGTCCTCTGGTTATCAGCCATTCTATCACATGAAACGGCTTCTCTCTATTTATTCTCATCAAGATTACTGGCAATATTGATTCCACCTTTAACCTTCTCTGCTTTAGGAAGACCAACTCCAGCTTTTCCAGTGTCCTCGTAGAACAGAGGTCTCTCATCCCTACGAAATGTGCGGTAGTGTAGCGGTTAGCGTAATGCCATTACAGTGCCAGTGAGCCGGGTTCAATTCTGGCCACTGTCTGTAAGGAGTTTGTATGTTCTCCCCGTGACTACGTGGGTTTCGTCCGGGTGCTCCGGTTTCCTCCCACATTCCGAAGATGTACGGGTTAGGAAGTTGCGGGCGTGCTATGTTGGCGCCGGAAGCGTGGCGACACTTGCGGGCTGCCCCCAGAACACTCTACACAAAAAAAGATGCATTTCATTGTATGTTTTGATGTACATGTGACTAATAAAGTCTAGCAAACCTCCTCTCTGCTTTTCTAAGACATCCTTTCCAAACTACTGTGGCCATATCTGAACACAATCATTTGAGGCCAACTGTATAAATGTGTATACTTTTCGATGTGCTGTACTTAAATGCACACGTATGAAGGCAGCTTTCAAAGACATTTGAAGCTCTCATTTAGCACATGGGGAAGGGTGGATTGATGTGATTTGTTTGCTTGTATCAGAAATGTAAATATGGGCTCATGGGGATCAAAAGCTTTTTCTGTATTATTGAGCCATTTTTACCCGAAGCACAGAGACACTTGTTTCCACTGGCTAACCAGAGGAAGAGGATTTAAAATAACCACATGAACAAAAAACAGGATGGAAGAGGAAGGGAATTCACTGCTGACCTCCAAAAAGAAAGTGGACATATACTTAAGAAAGAGAAATAGTTATAGAGTCATAGATACAGCACGGAAAAAGGCCCTTCAGCCCATCAAGTCTGTGACAAACATCAACCACCCATTTACACTAATCCTACATTGATCCAATTTTTTATTCTCCCCACATTCTCATCAACTCTCCCCAGATTCTACCACCCACCTGCACACTAAAGCAGACAATTAACCTACCAACCTGTACATCTTTGGGAAGTGGGAGGAAACTGGAATATCCGGAGGAAACCCACGTGGTTATAGGGAGAACGTGCAAACTCCACACAAACAGCACCCAAGGTCAGGATTGAACCTGCAATTCTGGCATTGTGAGGCAGCGGCTTTATTAGATGCACCACTGTGCCGCTCCCGCTAAATACTAGCAGAGCCGCTGGGGAAGGTACAAACAGAGTGCAAACTAATGGGACAGCTCCTCCAGTGAACCAGCACGGTATGATGGGCCAAATGGCCTGTCTGATACAACCAGTCTGGGCTTTATCCAATGGGTTTACACAGTTTGACAGTGAAAGACTCAATCCTTCATTAACCCTTATCCTGACTAGCTGGGCTAAAAAAGGTCTTTAAGAAGATAGGTACCTGAATAGATGTTTTGTCCAAGGCAAATAGTTTGAGCGGATATTTGTTCCAATGTGGGCAGACGTACCTTGAATCACACAGAACATTTCACACACTGTGCCAAGTGAGAGTGATATTTTGACTGCAGAGCAATAACCTTAGGTGCAAGCACATAATGCATCTTAGGTTACTGGAGACCTCAGGAAAATCTGTACACCAGACTGCAAACAAACCAGGCAGAAAACAGCAAGTCTCAGGTATCATGTTATAAAAGGGTTCTGTATATACCAATGATCTACATACTAAAGAGTTACTGTACTTTTCCATTGCCTTAAACAGGGATCTGGAACTTTCCAGTGTTACACTAACAGTGTAGAAAAGGGAAAGTAAACCTCTTTGTTAACACCCTCCTTTTTCCCTGAAGTATTTTCCAAGTCTCAAGTGACCCCTGGTATTCGGATTTGGAGACTGAGTTTTAATTTTTACGTTTCCGTCAAGAAAATAAACCCATTGAAGAGTCGAGGACGAAAATAATTTAAGACGTGGCTAATTGGGGCTCCTAATGAGATCACAACATGCAGAAGCTAGTAACATTTTGGAACATACAGAATGTTCAATTTTCTCTGGGAATGTGCCATTATTCTTGGAATTTCCCATTAGCTTGATCCAGTTTAAAGGGCTGGTGTCTTGGTGACAAATTGTTTGGCAAATTACTTCTGGTTTCAGTGGATGAGAAAGCAGGCAAAATGTGTCTATCACTCGTTAAATGATACACAATAGCAGCATAGTGTTTATATTGCTGGAGTAATACCAGAGGTATAGTTAAGTGATCCAGAGACATGTTCAAATCCCACTCCAACAGATGTGAAATTTAAATTTCAGTAAATTAAACAAATCTGTAATAAAAATGCTGAATCAGTAACAAGAACACTGGAGACAAAAGAGACTGACAGAAGTATATAATACACTGAGAGGCACAGACAGGGACACAGTCAGAATCTTTTCCCCAGGGTGGATATGTTAAATACTAGAGGGCATAGGTTTAAGGTGAGAGGGGGAAAGTTTAAAGGAGATGTGCGAGGAAAGTTGGTGGGTGCTTGGAATGTGCTGTCAGGAGAGGAGGTAGAAGTAAGATAGATTTCTTTACTAGTCACATATACGTCGAAACACACAGTGAAATACATCTTTTTGCGTAGGGTGTTCTGGGGCGGCCCGCAAGTGTCGCCATGCTTTCGGCGCCAACATAGCGTGCCCACAACTTCCTAACCCATACACCTTTGGAATGTGGGAGGAAACCAGCACACCCGGAGGGAACCCACACAGACACGGGGAAAACGTACAAACTCCTTACAGACAGCAGCCGGAATTGAACCCGGGTTGCTGGCGCTGTAATAGCATTACGCTAACTGCAACACTACCCTGATATGAAAGCAACATTTAAGAGGTATTTAGACAGGCCCATGAACAGGCAGGGGATGGACGGATATGGACCATGTGCAGACAGATGTCCAGTTTAAATTGGCATCATGGTTGACACAGACATCATGGGCCAAAGGGCCTGTTCCTGTGCTGTACTGTTCTGAGTTCCAGATGCTGGGATCTAGAACAAAAAACAGAACGCTGAATGAACACTGAAAGATATCCAGCAGCATCTGTGGAGGCAAAAGTTGTAAGTCAATATTTTGAGTCGATGCAGTCCCTGGCCCATTGGGTCTGCTCCGCCATTCAATCATGGTTGATTTTTCTTTTCAATCCCATTCTCCCGCCTTTCCCCGTAACCCTTAACCCCTTTACCAATCAAGAACCTATCAATCTTTCGGCTAAAGGTTCTGTCCATTTCCCTCCACAGATGCTGCCTGACCCCCTGTTGATACTTTATCCCAGTTGCTTACATTGTTGGGCATGTGGACCTCAGGGACCCCTCGCTTCCTTCTCCTCAAACCTGCCACCATGGAAGATAATAGTTGAGAAACTGGATCACGCAGTGTCCTTCTTTGAGAGCTAAACCACCCAAAATCATGTTAATGGTCATTTCTAAATGATGTTGCACCAATCGTGAAATTGGACCAAGCATTTCCGATTGCGACCCATGTAGGTGCTCCTGGCTACAGGAACACACCCAATGACATCAATCATCAGGCGATGAAGGTTTCAGCGTAAATTAGAGCTCCAGGTTTCACATGACTGTGGTGGAACAGTCTCACTCAGTCCAGGAGAAGATCATGCTATAACCTTATGGCCAGGTGACATGGTGGTGCAGCGGGTAGAGCCGCCGCCTCATAGTGCCAGAGACCCGGGTTCAATCCTGACCTCGGGTTCTGTCTGTGTGGAGTTTGCCTTTTCTCCCTGTGACCACGTGGGTTTCCTCCAGGTGCTCCGGTTTCCTCCCAATTGCGGGCTGGTAGGTTAATTGGCCCCTGGTGTGTAGGTGAGCGGCAGAATCTGGGGGGAGCAGATGGGAATGTAGGGAGAATAAGATGAGATTAGTGTAGGATTGGTGTTAAATGGGTGCTGGAGGTTGGCGTGACACTCACCAACTTGCATCGATTCGCCATAGAAAACATCCTGTCTGGATGCATCACAGCTTGGTATGGCAACTGCTCTGCCCAGAACTTCAGAGAGTTGTGAACACAGCCCAGTGCGTCGCGGAAACCAGCCTCCCCTCCATGGACTCTGTCTATATTTCTCGCTGTCTTGGTGAAGCAGCCAGCATAATCAAAGACCCCACCCACCCGGGTCATTCTCTCTTCTCTCCTCTTCCATCAGGTAGAAGATACGGGAGCCTGAGGGCACGTACCACCAGGCTCAAGGGCAGCTTCTATCCCACTGTGATAAGACTATTGAACGGTTCCCTTATATGATGAGATGGACTCTTGACCTCACGATCTACCTTGTTGTGACCTTGCACCCTATCGCACTGCACTTTCTCTGTCGCTGTGACACTTTACTCTGTACTGTTATTGTTTTTACCCTGTACTACATCAATGCACTCTGTACTAACTCAATGTAACTGCACTGTGTAATGAATTGACCTGTACGATCGGTATGCAAGACAAGTTTTTCACTGTACCTCAGTACAAGTGATAATAATAAACCAATACCAATACAATACTCCATAAGACCATAAGATATAGGAGCAGAATTAGGCCATTCAGCCCATCGAGTCTGCTCCACCATTCAATCCCTGCTGATTTTTTTTCAACCTCATTCTCCTGCCTTCTCCCCGTAACCCTTAACCCCCTTACCAATCAAGAACCTATCAATCTCTGGGCTAAAGGTCCTGTTTCTGTGTGGTATGACTTTCTGACTCTTATTTACTTGAGATTTAAAAGAATTCTCTTCTGACGTATGACACTTCACAAGGCAGCTCCAAAACTCACTGGAGACTATTTGTACACATTCCAAGCTGTCTACTGTACTCTCAGACTAACGAGTGCTTTTTGGACAATGTAACAAATAAGAATGTCTTAAACTCAACCAGGCAGCTCGTAGCCAAGTGAAGGATCTGTGTCTGGCAAGAGAATCTGGAAGGGAAGGAGATTTGAGTTATGGTATGAAAGCAGAAAATGTCGGAAATAACAGAAAATGCAGAAATAACGGATCGGGCAGCATCTGTGGAGAGAGAAATGGACTGTAAATGTTTCAGGTCGATGGGCTGAAGGAGAAGGCTCAAAAATGTCCAACGGCAACAATCCTCTCCTCCCTCCCTCCCATAGCAGCCCGTGCTCTCCTGGAGTCTGCCTGCCACATCATTGTTCCTTTAAGGTTGTTGATCTTTGCTGAGCACTGACCAGCCAAATGGTGGATGCTGGGTTACGATGGTGTTGCTCTGTGCCTGTCAGTTCGAGACTCTCAGGCCCAGGCAGACTGATTCCCTGTGTCCATCCATCGTCCTTCATTGAGGGCACCTCTTGTCCTTCTAAACTCCAAGGAGGGCAATCTCTTTATGGGACAACTTCCCCAACACAGAAATCATCGTGACCAACACAGGGTGGCACAGTAGTGCAGGTCAGAGCTGCAGCTCACAGCTTCAAGGGCCTGGGTTCAATCCTGACCTTGGGTGCTGTGTGTGTGTGTGTGTGTGTGTGTGTGTGTGTGTGTGTGTGTGTGTGTGTGTGTGTGTGTGTGTGTGTGCACGCGTGTGTGTCTGTGTGTGTGTGCATGCGTATGTGTGCGTGCGCACACGTGTGTGTGTGTATGTGTGCATGTCTGTGTGAGTGTGTGTGTCTGTGTGTGTGTGTGTGTGTCTGTGTGAGTGTGTCTGTGCGTGTGTCTCTGTGTGCGTGTGTGTGTGTGTGTGTGTGTGTGTGTGTGTGTGTGTGTGTGTGTGTGTATGTGTCTGTGTGTGTCTGTGTGTCTGTGTTTGTGTGTGTGGAGTTTCACGTTCTCTCCATGACCACATCCCGGGATGCTCTGGTTTCCCCTACATCCCAAAAACACATTGGTTATTTAACTGGCTACTGTAAATTACAGGCACCAATACTCAGAGCTGATGTACAAGGAGGCTCGGGTATTCTTGTAGCCCACTCACTGAATGCAAACGTGCAGGTTCAGCAAGTAGTTAAGGCGGCAAATGGTATGTGGGCTTTTACAGCAGGCGAGTGGGGTACAGGCGTGGGGGTCGGACATTAATTGGCCACTCTAAAATGGCCCCTGGTGTACAGGTAAATGGTAGAATCTGGGGAAGTTGATGGGAAGGTAGAAAGGTTAAAGGCACAAAGACTGGGGCAATGGCATTGCTCCATGAGCTGTCATAGACTTGATAGGCTGAATGGTCTCATTCTATTATCATAAGGAAATATGATAGGAAAATCAGGGTGGGGATAATGAGCATATGAGAGAGAATATGTTACAGGGAAATAACAACAATAATTTACATTAATAAAGCACCTTTAATGGTGCAGAAACATCCCAAATAACCATTGACATTCAGCCATAGAGTCAGGAAGTCATAGTTATAGAGGGAAACAGGTGCACTGAGTCCACACTAACCATCAAATGCCTGGTTATACTCTAATCCTTTTATAACCCATTTTATCCTTCCACATTTCCATCAACTACTGCCCAGATAGCACTTGGTTGCTAGGTTAGTGAAGGTCGTTAGAGAGGGCGAGAAAATAAACAAAGGGACATGTGAATGGTGTGAAATGCAGGTTGGAGCTGTGGGGAATGCCTAGCAGAACAGTGTTGGTAGAGAGAGGAAAACTGAGTTAAAATACAGATGGAGAACTAAACTGGTAAATTTGGTAAATTGGTTTATTATTGTCACATGTACCGAGATACAGTGAAACATGAATGATAGAGAAATGGAGGGCTGTGTGGGAGGGAAGGGTTAGATAGATCTTAGAGCAGGATAAAATGTCGGCACAACATTGTGGGCCAAAGGGCCTGTACTGTGCTGTAATGTTCTATGTTCTATGAAAAACTTTGTTTTGCATGCCATCTATACAGATCATTTCATTAGAACAGTACATTGAGGTAGTACAAGGGAAAACAATAACAGAATGCAGAATAAAGTGTTACAATTACAGAGAAAGTGCAGTGCAGGCAGACAATAGGGTGCAAGGCCATAACAAAGTAGATTGTGAGGTCAAGAGTCCATCTTATTGTACTAGGGGACCGTTCAATAGTCTTATAACAGTGGGATAGAAGCTGTCCTTGAGCCTGGTGGTACATGCTTTCAGGCTTTTGTATCTTCTGCCTGATGGGAGGGGGGAGAAGAGAGAACTCCCTATCCATTAATAATACTGGTGATGTTAAGAGAGATAAAACAGAAGAAATATGCCCCTGGTTAGTGGCACTAGATGAGCTTTATGGTGGTGTCCGTCTGTTCTCTGTGGAACTGAATTTCATAGGCAGACAACACACTGGTGTTACCCAATGCCAAAATAAGGACTTCTGTGCAGGCCTTCAAAACATTACAAAGTGACTAAGTGCTGCAACCATTCTTGATACAGCAAGATCCCACAAACAATGGTGTGATGCTATTGGTACCTCTTCAACCAATAGTAATCGCCCTGTGCATGTATATCCATGCCATTGGCCAGATTCATGAGGGCAACTAGGGATGGGCATTTGTTGCCAACTTTGTCAGTAGTGCCCTTGTCCAGAGAATAAATTAAGAAACAAACGTAGTCTTGTAAATTATACCACTTCACAGAAACTTATTCCAGTGGACAATTAACAGATAATTATAAGAATCTAAGAAAATAGGAACAGGAGTAGGCCACTCGGCCCCTCAAACCTACACCACCATTCAATATGATCTGCCCCAGGCCTCATCACTTCTCTGACAGTTTTCCTGATCTTTCACAAGTCTATCTTCTTCCTCTTTATGTACCCCCAATGATCCAGCCTCCAGAACCTTCTGGGGGCAGAGGATTCCAGAGACTGACCACACCCTGTGAGACGTTCCTATACAACTCTATCTCAAAGTCAATTTGGTTTTGACTAGAGAGTCAGGAAGTTATGTTGCAGCTTTATAAAACTCTGGTTAGGCCACATCTGAGGTATTGCATTCAAGTCTGATCGCCCCCTTAAAGGAAGGATATGGAGGCTTTGAAGAAGAGGTTTACCAGGATGCTGCCAGGATTAGAGGGCATGTACTATGGGGAGAGGTTGGACAAACTTGGGTTGTTTTCTCTGGAGCGGCAGAGGCTGAGGGGAGACCTGATAGAAGTTTATAAGATTATGAGGCATAGATGATATCTTTTTCCCAGGGTCAAAATGTAGACGGCATGCATTTAAGGTGAGAGGGGGCAGGTTCTTTATGCATAGAGTGGTGGGTGTCTGGAATGCCAAAGGTGGTGGTGGAGGCAAATACGATAGGGGCATTTAAGAAGCCCTTGGATATCCTCATGAATGCGCAGAGAATGGAGGGATATGGACATTGTATAGGCAGAAGGGATTAGATTGGTTAGCCGGTTAATTAATGGTTTAATTATTTTGGTACAACATCATGGGGTGAAGGGCCTGTTCTTGTGCTGTACTGTTCTATGTCAAGTGACCATCTATGTAACTATGTCTCCTTGTTTCAGATTCTCCCAGTCGTAAAAACATTTCGATATCTACCGTCTCATGCCCTCTAAGGACTTTATGTCACTCTTTTATACATTAACCTGGGAAAGAAATTGGATCGGTACGTGTGTGTGTGTGTGTGTGTGTGTGTGTGTGTGTGTGTGTGTGTGTGTGTGTGTGTGTGTGTGTGTCTCTGTGTGTGTGCGCATGTTTGTGTATATGTGTGTGTCTCTGGGTGTGTGCGTCTCTGTGTGTGTATATATATGTGTGTGTGTCTGTGTGTATATGTGTGTGTGTCTGTGTGTGTGTATATATATGTGTGTGTGTCTGTGTGTATATGTGTGTGTCTGTGTGTGTGTGTCTGTGTGTGTGTATATATGTGTGTGTGTGTATGTGTGTCTATGTACGTGTGTGCGTGTGCGCGTGCGTCACAGGAGTGACAGGAGTGTTTTACATTTCACAAATCACCACCATAACTTGGGAACACGCAGCCTGTCTCAGGTTTCCCCAACCTTTCATTTGCAGGAAAGGGCCACAAGTGATTATAAGACTTCAGGTTGAGTGTTTGCATGAGGTTGGGTTACCTGCACTGTTACCCTTCTTGTCAGTGTAATTATTGTCACACATTCAGCCCATTCACTGTACTGTAATCTCCCTACTTAAAATATACAAACATTCCCCTCCACAGCCACTAACAGAGAGCCTTTTCTTTTCATTGCTTGCTTGTGGGACTCCTGTCCAAAGGAATTTATTCTAGGAAACCTTTCCTTTTTAAAACGTCGTCTTGATGAGCACCAAAGAGGTAAATTGTCTGGGTTTTCCTGTGGGTGACCATTCCCAGTTTAATATGTGAAGGCCTTGTCTTTGACTCTGGAAATTTCACAAAAGGTGTCTGTCATTTTTGGGCCCATTAAATTTTCCTGGACATCACCATTTTGAAGCTCATGTGGCTGAGATATTTAACATAATTTTTAAGTTATTCTTTGAGAAATGAAATTTAGCATTGGAGAACCATTCACCATTAGCTCCACCTGCTGGTCTTGACATTTCTACAAACTTACAGAAATCCAAAGAGGGAATCCATCATCTTAAATAGAAACAAACTCTTACATTTCTATTGTGCCTGACACATTTTAGGATATCCCAAGGTATTTTACAGCCAATGGTGTATGTCTCTCGTGTTGTCATTTTTGGATAGTGGGGAAAAACAGCAGCCATTTTGCTCACATTCAGGCCCGACCAATCAGGATGCGATAATGTTTAGATTAATTGTTGTTAATGATGTTGATTGGTGGATCTATAATGGCCAGGAGAGCAGACAAATTTTTTATGTTTACTTACTTAAAAACCTATCTCTGACGTCGCAGCACCCTCAGTACTGCATTGGAGTGCCTGGTGTGATTTTGTGTTCAAGTTCCTGTAATGGAGGTTTAACCCTTGATTCTCTGAGCTTCAGCCTTTGGTGTAATGTAAGGAAGCTTGGTATGATCAGTCTTTGATTATACCAAATACATTGCTGGAAATCTTAATGCTGAAGTCTTAGAAGATGAATGGGCTTGGGTTGATCCTGTGACGCTTGTGATAACCGTTGACGGGAGGGGAAGATCACCCATTTCCAGTAGGGTCCGGCAAAGTCAAAGTCAAGTTTATTGTCATCTGCACAAGTACATGTACGCACAGGTGCAATGAAAAACTTGCTTGCAGCAGCATCACAGGCACATAGCATCAGATAAGCAGCATTCACAAGAAAAACATAAATTAAGCATAAACTATACATAATTTTTACAGGTAAGAACACAATTAGAACCAAAAAAAGGTCCATTTTAGTACAAAGTGATCAAAGTGGTCATAGTGTTGCTAAACTGTAGTGATTAGGGTTGTGCAGGTCGGTTCAAGAACCAAATGGTTGAAGGGAAGTAGCTGTTCCTGAACCTGGTGGTGTGGGACTTCAGGATTCCGTACCTCCTGCCCGATGGTAGCTGTGAGAAGATGGCATGGCCTGGATGGTAGGGGATCTTTGATGATAGACACATCTTCCGCCTACATAATTAAGGACAGGACATGGACTAAGCTTCCCTCTAGTGTGTATGTGACTCCCCACTTGATTTTCCTGCCTGCACATTACCTAGGATATCCAGTTCAAGTTTAAAGGGTTTAATACAAGGAGAGGAAGCCTGAGTTCCCACTCAACAGTGTGGACTGAGTGATAGCCTGATCGAAGAGTGTAAGGTGTTAAAGAGATCTATGAGGGTACAGACAGAGAGACTGATGGGGAGGGCTGGAACAAGGTGAGGTCTTCAGAGAGTTATTCACAGGAATAGGTCCTTTGGCCCACTGAACACCATTCACACCAGTCCTCCCCACATTCCCATCAACTCCCTCCAGTTGCTACCACTCACCTACACACTAGAATGGATTGTAGTGAAGCAGATGAATTTTTACAACAGCCCAATGGTTTTATAATTACTGTTACAGAGACTAGCTTCTTATAATTAAATTCCAGATTTATCAAATTTAAATTCCCAGTTGTCATGATGGGATTCGAACTCATGATCAATGATTCAGAACCTTAGCTGCTAGTTCTGTAGCTTAACCACCTCACTTTCTTTTTCAATCTTTTTATTAATGTTCAAATTAATACAGATTAGCATATATAACATCAATGATTATACACGTGATACAAAAAGACCGGGAGGACAATCATGACGTATATAATCATAAAGAATAAAAAATATATTCTAGACCCCACGGTCTCTTAGTAAGCGAATATAATACAAAAAAAAGTTTGGAGTCCATTTATTCAATATCTTCATATGATATAGATCCCTTTTCAATAACCTTTGAATTTAGAGGAGTGGAGCTGACAACATAATAATGCTCTTTGTTCATCGAGAAATAGCAGTCCAGTTTTTTTTCTTTTGAAATTTTTTTTAGTTTGTTTCGATTTATTACATAAGTTTTTTTGATTTGGGGGTTCTTTTTTTTACTATACAACCACCTCACTTTCATACCCCCTCCAAGTAACTTCTCTTTGTAAATCAGTCTTGGAATCAGGGCAGATCCACGCCAGACTACCCTCAAGGCCAATACATCCTTCCTAAAGTGTGATATTCAGAACCACTCATGGTTTTTCAAATGTGGAACAACAACCTCCTTACAGACGTATGAACCATTAGGTAAAGGAACTTCAAGGAAAATCAGTCCTCTCAGTCTGTCAGTCGCTCCATTGTGAAGCTCCCATTAATAAACATCTACCATTAATAGTCATCAACCATTGTGTGACATTGACATTTATTGTCAGCGATGGAAACATCACCATCAGCCTTCTCTAGAAGCATCTTACACACGCACTACTAAACGTAATAAATATATTAAACCATGATATTTTGTGACACTAAAGTGACGACTATATAAGCAGCTGTAACATCAAGGAGGAATTATACCCATCAACATACTGTAGAAATGTAGAATTATTGTATTATACAGTACAGGAGGCCAATTGCTCCAACAAAACAGTGCTAGCTCTGTTGTAGCACAAGAAATTCTGCCGGTGCTGGAATCTGGAGCAATACACAATACGCAAGCTCTATGGTCCAGGTAGTTACTTATTAATCCTGCCTTCCTCAAAGCCCTGTCATTCCTTTACCCTTCAAGTGTTTATCCAATTTCCAAATGAATCTTCTTATTACATCTGTTCCCACCACCGTTCGCATTGCATCATTAATGATGTGAACATCCTTAACGTAAGCCGTTCCTTCATAAAAAGTTATAAAGAAGGATTTGCACCCTTATACTTTAATGACCCCTGGGTGTCTCAAGGCAATTTACAGCCAATGAAGTTCTCCTTCTGAAGTGTAGACACTGTTGTTAAGTAGGAAATGCAGCAGCCAATTTGCACACAGCAAGCTCCCACAAACAACAATGGGGCAATGACGATCACCAAATCACCAATGCTGGCTGTGGATAAATATTGGCTGCAGAACAACCAAGATAACTCCCTGATATAAATCTCCCAGATAAAAATCTGCTGGATATAACTCCCGGATATAAATCATATTGTGTTTAAGCCTTCAAAGTTGATGTGTCAGGAAATTGAAGCAGGGAGTACAAGAGAGTTAAAAGAAATAATCTGGGCAAATGTAAATCAACTCAGGCCTTGCTATGTGATCCATGCTTATTTTATTCATATCACTTCGCAGTCTGCCTTTGATAAAACGTGGAACATTGGAATTGCTGGATACAGAGTCATCAGCATCTAAGTAACTCACCTTCTACCAGTCTGCTTACCGTGAAAGTGGGGCTGTTAACTAATCACAACCATAAATCTCTCTCTCAATTAGTCTAAAACAGACCCAGATGTGGCACAAGAAAACCCCCAGAGCATTGGAAGTGATAGGTCCATGGTCACCTTCACCAGCCAAGCAGCTACACCCACCGTAAGTCATGTATCTAATTACTCAAATTAGATGTATCCCTAAATCTTACTGGAATATATCAATCTAATTTGCCTTTGAGTAGATTAACACAATCGTTCTCTGGGTTCCCCAGATATAAGGATGCAGATTAATCAGATGCCATTGCCATCAGTGTCTTTATATAAAAATGTTTCCACAGGTTAAGCCTCTAGAACTCCAGTTTAAATATTGTGGAGAAGACAGAGTACCAGGCACAAAATAAAAAACTGGCATTAAGTGAGAGTGGGTCGTAGTGAACGGTCCCTGAATTCGTTATCCAGGGAGCTTGCTCAAAAGATAAAAACTCTCAGGCACAGCCAACCATTACAAGTGTACAGTTGAAGAGACAAATGGCCCATTCAATGTCCTCACTAGCATGCAGCATGCGTGATTAAGTAAAAACAAGCCCAGAAACAGTGTGTGCTGAATGCCACTCAGTCGCACTATTGTCCAGCCATAATTAATGGTTTGGGAAAACTTTCCTCCACAAGTTCTTGTCCAACAGCCTGACTTTTTGTCTTCTTTCCCTCAAATTATGGTGGGGTGTGAAAAGGATAAAAGGTTATACATTTCAGTTGAGCGCACTTACTGTGATAAAGCAGAGATTGTTTCTAAGTAATTGTTGAAGTCGTTCGGTGTGTGGGGTATGGATCAGTGTTGGCACTGCCAAGTAGGCTCATCCTGATTTGAGTCAAGTTGTTCCTTCCCACATTTTATTCAAAGATGCATCAGATATGATTTAAGTAAAATGTTCTGTTGGATGGAAGGCAGATGTTTATGCTCGTGCTATTCTGAGACACAAGGCTACTCCTTCAGACTCTGAGCAAAGCAGAAGGATAACAAATGCTACCTTGCCATTGTTAGCAAGCTGATGGAGCAGAGAGAGGTTTCTTCTCTCAGTCTATGTGGAGTTACTTACGTGGTGACCTCCCTGAAGAACATATGAGCCCAATCTTCAATGTAGGCCGCAAAATTAGAGTCAGGCCTTTGAGGTTTGATGAAAGTCAACAAAGCCACATGCAGAAGAGTTTATATTCTCTTCTAAAAGCTGCAGTTGATCCTGGGTTGCTGATCCTAATTGACCAGGGGTACCAAGGCAAAAGTTAGCTCACAGATCACCAATGATCTCATTGGATGATGGAATAGGATCAATGGGCTGAATGTCTGATCCGACATTCCCACCCGGGGAATGAAGACTGTTGACCATTGGATGGTTAATGTTGGTTGATCTGAGGGAGCATCAGAAATCAGACTGGTTGGCAGTCATCTGCACCAGCATACATCAGTGTCTGCTATTGGTCCACTTTACCTCTCCATCTTCATAGAACATAGAACAGTACAGCACAGCAATAGGCCCATGACGTTGTGCAGAACTAATTAAGCTAATCACACCTAATCCCTTCTGTCTACACGTGGTCCATAACCCTCCATTCTCTGCATATTCATGCGCCTATCTAAGAGCCTCTTAAATGCCTCTATGGTATCTGTCTCAACCACCGCTGGCAGTGCATTCCAGGCACCCACCACTCCCTGTATAAAAAACTAGGGAGCTGTAGAGGCAGAGTTGTTGAATATATTCAAGGCTGAGGTAGGCAAACCTTGCTGCTGTGAGGGGTTGTCCATGGTTGTGGGGAGTCAAACAGGTAAGTAGGTCTGAGGGCAAGATCAGAGCAGCCATGATCTCACTGGCTGGTGGAGATGGCCTTGAAGGGCCTAATGCCCTACTTGTTCTGATTTCTTATGTTCTTATAAGAACGGTCATGAAAAAACATGAACTATGGTCCCCAGGTTCGATCCTGACCTCAGGTGCTGTGTGTGTGTGTGTGGAGTTTGTATGCCCTCCCGATGGGTTTCCCCCAGGTGCTCCAGTTTCCTCCCACATCCCAAAGATTAATAGGCTAGCGCAGAAGAGTGACAGAAGAACCAAAGGGGAGTTGAGGGGCATGTGTAAGAAAAAATAAATGGTAGGGAAGTAAGGAGAAAGAGAGTGGGATTTACCGGATTGCTCTGCTCAGAACCACCATGGATGTGGTGGGTCGTGTTGTCATAGAGTCACAGAGTTATACAGCATGGAAAATAGGCCCCTTGGCCCAACTTGTCCATGCCGACCAAGTTGCCTACCTGAGGTAGTCCCATTTGCCTGCGTTCGGCCCATATCCCTCTAAACCTTTCCTATCCATGTACCTGTCCAAATATCTTTTAAATGTCATTATTGTACCCACCTCTACCACTTCCTCTGGCAGCTCGTTCCACATACTCACCACCCTCTGTGTAGAAAAAGTTGCCCATTAAATCTTTTCCCTCTCCCCTTAAATCTGCGCTCTCTGGCTTTGGGCTCCTCTATCCTGGGGAAAAGATGGTGGCCATTCACCTTATCTGTGCCCCTCATGATTTTATAAACCTCTATAACTCTCTGTCTCCTTCTGTGTCACTATAAGTAGGAATGAGTTTCCTATTGTGTTTCAGGGAAGGAAATCTGCCATCCTTATCAAGTCTAGCCAATAAGTGACTCCAGACCCTTAGAAATGTGGTTGACTCTTAACTACCCTCTGAAACGGTCCAGCACATGGTAATTTAGGGACAATTAACAATGGACCTTAATGCTGGCCTTCCTTGTGACATCTGTATTCTATGGAAGGAATAAATAAAAATAAAACTGTTTCAATTTCTCTTTTCCTCTGATATTCAAATATTAGTGCCTTAGATGCTCCCATGAAATGCTTTGGAAGTTTTACTATGTTAAAGGCACTATATAATTGCAGATTGTTATTTAGTACATTTGGTGCCATTCAAGAATACTGTAAGCCAAGTCTCCACGCATTGTATACCCGAAATAAAATCCTCTAATATGCTGGGTGAGAATGGTATGACATTATCTAAACATATTTAAGCGTTAGCCAGGTGTGCAGAAATTGGTCCTGTGTTGCATGGGTTAAACACATGATGCCATATCGGTGTCATTAGAAATAAAAACAGTTGGAACATGGAACGGTACAGCACAGTACGGGCCCTTCGGCCCACGATGTTGTGCCGACCTTTATAAACCTACCCCATGATCAATCTAACACTTCCCTCCTACACAGCCCATAACCCTCAATTTTTCTCACATCCGTGTGCCTATCCAAGAGTCTTTTAAATGTTCCTGTTGTATTGCTCCCATTGATTAAGAAGGCATATGGTCTGTTAGCCTTCATTAGTCGGGGGATTGAATTCAAGAGCCGCAAGGTAATGTTGCAACTTTACAAAACTCTGGCTAGGTCACACTTAGAGTACTGTGTTCAGTTCTGGTCACCTCATTATAGGAAGGGTGTGGAAGCTTTAGAGAGGGTGCAGAGGAGATTTACCAGTTCTGATGAAAGTTTATTCACTGAACTGCTAACTCTGTTTCTCTCTTCAACATGTTCTGGTTTTATTTCAGATTTCCAGCATCAGTCATTCTTTTGGTTTCCAAGTGAACTTTGCACCTGGCTCCATTTGAACTAGTGTACGTTATTGAAGAATTAGCTTGGCGGGTATCTCATTATAATTGCAGTTTTATTTTATGCAGATCGCTCAGCAGAATGGCCAATTGAAAGGACAATGCGTGGGTATGAATAGTTAATCAGAACTTCCCACATAAATTTATTAATTGAAAGTACGCTTCATTTAATAGATGAATTACTTTAATGGTAAAGTCATTTCATTATTATATTATTCCATTTTCTCTTTTGAAGGAGGAGCACTCTTTCAATGTGCACTTTAGTCAGTGCACAGTTAACATAGAACATAGAACAATTACAGCACAATTCAGGCCCTTTGGCCCACAAAGCTGCGCCAAACATGTCCCTACCCTAGAAATTACTAGGCTTACCCATAGCCCTCTATCTTACTCAGCTCCATATACCGATCTAACAGTCTCTTGAAAGACCCTAACGTATCAGCCTCCACCACCATTTCCGGCAGCCCATTCCACGCATTCACCACTCACTGAGTAAAAAACTTACCCCTGACATCTTCTCTGTATCTACTCCCCAGCACCTTAAACCTATGTCCTCTTGTGGCCACCAATTCAGCCCTGGGGAAAAGCCTCTGACTATCTACCCTATCAATACCTCTCATCATCTTATACACCTTATACAGTTAACGAAGGTTTATGTTCTGAAGGTATGGCGACATTCCAAGATGTTGACTCCAATGTAACAGCGAAACGCTGTCAAGACTCAGAACATTGCTTGAGGAATTGGACCAAGTCAGAGTTAAGTAGTTCAAGTTTATTGTCATAGCTGTATAAATGCCATGAAAATGAGCATTTTGCAAAAGCAGCGCAGTACATTACAGAACGAGGACAAATATAATATGAACTTAAATTAACCAAAAATATATATAAATTACATGTGTGCAAAAAAAAACCAAAATAAACATAACGACACTAGATCAAGACTGAGACAGAGAAAAAAATATAGTCCGACGTAGTGTTAACATTTTTCAGGTCAGTTCAAGAATCTGACGGCAGTGGGGAAGAAGCTGTTGTTTGAAGGTGTGGGGTCTTCAGGCTCCTGTACCTCCTGCCTGATGGCAGCATCAAGGAGAGGGCACGGCCCGGATGGTGGGGGTCCCCGATGATGGATGTCACTTTCCTGAGACATTGCCTCTTGTAGGTAACAACAATATGTTCAATCCTGACTTCATCAAGGTCGAATGGAAGTTTGTGTTCTTAACTCAGTGAGAAGAGGCAGAGGAGACATTTGAATTAAAAAAAACACCACAAGTATGTTAACAAACTGCCCACTTTTAATGCTGTAGCTACACTGGATATTGGCATGTCCTAATTAAGAGACTTCTATATGCTCTCTATCCTTTCATATGACAGAGGAGCAGGAGTTGGCTGTCCACTATGCTCCACCATTCAATAAGATGAGGTGATCTGATCTTAGCCTCAGCTCCACTTTCCTGCCTGTCCCCCATAACCAATAATTCACCAATTGTCCAAAAATGTGTCTACCTCAGCCTTTAATATATTCAATGACTCAGACTCAACATTCTCCTACCAGGCAGAAGATACAAAAGCCTGAAAGCATGTACCACCAGACTCAAGGACAGCTTCTATCCCACTGTTATCAGACTCATGAACGGACCTCTCATGCACTAAAAGATGATCTCCCAATATTACCTCTTGGTGTCCCTTGCACCTTATTTGACTACCTGCACTGCCTCTGTAACCGTACACTATATTCTGCAGTCTGTTTTCCTTTTTACAACCCTAATGTACTTACGTATGGCATGATCTGTCTGGATGGCACACAAACAGAAGTTTTTCACTGTATGTGGGTACACGTGACAATAATAAACCAATGACCAATTCCAGCTGTCTGGTATAGAGAATTCCTGGTGTAGAGAATCTTTATTCATTTTCTCCATTTTCAGGGGCGGCACGGTAGCGTAGCGGTTAGCGCGACACTATTACAGTGCCAGCGATTGGGGTTCGATTCCCGTCACTGTCTGTAAGGAGTTTGTACATTCTCCCGTGTCTGCGTGGGTTTCCTCCGGGTGCTCCGGTTTCCTCCCACATTCTAAAGACGTACGGGTAGGTTAATATGGGTTTAAAATGGGCGGCACGGAATCGCTGGGCTGGAAGGGCCTGTTACCACGCTGTAAATAAGATTTAAAAATTTAAAATTAAAAAAAATTTAAAATACATGACCCTCTGAGACAAGAAACATCTCCACATCCCTGTCTTAAATGGACAACCCTTTCATCTGAAACTTGGTTCTAGACTCCCCAACAAGGGGAAACACCCTCTCCCCATCTGTCTTGTCGTTACTTCTCCCCCCTTGCATAACAAGAATCTTTCTATCCCAGACTTAAAAATATTTGAAAACTCTGTCGAGGGAGAGAATTCTACATACTTAGGACCCACTGCCAGAAAAAAAATATTTTAAAAGGGTGAATTCATTTAATTTTAACCTTTCAAGTTAAACAGGTAGAGATTAAGGAGGACCATAGGTATGATAGAGAGGTTTAGGCAGGGAACTGCATCACCGTCTGTGCGAACAAGTTGCCCCTCAGGTCCCTTTTAAACCTTTCCCCTCTCACCTTAAACCTGTGCCATCTAGCTTCTGTTCCCTTTCTCTGGGAAAAAGACTGTGCTTTCACCCTATCTATGCTCCTCATGATATTGTACACCTTTAAAAGGTCATCTCTCAATCTCCCACTTCCCAAGGAATCAGAATCAGAACCAGGTTTATTATCACTGACTTATGACATGAAATTTGTTGTTTCATGGCAGCAGTACAGTGCAAAGACATAAAATTACTATAAATTACAAAAAATAAATAAATAGTGCAGAAAAAAGAGGTAGTGTTCATGGGTTCATGGACCGTTCAGAAATCTGCTGGCGGAGGGGAAGAAGCTGTTCGTGAAGTGTTGAGTGTGGGTCTTCAGGCTCCTGTACCTCCTCCCCGATGGTAGTAACGAGAAGAGGGCATGTCCCAGATGGTGAGTGTCCTTAGCGATGGATGCCACCTTCTTGAAGAGCCACCTCAAATAAAGTCCTAGCCCGCCCAACCTCTCCCTATAACTCAGGCCCTCAAGTCCTGGCAACGTTCTCGTACAACTTCTCTGCACTCTTTCCAGCTTAATGATACCTTTCCTATAACAAGGTGACCAAAACTGTACACAATACTCCAAGTGCGGCCTCACCAGTGTGGCTAGTCCTTATGTTGCAGTTGTACAAGATGTTGGTGAGGCCGCATTTGGAGTAACTGTTGGCCACAAGAAACCACTGTGATTGGTCCATTCGACTGCACACCACAACCCAAAATAGACCAAATGAGAGGTTTAAGAATGGGTTGAGGTGGAGGCAGCTGTGATCTGAACTAGCACACCCTCCCAAATAACTGGGTGCAAAAGGAACAACACCAGTTCAAATCTCATCATCTTTTTATAGCAGAAATAAGGAAACATCTAATCCAATCCTTGTAATTAGTGGCCAGTGTGTGAGTGGCTCAGAGGAGTGGAGCTCTGAGGCTTTGGCTCAAGAGGCTTCGGCGAGCAGAGGGTGAGGACGAGCTTGCCCCCAGAGAGGTAAGGCAGGTAAGTTCCTTTAATCTAAATAATTTAGGAATAGGTAGTGGTGGCAGCAGTTAGGGCAGTCGTGTGCTCCGCATGCAGTACGTGGGAAGTCAGGGACAGCACACTTGTCCCTGATGGCCACACCTGTAAAAGGTGCATCCAGCTGCAGCTCCTGACTAACCGAGTTAGGGAACTGGAGCTGGAACTGGACGAACGCCGGATCATTCGTGAGGCAGAGGTAGAAATAGACAGGATTTTCAGGGAGATAGTCACCCCGAAAAGTCAGGAAACAGGTAACTGGGCGACTGTCAGGAAAGGGAAGGGGTATAGACAGACAGCTCCGAGCACCCCGGTGGCTGTTCCCATCAACAATAAGTACACTGTTTTGGATACTGCTGGTGGGGACGACCTACCAGGGACGAGTGGCAGTGGTCCCGTCTCTGGCACTGACACGGGACCCTCAGCTCAGAAAGGAAGGAGGGAAAAGAGGAGAGCAGTAGTGATAGGGGATGCGATAGTCAGGGGGACAGATAGGAGGTTCTGTGGGAGAGATCGAGAATCCCAGATGGTCTGTTGCCTCCCTGGTGCTAGGGTCCACGATATCTCGGATCGAGTTCTCGATATTCTCAGGAGGGAGGGTGAGCAGCCAGATGTTGTGGTCCACGTAGGGACCAATGACATGGATAGGAAAAGGGAGGAGGTCCTGCAAAGAGAGTTTAGAGAATTAGGTGCAAAGTTAAAGGACAGTTCCTCCAAGGTTGCAATCTCAGGATTGCTACCCGTGCCACGAGATAGTGAGGCTAGAAATAGGAGGATCATGCAGCTAAACACGTGACTAAGGAAATGGTGCAGGAGGGAGGGCTTCATGTTTCTAGACAATTGGGCTTTGTTCCAGGGAAGGTGGGACCTGTTCTGACGGGACGGTTTGCACCTGAACTGGAGGGGAACAAACATTCTTGCGGGTAGGTTTGCTAGTGCTGCTCCGGGGGGTTTAAACTAGATTTGCAGGGGGAGGTGAACCAGAGTGTTAAAGCAGATAGTGAGGTGGAGGAGGAAAAAGGTCGTGTGAGGACTACAGGTAGAGATAGAAATCGAAGGTTTGTACGTGATAGAAATGTTCTCAGGTGCATCTATTTCAATGCAAGAAGTATGGAAGGTAAGGCAGATGAGTTTAGGGCGTGGATTGGCACGTGGGATTATGACATTATTGCTATTAGTGTGGAGCCTCAGGAGATGGGGGAGAATTTAAACAATTTTTTTGCATCAGTATTTACGCAGGAAACGGGCATGGTGGATATGGAAGGAAGGGAAACAAGCACTAGTGTCATGGAACATATAGAGATTAAAGAGGAGGAGGTGCTTGCTGCCTTACAGTGAATAAAGGTAGATAAATCCCCCGGGCCTGACAAGGTATTTCCTCGGACATTGAGGGAGACTAGTGTAGAAATTGCAGGTGCCCTGGCAGATATACTTAAAATGTCCTTAGCCACGGGTGTGGTGCCGAAGGACTGGAGGGTAGCTCATGTTGTTCCGTTGTTTAAAAAAGGATCTAAAAGTAAGCCAGGTAATTAAGCCGGTGAGCCTGACATCAGTAGTGGGTAAATTATTGGAAGGTGTTCTGAGAGATCGGATATACAAGTATTTGGACAACCAAGGGCTGATTAAGAATAGTCAGCATGGCTTTATGCGTGGTAGATCGTGTTTAATGAATCTTGTAGAGTTTTTCGAGGAGGTTAGCAAGAAAGTAGATGAAGGAAAGGCTGTGGATGTTGTCTACATGGACTTTAGTAAGGCCTTTGACAAGGTCCCACATGGGAGGTTAGTTCAGAAGGTTCAGTCACTTGGTATCCATGGAGAGGTTGTAAACTGGATTCGAAATTGGCTGAGTGGGAGAAGACAGAGAGTGGTAGTGGACAATTGTTTCTCAGACTGGAGGCCTGTGACTAGTGGTGTGCCTCAGGGATCTGTACTGGGGCCATTGTTGTTTGTTGTCTATATCAATGATCTAGATGATAATGTAGTAAATTGGATCAGCAAGTTTGCTGATGACACTAAGATTGGAGGCGTAGTGGACAGCGAGGAAGGCTTTCAAAGCTTGCAGAGGGATCTGAACCAACTGGAAAAATGGGCCAGAAAATGGCAGATGGAATTTAATGCAGACAAGTGTGAGGTGTTGCATTTTGGAAGGACAATTCAAGGTAGGACATACACAGTAAATGGTAGGGCACTGAGGAGTGCAGAGGAACAAAGGGATCTGGGAGTTCAGATACATAATTCCCTGAAAGTGGTGTCGCAGGTAGACAGGGTTGTAAAAAAGGCTTTTGGCATCCTGGCATTCATAAATCAAAGTACTGAGTACAGGAGTTGGGATGTTATGGTGAGGTTGTATAAGACATTGGTGAGGCCAAATTTGGAATATTGCATGCAGTTCTGGTCACCTAACTATAGGAAGGATATCAGTAAGATTGAAAGAGTGCAGAGGACATTTACTAGAATGTTGCCGGGTCTTCAGAAGTTGAGTTACAGGAAAAGATTGAACAGGTTAGGACTTTATTCTTTGGAGCGTAGGAGAATGAGGGGAGATTTGATGGAGGTATACAAAATTATGAGGGGTATAGACAGAGTTAATGCGAATAGGCTCTTTCCACCTAGATTAGGAGAGATAAGTACGAGAGGACATGGTTCTAGGACATGGCTTTAGGGTGAAAGGGGAAAGGTTTAGGGGGAACATTAGGGGGAACTTCTTCACTCAAAGACTGATGGGAGTATAGAACGGGCTGCCATCTGATGTAGTAAATGCAGGCTCACTCTTGAGTTTTAAGAATAAATTGGATAGATACATGGGCGGGAGTGGTCTGGAGGGTTATGGACTGGGTGCAGGTAAATGGGACTAGCGGAATAACGTTTTGGCACAGACTAGAAGGGCCAAATGGCCTGTTTTTCTGTGCTGTAGTGTTCTATGGTTCTATGGTTCTATTTCCTTCAGCAAACATCCTTCTGTAATTTGGTGCCATTTGGAAGAGCTTCTGCAAAGGTCAACAGACCAGCATCTTTGCACTGCGAGATGGAGGGCCCAAACTTCGGGATTTTATTTTGTTGCTGCCTTGGTACAGCTCTGGAGGAGAGGGGCGGAATTGTTGAGGTAAGAAGGGTAGACTAGAGTTTTTAGATGACAACAACACGGCCTGCATTTATTGTCCCACCTAAGAACATAAGAAGCAGAGGGAGACTATTCAACCCCTTGAGTCTGATCCACCATTCTGTGACGTCATGAGAAGAGGTTTCATGTGGAGCATAAATGCTACAACATCCAATTGGGCTGAATGGCCTGTTTCCATCCTATTTGATGTAGTTGATCCATTTCCGCTTTCCCCTTTAATGCCCTATCTTTGATTTCCTTTGTGCCCCCAAACCTACTGACCTGAGCCTTGAATGTACCCAGCTGGCTGAGCATCCACAGTTCTTTCAGGCAGAGACTCTCAAAGATAGATAGATATCTTTACTAGTCACATGTACATCGAAACATACGGTGAAATACATCCTTGGCGTAGAGTGTTCTGGGGGCAGCCCGCAAGTGTCGCCACGCTTCTGGCGCCAACATAGCATGCCCACAACTTCCTAACCTATATGTCTTTGGAATGTGGGAGGAAACCGGAGCACCCAGAGGAAACCCACGCAGGCATGGGGAGAACATACAAACTCCTTACAGACAGTGGCTGGAATTGAACCCGGGTTGCTGGCACTGTAAAGCGTTACGCTAATCATTACACTACCGTGCCTGATCAAAGACCTCTGAGTAAAGCCTCTGAGGTTACCAGCAGGCAGGCTGGGACTCCATTCTTACAGTTAAAGGACAATAACGAATGGGTCTAGGAGGTGCCAGTAAATGGGGTTGATGTAGGATTAGTGTAAATGGGGTTGTTGACGGTTAGCCCAGATTCAGTGGGCTGAAGGGCCTGTTTCTGTGCTGTATCTCTCTATTAACTGTGACAGAATTGGCTGCTAGCAGGGGTGGCCCTGCAGGCCTGGTAGAGGTGATGAGCGTGAAATGTGGGTGAAAATCATGCTTACAGCAGCATCGCAGGCATGTCAGCTCAGACAACACAGAGAACATAAATTAAACTATACATAAACCATACAAGATAGTGAAGAGAGAAAAGACTGTGAAAAACAAGACATAGGTGAAAAAAAACATTCAGAGGCAAGTCCAAAGTCGTGCCGAAGCTGGTCCATAGTGTTCTGTTGTTGAGGTAGGGTTAGGGTTGTGCAGGTTGTATAAGACCTTGATGGTTGTAGGAAAGTAACTTGGTATTGGTATTGGTATTGGTTTATTATTGTCACTTGTACCGAGGTACGGTGAAAAACTTGGCTTGCATACCAATCGTACAGGTCAATTCATTACACAGTGCAGTTACATTGGGTTAGTACAGAGTGCATTGAGGTAGTACAGGTAAAAACAATAACAGTACAGAGTAAAGTGTCGCAGTTACAGAGGAAGTGCAGGTAGACAATAAGGTGCAAGGTCGCAAGGTAGATCATGAGGTCAGAGTCCATCACTGTTCTTAAACCTGGCAGTGTGGGACTTCAGGCTTGTGTACCTCCTGCTTGATGGTAGCAGCGAAAAGAGGGCCTGACCTCTTCTCCCTGTGGCCACATGGGTTTTCCCTGGGTGCTCCTGTTCCCTCCCATATCCCAAAGATGCGCAGGTTGGTAGGTTAATTGGTTGCTGTAAATTGCCCCGAATGTGTCGGTGAGTGGTAGAATCGGGGGGGAGTTGATGGGGATTGTGGGGAGAATAAAATGGGATTAGTGAAGCACTAGTGTAAATGGGTGCTTAACGGTGAGCACCAACTCAATGGGCTGAAGGGCCTGTTTCTGTGCTGTATGACTCTATGCACAACATGCCTTAACCCAAGCCTCAAGGAGTACCTTCTACAGCACTTGAGGGTCCCTCTGATTGAAATTCCCAACTGTGTGCCAAATCCATTTGGTTCTGTACTGAGACTTTTCACATTCATCTACAGGGACTGCAATAATACCTTCCTGAAGCAGCACTGAGACCTCAGAAGCAAAGGATCAATGATCAGCTCTCCCCAGTTTGCTCTACAATGTGCTTTTTTTTATCCCACTGGCATTAACAATACCAAACCCTTCTTGTTGAAAGCAATATTGGGAATGATATTCAAACATACATGAAAGATCTCCATGTGGTCCGTGCTAAAGAGTTAAAATTTAACTACAATACCCATAATGATGATAATTTTGTTTATCTTTGTTCTCTTGGTTAAAAACCTTCTTCTAAAAATACTATAGCAGTCACACTGTAAAATTCCCAACCACTGAGGTAAGCATCAGTCCACTGACAGGATATCCACACTTGCAGCCTGTTCTACTCAATTGAAGTAAAGCACAGTTTCTGCTTCTTGTGCTGAAGCCAAGGATAACATTAAAAAATTAATCTTGCTTCAGACCGTGACACTTGAAATTCCTGTCGTTGCTGTGACTGAGTTGCACTTGCGTGATGAAGTCAGGCTTCGCGCAGTTGGGGGGGGTTGACAAGCGTCCGAGTTATTCAAGGAAGATGGAGGCTGAGCACTGAGTGAGTTACCCAGGAGACGGGAGAGGGCATGGCTCTGGTCCCACAGCATTGCAGAATTTAGATATGCCGCAGCAGGCGGTAATCAAGATGATCCCTAATGAGCATTTTCATTTCTGTAGCGCCTTTCAAAACCTCAGGACATTCCAAAGGGGCTTTACAATCAATGAGGAGACGGAGCCACTGCTGAACACATCAGTCCCGAGAAAAAGCAACGTAATACAGGCCAGACATATAATGAGGATTAAGTCTTGCTGGATATGCCAGTGTCTGTCCCTGTTCTGCTTCTAACTTGTGCAGTGTGCACCTAAGAGTCCAAATGGGTCCTGGTTTAATGACTCATTGAAAAGACGGTGGTTTCCAAACCATGGGACTCTGTACCACCTGCATTTTGTCCTTGCAGTGAGATCCTACTAGTCACAGAGTCAAAGAGAGATACAGGATTGAACCAGGGTCACTAGCCCTGCTAGCTGAGCTGCTCTGTCACCCAACTTCTTTATCTTTGGCTATTCTCACTTGATGCTAGATGACACAGTAACATAACCATGAGCTTCATATCATTTTGTTTTGCAATGCACTCAAATAAGAAATGAACAAAAACGATGATCGTTATCCAAGATAAACTCTTCTGTTAAGCTATGACATGCGAAAGGGATACATTTCTTTACTGCTGAAACATGTGCTTATCCACTCTCTTCCACTGCACTGGGATTAATGTAGATGGACAGAAGGGTTGGCATGGACAAGGTGGGCCAAAGGGCCTGTTTCTGCGCTGTACAACACCATGACTATATGTACATATGCCATATACACATCACACTTTTGCTTTCATTGCATATGTCTTGATTCCCTTAATTTCCAATAATCTACTAATCAAATGTACTCAGTGACTGAACACTTGGAGTTCTCTGGTTTAGTGAACTTCTGCTGGTATCAAGACCTTCTTGACTAAGAATTGGATCCAAAAAGGTGGGCTTGGCAAGAAACGTGTCAGCGGAAGGGTGGGCAACTGGCTGAAAGGCCAAATCCTACATCTAAATACCTCCGTTACTCCATCACTACCTGAAACCGGCAGCAATGGTGGCCACTCGCCCATTATAATGGACAACCGATGATCTCACTTGTAGGAACATTGACCAATGTGTCCATAAATAGAGGAGTCTTTAGCATGAAGGCAGGGGATTGATAACTTATGTGAGGCCAATTAGTTCAACATATAAAAAGAAAATTCACATATAAAGCAAGCACATTATACACACCCAGCATCTCCTCATCAATAGGCCACAGTGTAGTCTAAATTACACTACTTATATGGCAGGGACACAACACAGCTCCACATTTAATTATGTTGCTTGCTTCATTTGGCAAGAGTAAGGTTTGTTTTCTTACAAGGCCTCAAGCCAAGTGTCTGACTGAAACGTTTCTATAAATTTAAATGTAGTTGCTCCTGTGATGTTTTGAAATGGTATGGCATCTATACCATACTGCAGTGATCTTCAGTAAGATTGTTACTTACTCTTCTTCTAAGCATCTGGAAAAACAGGGGTGACCTAATAGAGGTCTTTAAAACTGAGATGGTGTTTGAAGGGTAGATGTGAAGAAGATGCTTCCGTATGCAGGGAAATCCTGAACTCAAGGCCATAAATATGAAAAACAACCACTACAAACTCCAAAAGGGAATTCAGGGGAAATTCTTCAAGCAATTAGAACGTGGTACTTCCCAGATAGAAATCTGAGGTGAATAGCATTGCAACATTGAAGGGGAAGTTAGCTAAGGAGAACTCAGTGGTTGGGTTGTGTTGATAGGTCGGGGCAGGGTTAGAGGAGGTTCATACAGACCATAATTAGACCCACTGGGCCAGCTATAAATAAGGGTTGTCCTGGAGTCTATAAATTTACATGGGTGGTGTGAAAAGCGGAAAGCCAGTCATGGTCGGGTGAACAGGTAGTCCATAAAAATGACAGGACAAAAAGTCTTTGAAATAGTCTGAAGAACAGAGGAAGCAGGAGTAAAACTGGGTGTAGGGTACCTGGAGACAATCGATACAAACTTGGCTGGTCCAGAGCCTTGTCTGCTTGCCCATACCCCTACAATCACTGATCACCTTAGTCCAAAATTCTAAGGTAAGGTATCTTTATTAGTCACATGTACGTCGAAACACACAGTGAAATATATCTTTTGTATTGAGTGTTCTGGGGGCAGCCCGCAAGTGTCGGATACGCTTCCAGCGCCAATATAGCGTGTCCACAACTTCCTAACCCGTACGTCTTTGGAATGTGGGAGGAAACCGGAGAACCCAGAGGAAACCCACACAGACACGGGGAGAACTACCTACCTCAACCCTGAATACTCTCAATGATAGAGCATCCACAGATCTCTGTGATAGGAAATTCCAGCGATTCACAGCTCTCCACGTGAAGAAATTCTTCCTTATCTCTGTCCGAAATGGGCGACTTCTTATCCTAAGCGTAAGGAGGGGCATGCAGAGCCGGGTGTGCCAATTTGTAATGCCATTCACTTAGAGCAGTGCTGACCTGTACCTCAACAACATCCACTCGCCTCATTTCTGTAAACCTCAGCGCACTCGCCAAACCAAATTCTGTCACAGCGACAACTCAGGAGGTGCCCCTGCATTGGGGAAACTTGTCAGAACTCCAATTAACCGGATTGCTGCGGCAGACTGTTGATTGGTGTGTTCTGCGACACCGTTCCCCCTTCAGTCAAAGGCAGCTGGCACCCAGTTACGACCGAGTTTTGAATGAAATGGTCATTAAAAAACAGGAGATGAACCTCAACCCTGTCCTCTTTACCACAATGCACACGCACACACAAACATACACAAACATACAGAAACACGCACAAACCAACCCGAAACGTTGATCGCCTGCTTTTCTCCACGGATGCTGCCTGGCCTGCTGAGTTCCTCCAGCATCATCGTGTTTTTCATCTAGATTCCAGCATCTGCAGACCTTTGTTTCTTTACATACACTCAGATACACAGACACACACACACAGACACACACACATGCAGACACGGACAGACAGACAGGCACACGCACGCACGCACACACACACACACACACACACACACACACACACACACAGACAAATGCACATACACACACAGACACACAGACACACACAGAAACACAAACACACACACATGCACATACAACACAAAGACGCACACACACACAAACACATGCACACACACGCACACATACACAAACACGCACACACACACACAATCGTGACACTGTTGCTTTACGATTAATTCCCACCTGCCTCTAATTATTTGATAAAAATCAAAGACCTTCTATACCTTAAGTCTATTCATGAGCTGAACCTGCCCTGGCCAAAGGGAGCAGAAGGTATTTTCCGACTGGTACCTTTGATCAGCAGAAGTTGTAAAATCTGGAAGTGCTACTAACCTCAACATTCCAAGGAAACCTGCGATATTTGGGGATAACCTTAAAGGAATAATTCCCTTTCCCAGTGCTTCAGTACTTCAACTTGGTCAGACCACCTTGACTCTTAAAGCCACATTGTAAACACTTGCCCTCTTTAAAGTTCAGAAGGGAATCATGGTGTTGGGAGGAGCAGTGAACAGCTCAGTAAACACTTGATTTTTCTTTCCTGGCAAGGTGAAGCTTCAAATTCACCAAGTTGCCCAAGGAACTCGGGGGATCTTTTCTTTTCCACTAAGAGGGGCAGTACAGGAAGTGAGAGACGACAGACTCCTCACCACTTTCACAGTCTGAGTCATTATTTGGTATTGATATTGGTTTATTATTGTCACATGTACCGAGATACAGTGAGAAGCTTTGCTTGCGTGCCATCCAGACAGATCATTTCATACATAAGTCCATCGAGGTAGTAAAAAAACAGAATGCAGAAACATTGTGGTCGAAACCACGCCCCCAACCATACAAAATATGCATCATTATTCTATTACCTCATAATGCAAACACATTGTCACAGAATGTGCATCTTGGTAAACATTTCTCTCAGTTGATGTGAATGCATTGTTAGGAGAAAAAATATAATAGCTTATCCTTCAGATATAATAAGCTCCCGAGCTTTTCCTGTGGCAGTGAATTTTCAATAACGAATGGGATTGAACTTCCTTTATAGACTGAATCCCTCTTTTGTCCAGCTCTTGATCACTTAATTTCCTTTATGGACTGGTGCAATGCATACCCAAGAGTGCTTTGGGAAATAACTGCATTCTTGGGCAAGGATAAAGCACTGCTGAATTTCTATATTTGCCAGTGTCATTTGAGAATTAAACTCATCGAAACCTTTTCCATCACAGATTCCGAGCTAACATTGGAGGTGTTAGATGAGGTAACCAAAATCTCTGCCAGAAATGGGCTTTAAGTGAAGTCTTAAAATAAGAGAGGAGAGAGAGGGAGAGAGAGAGAGAGAGAGAGAGGGGGGGAGGGAGAGAGAGGATAGAGAGGGAGAGAGGGAGAGGGAGAGAGGGGGAGAGGGAGAAGAAGCATCTTATCTAAATAGTGAGAGATTGCAGAGCTCTGAGGACCAGAGGGATCCTGATGCCCAAATACATGAAAAGGCTAGTATTTATTATTGGTTTACCATTGTCACTGTACCAAAATATAGTGAAATGCTTTTGTCTGCGTGCCATCCAGACAGATCATACCAAGTACATCAAGGTAGTAAAAAGGAAAACAGAATGCAGAATAAAATATTACAGTTACAGAGAAAGTGCAGTGCAGGTAGACAAATAAGGTGCAAGGGCCACAATGAGGTGGATTGGGAGATCAAAAGTTTATAATAGGGAGAAAAGGAGAAGAAAACTAGGTGAATGGGTGAGTGGAGGTAGCTGTGGGAAATTCAATGCTCTCAACCATTGGGTTGTAAGCTACTCAGGCAGAATATGATATGTTCTTCCAATCTGGCCTCTCTGTAGCAATACTGAGGACAGACGGGTCGGTGTGGGAGCAGGAAGGAGACTTAAAACGATACGCGACTGGAAACTTGAGATGGCAAAATGGTCACCTAGTCTATGCTTGGTTTCATCCTCAGGAGGCTAAAGAAATTTGGCATGTCCTCTATGACATTCATCAATTTTTATCACCAGAGAAAGCATCCTATCTGGATGCATCACGGCTTGGTACGGCAACTGCTCTGCCCAGGACCGCAAGAAACTGCAGAGAGTTGTGGACACAGCCCAGTGCATCACAGAAACCAGCCTCCCCTCCTTGGACCTCTTGCTGCCTTGGTGAAACAGCCAGCATAATCAAAGACCCCACCCACCTGGGTCATTCTCTCTTCTCCCTTCTCCCATCAGGCGGAAGATACAGGAGCCTGAGGGCACATACCACCAGGCTCAAGGACAGCTTTTATTCCACTGTGATAAGACTGTTGAACGGTTACCTTATACGATGAGGTGGACTCTTGACCTCACAATCTACCTTGTTTGGCCTTGCACCTTATTGTCTACCTACAATGTACTTCTCTGCAGCTGTGACACTTTACTCTGTATTCTGTTATTGTTTTTACCCTGTACTACCTCAATGCACCCTGTACTACCTCAGTGCAATGTGTAATGAATTGACCTGTACAATCAGTATGCAAGACAAGTTTTTCACTGTACCTCGGTACAAGTGACAATAATAAACCAATACCGATACCTATACCAATAACTCCAGCTGTTGGTCCACTTACTTAATTGCATCGCTACAGTAGCCTTTCCCCCATGTGACGTGAAAGTCACTCCTAGACGCATACCTTTCCTCAAAGTATATCACTTGAGTTCACACAAAAACCTGAAAGCTCTATGGATGCTTTTATTGATGCTAATCTTTTATTTGTGGACTTCTAAAAGAAAACTGAAATTACCATGTGAACTCATTTTCTCTATTAGTTCTGCTTTCTTGAGCTTTAGTGCAGGAATATAACCACTATTGGCACACTCCAGTAGAATGCAACATGTAAGAATAAATGAATGGTATTGGATTCAGGATAAGTGTACATGCTTCTTTCTGGTTAGCTCTACACCACTCAAGATCCACAGAATGAAGTGAAGGAAATGTATTCCGTCAATCTAGCGAATATCTAATGGTCCTTGGGGGATTGGAACAGGTGAAAACTGCAAAAAAGAGGTGTGTGTCCAACATAATGCAGAATGGAATGATACATTTCCACCAGTACTTGGCATGTTTCTTACTGTGGGCCACATTTTGGGGGAACATCTATTCTGGGTAAAGCAGAAGGGAGATAAAATATAACTGTCTGCAAGAAGCAAATCCTAAATCAATAGCATCCAAAACACACAGCTCTCCGCTCACAATGCCCACCGGATGGTACCTAAAATGATCACTTCTTGAACAGGAGTGGTAGTTCTGGCTGAACAAGCCTGCACTGTTCAAGGCTTCCTACAATTCCCACATTAGTGAGACAGCTCGGGCTTGGTACTCTTCCTAACTAAATGCAACTAAACCTCAGTGTGCAACCTCTGGTGGGCAATTCATCTAATTAATCAGCAGCACAGTGCAGGTCTTTATACATACATTATGCACACACACAAACACACACACACACCATTTATCACCCCAGTATTTAAGCCGCCGGATCACGCTGAGTGAACATTGACTAATTCATCTGTGTAAAAGATCCTTTCCTTAAGAATACAGCATTATATAGCCGTTCATACAGACTTCTCTTTCTTAAGATAGCAATTTAAATATACTTTATTAATCACAAGCTGGAAACTGTCAACACTTGAGAATATGGTCCAGCACTAATAAAATTCACAATAAAATCAATAATAAATCTTCTGATGTCAATTGAGTAAGCCAGACCTGTCACCTCCATGTTGACCATGAAACCTCTCTTCTGAGGCTCTGGGAAACAGAAGCCAGCCTCTGTTGCTGTAGACTGATAAGTCCCACTTTCTGACCACAACTCCCTACCCAACAAAAATGCATTGTTTTGTCTTGAAAGCTCCAATTGTTCCAGGTTCCAGAGTCATTTGGAGGGAGAATTTCAGGTTTCCACACTCCTTTGTGTGAAAAATTGAACAGCCTGTTTCTCATCAGATGATATCCTCTGTGTTTTTGATTTACCTGACTGGAAGAAATAGTTTCTCTGTATCTACTTTGCTGAACGTTGCTTAACATTTTAAAACATCTTGATTAATTCCCTCTTTTATCTCAGTGGAAGTACAAACCACCTATGTGCAAACTGTCTTCATACTTTAACCCTTCAGGTCCCAGTACTGCTCTGTGCCATAACTATTGAGAGAGTGATTCACTTTTTCCTTATTGAGTTGAAGCTCAGTCTCAGAAGGATTCAGTTGTCTGTTTATCAAGGTGTGATGTAAACTCATCTGTATCACAAGACAATGAGTGGTTGATGGTTGGTGTGGACTCGTTAGGCTGAAAGGGCCTGTTTATCTTACTTTATGACTCTCAGGACTCTATAACAGTTTCAGTTGTTGGTGAATTACATTGCTGTTCCTCCATTGGTATTGGTATTGGTTTATTATTGTCACCTGTACTGAGGTTCAGTGAAAAACTTTTGTTTGCGTGCCATCCAGTCAGATCATGCCATCGAGGTCGTGAAAAGAAAAAGCAGAATGTATGGTGTTGTAGCTGTAGAGAAAGTGGAGTGTACACCAGACAAATAAAATGCAAGGGCCACAACAAGGTAGACTGGGAGATCAAGAGTTCATCTTCAGCATTGAGTCTGACAACAACAGGAGAGAAGCTGTCCTTGAATCTGCTGGTATGTGCCTTAAGGCTTTTGTATCTCCTGCCCAGGGGGAGAGGGGAGAAGAGAGAATGATTCTGCAGAGATGATTATTTATTGAATACCTCTAACAGCAGGGGAGTAAGAGCTGGCAGCTTGGGAGCAGCTCTTCCAGCTTAACAGATGGGCAATGTGTCTTAGCAAACTCTAGAGCCCTTTACAACTCAGAGAAGGGATACAACAAAGACAAAAAAGCTCTGACACCTTAGTCACCGAGTCAATTGATTCCAGTCAGTGATACTACACAATCGTTACTTTGGAACAAAAGACTATTCAGAAGACAGATGTGATCCACCACTCACACTAGGAGCTTCTTCTCCTAGACATTCCCTTGGGATCGTGGATGACTTGCTTCTACTCTGGTTCTGTTGGGTTTGAGATAACAAGGTAGGAATTGCAGGATCCTCCTCAGATGGGACAGGAGCTAACTGTTGGGGCAGGTAGGTAGGTTGGGAATGTGGGGTGTTCCTTCTACCATTTAAGTTGGGCTTATGTGTGCTCCTGATGCACAGACTCGAGGTCCCCAGTGCCAATCCGAATGCTCCATCTCCACTTTGACCAATCATGGACTGGGGTTCCCAAGAGTCAGAGGGACATTAAGCTTAATCATGGGGGTTCTGAACACATCCTTAAATCTTTTCTTCTGTCCACCCAATAATCTCTTCTAGTGACCAGCGCTCGGAATAGAGCCTCCGTTTTGGGAACCTATAGTCTGCCACATGAACAGAGTCAAGATGATTGAATATAACTACAGCTTCATTACTGAGGATGTTATAGGGTCGTAGAGAGACACAGCACATAAACAGACCTTTTCACCCAATCTGTCCATGCTGACCAGGTGGTCTACTTGAGTTAGTTCCATTTAATTGCGTTTGGCCCATATCCCTCTAAACCTTTCCTATCCACCTGTCCAAATGTCTTTTAAACATTGTAACTGTACCCACCTCTACCACTTCCTCTGGCACCCACCATCCTCTGTGTGGAAGACTTACCCCTCAGGTCCCCTTTAAACCTTTCCCCTCTCACCTTCAACCTGTACACTCTAGTTTCAGAGACACAAAAAGTTCTGCAGATGCTGAAAACTGGAGCAATACACAAAAAGTCCTGGAGGAACTCAGCAGGTCAGGCAACATCCATGGAGGGAAGTGAACAGTCGACGTTTCGGGCTGTTTCAGGACTGGAAAGGAAGAGGGCAGAAGCCAGAATAAGAAGGTGGGGGGAGGGGGAGGAGCACACGCAGGCAGGGGAGAGGTGAGTCCAGCTGATAGGTGAGTCCAGGTGAGAGGGGGAAGGTAGGTGGGTGGGGGAGGGAAGAAGATGTAATAAGCTGAGAGGTGATAGAAGAGGCAAAGGGCTGAAGAAGAAGGAATCTGGTAGGAGATGGCAGTGGACCATGGAATAAAGGATGAGGGAAGGGAGGAGAGGAGATGGGCAGGTCATCAAGGTGGGGGAAGGGAGCCACAGGAATAAGGGAAGACAAAGGAGCTGGGGGAAAAGAAGAAGAAGGGTTGAAGTTACCCGAAGTTCGAGAAATCGATGTTGAGGCCATCAGGTTGGAGACTCCCAAGGCGGAATATGAGGTGTTGTTCCTCCAACCTGTGTCTGGTCTCAACATGGCAGTAGAGGAGGCCGTGGATAGACATGTCAGTGTGGGAGTGGGATGTGGAATTGAAGTGGGTGGCCACCGGGAGGTCCTGGCTGTGGCAGCGGATAGAGCAAAGATACTCGACGAAGCAGTCATCCAATCTGCATCAGGTCTCACCGGAGGCCACTGGGAGGTCCACTAGAGTGGTCTCTAGTCTTGGATTCCTCTACCCTGTGACCATCCACCTTAACCATGCCCCCTTTATAAAGAGGATTTAAAGGGGACCTGAGGAGCAACTTTTTCACACAGAGGGTGGTGGATATTTGGAACGAGCTGCCAGAAGAAGTGGTAGAGGCAGGTACAATTACAAAGACATTTGGACAGGTACATGGATAAGAAAGGTTCAGAGAGAAACAAAGGTCTGCAGATGCTGGAATCTAGATGAAAAATACTATGATGCTGGAGGAACTCAGCAGGCCAGGCAGCATCCATGGAGAAAAGCAGGCGGTCAACATTTCGGTTCAGGACCCAAAGGTTCAGAGAGATATGGATCAAATTCAGGCAAATGGGACTAGCTCAGGTAGGCAACTTGGTGGGCATGAAACAGTTGGGCCGAATGGCCTGCTTCCATGCTGTAAAACTCTATGACTCACAAACCTGTGAAAGAAAAAAAAATCATCTCTGCTCTGTCTTAAGCAGGCAACCACTTATTTTTAAAACGTGTCCCCCAGTCTTTTTATTCTCCCACAAGAGGACATGTTTTCCCCACAACTACCCAGCTAAGACCTCTTGGAATCTAATGTTTCAACTAAGTCCCCTCTCACTTCTTTAGACACTAGTCTGTCCAACCTTTCCTCAAAAGACAGCCTGTCCATTCCAGTACCAGCCTGGTAAACCTTTCAGGAACTGCTTCCTAAGCTTTTACATCCTTCCTTAAATTGGGAGACCAATATGCGCATCTGTTCTCACCGATCCCCTATATAACTAAAGCATCACCTCCCTCCTTTTGCCTTCAATTCCCCACCAATAGAAGACAACATTCTGTTACTTTTCCCAATTATTTGCTGTATCCACATACCAAACAAGGATACACATCTTGGACTCGCAATTTAGATTTTTTCCCCCTTTTGTTTCCTCCAGCAGTGACGAGGGATAAATTAATTTGCATGAGATCAAAGTGTTTCAAAAGTAGGCAGCCTGTCTGTGCAATTCACATTCCTCATCTCGCCAAGAGCCTGATGCTGTGGGCTGAAATGCCACCTAGAAATTCACAGGCTTCTAAATATATCTTGTCAGTAAACTGACAGCAGAGCTGCAGGTCAAAGGTGAAACTCTGGAATTACATTTGGAATATCAAAGCCGTTGAAAGATTTTCACACACGGCAGAGAGGAGAGCGGTTGTTTCCCTGTTAGGAGCAGCAATCCAACAACTTGGCTCTCCCACCACTTCTGCATTTAGTTCTGAACTGTTCCTTTGCTGATCTGTACCATTTTAGAATTTTGGAACAACCTCATAGATGCCACAGCTCACCAGTGTGCTTACTTCCTCAGGAGTCTAAAGAAATTCAGCATGTCCCCTTTGACCCTCACCAATTTTTATTGATGCACCAGAGAAAGCATCCTATCCAGATGCATCATGGCTTGGTATGGCAGCTGCTCTGACTGCTACCCCAAGAAACTGCAGAGGGTTGTGGACACAGCCCAGCGCATCATGGAAACCAGCCTCCCATCCATGGACTCTGTCTATACTTCTCGCTGCCTCAGTGAAGCAGCCAGCATAATCAAAGACTCCACCCACCCTGGACATTGTCTCTTCTCCCCCCTCCCATCAGGTAGAAGATACAAAAGCCTGAAAGCACGTACTAACAGGCTCAAGAACAGCTTCTATCCCACTGTTGAACGGTCCCCTAGTACAATAAGATGGACTCTTGACTTCACAATCTACCTCATTGTGGCCTTGCATCTTATTGTCTGCCTGCACTGCACTTTCTCTGCTCCCTCTACACAGAACTATCACACACTCCACCACAAAAACAGCACGGGTTAGACCCAGAGTGAAACTCCCTCTACACAGACCCATCACACACTCCCACCAACACTTCCCATTACATGTTCTCTTGGCAGGGACAGATTCGGTAGACAGAAAGTGAGGCTCCCTCTGCACTGTCCTTTTGCACTTTCTCACAGCCAGTTCAGCACGGGTTTGTGAAAAAAAAAATTCCTGTGGGATCTTGCTGTGCACAAATTGCTTCTCACGTCTCCTACTTTACAACAGTGACTCCACTTTGAAAGTAATCAATTCATTGTCTGTAAAGTGTTTTAGAACACCCTCAGATTGAGGAAGGTGCTATATAAATGCCAGTCTTCCTTGATTACTGGACGTACTTGATTTATTCTTCTTTTCTTAACTTAACTGACTATCAATAAGGTCCACAGCTTCTAGTGACCCCACTGCAGTCAGTCACAGAACTGTAGGGAGAGGGTTCCAGCACCATGCAGTTCCATAGCAAGGCCACACAGCATCACTGCAAGCAACTGATGAACACAATCCCCAAGAAAGCGGGGCTGATCACAAACAGGGAAAGAAAGGGGATTATTTTGTTACCCCAGGATCCAGATGTCCACTGCCAAAGTCAACATCTGTTGTCCATTCCTAATTGGCTGCCTTGAGAGCTTTGATGGTCATGGAATGCCCTCAGTAACACCTTGCTTCTTAAAAGCCATGCATGAGAAGAATGTTACTACCTCCCTGTGGGCCTGGAGGCCTCCCGTGGGCCAGGTGGACTCAAGTCAGCAGGTTACCTGACTCACCTTGTTGAACAGAGTTTGGAGGGACTTTCCCACTGACAATGCAGCACTCCCTCAGGACTGCCCCTCTGACAGTGCTCTGTCTTTCAGTACTGCTTTGGCAGTATCCGCCTCTATTATGAACACAATTCTGTGGCCTTAGCACCCACAACGTCCAACTCAGCAGGAGGATTCTTCACCCTGAGCTAATCATGGACTAACTGTCTTCTGAGATATTATCAGGTGTCCTGTCTGAGATATATATTGAGGCCATAACTGAGTAGATTAGGGAATTGTAGAGGATTTCCTTACATAAATGTAGTAGTTTAACGATCCTTTCTATAGACTGATTTGTCTGTAGTGAAGGGGGCACAAAGTTAAAGTCTTGGGGGGTGAAAATAATTTTCAGGTAACGAGATTACAGGGTATAATTCACAGAAATCACCACTGAAGCCAATTAGACTGGATGTTAGACAGCTACTTGTTAAAGAGGAATCATCAGTGATAGAGAGAGAGCCTAGGGAGAGGAATGAATCAGGCAGTTCATGTTTTGTGAAACAGCAACACAGACTCAATGAGTGTATTGGCCTTTCCAGGATGGACAGCTACCAATTGCCTCGATTCCACCCAGCCCGTCCTCTTTGACTGGGTTCCTGTAATGTCAAGTCCTACCAAATCCCCTCAACGTGTTTCCCTATTAACCCCTCCCCTCCTCCTGCTTCACGTGAACGACAGGCTCTGGGTGCTGTGCCTGGGACCCACTGCGGAGCAGGAGGTGATGCTTATGGGACATGGAGCGAGGGTGACCTGGAAGGAGCCTACGCAGTGGTGTTTATAGAAACCTCTTGAAGTTACACAGTTGTTGTAACCTGGCAACTAACTTCTACACCTCAAGACCTCCTAGTAGTAAGCTGTGGAAAAGCACTTCTTCCATTTCATTTGGATTGGGAAGTGGATATCTGAAGTAACAGGAAGCAGATGGATTGGTGTTCCTGCCCCTTCCACATCTTTCCCCTCAAGAAAACAACCGACTGAGAGTCACGTTTATTGTAATTCCCTGCAAATGTAAGTATTCATTGGAAGAAACCACTCATTGCAAAGCTCTCAGTATGCATCAAAACATCCCCGACGTCCTCCTCTCCCTTGACTTCATTAACACTATATTAATGGAAGTAGTTGTCGTTGACAGGATGTCCGTTTAATGTTGCAAAGATGTCCCATGGCATGTCGTAAGTTTATCAAACAAAGGTTGACACCGTGCAGCATAAAGAGATATTGGGGCAAAGCTCTAACAAAAGGGTACGTTTTAAGGAACACCTTAGACAGGGAAAGAGAGGCAGTGAGGTTTAAGGAGGGAATTTTAGCGATCAGTCCCTCACTGCTGAAAACACAACTGGCAGTAACAGAGTGATTCAACGGGGGAATAATCAGAAGAGCACAGTTAGAGGAGATGGAGCAACACATAAAATGGTGGAGGAACTCAGCAGGTCAGACAGCATCCAGGGAGAGGAATGAGACCCTTCGTCTGGACTGGATGACACCGATGCTACCTGACCCGCTGAGTCCCTCCAGCATCTTGTGTGTTGCTCCAGATTCCAGCATCTGCAATCTCTTGTGTCTCCATTAGAGGAGGTGGATACCTCGGAGGGTTTGAGAGCTGGAGGAGACTCCAGAGCTATGGACCAGCAAGAGGTTGAAAACAAGGATCAGAATTTTAAATAAAACCAGATAATACTAGAAACACTCAACAGATCACTCAGCAAAACAACCTTAGTCTGATGAAGTCTCTTTGACCTGAAACATTAACTGAGTTTCTCCTTCCACAGATGCTGCCTGACCTGCTGAGTGTTTCCAGCATTTTCTGTTTTAATTTCCAGTTTTCAGCAGCTGCAGCTTTGCTGATTTATATGTGAAGTTCAAAATTGTGGTGTAGCAATGAAATATACAATGGGTAAGCAATGATTTAATTATCTGAAAAATGAAATGAGGCTTAAGCAACAATCTGCAGGATTCAGTCCTGATGCAGGGTTTCGACCCAAAACGTTGACACTTCCTTTCCCCCCACAGATGCTGCTCGACCCACTGAGTTCATCCAGCAGATTATTTGTTGCTCCAAATTCCAGTGTCTGCGGTATGTGTTCTCTGAAATGAAACTTACTTTGAATTGTAAGACCGGTAATTATTGTAATATTTCATTTATCCCTGTCTGATTTAGAAGGTCCACCTTTTTATGCATCTAGAGAGAAGGTATTTATAATGGCACAGTGTGGATCTGTTGAAGGACCAGACAGATCAGAGTAGAAACCACTGCTACACCATGGGTTAGGGCACTCCCAAGGCACGGTGGAGACAGGAAAAAAAGACGAGAGAGGGAGATTAGGATGCGGGGTGGGGGGGGGGAGGAAGGGAAGAGAAGTGTTTAAGGAAAGGCCGGACAGATTAAGCCTGTACCCCTGGAGTTTAGACGGGCTTGATTGAAATCTTATAAGCTCCAGAGGGGTCTTGATAGGGTGAATGTGGAGAGGATATTTCTGCTTGTGGGAAGATCTAGAATTAGCGGTCATTGTTTAGATTTTTTAGATATCTTTATCAGTCACATGTACATCAAAACACACAGTGAAATGCATCTTTTGCGTAGAGTGTGCTGGGGGCAGCCCGCAAGTGTCGCCACGCTTCCGGCGCCAACATAGCATGCCCACAACTTCCTAACCCATATGTCTTTGGAATATGGGAGGAAACCGGAGCACCTGGGGGAAACCCAAGCAGGCACGGGGAGAATGTACAAACTCCTTACAGACAGCGGCCGGAATTGAATCCAGGTCGCTGGCGCTGTAATAGCATTATGCTAACCACTACACTACCGTGCCTGCCGCCCATTTAAGACAAAGGTGAGGCTTTTTTTTTAATCTCAGTTGCCCATGAGTCTTTGGAACTCTCTTCCTGAAAGAGCAGTGAAAGCAGAATCTTTGAATATTTTTAAGGCAGATGTAGACAGATTCTTGATAAGCGAGGGGGTGAAAGGTTGCCATGGGTTACATTCAGATCAGCCATTGGATATCAGGGCAGGGTCAAAGGTTTAGTTGTATGTTGGTAAGCTTGTAAGAGAAGGCACCCGGTTCATGATACAGGGAGTGCAATGGCCCCAGGAGCAGAAACTCCTCCCTCCCCACCTCCCTACCACCGCCTGTCCCTATTTATCAAAAGAATTGCTTCTGACACCGGCCTCCAGATACCAGATGTCACACACGGAAACCACAGAAGTCAGGGTGCGCAGCCAACTCCCCCCGGGGCAGAGCCATCCTTGTGACCACCACTTCCACCTCACTGGCCTGTCTCCTGTACTTAAGTAACAACCTTGCTGTGAATGTGGGTCCAGGGTGTTTACTGCTGAAGAGATAAAGGAACAAATAATCAGTGTGGCATTTGTCAAAGAGTGTGGTTAATTGGCAGCTTTCATTTTTTTCCAAAACACTTCCCACATCTTGTCCTGATAAAGCATTGCGTGGAGCCAACAAAATATTTCAATCCGGCATCTGGGACGGAGATAATCTGTGTCTGGTTTGGCTCATTTGGAAACATTTTTAGAAGACTGTGCAGAACTAAGAATAAGGTGCTGAGGGGTGTGGAGTTGGCAGAGAGGATCGTAGAAGTGGCAATGAGGCACTGAGGGGGTGCAGAGCCTGAACGAAGTTGAGACACAATTGCCTGCAGATGCTGGAATCTGGAGCAACACACATAGTGCTGGAGGAACTCAGCGGGTCAGGCAGCTTCTGTGGAGGGAAGTGGACAGTCGACGTTTCAGATCGAGACCCTTCATCTGGACTGAAAGAATGAGGGGAGGTAGCCGGTATAAGGAGGTGGAGGGAAGGGGTGGAGCAAGAGCTGGCAGGTGATAGGTGGAGGTGACAAAGGGCTGAGGATAATGGAATCTGAGGACAGTGGAACATGGAATAAGGGGAGGGAGGTGGGGAGCGGAACTGGCGGGAGGATTGAAAAACACGATGATGCTGGAGGAACTCAGCAGGCCAGGCAGCATCTGTGGAGAAAAGCAGGCGGTCAACGTTTCGGGTCAGGACCCTTCTGAAGATAGGAAAAGGGGGAGCCCAATATATAGGAGGGAAAAGCAGAGCAGTGATAGGTGGACAAAAGAGGGGAGGCGGGGTGGGCATAGGGTGGTGATAGGTAGATGCAGGTGAGAGATAGTGACGGGCAGGTGCGGGGGAGGAGAGGAGAGCAGATCCACCGGGGGATGGGTCAAAGGTAAGGAGAGAGAGGGAAAAAAAAGAGGCTAGGAAAGGGAAGAAGTGAAGAAGCGTGGTGGGGGGGGGGGAGGCGTTGTGGGGAAGGGGGGGGAGGCGTTGTGGGGAAGGGGGGTGGGGATTACCTAAAGTGGGAGAATTCAATGTTCGTGCCGTTAGGCTGCAAGGTTCTGAGACGGAAAATGAGGTGCTGTTCCTCCAGTTTGCGCTTGGAATTCTCCTGGCAGTGGAGGAGGCCGAGGACTGACATATCAGTGATAGTGTGGGAGGGGGAGTTGAAGTGACTGGCAACGGGGAGATGCAGATCGTGGTTACGGACGGAGCGCAGGTGTTCTGCGATACGGTCACCTAGTCTGCGTTTGGACTCACCAATGCAGAGGAAGCCACACTTGGAGACTTTAAGTTGCTGAGGTAAGGTTGGGGTTGTAATTGGTAATTGATCATTGCTTTATCATTGCCACATGTACCGAGATACAATGAAAAGCTTTGTTTTGCAAGCCATCCAGACAGATCATTCCAAACATAAGTACATTGAGGTAGAACAAAAGGAAAAACAGTAACACAATGCAGAATATAGTGCTACAGTTACAGAGAAGGTGTAGTGCAAGTAGAAAAAAAAGGTCAAGGGTCTAGACAAGGTAGATTGAGAGATCAAGTGTTCATCTTTATTTTACCACAGGTCTACTCAGGTCAGTTCAAGAACCTGATAGTTGTAGGAAAGTAGCTGTTCTTGAACCTGGTGGTGAGGGATGTCAAGCTTCTGTACCTCCTGCCTGATGGCAGCAGTGAGAAGAGGGCATGACCCGGATGGTGGGGATCCTTGATGATAGGGCATGATATCAATCCTAAACTAATCCCATTTTATTTTTCCCACTTTCCCCTCAACTCCCCCCAAATTATACCACTCACTGACACAATAAGGGCAACTTACAGTGGCCAATTAACCTACCAAACTACACGTCTTTGGGACACTGGAAGAAACCAGAGCACTGAAAGGAAACTCATGTGGTCACAGGAAGAACGTGCAAACTCCACACAAATAGTGCCAGAGGGCAGGATTGAACCCGGATCACTGTTGCTGTGTGGCAGCAGATCTATTAACTGTGCCAGTGTGCTGCCCTGTTGAAGTATTAGTGCTAGTACTGGTGAAAGTAGCAATGACCCTCACCAGTTTTTACAGATGCACCATAGAAAATATCCCATCCAGATGTATCACAGCTCGGTACGGCAACTGCTCTGCCCAAGACTGCAAGGAATTGCAGAGAGTTGTGAACACAGCCCAGTCTATCATGAAAACCAGCCTCCCCTCCATTGACTCTGCCTACACTTCCCGCTGCCTTGGGAAAGGAGCCAACACAATTTTGGACCCCACCCACCCCGATCATTCTCTCTTCTCCCCCCTCCCACCAGGAAGAAGTTACAAAAGCTTGAAAACACGAACAGGTTCTATCCTGCTGTTAGAAGATTCTTTAATGGACTTCTTGTACGATAACCTCTTCATCTCCTAATCTATTTTGTCATAGCCCTTGCACTTTATTTGTCTACCTGCACTGCCTACAATTTCCTCTGTAATTGTAATTCTACATTCTGTTTTCTTTTCCTTTTGTACTGCCTTGATATACTTATGTAGGAAATGACCTGTCTGGAAGGCACGCAAACAAAAGCTTTTCACTGTATCTCAGTACATGTGTCAAAACTAAACCAATTACCAATTATTCATGGTTAATTGTAGGATTAATGGTAATAATTAGAGTCAATGTAAACATACTGATAGGGGTGGTACTGAAGATGCCTAGCAATGTGGAATAGCTCCTGGTCAGCATACTGAGCAGTCTCGACTGGTCCAGACTGGGATAGGAAGAGGACAACTTTGCTTGGATTAGTTCCAGCCTTCTTTCGTCCATCAATAACGTCATGCTATTGACTCCCGAGACACAGTGAGGTAAATTCACCAGTGACTTAGCATGCATTTGTTCCATTTATACAATGTTTAAAATACACATTGCTTTTCACCTAATCATGGTATCATTGGAAAGAACTGTTTGGTCAATTCTGGGAGCTTTTAAAGTATTAAAATTACTAATGTCGGTTCCCAACAGGCAACAGTTTCAACAAAATAAAGACTTGCATTTATGAAGTCACAAGAGACTGCAGATGCTGGACTCTGGAGCAACAAACAATCTGCTGGGTTTCGATCCGAAATGTCAATTCCTTACACCGCCGCCCCCCCAACACCCCCCACCCCCCGCACACAGATGCTGCTCGACCTGCTGAGTTCCTCCAGCAAGATTGTTTGTTGCATTTATAAAGTGCCTTTTAATTCCCTCTCAGGCAAACATAACCTCTTCTTCTGAAAGGTGATCTACACCACTGTCAGCTAGCAAGCTATCTCTCTTTCTCTTTCCCTCTCTCCCTCCCTCTCTCTTTCTCCGTACCAGTAAAACTCACGTCACCTAAAATGAATTTTAAAATAGCAATGCCAGTGTTTGTTTTATTTCAGATTTATAGCAGGAACAGTAGTGTAGCGGTTAGCGTAATGCTATTACAGCGCCAGCAACCCGGGTTCAATTCTGGCCACTGTATGTAAGGAGTTTGTACGTTCTCCCCGTGTCTGCGTGGGTTTCCTCCGGATGCTCCAGTTTCCTCCCACATTCCAAAGACATACAGGTTAGGAAGTTGTGGGCATGCTATGTTGGCGCCAGAAGCGTGGCGACACTTGAGGGCTGCCCCCAGAACACTCTACGTAAAAGTGTGTTTTGATGTACATGTGACCAATAAAGATATCTTATCTTTTCTTATAGCATCTGCAATATTATGCCTCTGAAAAATCAGCTGTTGTTTAGTTAATTGCTTCTTAATAAAATTATCTTTCTTTCATAATTCCAGGTTAAAAATCTGATAAGGAGCTGCCTAAAGTAAAAGCCAGGGAATGCAATATTCCTAATTGCCCTTAAGAAGGTGGTGGTGAGTGGCTTTGTTGAACCACTGCAGACCTTCTGATGAAGAGTGCTCTCATAATTCTGTTGAGTGGGGAGTTCCAGCATTTAGACACAATAATGATGTAAGACTGGCGATATAGTTCTAAGCCAGGATGGTGTGTGAATCGGAGGGGAACCTGCAGATGGTTGTGTCCCCTTGCACCCATTGGACCTGTTGGTGGTCATGAGTATGGGAGTTGCTGCTGGAGTAACTGCAGTACATGTTGTGGATAGTTGTGGCCACTGTGTGATGGAGCAAGATAAGATAAGATAAGATTTCTTTATTAGTCACATGTACATCGAAACGCACAGTGTTTTGCATAGAGTGTTCTGGGGGCAGCCCGCAAGTGTCGTCACGCTTCTGGCGCCAACATAGCATGCCCACAACTTCCTAACCCGTACATCTTTGGAATGTGGGAGGAAACCGGAGCACCCAGAGGAAACCCACGCAGACACAGGGAGAACGTACAAATTCCTTACAGGCAGTAGCCAGAATTGAACCCGGGTCGCTGGCGCTGTAATAGTGTTACGCTAACAGGTTTAAAGTGGTGGATGGGGGTGTCAATCAAGTGTGCCTACTTTATCTTGGATGGTCAAAGAGTGATGGAGTCGTATAGCATGGAAAGAGGCCCTTCAGTTCATCCTGTCCGTACTGGCCCCATCGTGTACCAAACTATACTGATCATATTTTCCAGTACTTGGCCTGCAGCCCTCTATTCCTTGGCATTTCAAGTGCTCATCCAAACATCTTTTAAATGTTGTGAGAGTACCTGCCTCCACCACCCCCAGGCAGTTTGTTCCAGATTCCAACTGCACTCCAAGTGAAAAAAAATCTCCAAATCCCCTCCAAGTGCACTCAGTCTTTTTCCTAGGCTTGGGGAATCAAGGACGTTAGGGCAGAGGTTTAAGGTGAGAGGGGAGAGATTTAATAGGAACCTGAGGGGCAACTTTTTCACCCAGAGGGTGGTCCGTATTTGGAATGAGCTGTCAGGGGAAGTGGTTGAGGCAGGTAAAATAACAACATTTAAAAGGCACTTGGACTGGTACATGGATAAATTGTGGATTGTAAATTCGTTTATTATTGTCCGATGTACCGAGGCACAATGAAAAACTTTGCCATCTATACAGATCTTTTAAACGTATCAGTACATTGAGGTAGTACAAGGGGAAAACAATAACAGAATGCAGAATATAGTGTTACAGTGACAGAGAAAGTGCAGTGCAGACAGACAATAAGGTGCAAGGGCCATGACGAGATATCTTAACGTACAAGAGGTCCATTCAATAGTCTTGTAACAGCGGGATAGAAGCTTTCTTTCAGCCTGGTGGTACGTGCTTTCTGGCTTTTGTATCTTCTGCCCGATGGAAGGGGGGAGAAGAGAGAATGTCCGGGGCGGGTGGGGTCTTTGATTATGTTGGCTACTTTACCCAGGCAGCGAGAAGTGTAGACAGAGTCCGTGAAGGGGAGGCTGGTTTCCGTGATGTGCTGAGCTGCGTCCACAACTCTCTGTGGGATAGGAAAGGTTTAGAGGGATAGGGGCCAAATGCAGGCATGTGGAAAGAGCTTAGATGGGCATCTTGGTTGGCATGGACCAGTAGGGCTGAAGGCCCTGTTTCCATGCTGTATGACTCCATCACTCTAAATCTCTATGAATGAAAATCAAAAACCTGCAGAAGTGGGAAATCTGAAATAAAAACAGGAAATGCCAGAAACAGACAGCAGGTCAGGCAGCGTCCATGGGAAGAGAAACAGAGTTAATGTTTCAGTTTGAAATGGGATAGAGAAAACCACTTAGTTTTAAGTTGGAGATAAAGCGGTGGGGAGCTGGATAGGACAAAGGAAGTATCCACGATAGGGTAAGACTGCTCAGCTGGAGAAGTATCCTCCCTGGATCCACCCTGTCGAGCCCTGTAAGTTTTTAAGAGATCACTGTGATCGTGAGGACATTCAATAGTAATGCTATTGCATGTCAATGGGAAGTGGTCCAACAGCTTCTTCCCACTTCCCAGTGCATACCTCAGTGCTGTCTAGTTCTTGCTGCATGCAGGCAAGGGCTGCTTCATTTGCTAAGGAGTCGTAGCACAGAAACAGGCCCTTCAGCCCATTGTGTCCACGCTGACTATCTCACATTCATCCTACTAATCCCATTGGTCCATAGCCTTCCATGCCTTGGCGATTCGAATGCACAACTAGACACTTAGAGTCATAGAGCCACAGAGTAATACAACATGGAAACAGGCCCTTCAGCCCAACTCGTCCATGCCAACCGAGAAGCTCACATAAACTAATCCCATTTTCCGGTATTTGGTTCATATCCCTGTGAAACATTCCTCTCCATGTACCTGTCCAAACGTCTGTTAAATGTTGTTATTGTACCTGCCTCAACCACTTCCTCTGGCATATACGTACCACCCTCTGTGTGAAAAAAATTGCCCCTCAAGTTCTTGCTAAATCTTTCCTCTATCACCTTAAACCTATGTCCTCTAATTCTTGATTCCCCCGTACACTCTCTCTAAACCTCTCGTTATTTCATACACCTCTGTAAGATCAACCGTCATACTCCTACACTCCCAGGAATAAAGCCCCGGCCTACCAAACCTCTCCTTATAACTCAGACCCTCAGATCTTGGCAACATTCTCATAAATCTTTGCTGCACTCTTTCCAACTTAATGGCACCTTTCCTATAGCTGGGTGACCAAAACCAAACATCATTCTCCAAAGTGCGGCCTCACCAACGTCTTATAGAACTGCAACATAACATCCCAACCTTCTGTACTCAATGCCCCAACTGACGAAGGCCAGCCTTCTTCACCACCCTGCCTACCTGTGACTCCACTTTCTTAAACATTGTGAGAAGTCTCTGCCTCCACCATCCTTTCAGGAATTGGATGTTGTTCTTGCTAGGAAAAGATGTATCGGAACGTAGGAAGATAAATCTATCAACCTTTCACTTTCTGTACAGATAGGTAATCCCTGAAAGATGTTTTTCTTAAAGTTACCATCCTTTTTACTGTTCTGAGTGAATTCACTGTACATTTCTTGCCCTCTAGTGGTCCAATCATCAACAACAGGCACATCCACCTGATAGTTCATTCATTCCCGAACTTGTCTTTGATTTAAGTAAACATAAGTGAGCAAAACCTTGAAGAATAGTCCATGGTAACTGCAACCTGCCAGGACGTGTCACAGCCCCGGGCTGTGAGTTTCCATCCAATTATTCTAGAAAAGGAACTGTGATCCTCAAGCCACATCTGTGAAATGAACGAAGATTTATAAATCAAGTTTATTGTCATGTGCACAAGTACGGTGAGGTACAGGTATAATGTAAAACTTGCTTGCAGCACCAGCACAGGTACAAGGCTACAAATTATGCATAAAGTTATACCACAGAGTGATAAAAGATAAAAAAGTGCAAAATGCAAGGCCTTAGTGCAAAACAAAAGACACAATCGAAGACAAGTCCCTGGTCACGCTAGGAGGTGATCTGTAGTGTTCCGTTGCTGAGGTAGGGATCAGGGTTAGGATTAGGATTAGATGCAGGTCGGTTCAAGAACCTGATGGTTGTAGGAAAGTAGCTGTTCATGAGATTGTTGGTTATAGAGTCACAGAATTATACAGCAGGGAAACAGGCCCTTCGGCCCAACTGGTCCATGCCGACCAAGATGTCTCATTCAAGCTAGTCCCATTTGCCAGTATTTGGCCCATAACCTTCTAAACCTTTCCAACCCATGTACCTGTCCAACTGACTTTTAAAAGTTGTTTTGTCCCTGCCTCAACCACTTCCTCTGTCAACTCATTCCACACGGATACAACCTTTGTGTAAAAAATTGCCCCTTCAGGCTCCTAGTAAATCTCTTCCCTCTCACCTTAAACCTATGCCCTCTAGTTCTTGATTCCTCAACCCTGGGAAAATGACTGAGTGCATTCACTCTATCTATGCCCCTCATGATTTTATACACTTCTCTGTAAAATCACCTCTCAGTCTCCTACGCTCCAAGGAATAAAGTCCTAGACTGTCCAACCTCTGTACTCAGTCCCTCAAGCCCTGGCAACATCCTTGTAAATCTTTTCTGCGCTCTTCGCCATGGTAGTGTGGGACTTCAGGCTCCTTTGCCTCTTTTACATTTGAAAATCAGAAATAACTGAGCCCCACAGCTCATCGCCCGAGCCTCACCCTACCACAGATATTCCCTTTGTCCAATCCCTCCCTCCCACCACCTTCTCTGCAGTTTAAAGCTACTCCTTTCTATCTCTCTTTCCCAATTCCAAGAACAACCCGTGACCTGAAATGTTAATTCTGTTTCTCTCTCCACAGATGCTGCCTGACCTGCTGAGTGTTCCCAAGGATTTACATTTGTATAGCGCTTTTTCACAACCTCTGGATGACCCAAACCCACTGAAGTATTGTTTAAGTATAGTCGCAGCAGTGAAGTCAGGATGACAGCAGCTAAATAATGTACAGAAATCTCCCACAAACATTAGGACCAGATAATCTTCATTCTGCTTTCATTTGCTGAGGGAATTAATATTGGCCAAGTCTCTGGGAGTAACTCCTGCCGTTCCTTGATTAGTGCCTTGGATTTTATGCGTCCAGCTGCTCAAGAGGGTTCGGATTAATGTTGCAACCAATTAAACTGCACCACTGACAATGCAGCACTCCTACAGCATTGCATTGAAGTGTGGCCCTGGATTTTGTTCTCAAGTCTCTGGACTGGGACTTAAACCCAAAACATCCTGACTTGGAGGCAAGGATGTTACCTGGGCTGAGAAGTGGCAGATGGATTTCAACCCGGAAAAGTGTGAAGTGATTCACTTTGGAAGATCGAATTTAAAGGCAGAATACATGGTTAATGGCAGGACTCTTAGCAGTGTGGAGGAACAGAGGGATCTTGGGCCCCATGTCCATAGATACCTAAAGGATGCCGCACAGGTTGAAAGGGTTGTTAAGAAGGCGTATGGTGTGTTGGCTTTCATTAGTCGGGGTATTGAGTTCAAGAGCTGCGAGGTGATGTTGCAGCTCTATAGAACTCTGGTTAGACCACACTTGGAGTATTGTGTTCACTTCTGGCCGCCTCATTATAGGAAGGATGTGGAAGCTTTAGAGATTTACCAGGATGCTGCCTGGATTGGAGAGCATGTCTTAGGTTGAGTGAGCTAGGGCCTTTCTCTTTGGAGTGAAGGAGGATGAGAGGTTACTTGATAGAGGTGTACAAGATGATAAGAGGCATAGATTGAGTGGTCAGAGACTTTTTCCCAAGGCAAAAATGGCTAACACAAGAGGGCATAATTTTAAGGCAATTGGAGGAAGGTATGAGGGGGATGTCAGAAGTAAGTTTTTTTCCACAGAGAGTGGTGGGTGCATGGAATGCACTGTCGGCAGAGGTGGTGGGAGGCAGATACATTAGGGACATTTAAGAGACTCTTAGATAGTCACATGAATGATAGAGAAATGGGGGACTATGTGGGTGGGAAAGGTTAGATAGATCTTAGAGCAGGATAAAATGTCGGCACAACATTGTGCGCCAAAGGGCCTGTACTGTGCTGTAATGTTCTATTTTCTATGTTACAGTCAAGGATGCCAAAATGATACCTAATTTAGTTTAATCCAATGTCAATCAGCAAGTGAGTATTGTCCTGGCACTCATAATGTAGTAATGTGGGCCGAAGGGCCTGAATTGTGGCCCAAAGGGCCTGAATTGTGCTGTAATTGTTCTATAATTGTTCTAAATAGGAACATAGAAAATCGGAGCATGAGTAGACCATTTGGTTCTTCGAGACTGTCTCATCATTCAATATGATCATGATTAATCATCCAAAGTCCCTATCCTGTCCCTCCCTTCTCCTTATATTCCTTGATCCCTCCCCCACCCCAAAAAATATCCAACTCTTTACTGAATATATTTAATGATTTGTCTGCAGCAGCTTTCTGTGGTCGAAGATTCCATGGGTTCTCCGCTCCCTGGTTGAAGAAATGTTTCCCAATCTTGGACTTAAATGGTATATCCCTTATCCCTAGACAATGACCCCTGGCCCTGGACTCCCCAGCCATCAGGAACATCTTCCCTGCATCTAAGTTGTCCTGAATCTGCGGAGGGAAATGGACAGTTGACGCTTCGGGTCGAGACCCTTCAAGTGTTGACTGTCCATTTCCCTCCATAGATGCTGCCTGACCCACTGAGTTCCTCCAGCATTTTGTTTGTTTCCAGCATCTGCGGTCTCCTGTGTCTCTAATCTGTCCAAACCTGGTAAAATTTCATGTCTCTGAGAGGATCCCCTCTCATTTCTTCCAAGCTCTAGTGAACAGAAGGCCAACTGGCCCAATCTCTCTTCATACCTCAGTGCTGCTATCCCATGAACTGGTTTGACATTAGGAAGCCCAAAGCCATGGCCTTCATAACCCACAAGCCCCACACTCCACTCTCCCACTCAACCCCCACCCACCTCTTTCTGTCGCCAGAATAATATCATTGCTTCAGCATCTCTGCCTCCAGAACTCTCACTCAATGCACCTGCGCTGGATTATTCCAATGTCCCAAGGAGCTGCCTCCAGCCGTCCAACTTTTCCTGATCTACAACTCACTCCAACTTGAAATGAGTGCTGTTCAACATTAACTCTGCTCTTGCTGACTGTATTGGCTCCCACTACCCCACCATCACCCACCCTGCATATCTCTCCAATCTGCTCCAGCTTTTAGAGGCCTTGAAATTCCTTAAACAACTACTAATTGTTGAAAATTGACTTAGCCCAGGGGACGTCGCTGCCGTTGGAAAATTTCACTCCCGACTTTTTGATGGGGCTTTCCCTTCTCCCTGTCGTAAAGTTCCCAACGCATAAAATTCATCTCTGGGTGTGAAAACAGGCTCCTTGTTCACTTGCAGATCAACCAGCTTTTACAAACCCCACCAGAATCTCCTGCGTTCCCAATGAATCTATGCCATTTTAAAATGAACACACAAACTGACCTTGACCTGCTGTAGCCTCAAATAAAGCCTCACCTCTGCTTCCATTTCTAGCTACCTCAGTAAAGCAGCCAGCATAAACAAAGATCACACCCACCCTGGACATTCTCTCTTCTCGCCCCTCCCATCAGGCAGAAGATACAAAAGTCTGAAAGCACATACCAGCAAGCTCAAGGACAGCTTCTATCCCACTGTTATAAGACTATTGAATGATTCCCTAGTACAATAAGATGGACACTTGACCTCACAATCTACCTTGTTATGACCTTGCACCTTATTGTCTGCCTGCACTGCATTTTCTCTGTAACACTTTAAGATAAGATTTCTTTAATAGTCACATGTACATCAAAACACACAGTGAAATGCATCTTTTGTGTAGAGTTTTCTGGGGGCAGCCTGCAAGTGTCGCCACGCTTCCGGCACCAACATAGCAAGTCCACAACTTCCTAACCTGTACGTCTTTGGAATGTGGGAGGAAACCGGAGCACTCGGAGGAAACCCACGCAGACACGGGGAGAATGTACAAACTCCTTACAGGCAGCTGCCGGATTTGAACCCCAGTCGCTGGCACCATAGAGCATTACGCTAACTGCTACACTACCATTCCTGCCCTTCTGCATTCTGTTATTGTTTTTACCTTGTACTACCTGAATGCACTGTTGTAACAGATTGATCTGTATGGACAAGTACGCAAGACAAGTTTTTTCACTGTACCTCGGTACATGTGACAATAATAAACCAATTTACCAATTTACCTGTGACTTGACTCCTTTGTTCACGGGGTTCAGGGTCCTCTCTGCTTCTTTGCCTCAGGACCATTCCTGACCACTGCTGCTGATCCCTGCCACATCTCACAGTTCGCTGCTCCCTGCTGCATTAAGGAGGTCACCCAGATTCCAACCTCAAGGATCAAGGAGAGGAGACATCATCCACATTTCTTTCAGATCACAGGAGCAGGTGGAGAAGCCTTGGGCGTTTGCTTGCGTTGCAGACTCCACCAAAGCACAGGCATTCAGACTGTACTCATGGTACTCCTTACAAGCAGCTCACTGGCAACCTCCTGTCAGGAACACTGGCCACAATGACTCCATGCCCACCAAACACAAAGAACCTGCCCCCTGTCGGCACATTTATACCCCAGGGAGAATTCTACCTTCCCCTCCCATTGTTGAGGAATCCCACAGTTGGAAGAGTGTTGCGTGTATTGTGGTCCGGTCCTTAAAGGTCTGGCTGCGGTATTTCTACGAACATTTACTCCACTCCCATTTTATTCTCCCCACAACTCCCCCCCAGATTCTACCATCCTTCTACACACCAGAGTGCAATTTACAACAGCCAGTTAACCTACCAACCTGCACAACTTTGGCATGTGGGAAGAAATAGGAGCACCTGGGGGAAACCCACTCAGTCACAGGGAGAACGTGCAAACTCCACACAGACAGCACCCGAGGTCAGTATTGAACCTGGGTCACTGGAGCTGTTAGGTGCAGTTCTATTAGCTGCAGCGCTGTACTACCCCAGGATTCCCCTGCTCTCCTTCAGTCTGGTGCTATTGGAGTTTTTATCACCTAAAACAGAAGATGAAGCCTCTCTGTTTAATGTCTCATCCAAAAGACAGCACCTTTGACAGTGCAGCACCTGGATGTTATACCAGAGTCTCTAAAGTGGGACTTGACTCCACAACCACGGAGCAAAGACGAAGTTGTCCGATAAGGTTTGGTTGCAATATTCACAACAGCGAGAGCTCTTTTCTTCAAGTACGGGCTGTCCCCAGGTAATGAACTGGATCTGTTTTTACAGACATCCATAAATCAATTTTGTCCATAATTCAGAAAAATACACAAAAATCACCCGATATGGTAACCACACCTTCACAGTGTTGTAATGAATGGTATCAAAAACACACAAAACTGAATAATTTTGTGAAAGAATAATTACTAAAGGTGGAGAGAGGAAAATAGTTCTGTCGCTTGCAGGAACCAAGGTATGTAGGCAGGTCGGACTTTTGAATTTAATTATATTATGGGAGCTTGTTCGTATGTGAGGGTGCCCATAAGTTGGGCGTTCACAACCTGGGAACGGCCTGTATTCAGAGATGGTCCTCCAGCACCCATGAAGCTTTTTGCAACCTCAACCATTCTGCTTTGCCCATCTATGGAGTCACATAACCTATGGCGTCACAGGTAGTTAGGGTCGTTAAGAGCCGGTCGGCCTGCCTGCCCATCTTCTGTGCGCGCACAGGTGTCCTTGGAGAGGGAGCATGCCGTCTCCGCTGGCACCCTGGTTGAGTTCCACGCTCAGTGGGCCCCACAGGGGATCACGTGTGTCGTGGGCGGTGAAAATGCAATTCTTATTTGAAGTGTTGCGTGTTGTGTTAGCGGGTGTTGTGTTGCGTGTGTTTCGTGGGTGTTAGTTAGCATTACTTTACTGTAGTTATGTATCTGCTTAGTTTGTTCTTCTCTTCTGTATTAGTTGTAGTGTATTGACACTGGTTGTTCTTTGTAGTACTTTTAGTTAATAAACACTTATAAAAAAAATGGTTGTTAAGAGAGCTTTTGGCCTTCATAAATCAGGGCATTGAGTACAGGAGTCAGGATGTTATGTTGAAGTTGTACAGGCCTAATTTAGAGTATTGTGTGCAGTTCTGGTCACCTACCTACATGAAAGATACCAATAAGCTTGAAAGACTGCAGAGAAAATTTACAAGAATGTTGCTCAGACTTCAGGACCTGAGTTATAGGGAAAGGTTGAAATAGTTCAGACGTCATTCCTTGCAGTGCAGGGGAGATCTTATAGAGGTATACAAAATTATGAGGGGTGTAGATAGGGTGAATGCATGCAGGTTTTTCCCCCCTCAGGTTGGGTGAAACTAGAACTAGAGGTCATAGGTTTAGGGTGAAAGGTGAACTACTTAAGGGGAATCTGAGGGGAAGCTTCTTCACTCAGAGGGTGGTGCGAGTGTGGAATGAGCTGCCAGCGGCAGTGGTACATGTGGGTTCGGTTGTAACATCTAAGTTTGGATAGGTACATGGATGGGAGGGGTTTGGAGGGATATGGTCCCGGTGCAGGTAGATGGGTCTAGGCAGAAGATCAGGTCAGCATGGACTAGATGGGCCAAAGGGCCTGTTTCTGTGCTGTAATACTCTATTACTCTATCTACAGCTCCCTCCACTCACCTACACACTAGGGACAATTTAGCGGCCAATTAACCAACCTTTCATTCCTCCTCCTGTCCCATCACCATCCTCTTCCACCTTGTAATGTCAAACCCTTGAATCTCTCCTGCTACCCACCCAACATTCCCCACCCCCAACCTTATTGACAATATTGTCCTCACTGGGAAAAGGTTAATGAGGAGGTAGGTACAGACACAACACTTTGGATCCTCAGAACATTTGAGTTGAAACAACGATTTAGAAACAACTCAACGATTCAGGAACAACTCAACGATTCAGGAACAGCTTCTTCCTCTCCACCATCAGATTTCTGAACTGTCCATGAACGCTACCTCTTTATTCCTTTCTTTTTGCTCTATTTATTTTGTCATTTATGGTAATTTCATGTCTATGCATTGTACTGCTGCTGCAAAGCAACATATTTCACGACATACAAGTCAGTGATAATAATTCTGATTCTGAAACATTAACGTTCCTGGTCTCCACATCAATGCTGTCTGACCTGCTGAACACTTCCAGCCTTTTCTGGTTTTATTTCTTTTGGAGTCTGGCCTACCAAACTCCCAATGCCAATTCTCCAAGCCACACTGCCTGGGAGTGTCTCCCCCACAGAGTTATGGACCATAACCCCCTAACTCTCAGACAATCCCCCTTGCCCGAAGAGTGGTGGAAAAAAACACTGTAGCTGTAAAACACCACATAATGATTCAAAACAGCCGCAGTGGCTTTGTCTATAATAAGGTATAGAAATGCAGACACACACACACACACACAGAATCCCCGTCAATTTGATCTTTATTAAAATATGCCACAGCTTACAAAAGCCATTTTATTCAAATTCAATATCTTAAAAAGGAAAGAGAATAATTCCTCTTTAATAAAAATAATCTTCCACTTGCAGTCAATATAAATACAGTAACACTCAGTCCTATACATTGCTTAAACTTGTGCTTCTCCACACATGCAGATCCACGATTAAAGTCAATGACCATTTTTTTGTACCCTTGCATATGTTGACAAAGCAGTAAGTGGTTTGTGATTAAGTCATACACAGTACAGCTTACGTCTTTCACCGGAAGGATCAGCAGTATATCATCAGTGTTTGATTACATCATTGGAGCCTCAGCCACAGTTTCCACCGGGACTGGGAGTTACAGTAAAAACACAACTCCAAACTTCACCAGTTCCCCTGGAATAGAACAACCAGTTTGTAGTGCATAGTGTGTGCACCACAGATATTTTCCGACTGTGGCTCGAGAGCGGCGTGCAAACAGTTCAAGTAAGGGTTAAAAAGAAACTACCATTCACAGTAAAAGAATATGAACCCAATACAGCTCTCCTGCTCAATCGGTTCAGAGCAAGAGTGCAGCAATCCCAGCAAAAATAATAAGACTTTTGCACAATGTCTACTTAAAACAAAACATTAATTTCAGCTCAGTACGAGACCTTGGTACAGCTTTTTAATTAAGAATACAAAATGGTGATACAATGGAAAACAGACCTGCTAAATTAAACATCAAGTTTCAATTTTATTTTACTCTGGTTTAGCAACAATTCCCTGATGTGCTAAAGTGCCCTAGTTTTATTCTTTGGTATTAGCTGTCACACAATAAAAATGCAACCCAGTGAACAGCAGTGACTTGCCCCCTCTCGGTCCGTCATCATTAGCGTACACTGTTTGATTCTCTACCCTGCAATCGCCGTGTGGTTCCAACACAGCCTACAACAGACCCCTGGACCGCTGAGTGGGATTGAATGCATGTGTTTGCCTCTTGCCCACAATCCCCTCCTGCCAAACTTCCGAGGGAGGGGAAAAAAAGCATAACACCGTTTAGAAACAGAAACTGAGTCAAAAACAAAGTCAAAATCTGCTGCATGTTAAGAACAGGTCATTTCACAGGGTAGAGTTTCCAATGACACTGAGGGGGTCCTCAATAAGGGCGGATCTTCCTGATCCTACTCTCAGTAGGTGCGTTCCCCTGTTGGTCCCAACTACAAAGGCACTGGACCCCTTGTTATCTTTCTTGGGGAGGCTGGGGATGGTGGGGCATTCAAGCCAGGGGGTGACTCCAGCTCTCACCGCAAACCCCTTCCCCTCTCAACAACCCCTTGACAGAATTCTTTAAAAACATCTTTAAAAGTTTCTCTCTCTCCCTCCTCCCCCACTGATCCATTTATCACAGCAATTTTAGAACAACTAATCATCCTTATCTATCCTTTGGAAAGGGTTCCAAAATTAATACAGTAGCCACACATTAAATAATAATTGAGCAACAGCAAGGAGAAGAAGCAAATATCTTTGGTCCTAAACTCCTTCCAGGAAATTTGTGGCAAAGACTGGATCACTTGGATTAAAGAGGACGAGTTTCCATTTCTATAGCGCCGTTCACAACTCCAGGACGCTCCAAGGCACTTTACACCCAGTTAAGTGAAGCAATATACCCAAACACAACACAGGGTCCCAGTGTGGGAGGTTCATAGTGCAAGGAAAGCATCAAAACCATAAAACCCGTTTTTCGCGCCATTTCATTCCGCCCTGTTCAGTTCGTTGGTTTAAATGATACATTTGCTACCACGTCCATATCCTGATCGCAAGGGGTTTGTGCTCTGAAGCCTCTATCATAGCTGGGCGACCAGACCACAATCAATACTGCATGTTAGGTCCCTGCTCCACTTGGTCAGTGAGATTTAGAATCACCTGCAGAGATTCGGTCTCCACAGAAGGCTAGGCACAGAACAGGGTGCAGGGAAGGTTCACGAGGATGACGCCAGAACTGTCAGGGGAGACTGCATAGGCTGGACCTCTTGTCCATGAAAGAGATGGGAACTGAGGGGTTTGACAGGGCACATGTCGTGTGTGTGTGTGTGTGTGTGTGTGTGTGTGTGTGTGTGTGTGTGTGTGTGTGTTGAGGGCAGGGGAGGGGGATATGGAGATGCACGAGACTGGGATCATCAGATATTTTGTGTGCTTGCTTTCTCCTCAGTGTGAACTGTGCCACCAGAAATCCAGTAAAAGTTCACCCTGATCTCAGTGCAGCAATGCCCCACTCTATTGCACTCACAGATACTACACTGCCTCACTTACATATGTCTAACAGCAAGGACTAACAGAACAATGGTAACCAAACAACTTGCTCAACATTATGTCCTCTGCTGTAGGATTTCACTGTGTAGATTGCCACTCTTGGCTTCTTGAACAATCCATTCTCAAACAGAATGGACCTGAAGGTCCTTAAATGCCACCTAATGCTGCCACGTTTGAAATTAACACAAGCATTTTAATCATCGATGCTGGTTCAGTTTGGTTCAAAAGTTATTGCAAAACTGAGTGTCAGGTTATTACACAAACCCTGGATTCAGTGCCAGAAGGTCTGGGGCATTTGGTCAGCAACCCAAAACAGTGGCCCCATAGATGAGAGTTGATACTCCCAGGAGCCAGGGGCCAGAGGAAGAGACTCCCAGGAGCCAGGGTCCAATCAGAGGAAGAGACTCCCAGGAGCCAGGGTCCAATCAGAGGAAGAGACTCCCAGGAGCCAGGGTCCAATCAGAGGAAGAGACTCCCAGGAGCCAGGGTCCAATCAGAGGAAGAGACTCCCAGGAGCCAGGGTCCAATCAGAGGAAGTGACTCCCAGGAGCCAGGGTCCAATCAGAGGAAGTGACTCCCAGGAGCCCAGGACCAACCAGAGGAAGCAACTCCCAGGAGCCAGAGCCAATCAAATGAGGTGACTCCCAGGCAGACGGTGGATGTGGTTGCCCTCAACAGATTTAAGGTAAATGGACTATTTCATTATGGGATACACAAGAGGAATGTGACATGGTAGATGAAGGATAAAGCAACCTTGGATCTGGTTTCCAAAGTTCCCCACCAGGGGTGTTCGTTGACCAACCTCAGGACTTGTGTAGATTAATTAAGAAACAGCATGGCTGTTCTGATTGGTTAATGACCTCAATATCCTTGTACCTTTTGACTCCTGGGGATGGTTGAAGCCAGACCGTTTCTTTGCCCTAACTTACAAGTCGCCACATTTCTGTGGCGCCTTTCACATCCCAATTTTAAAGCACAAAAGCTCCCAGAATAAAGTGCTTCGGGACATCACTTTATCATCACTTTATGACCAATGGAACGCAGGTGAGGTGCGGTCACTGCTGTGATGTAGGAAATATGGCAGGTAATTTGTACACAGTAAGATCCCACAAAGAGCAATGATATTCTGACCAGTAGTTTGAGGGTTAAACTGGCCGCGGTGAACTCAGCACTACAGAGCTGGACTGAGGAAGCCAGAGATCGGGCCAAGGAGGATGGAGAGGGCCAAACCCCCACAGAGAACGAGGCTAAGGGCCATCCTCCCAGAGCAGAAGCCAGGGGAGGACTTTGGGCAGAGGCACTCTGCCAGGTATAAGAACAGAGCCTCAGGGTTCAGTTTGGTGGAGAGTATCCTACAGCACGTGATGTGGGAGTAGACCCAATGATGGTTGATGCAGGGTTCAAGAAGTGAAGGCAAAACATACACCAGGCAACACCGTAACCAGGAAGAGGTGTGCCAGGAACACCCAGAGAATGTTTGAGAAGGGTTGGAGGAGTCTACCTCACCAACTAATGGGTCGCTGGGTGTGACTGGTTGCCCTCACGACCAGGTGGTGGTCCAGGCTTTCAGGCAAAACTGGGCACGGGTAACGAGGCTGGCAGAAACAAGATGGATGGTTACAGGGGCCGAGAAGAAAGGCATAAATTGAAACCAACTGAGTCAGAGGAGACTGAAGAGGCACTAAAGGGTGATGGAGGAGGAAGGCACCAGACCTGGGTGGCTGCAAGGGGGACATGGACCTGGAAACGCTGCTCCCAGGATGCCTCCCACTATGGCTAACGGCAGGGGCCATTTCAAACAATCAACACAATCTGACTGTGCCGTAGACCAGGAACTACTGAAAGGCATCGATAACTGGTGGCCAATTCCCATTAGCCTTGTTCTTCGAAGACTCTTCACCAAACTCCCAGCAAAGAGGCTGAGATGGTTAATATCAGACCCAGGCGGGGTGGTGGGGGGAGGTTTATTGTAACAAACACCAGGAGCCAATGAAAACATCACAAGCCTGTGGAACATGAGAGAATCAACAGAAAGCTACAAACCTGGCTGATGACAATCTACTGTCCAAGATGCTGAGAAGAATCTGTCTCCCCACTATTCTGGTAGAAGACCCGGAGACACAACTGACTACAGATGCTGGAATCTAGAGCAACAAACAATCTGCTGGAGGAAATCAGCGGGTCGAGCATCATCTGACTGGGAGAAAGGAACTGTCGACGTTTCAGGCCAAGACCCTGCATCAGAGAGGAGAGGGGAGGTAGCTGGTATAAAGAGGAGAGAAGGACGAGTGAGACAGGGGCCAGTAGGTGATAGGTGGACCGAGGAGGTATCAAGGATGACGGGCAGATGGAGCCAGGTGGGGGTAGGTGAGGGTGACGGTGGAGACCTGTCCACTGACACGGCCACGGTTATAGGTCGGAAAAGGAAAGAGCAACCCAATCAAAACCAAGAAATTATTCTGGGTGCTTTTACACTTCAACACAAAACCAACACATAGTAACAGGAAGATCAGAATGACTAAACTTAGAACTTGTGACAAATTCCTTCAAGATCTGGCCAACATAATCTGCACGTCTGTGACCTCCTCTGTGCAGACACCTTCAAAGAGTCACATTCCTTCACCTGCAGACTCTTGCTTATTACCTTCCACCCACCACGGCAAGTTGTCTGTCACGTCTCCCAGCTCAATAATCCCCTCAGAAATCTCTCTCTCTCTCCCCCTCTCTTTCTCTCTCTCCCCCCCACCGTCTCCCCCTCTCTCTCTCTCTCTCTCTCAAAAGCATTGCATGCACGTGGCTAGTCTTTTTCCCATTTTTCTCCAATTGCCTCAAGTCACATATGAAAGAAATAAGGCCTTGCCTTCAAGTCTTACTTATTTTTGACATGACGCCATTTCGTCCATTGATTCAATGCCAGCTCCCAGCAGGGCAATCCCATCAGCCCCATCACCCTTCTCCTGATTTTCCATGTCACCTTGCAAGTTATTCTCTCCCCACACGTCCATCATCTCCCCTTTTATTCCTTCTGCCACTCACCCACACTTGGGGTAATTCACAGCAACCAATTACTAGCACAAGTTTGGGATGTGGGTGGAAACAAGCAGCTGATGGAAAACTGCACAGTCACAGGGAGAACGTGCAAACTCCACACAGGCAGCACCAGAGGTCAAGATAGAACCCGGATTGCTGGAGCTGTGAGGCAATAGTGCTAACTCCTGCGACACCCTGCCCTGGTTTGGCCTGGCTTGGGACTTCTCCTTTGGCCTAGTTGTTGGTGATTCGCCGTCTGGTTTGCTGGCAAACTTTGGGTCTGAAAACCTTCAGACAAAGAGTGAATTTACTACATTTGAGGTCCTTGTGAACAATCCTGTTGGGCTGAACAGTCACTTATTCCCACTTTAACTAACGCACACACTGCCTGGGTGATGCCACGTTTGCAAACATGGATCCCAAAGCTGTGGGTGTAAGGGTGAAAATTACCAACAGCCAAGAGACTTCCCAGAGCAGTCATCAAGTACTCACTGCCACAAGCCTGGCTCCTGCCACTGAGCAGATTAGCAACAGCTAATTCACCAGCTGGGGGCTTGAGCACTTGGTGCTCAAGGGTGCAATTACTGAATTGCTAAAGTCTGGTTTATACACTGTTAAAGCATTTCTAACCTGCTGCATCACATAAAAAGAACTCCTTCCTCCAAACCTAAACTTGTTTCCTTCTTGGTCCCAGTGCATCAACCTGTCTATGTAACCAGGAGACATGAGATGCTGGAACCTGGAGCAACACACAAAACGCTGGAGGAACTCAGCAGGTCAGGCAGCATCTGTGGAGGGAAAAGGACTGTCAATGTCTCGGGAGATCCATTTCCCTCCATAGATGCTGCCTGACCTGCTGTGTTCCTCCAGTGTTTTGTGTGTTTCCTACATAACCAATCCATATCTACGTTAATACATCTCCTCCTTGCCTCCAGAGCACTTTCTTTACGCAGTATTTATCTTATCCAAACACTTACCTCCCCCACTTCCTTTAACCCATCTCTTGCCTCCCTGGCCTTTGTCCTACGTGATCTCTCGTGCATCCCGATCCCCACAACTTCTTCCTGTCCTGTCTGAAAGCTTTTAAATAATTTTCACATGTGAGTTAGTATCCTTAGGTAATAAGGTATAACATTAGGTATTGCAACAATAAAAAAAATCATTCGGCACTGCATATTTACGGGAGGTTGAGGAACAACTACAGACGGCTCACAAAAGGATGAACCTTCACCATTCTCAGTTTGAAGGGAAGGCAGTAGGGTTTTCACATTGAACGTGGTCAGCACCTAGCTACTTACTCTCTACACAAGCAGGACAATGAAGCCACACATTGTAAGGCATCAGACTGTGAAGGCTGGCGTGTTAGAACTACCATCGTAAATGCTTTATACACGAGGTAAGCACAAGGAGCTCTCACCACCATTACAGTACATCCAAGCAGCCCATTTATAAATAACCTTCATGATTGTCCAGTAAACTTGGCGGTTGTGCAAGCAAAGATACAAGACAGAGACAAGCCCTGGTTCAACGGGTTCAATGCTCCAGGTGTGTTCAAGCAGCTAATCCTGGTGCTGACACAGAAGTCTTTGGGTCTGAAGGTCAGTTCCCTGCTGGCTATACTTGCCCTCTGTCCCCTGTCTGAAGCATGCCCGCACTGAGACCGTGTATCGCTTGCTGTTGTTCCGGGGTTAATCCGGTTTTTCTGTGGCTTTCAACGCTGCCTCCAGCTTGGCTCTGTAGGTCATGTAGCGCCGTCTCAAGTGCTTGAACTGATCCTCTTCCTCTTTGGCCAGTATCCGCAGGAAGTTCTGCAACTCTGGGAGACTGAAGGCTTCCCACTAAGGAACAAGTGATCAGAAGTTAAAGCACAGGGAAAGGAAAACCAAGACAAATCTGGACCCAAAGCCAGGAATTAACACAGACACATTCAATAGGCTAATGTTATGGCCTTGCACCTTATTGTCTGCCTGCACAGCACTTTCTCTGTAACTATAACACTTCGTTCTGCATTCCGTTATTGTTTTCCCTTGGACACACCGAAGACTACAGACACTGGAATCTGGAGCAACAAACAATCTGCTGGAAGAACTCGTGGAGAAAAGCAGGCGGTCAACGTTTCGGGTCAGCACTCTTCTTCAGGACTGAAGATAGGAAAAGGGGAAGCCCAATATACAGGAGGAAAAAGCAGAGCAGTGACAGGTGGACAAAAGAGGGGAAGCGGGGTGGGCACAGGGTGGTGATGGGTAGATGCAGGTAAGAGATGGTGATCGGCAGATGCGGGGGAGGAGGGGAGAGCAGATCCACTGGGGGATGGGTCAAAGGTAAGGAGAGAGAGGGGAAAAAAGTAGGAAAAGAAAGAGGCTAGGAAAGGGAAGAAGAAGCATGGTGGGGGGCGGGTGATGTGGGGAAGGGGGGTGGGGATTACTTACAGTGAGAGAATTCAATGTTCATGCCGTTAGGCTGCAAGGTTCCAAGATGGAAAATGAGGTGCTGTTCCTCCAGTTTGCGCTTGGAATTCTCCCGGCAGTGGAGGAGGCCAAGGACTGACATATCAGTGACAGTGTGGGAGGGGGAGTTGAAGTGACTGGCAACGGGGAGATGTAGATCGCAGTCTACATCTGGGTATATGGAACGAGCTGCCAGAGGAAGTGGTAGAGGCAGGTACAATTATGACATTTAGAAGATACTTGGACAAGTACATGGATAGGAAAGGTTTGGAGGAATATGAGCCAAACACAGACAACTGGGCCTAGCTCAGGTAGGCAACTTGGTCAGCATGGACAAGTTGGTTTGAAGGGACCGTTTCCATGCTGTATGGCTCTAAGTCTCTAAATGGTGCACAGTAGGAGGCCATTTGGCTGCCATCATTCCCACGCTGGCCTAAGAGAAGCCGCCTCACAGCTCCAACAACGCAGGTTCAATCCTGACCACCGGTGCTGTCTGTGTGGGTTTTGCATGCTCTCCCTGTCACCATGAGGGATTCCTCGGGTGCTCAGGATTGTAGGTGAGTGGGAGATTCTGGGCTGGAATTGATGGGAATGTGGGGAGGATACAAATGGGAATGGTGTAAAGGGTGGTTGACGGTCGGCGCGGACTTGGTGGGCTAAAGGGCCCAGTTCCATGCTACGTGACTCTACTAAACTAATCCCGTTTACTATCTGTTGGATGGCACGTTAAGAGACGCTCCATGTCACGTGATGAGGTTTCCATCTCTTCCACCTTTGCAACCAGTGAATTCCAGACCTCACCTCTCTGAGTGGGCAAGAGTTTTCCTCTCCAATGGACCTTAAACACGTAGCACCTACTTATTAGCCCGTCTGCTAAGGAAATAGTTCTGAGTCAGGAGTCACACATAGGCCTCTCCAGGTAAGAAAAGCCGGTTTCCTTTACTGAACTAGATGGGGTTTTCCAACAACACACTAGTTTTAGGGTTACCATCATTATACTTGGCTTCTAATTCTAGATCAGATAATAAAGTGAACTCAAAACAGCTGCAGTGCTGAGATTGAAACTTGGCTCTCTAGAAATCAGCTTGGGTACCTGGACTGCCAGCTCAGGTCCTTGGCCACTGAATGGCCTCACTCATCTGGAACTTATTGAACAGTGGCTATCGTTCAGATTCAGATTACTGTATTGTTACATACACCAGGCTGCAATGAAATTCCTTGCTCGCGTGTAGCTCACAGAGTAATCTGTATACGTGTGCCCGAGGCCACAAGAAAACGCAGTGAGTTGTGGACACAGCTCAGCACATCACAGAAACCAGCCTCCCCTCCAGGGACTCTGTCTACACTTCTCGCTGCCTCAGTAAAGCAGCCAGCATAATCAAACACCCCACCCACCCCGGACGTTCTCTCTCCTCCCCGCTCCTATCAGGCAGAAGATAAAAAAGCCTGAAAGCGCGTACCACCAGGCTCAAGGACAGCTTCTATACCGCTGTTATAAGACTATTGAAGGGTTCCCTAGTACAATAAGATGGACTCTTGACCTCACAATCTACCTCATCATGGCCCTTGCACCTTATTGTCTGCCTGCACTGCACTTTCTCTGTAACTGTAACACTTTATTCTGCATTCTGTTATTGCTTTTCCCTTGTATTACCTCGATGTACTGATGCAATGAAATGATCTGTATGAATGGCATGCAAAACAAAATTTTTCACTGTACCTCAGTACATGTGACAACAATAAATAATTTAATTTAATTTACTAATTTCCAACCTTTGATTCAGTGAGGCTTTCAGCAATGGAAATAATGACTTTCTTAGTACTTGATCTGAGGGATAACAAAGAGGAGATCAGAGGAGACTGTGGGTCTCTCTACACTTTCCCCTTGGTTCTGAGGAAGTGAGAGGTGGACAGCAAAACGTGCAAGTTCTACTTCAAAAAATGAAAACTCCACAACCAGCAGCTCTGTGGGAGTACATTCACCCCGGGGACTGCATTCATAGTCAGCAATGTCCAAATCCTAAGAGCAATTAAAGGATCGCACAAGTTTTAATGAGAAACTGACCCTGAAACATCCCATCAATCTGGTCATTTTCTGTGCAAATCAAAGATCTTTGTGCTGCCAGGAGTAAAATGCAATAGAAACACTCAGCAGGTCAGGCAGCATCTATGGAAAGAGAAGCAGTTAACGTTTCAGGCCCAAGATCCTTTGTCAGAACTGGGAAAAGTTTCCGAGTGGCAGAGAAGGTGGGGAGAGATGGGTAGAATAAAGGGAATATCTCCAGTAGGGTGAGACTAAGTGCGTTAGGGTCCAATTATACTTTTTGTTAATCAACAGAATAAATTGCAACTTTTTCCATCCTGACACACTCCTTCACTTCCAGTTCCACTTTCAAAACAATGACCACTTGAGATGGGAGAAAGGTCACTTACCAACACTTCCCCAGTCTCGTACTCTCGTAGGACAAAACTCAACGCATCCATGCTGGGTCCTGCTAACAGTCGCAGGTACAGGGGGTGCTCACCATCTGACAGCTTGCATGAGTGGACTGCAGGCAGAGGAGATGAGACAGGTTTATTATACAGGTGTCCAGTGTCACTAAAGTCCCTGTTTTTCTGATGGAGCAGAGACTTCCACCATCTGTTCCCCAACACCAAACATGGCAGCTTTACCCAGCTTGGATGTCACTCAGGCATCAAGCCTGAAACTGCACTTTCCATTCCAAACACCACTTGGACATCAGAATAGCACCATCCCATTCCAACAGCAGGAATCGGTAAATTGGTTTATTATTGTCCCGTGTACCGAGATACAGTGAAAAGCTTGTCTTGCATACTGTCCATACAGATCAATTCACTACACAGTGCATTGAGGTAGTACGAGATAAAACAATTACAGAGTGCAGAATAAAGTGTTACAGTACAGAAGCAGTGCAGTGCAGGTAGACAGTAAGGTGCAAGAACACAACGAGGTAGATTGTGAGGTCAAGAGTCCATCTTATCATACAAGGGAACTATTCAATAGTATAACAGTGGGATAGAAGCTGTCCTTGAGCCTGGTGGTGCGTGCTTTCAGGCTTTTCTATCTTCTGCCCAATGGTAGAGGGGAGAAGAGAGAATGTCTGGGGTGGGTGGGTGGGGTCTTTGATTATGCTGGCTGCTTTACTGAGGCAGTGAAAAGTGTAGACAGAGTCCATGGAGGGGAGGCTGGTTTCCATGATATGCTGAGCTGTGTCCACAACTCTCTGCAGTTTCTTGCGGTCCTGGGCAGAGCAGTTGCCGTACCAAGCCGTGATGAATCCAGATAGGATACTTTCTATGGTGCATCGATAAAAGTTGGTAAGTGTCAAAGGGGACATGCCAAATTTCTTTAGCCTCCTGAGGAAGTAGAGGTGCTGGTGAGCAGTTTGTTTTTTATTCTTTTTGTACTACCTCAATGTACTTATGGAATGATCTGTCTGGATGACAAACAAAGGCTTTCCACTGCATTTTGGTACGTGACAATAATAAACCAATTACCCTTCATAAAGTGCAATAAAATAACTTTTCCAAAGGCAAATCTGCCTTTATTGAATTTAGATACATTAAGCTATGATGGACCTTTACAACACTGGTTCAGCAACAGGCCACATGAACACTGTGAGACATTTATCGCAAAGCAATGCATTAATTAACTGAGCCATGTTGGGAGTGCATCGAGTTCAATTGTGCCCGTCACGGGTGCTGGTGAACCAGTCGCACTGCGAGCAAGCATGCCTCAGGCTCCTGATTAACAACTCCGGCATACAATGGGACCCAGAGAAGGCCTCCTTGTGAGCCAATAATATGGGGCAAAGACCAGCAGCAGAAGGCTTCCAGCTGATGTGCTTGTGATTTAAGCTGGCAAACTCTGGAAAAGCTGGAGAGCTGACCAAACCTTGCTTTGTGCCAATCTCCACCCTAGCCTCTCCAGGTTACAAATATACAGACAGAAATACAAACTAGGAACAAGAGTCTGTTCCCCAAGACTGTTCTGCAATTTAATAAGATTGGAGCTGACCTGTGTAATCTCATCTCCAAACTCCTGCCTACTCATGGTAACCTTTCACCCCCTTGCCTGTGAAGAATCTATCTATCCCTGATTTAAAACTGTTCAAAGGCTTTAATTGAGTGTTTAAATAACCAGATCTACTTCTTGGTAAGGAAGAGTGCAAAATAACTAAAGCCTGCAGACAAGAAGCTTACTTGTTTTTGGGAGGTGGGCATTACTGTCAAGGTGAGTATTTATTACCCATCCCTTATTGCCCCTTTGAATGGAATACCTTGGTAAGCCATTTCAGAGGACAGTGAAGACCACATACAGACCACATGGGCATTTTTCATTCCCCATATATTAGCGAACCAGGTGAGTTTCATATGACGCAAAAGACCATTTAGTCCATCAAGCTCATGCCGGCTCTCGGAATAATCCGATCATTCCCATTCCCCCATAACTATTCTCCTTCACAGATCCATTAACCTCCCCCGCTCCTCTAACCAGGTGGTAATTTACACTGGCCACTTAACCTACCGACCAACTTTTTTTTTCAACAATAACTCAGCTGTTCCATGGTCACCATTACAGAGACTAGCTTTTTAATTCAAAACATAATTACCCACATTTAAATTCCACAGTTGCTCTGGTGTGACATAAACTCCTGCCCTCAGTCATTAATCCAGACTACTGTGTACGAACCCAGTAATTTAACCACCGTATCACACCTCCTCTACACACAAAGATGGGTTTGCACATGTGCTGTAAACCCAGCTGGTGGGCCAGAGGAAGAAATTTGATGTCGCGTTCTAATTCATTACAAGACCGACCCTTGGCTCCCCTCCCTCACAGTTTAAAAAGGGAACAATTTAGAAAATAAATCCACAGCCCAGAGGGAGCCATTTCTTTATCAGGAAGAGAACAATACACCACTGGTTTGCAGCTAAATGCCATCATGTTTTCTGTTCAATGTTTGCATTCAAAGCGCTAAGGCTTGTGTAATTTGTGTTTGAAAAGCGCCTTTATTTTCAATGTTTGTACCTGTAGGCATCTTTTCTTAAACATAAGAAGCACACTGGCACTCTATTTAACACTAAGCAAGTTTGAACGGACTGCACCCCTGTAAGTCAGCCTTCCTTTGTGTGTGATTTCTGTCTTGGGTGCAAGGAAGTAGTGGAGCAGTGGGATTGAAGTCTTGATTCAGAAACCTGCACCGTAGTCCAGGCTGCTACTTGCCGGAAAGTTCCGAGGGAGCCCTGCACTGCCGCAGGTGCCTCTTGTTAAAGCAAGGGTCGGGTGGACACAAAGAGCCAGATCGTCCGACCCACAGATCGGCAATTCTAGGACTGACTTCCAAGCCGGATGAAGAGTGCAGCCTGTCTATTCCCAATCCAGCCACCTTCTTACTGCCTGCTCACTTACCTGGCCTTCTGGAGCTTAGAAGAGTGAATGGCGACCAAATTCAAACATATTCAGTGCTCAGGGAACTTAACAGGGGAGATGTTTCCACTAGTGGGAGAGTCTCGAACAAGAGGGCATAGCAACAAAATAAGGGGACGGCCATTTAAAACTGAGGTGGGTAGAAATGTCTTCTCTCAGAGGGGAGTGAATCTCTGGAAACCTCTGAGGGTAGTGGAGGCCGGATCATTGGATATATTTAAGGAGATAGATAGATAAATATTTGTAGGGTTGTGGAACTGAGGGTAAAGAGGAACTGGCGCAGAAGAGGCTTGAGGCCAGTGTAGATTAGCCACAGTCATATTGGATGGTGGAGCAGACTCGAGGGGTCTGCTGGCCTACTCCTGCTCCAGTCATAGGGGCAGAAAGATGAAGGACCCCACTGCACTGTTCTCGTGTGGAAGGGAGTTCTCCCAAGTGCCAACCGACCGCCAGGAAACAATCCGTCAACATCTCAGTGTTTGTGGGAACTTGCTGTGCGTAAATTGGCTGACATGTTTCCTACACACTAAAATAAGCCATTATTGGCGGTGGGTACTAGAACATACAACGCAGAATAGTACAGCACAGGAACAGGCCCTTTGGCCCACAATGTTGTGCCAAGTTACTTAAGCTAATGATGGCTAACTAAACTAATCCCTTCTGCCAGCACATGGTCCATATCCCTCCACTCTCTGCACATTCATTTGCCTACCTAAGAGCCTCTTAAATGTCTCTATCGTATCTACCTCCACCACCCCTGGCAGCGCATTCCAGGCACCCACCACTCTCTGTGTATAAACACCTGCCCTGCGCATCTCCTTTGAGTCTCACCTTAAATGCATGCCCCCTAGTACTAGACATTTCAACCCTAGGAAAAAGATACTGGCTGTCTACCCTCTCTCTCATACTTGGTACTGTGATGCTTTCTAAAGGCAGAGGAGTTTCCACCTTGTTACAAGCCCATAAAAGACTGCACGCCTTACCTTGATCATCAACAAGAAACTGCTTGAAGAGTGCAAACTTGGCGGGGTTATCAACCACTGTGAACTTCTTCAGCAGAGCCTCGATGACATCCTTCACCGTGTTACAGCTGCTGATGTGCAGAGTGTTGATGGTATTCTTAGGCAAGTAGAAGGCTGTCTCGTTGCTATTGTTATAAACTTGGCTGCCTTGAGTGGACGCAGCCCGTATGGTGATTGGTCTGTGTAGGTCCATCTGAACCTTGATGAAACCAGTGTATACTTCATTCGAGTTCTAGAGAGGAAAAGCATTGTAGAAGTCAGGAAAATAATACGTCTCTGTACACAGGGCATCCAGGCCAAGACAGGGAAGGTACCTACAATCAAGAAGCTTTTCTGTTGATATTACAGAACCTGCTCCGACAGTCGTGGAAAATCATGGAGCAAATAAGGCCATTTGACGAGCTGCCAGAAATAGTGGTTAAGACGGGCACATTAGCAACATTTAAAAGCCATCTAGATAAGTATATGGATAGGAGAGGTTTAGAGAGCTATGGGCCAAATGTGGGCAGATGGGACTAGCTCGCTGGGCAAGACCGTCAGCATCCTATCTGGATGCATCCTGGCTTAGCATGGCAACTGCTCTGCCCGGGACCACAAGAAACTGCAGAGAGTTGGGGACATAGCTCAGCACGTCACAGAAACCAGCCTCCCCTCCATGGACTCTGTCTACACTTCTTGCTGCCTTGGTAAAGCAGCCAACAAAATCAAAGACCCCACCCACCCCAGAATTTCTCTCTTCTCTCCTATCAGGCAGAAGATACAAAAGCCTGAAAGCACATACCACCAGGCTCAAGGACAGCTTCTGTCTCACTGTTATAAGACTTTTGAATGGATTCCTTTTACAATAAGATGGACTCTTGATCTCACAATCTACCTTGTTATGACCTTGCACCTTATTGTCTGCCTGCACTGCACTTTCTCTGTAACTGTGACACTTTACTCTGCATTCTGTATTGTTTTACCTTGTACTACCTCAATGCACTGTATAATGAATTGATCTGTATGATCAGTATGCAAGACAAGTTTTTCACTGTACCTCGGTACAAGTGACAATAATAAACCAATTCCAATAAACCTATTCCAATTCTTGAACAGACCTCTCACACTGAAAGATGAACTCATGAACTCCCAATCCACCTTGTCATGGCCCTTGCACCTTATTTGTTTCCTTGCACTGTACTTTCTCTGTGCCTGGTGCATTATATTCTCTGCAACACTATATGCTGGAATCTTGAGCAACACACAAAGGAGCTGGAGGAACTCAGAGGGTCAGGCAGCATCAATGGAGGGAAATGAATAGTCAATGTTTCGGGTCGAGACCCTACATTCATTTCCCTCCATAGATGCTGCCTGAGCCGCTGAGTTCCTCCAGCTCCTTAGAAGGTGACCACGCTTTTTTGTCCATTGATGGACTGGTTAAGGTGCCCAAAAGAATCCAATCCAGACACAGATGTGCATCCAGTCAGTTACTGGCATTGTAACCCAGGCTGCCACTCTATGTGCAGCCTTGAGGGAGTCCAACCTTTCCTCATAAAAGGACCCACCCATTCCAGGTATCAGGTCCTGATCTCGACCCGAAACGTCGACTGTTCATTCCCCTCCATAGATGCTGCCTGGCCTGTTGAGTTCCCCTGGCATTTTGTCTGTGTTGCATCAGTCTAGTAACCTTCTCTAGATTGCTTCAAGTGCATGAACATTCCTTCCTTCAATAAGGGGCTATGTGGGAAAACTAACTGGGCATAAATGACCATAGCCTTTATATATAAAAAATAACTGGCTGCTCTGAAGCTCTTTGTGATGCAATGGAGGTCTCTACAAGTGCAAATCTTCATTTGAAACCCAGCGGCTGTCTGTGGAGAAAATCAGACATCCTCATCAAATACTCAACGTTCACTCACCAACGTCATTTTTAACCAGTCGGTAACTGAAGAGTTATAGGCTTCGATCTTCTGCCTGAGTTCTTCCTTGGTGAGTACCTTCTGGGGCGCCCGTTCCTTTTCAACATCCTACAGTAAGAAATATTAAACAACAGTCTGAGGCTGAATGGTAGTGGGAACAAGAAATTCGGGGTAAACTCCTGAGGAAGGAACAGCAACAGTTGCTCCAAGGGGATTGGGAGTCAACTGAATAAAACAGGACTGTCTGGCCCGGAGAGGTGACTTTTCCAGTCCCAAAACTTTTTCCATAACTTACCAGATTCCTTCTCATAACATCATGTAATCGTACAGCGCAGAAGCAGGCCATTCAGCCCACTTGTCCATGCTGACTGAGATGCCTATCTATGCTAATCCCATTATCCTGCATTTGGCCCACATCCCTCCATTCCTTTCTCATTCATGTACCTGTCCAAATGCTTTTTAAATGCTATAATTGTACCCACCTCTACCACCTCCTCTGGAAGTTTGTTTATCACCCTCTGTGTGGAAAAATTTGCCCCCCAAATCTCCTTTAAATGTATCCCCTTAAATCTATGCCCTCTAGGCTAGACTCCCCTACCCTGGGAAAAGAAGACTGACCATTTTATCCTGTCTATACCCCTCATAATTTTATATTCTCTATAAGGTCATCCCTCAACCTCCTGTGCTCCGGTAAGAGCAATCCCAGCCTATCCAATCTCTCCGTGTAACTAAAGGCCTCCAATCCAGGCAACATCCTGGTGAATCCCTTCTGCCATTTGTCCTCAACGACTCAATTCCAAAAATGTAAATGGAGCTCAAAATTCCTGTGCTCTGACCTCAAACCCTGTTTAAAAATGGCTATTGCCATTTTCCTGTTCAAGTTTGATGGTTCGACTCCGTGTAATTTAATCTCTTGTCACCAGGTGGAGCAAGTTTCTGACATTTGTTTTGATTTCCTCAGGACTTGGGTATCACTGACGATGCCAGCATTTACTGCCCATCCCTGATTGTCCTCGAGATGGTGGTGGTGAGCTATTATCCTGAACCGCTGTGATACTTTGGATCACTCACAACACCGCTGTTGGGGATGGAGTTCCAGGATTTGGGAAGAGTGATAATGGAGAACCAGTATTTCCAAATTGGGATGGGGGTGTGATTTAAGAGGACACCTAAAGGTGGAGATGCCCCCATGCCCCTGGTGCCCCAGTTCTTCTTGGGCAGTAGAGGTTGCAGTTTGGAGGAGGTTTGCTGGAGGAGGCTGGGCGAGCAAGTGCAGAGATCTTTGTAGGTGGCATACACTGAAGTGGTGGAGGGAATGGATGCCTAGGATGGTGGGTGGCATGCTGATTTAAACAGACAGCTTCAATCTGGATGGTGTCGAGCTTCTTGTGTGTTGCTGGAACTGCGCTCATCCGGGCAAGTGGAGAGTATTGCATCTGGCTTCTGATGTCCTCCCCGCCATCGAGGACATCTTCAAGAGGCGGTGCCTCAAGAAGGCGGCATCCATCACTAAGGACCCTCACCATCCGGGACACGCCCTCTTCTCGTTACTACCATCGTTTCAGGAACGGCTTCTTCCCCTCCGCCATCAGATTTCTGAATGGTCCATGAACCCATGAACACCACCTCGTCATTTGTTTTTTCTGCAGCATTTATTAACCTTTGTAATTTATAGCAATTTTATATCTTTGCACTGTACTGCTGCCGCAAATCAAAAAATTTCACGTCATATAAGTCAGCGATAATAATTCTGATTAAGATAGTGTCTGGCATCAGGAAGCAAGTTATTAACTTAATGTTTTACATGAATGTAAAAGAGTTTTACTCAACTGACTGCGAAAGATGCAAATATTAACCAGCTGCTAATGCACAGCTCCAGTCAATTTGAAGCGCAATTTTCTTAATATCAAAAGAGAACAAAGAGATTGGGGTTTGGTGCAGGGAACATCTTCAAAAGTAACCAGAGCTCTGGTGATCCTCTGTCCCTCCAGAGGTACGATGAAAAACGTACAACCAATGGCATTACACATTTTTCAGCAATATATAATTCAAAATAAATTTTTTTCCCATAAATAGAAAATGATAACAGCCACTTCCGGTCTACGTGGCAGAAAACGTATCCTATCAGGAGTCAATCACCTGACCTCAAAGCTATGTCAGGACCATACCCAATGACATCATTTCTTTCCGAGCAATGCCGGGGAATTTGAACTATACTGTCATGGGCACTCATTTCCTTACTTATTATGAGACAGAAGGACACCATTTGGCCCATAAAGTCCATGCTGGCTCCCAGTAGAGCACTCCCATTAGTCCCATTGATCCAGTTTTCGTTACAGGCCTACAATTCATTCTCTCTCTCTCTATTACATGTCCAACAGCTCCAGGGGTGGGACCTGGATCCCTGGAGCTGTGAGGCAGCAGCACTAACCGCTGCACCACCGCGCAAACCATTCATAGACAACAGAACAGCACAGCTCAGAAACAAGCCCTTTGGCCCACGATGTCTCGACCAAACCATCCCCCGGTGGATCTGCTCTCCCCTCCTCCCCCGCACCTGCCTATCACTGTCTCTTAACTGGATCTACCTATCACCACCCTGTGCCCACCCCATCTCCCCTCTTTTGTCCACCTATCACTGCTCCGCTTTTCCCTCATATACTGAGCTTCCCTTTTTCCTATCTTCAGCCCTGAAGAAGGGCCCTGACCCGAAACGTTGACCGCCTGCTTTTCTCCACGGATGCTGCCTGGCCTGCTGAGTTCCTCCAGCATCATCGTGTTTATCATCTAGGTTCCAGCATCTGCAGTCCTTTGTTTCTCAAGTATTTACAGTAGTCTGTCCACAATAAAGCTAGCCCCATAACACCCAGACCTCAAGGATATCCCCTCCTCACTGATACAAATGCCCAATCCAAAATGGACAGGTTGTGCTGATGGCTAGCTGATAGTCTTGAGTCAAGAGACCTACAGCAATGATCTGAGCCAAGAGTTGGATACACTTCTCATCTGACAGCTCAGCTTTACATCAACCACGACTGCTGCATCTAAAGCAGCCACCCTCGTTCAAAATGTGGCAAGCGGTTTGCTTTCTATAACTCTAATTAACATTAATAGGAGATCAATGGTGCCGGAGCGCGGTGACTCGTTGCAAGTTGCTCTCTGCAGATCTACTCATTACTTCTATTATAATCGTTCTACTCTTTTAAATCTAAATTCTATGACTCTAAGATGGCCTTGCATCTTATTGTCTGCTAGCACTGCACTTTCTCTGCAACTGTAACTTTATTCTGCATTCTGTTATTGCTTTTCCCTTGTACTATCTCAATGCACTGATGCAATGAAATGATCTGTATGGATGGCATGCAAAACAAAGCTTTTCACTGTACCTCGGTACATGTGGCAATAATAAACCAATTTACCAATTCTACTACCAATTTACCATGTCCCATCCCTCACACTTTTCAGGATCTAGCCATCCCCTCCCAACCGCTGATCTCTTCCCCACATCCTATCCGTCCCAGAACTCGTCAGAGAAATTTTATCAGTGCAGATGAAGGGTCTCAACCCGATTTTAATAATTCTCACAGGGGGTCCATGGATTTGAGCAAACCCCAGGTCACCAGTCAGAAGGAGAACCAGGTCACTGCCCGCCCCACCACAACGCCACCACTCTCACTGCCCCTCCCAGCCACAGCAGTCATCGGTCACATGAAACAACTCCCCAGTTACGAAGTGGTAACCAATAGAGAGACCAGCAACACGTCCGTCTCTGGACTCCTGACAATGGCACCGTTATGTTCCCTAGACTAATTCTTCACACAAATTCCAGACGAGTATTCAATCAATCGCTGGCTTCCATGGCAACCATTTGCCAACTCAGACAAGAGCAGCAATGTTCCAAATCTTTGCAGTATATCGAGTAGTTGAGATGAGGGAATTAGCATTGTTTGGAATGCATGTGATGTATTTATAAAACCTTCAAAGTGTCCTAAAATTACCCTCAGACGGAGAGAAAAAAAAATCAGCCTACGTCTTAGAGGAAAAAAGCATCAGAGGAAATTCTTTATAAAAAAAGCACATAGTACAGTTACTTTGAAGTGATCGCCAAGAACCAGTCTCAGAGGGCATGGCTATCAGTTCATTAGAACATAAGGAGTTCAAGTCCTGCTCCTGAGATGAGGAGAAAGATCTCACAAAGAGGTTGCACTGTAAAGTGGGCATTAAGGATCCCACATGGGACAGCTGGAGGGATATCCACGGTGATCTGGCCAACATTTAACCCTCAACAACACCTCGAAAAAAAATATTCACCACCACTCCCCCCACCACCTCCACATTTCTGTTTGTGGGATCTTGCTGTACACATCACATGCCACGTTTCCCCACATGACAACAGTGGTTGCATGTACCCGTGATGCTTCTGCAAGCAAGTTTTTCATTGCACCTGTGCGTACATATACTTGTGCACATGACAACAAACTCGACTTTGACTTTGCACTTCAGGCTGTGAAAGACATTGGGAGATGGTGGATGGCGCTATCTAAAGGCAGGACCTTGTTTCTCCTGCTCAGCAGCAGATCAGTTTGAAAACAGAGTCGGGGAAATGCAAACAACAAGGGTATTTGCATCTGACGCTTTCCATTGAGGTCAATTGGATGTGGAGCTATGACCACAGCTGAGTTACTTGGAAAAGTACAGTCTCCCCACCAACAAGCTAATTTAATTCAATGGCTTGGGTGAAATCAGAAGCGATTGAATTATACTAACAGTTGGTACATTGCCCATGGTATTTCCAATTTTGTTTCATTGTTCTATAAACCAATTTTATGTTGCTTGGAACGCTTGCTACACAGGGAGTTGAAAGGGAAACAAGAAGATAGAGGTCTACAGTGCTATGTACAAAGCCAATGAGCACATGTCACAGTACAGTTTGACAATCAAACTGAGGATTGTACTACACTGCCTGGGTGTTACTCCCCAGGGATGGGGAAGTTCACACACCCACTCTCTATGGTGGACATTACCACACCTCTGCTCCCCATACACACCCCTGCCTCAGTAAAGCTCGATATAAATTACAGGATGAATTTTTAGATTCCTGGGCATTAGCATATCAGAGGATATGTTATAACTGCGTTTTTTCTTGTATAATTTGTGTTTTTTTGTGAATGTTGTGTATCTGATACTATGTAAGATAAGATTTCTTTATTAGTCACATGTACGTCGAAACACACAGTGAAATGCATCTTTTGTGTAGAATGTTCTGGGGGCAGCCCGCAAGTGTCGCCACGCTTCCGGCACCGACATAGCATGCCCACAACTTCCTAACCCGTACACCTTTGGAATGTGGGAGGAAACCGGAGCACCCGGAGGAAACCACGCAGGCACGGGGAGAACGTACAAACTCCTTACAGACAATGGCCGGAATTGAACCCGGGTCGCTGGCGCTGTAAAGCGTTACGCTAACTGCTACACTACCGTGCCTGTGGTGTTGCTGCAAGCAAGCTTTTCATTGCATCTGTGCACACATGTACTTGTGCATATGACAATAAACTCGACTCTGACCTTTGACTTACAGCTGAGTCGCAGGCAAAACAAGAAAATAGTGTAACACTTACTTTTATTAAATGCAGTAATTTGCAAAAGTCAGTGGTAAAGTTCATTTCCTGGGAAGAAGAACAGCTTAAGCACATCTTGTACATGTTTAAAAACACTTAAATTTTACCGCTAATGCCTGTGGAATGTTTTATCTATCGTTTATTCAATAGATGTCCCTTGGCACACTGGTTCGTTGCTCCAGTCCAGTGTATGACTGGCTTGGGGTCTGCTTCAGAAACAGGGGAGTCTGGGGTCTGGGTTTACGTAGTTTTGGTGAAAAGACATCATTAAACTGGAAAAAGTGCAGAGAAGATACAGTATACGAGGATGCTGTCAGGACTCGAGGGCCTGAGTTGTAGGGAGAGGTTGGGCAGGCCAGAACTTTATTCCTTGGAGCATAGGAGATTTGGGGGGGGGGGGGGGGGGGGCGACCTTTTAAAGATGTATAAAATCATGAACGGCATGTATAGGGGGAATACACATTGTCTTTTTCCCAGGGAAAGGGATCTAAAAACAAGAGGGCAGAGATTTAAGATAAGAGGTGAAGAATTTAAAAGGGACCTGAGGGGCAACTTCTTCACACAGAGGGTGGTGTGTACATGGAGTGAGTTGCCAGAGAAAGTGGTTGAGGCAGGTACAATAACAACACTTGAAAGACATTTGAATAGGTCCATGGATAGAAGGGGTTTAGAGGGATATGGACCAATGGGACTAGCTTGGTGGGCACCATGGTCGCATGGGTGAAGGGGCTTGTTTCTATGCTGTTATTCTACGACTCCAATAGGTGGGGAGACTCAAAACCCCAGGATGAGAAGAAAAGGGAGGTGTAAAACCCCCGAACAAGAGGGTGGATCCAAGCCATTGCAATAGTGGCCTTACCCGCAGCTTCTTAATTTAAACACATTTCACCCATCAGAAATTTTTCCCATGAATACTTCTTTTGAAACAACAACCAGAAAGTCAGAAAAATACTTCAACTCCAATGATATCCATTTAGAAAGATGACTGAATACCTCACCGCGTTAACACTACATCTGATCCCCCACCATATATGGTCAGCTTGTTTCTTGAAGCTCTTGCCAGAATTCTAAACAAGTTATATTTAAGTCACAATTTATTCTGCTCAGAATCTTGGCTGGTTGCAACTTAGGATTTGGCAGCCTGAAGCAAAGCTCGTTTCAAGAATATGTTTCAACAGGTCCGCTTATTTACATCTGTGGCAGGACATTTACACAAAAAAAAATAACCAGGGGCAAAAGCACGAGTTGTTTCAGAGGATTGGGTCTTTCTGATAAGGAGGAAAGGGGGGGGGGGGGAGATAGAAAGAGGGAGTTAAAGCTGGGGTGGTTGTAGAGGCAGAGAGACAGATGGAGGGATGGACAGAGATAAAAGGATCCCAGAACTTAGAAAGCTGAGGGCTTGCTGTGTTCGAGTTGATTGGATGGGACATGTGGTGGAATGATTAAATAAGGAAACACAAGAGGCTGCAGATGCTGGATTCTGGAGCAACACACAAGAAGCTGGAGGAACTCAGCGGGACAGGCAGCATCTGGAGAGGGAATTGGACAGTTAACGTTTCGGGTTGAGACCCTCCATCTGGACTGAAAGATAGAGGGGGAGAGCCAGAATAAAAAGGTGAAGAGAAAGTGTGGAGCAAGAGCTGGCAGGCGTTAGGTGGATCCAGGTGGGGAGGGTGAGAGGCAGATGGAGGAGGGGAGAGTGGGAATAGCGACAGAGGCCGGGAGGTGGCGGATTGAGGCAACAAAGGGCTGCAGATGAAGGAATCTGATAGGAGAGGAAAGTGGAGCATGGATCACTGGATTTGTTGCCTCCACCCATCACCTCCCAGCCTCTGTCGCTACAGTCTCTGGATGGCCTGTTTTGGCTTGATACTTTTAAACAAGGTCTTCCCTCCTCCTCACCTGGATCCCCCTAGCGTCTACCAGCCCTTGCTCCGCCCCTTCCCTCCATTTCTTAATACTGGCTACCTTCCCTCTATCTTTCAGTCCAGATGAAGGGTCTCAACCCAAAACGTTGATTAAAATAGATGTTCAAGAGATCAAAATGGAGAGGACGGAAGGGTTTGCAGCAGATTACAGAGAAAGAGGGTGGAACACAAGATGGGAGGTTTTCTTTTACTTGAAGGTGTTGCCAGATCGGGAACCAAGGTAGGTCAATGAATGCCAGGGTGAATAGGGCCTGGCGCAAGTTACAATCCCTAAAGATTAGGCAGCTCCATTCTGAAGCCCTTGGCCTGTGACTTGGACGGCCCCATACCACTTCAGTGGCAACAACAACTGGAAGGTGCACTGGTATCACTGTCCTAAGGTCCAAAATATATTTCTGTGAGGCATTTTGGTGTAAAAAGACAAAGAAAGCTCAGGTTCACTAGCGTTAGAAGCTGCCTGCAAAACACAAGCTATCCCACTGAGAAACCGAACTGAATTTGTAAATACCCAAATTTGGCTAGATTCCACGTACTTCAAACTGAAATATTTTTACAGTACACACTTGCAATCCTGCTTTCTGTGTCCTTTTAAGTATAAAGTGATAGGTGATATGCCTGAATTCGCAGTAACAAAGAGAGCAGCCCCAGTTTTAACCCTTTGAGTGTGGGGTAGGTGGAACAAACCACAAGACCTTGTTTAAAAGTATCAGGCCAAAACAAGCCATCCAGAAACTGGAGCACAAATATCTAGGCCAACATTCCAGTCAGAGCAGCAACTGCAGTGGTGCCGTTCTTTGGATAAGACAATCCAAGGCCTTGCCTGCACTCTGGGGTGGATGTGAAAGTTGACGGCACTGTTGCAGGGGAAAGCAAGGGACTGATCTAATTATCCCTCAAACATGGCTACTTGCTGTGTTCAAACTGGATGAATCCTTTCCCACATTACAATGCTTCAAGGAGTGTTTCATTGGCTGTAAAACCCTTTGGGGTGGCCCAACATTGTGAATAGGGGGCTCTATAAATGCATTAAACTCTTTCTCCCCTTGACCTTGCTCTAGTTTCCTCTCTAAACCTCTCCACCGTGCTCTCCCCCAAACCAAACCTTTGCTCATCTGTTCCTTGCATCCACCACACACACAGGGGAACTTGCTAACATCAGTCCCAACCCTGAGGCACTCGTATTTACCAGACCACCACAATATCAATTCACAACTGCATCAATTCAAGGCAGAGCAAATCTGTCTACCCTTTCCCGATAAATTGGGTCTCCTGAAGGAACACACCCATCTTACATTCCTCTCAGAAGTGACTTGAACCCCCAAGTAGATGCAAGAACGCCAACCCAATCCAGGAGAGAGATTCAACTGTCTTTTGTGGTACCCTCCTGATCTTCCATGGCCCTCAGAGATATTTGGGCTCCTTTAAATCACTCCATCACTAACAGCTATGCCTTTTGCTAGCAAGACACTTTAGTTCTGAGATTACTCCCTAAATATTTTTGGTCTCTGCTCCTGTATCAAGCCCTGAGTTAATTAGAATCCTGTATTATTACTGTCCCACAATGATACTCTCCTCGTTGGAGCTGGTGTCAATTCATTTGAGGGCTCTCCTTGGGATGCGTTATGTAAGAAGCCCTCTATCGAAGCCTGGACTTGATTTTCGTTCATTTTAATTGTTGCTAGAAACAAAATCAGGAGAGATGGTTCACTGGCAGCTGGAACTGGGGTTGGCCAAAGTCAAAATTACCTCCAGGACAGAGTTGGGAACAGCATTAATCAAGCTAAGATGAGATGTACATCGAAACACACAGTGAAATGATTGTTTTGCGTAGAGTGTTCTGGGGGGCAGCCCGCAAGTGTCGCCACGCTTCCGGCGCCAACATAGCACGCCCACAACTTCCTAACCCGTACGCCTTTGGAATGTGGGAGGAAACCGGAGCACCCGGAGGAAACCCACGCAGACACGGGGAGAACGTACAAACTCCTTACAGACAGCGGCCAGAATCGAACCCAGGTCACTGGTGCTGTAATAGCGTTATGCTAACCGCTACACTACCGTGCCTGCCCAGCAAGACTTCCTGAGCACTGGAGTCATAGAGAGATACAGCACAGAAACAGGCTCTTCAGCCATTCAAGTCTGCGTTGACTATCAACCACACATTTTACACCAATCCTACATCGATCCCCTTTTTTAAAAAAATTTTCCCCACATTCTCTTCAGCTCTCATTCTACCATGCATTTACGCTCTTGGGGCAACTTACATTAGCTGTCCAACCTGATATGGCAACTGCTCTGCCCAAGGCCGCAAGAAATTGCGAGAGAGTTGTGGACACAGCCCAGTGCATCACAAGAACCAGCCTCCCCTCCATGGACTCTGGTTACGTTGGCTGCTCTTCTGAGGCAGCGAGAAATGCAGACAAAGACCCCACCCACCCCAGTCACCCTTTCCATCGGGTAGAAGATATAAAAACTGGAAAACACAGACTAACAAGGCTCAAGGACAGCTTCTACCCCACTGTCATAAGACTCTTGAATGGACCTCTTGTACGTTAATGAACCCTTGACCTCAATCTACCTTGTCATGGCCCTTGCACCTTATTGTCTACCTGCACTGCACTTCCTCTGTAACTGTAACACTATATTCTGCATTCTGTTATTGCTTTTCCTTTTGTACTACCTCAATGATATGAAATTATCTGTCTGGATGGCTTGCAGAACTGTATCTTGGTACATATGGCAATAATAAGCCAATTCCAATTCCATCTCCTCCATCTTGACTGGACACAAGCCAGGGAGGCAGTGAGGACGTCACACCTTTCTCCAAGGACGTTTTGAGAACATCCTTAAATCTTTACTTCTGCCCTCTGGGTAATCTCTTGGCCTGACAAGCAGTGTCTGTTCTGTGAGTCTGGCGTCGGGCATGCAAACAAAGTGGCCTGCCCAACGGGGCCGTCTGCGTAATTGGATCCTCACTACTCGGGAGGTTGGACTGGAAGAGGGCACTGACATTATACATCATTAATGCAGTTGGCAAACCAGTTTCATGGGCTTAGAAGGAATGCATGAGTTAAGCAACATCTTGAATATTTTAGAGAACTATTGTGCTGAGCAGGAAACAAAGCTGGCAATAAACAATCACCACACCTTTTCCTAACTCTGACTGCTGCAGGGCTGCTGCCTCAGTCCAGCCATTGCGTACCTACATATATTTGCTTCTCTCCCACGCCACACAGCTGCAGGGTGCCTTATCAGCAGTTCAGGGCCAGGGACAGTGTGCATTTGATTATCCCTGTTTTGCTGGTGAACTAAAAACAAAACAGATCCTGATGACAGGGCAGATTTTACACCTCAAAACAATACAGTCAACAGTCCATTTGTGGAGCACAGTAGTTGCTTTGCTTTCATCCTGGGTGTGGGGAGTGTGCTCACAGGAGTGATTTCAGCTTATCACACCACGGATGATGTTCATCGCACATCTTCATTTTTTTTTAGGAGGCTATTCTGCCCATTGAACCTATGCCAGCTCTCAAAGCAATCTCATCTCCCCACTTATTTCTCTGTAGCCTGTTCTCTCTCACATACCTAAATTGGTTTATTATTGTCACATGTACCAAGGAACAGTGAAAAAAAACTTTGTTTTGCATGCCATCTATACAAATCATTTCACATCAGTGCATTGAGGTAGTACAAGGGAAAACCAATAACAGAATGCAGAATAAAGTGTTACAGTTACAGAGAAAGTGCAGTGCAGGCAGACAATAAGGTGCAAGGCCATAATGAGGTAGATTGTGAGGTTAAGAGTCCATCTTATCATATTAGGTGACCGTCCAATAGTCTCACAACAGCGGGATACAAGCTGTCCTTGAGCCTGGTGGTATGCGCTTCCAGGCTTTTGTTTCTTCTGCCTGATGGGGGGGGTGGGGGGGGGAGAAGAAGATCGAATGTCTGGGGTGGGCGGGGTCTTTGATTATGTTGGCTGCTTTACTGAGGCAGCGAGAAGTGTAGACAGAGTCCATGGAGGGGTCAAGGTTGTCTGTTAACCCAATTCTTTTGCTATCCACCTACATTAGGGGCAATTTATAGAGACCAATTAACCTGCCAACACACTCATATCTTTGGGATATGGGAGAAAACTGAAGAACCCAGGGGAAACCCACACAGTTACAGGGAGAACATGCGAACTCCACACACAAAACACTGGAAGTCAGGATTGAACCTTGATTGCTGGAGCTGTAAGGCAGCAGCACTACCTGCTGCTTGAGAGAGATCCATTGAGACAGAAAATAAGACCTGGATGTCTATGGTACCTCTGAGAACCTCAGGACATCCCACGCATGGGGCTGCACGGCTAATCAGAAACTTTTTGAAGTGCAGCCACTGTTGTAGCATACAAAACCTTACACAACGTGCACACAGCAAGCTTCTACAAACTGCTTCTTCTTCTGAGGCAGTCCCTCAGGGTCAAGGATGGTCTGCTCCAAATCCAGGCCAGAGAAGTGAAAGATGCATGAACTCGATGTGGGGTGGGCGTTGTGCACCAGCTACTTCATCATCCTGACAGAGTGAGGTCTTGGTCTATTGGCCAGGAGTTCCAAGACTTAGCTCACACATTCATGTGAACACTCTCTCTCTCTCTCTCTGCCCCTCTAGTCTGATTCCCACTCGAGGACATCTTCTACCTCGCTGTTATCAGACTCTTGAACGGACCTCTTATACACTAAAGGTGAACTCTTGGTCTCTCAATCTACCTCGTCATGGCCCTTGCACTTCATCTGTCTACCTGCACTGCACCTTCTCTGTAACTGGAACATTATATTCTGCATTCCGTTTTCTCCATTTTGTACTACCTCGATGTACTTATGTATGGAATGATCTGTCTGGATGGCATGTAAGCAAAAGCTTTTTTACTGTGTCTTGATACTTGTGACAATAGTAAACCAATTACCAGTCACCTACCCCTAATCAGTCTTCACCCTCCTTTAATAGCCCCCTGCTTCCTTTCTCCTCCTCCCACTCTCCAGCCTATCAGCTCTCTCCAAGTCACAGACAGCCACCACTCAGCCTCTGTAGGGCTGTCATAAAACCTGTCTGGTTCCTAGATTTCCTTCTGTGAAAGACATTGGCCATCTGTACCATTCTGGTCCATATGTGACTCCAGGCCTGCCGATGTAGTTGACTCTCGACTTTGTAGGGCTGTCCCCTGGTTGCCAATCCTCCTCCCACCAACTCTTGGTCCCAGAGACACCATCCAAATCCTGCACCCTAGCCCAGACCTCCAGTTCTTGCCCACACACAGTTGGACATTCGCCTTTTTATTCACTATAGTCACAGGCAGAGCTAACCACTTCCTGTGGTGAATTGCTTGCTCAGGGGGAAGTCAAGAGTCAACTACATCGGCAGGCCTGGAGTCACAGATGGACCAGAATGGTACAGATGGCCAATGTCTTTCACAGAAGGAAATCTAGGAACCAGACAGGTTTTATGACAGCCCAATGGTTTTGTGGTTGCCATTAGTGATACTGACACTTTACTCCAGATTTATTTTAACAACTTAAAATCTCCGAGCTGCCATGATGAGATTTAAATTGTTGACTTTGAATATCAGTCCATTAACATGAAAACACAGAATGCTAGAAGTACTCAGCAGGCCAGGCTGTGTGGAACAAGGCAAGTCATAGTTATACAGCACGGAAACAGGCCCTTTGGCCCAACTGGTCCGTGCCGACCAAGATGTCTCATCCCATTTGCCCGCGTTTGGCCCATAACCTTCTAAACCTTTCCAATCCATGTGCCTGTCCAACTGTCTTTTAAAAGTTGTTGTTGTACCTGCCTCAACAACTTCCTCTGGCAGCTCATTCCACATAGATTCCACCCTTTGTATAAAAAGGTTGCCCCTCAAGTTCCTATTAAATCTTTCCCCTTTCACCTTAGACCTATGCCCTCCAGTTCTTGATTCCCCAAAAGACTGAATGCATTCACCCTATCTATGCCCCTCATGATTTTATACACCTCTACAAGATCACCTCTCAGCCTCCTATGCTCCAAGGAATGTCTTAGCCTGTCCAACCTCTCCCTATAACTCAGTCCCTCAAGTACAGGATCAGGTGTTGGTACAGTTCCTCAGGTTTGGCCCAACGCTTCCGCCCAACTGCATATCCCCACAGAGTTGCTCCAGAAAGGATAAAGGAAATGTACTGTTTCTTACGTTACAATGGTGGCTGCACTTCACTAAGTTCCTCATTAGCCATGCAGGCCTGTAGGGTGCCCTGAGGCCCTTATAGGTGCTACAACACAGAACAGTGGGGGGCAGGGAATGAAAAGAAATAAGGTGTGATGTTTGCACATTCTCCCAGTGACTGTATGGGCTTCCTCCGGGTGTTCTGGTTCCCTCCCACACCCCAAAGATGTGCAGATTGGCAGGTTAATTGGCCGCTGTAAATTGCCCCCAGCAGGTAGGTGGTAGACTCTAAAGGAGCTGATGAGAATGTAGGGTGAATAAAACATGGGATTAATGTAAGACTAGTGTAAACAGGTGGTTGATGGTTAGCACAGACTTGATGGGCCAAAGAGCCTATTTCCACACTGTCTCTCTCTAAGAGTCTAATAATCCAATTCCTCCACCTTATTTTTCCCCGCTCAGTCTCTGGGGTCAAAACACTGGCACTTACCTCGCTACCCAAGGAATATCATCTCACCCTACAAGACCTTCTGGAGACCATCATTGAACTTGGAGAACTTTGTCCCAGGTTATCCCGGAAATGAAGCAACTAGTGCCTCAAGCTAAAGTCAGTGGGCAGCACCCGTGAGAGATTCAAGTGCGTCCAAGTGTCATTGCCTTCAAATGTCAACATAAGCCCGTAGGGTTGGGTACCAGGTACAACGGGAGTGCCTTATAATGTAGGTAGGCCAGTTTCTGCAGGAACAAAGCTGGCAGCTGGTTGTGCAACATTCATCTGTCATTAGCTCATTGGCATAAATAATTAAGGACAAATGCCTTTACTTGCGATTATCATAAATCTGGTGTGTATGGCCAAGGCAACAAGAAAACAGGAGTAGGAGTAGGCCACCAGGTATCTCAAGCCTGCTCTGCCATTCAATACGATCATGGCTGATCTATTCTGACCTCATCTCCTCTTCTGTGCCAGTTCCCCATAGTCCACAATCTTTCAGATATTTATCCACCTCCATGTTAAATATATCTAATGATCCAGCCTCCACCACCCTTGGGGACAGAGAATTCCAGAGAGGCATCGCCCTCTGAGAGAAGTATCTACGCACTGCACCAGCCTCTTATTTTGTAGTTACGTCCCCTTGATTGTGACTCTCCCACTAGTGAGAACATCTCAACATCTAGCCCCCTTACACAAGATCATACATGTTTGAATAAGGTCACCCCTCATTCTTCTAAACTCCAAGGAATGTAGACCCAAATTGGCCAGCCTCTCTTGATAGGACAACACGCTCACCCCAGGAATTAGCCCAGTCAATCTCCTTTGGACTGCCTCCAATGCTACTATATCTATATTTAGTTAAGGGGATGAAAAATGTGCTCAGTATCCAGGTGTGGCCTCACCAACACCCTATACAACAGTAACAAAACTTCCGTGATATTAAACCTGTCACAATAAAAAGCCAACATGCCATTAAACCTTCTTACGTACTTGTTAGACCTGCCTAACTTCTTGTGATTCATGCACTAGAACACCTAGATCCCTCTGAACTTCACTCATTTGCAGTCTCTCTCCATTTAGATAATAATTTGCCTTCTGATTTCTCTTACTGAACTCACACATTACACATTAAACTCCATTTGCCAGGTTTTCACCCAGTCATTCAATCACTCTATATCCCATTGCACAAGCACAATGTCCTCAACACAACTTTCCCTTCTACCCACTGGCAAACATGGAAACTTTACACATCAGGCCCTCCTCTAGGTATACAAATACTAAACAGTTGAGGGCCAAGAACCAAACCCTGGGGTAGTCCATTGGTTACTTCCCTCCAGAGTGTAAAGAACCCATTTGTTCCAACTCTTTGTTCTCCAGTGTTCAATCCATGCTGACACACTTCCTCCAATACATTGGGCTCTTAATTTACCAGCCAGGCTCTTATGTGGCACCTTGTCAAATGCCTTTTGGAAATCTAAATACAGGTTCCCCTCTATCAATTCTCCCCATCATATCCTCAAAGAATTCAAGCTAATTTGTCAAACATGATTTACCTTTCATAAAACCATGTTATACAGGTTTGATTATATTCAGTCTCCGAAATGATTAGTTATTTCTTCTTTGAATATTGACTCTAAATTCTTGCCAACAATAGACGTTAAACCAAATGGCCTACAGTTCCCCAGCTTCTGTCTTCCTCCTTTTTGGAACAAGGGAGTCACGTTGGCTGTTTTCCAACCTTCCTGGTACCCTCCTAGATTTTAGTAAGTTTTAGAAAATATTAAACAATGGGTTCACTATCTGTACAGCCACTTCCTTTGAGTTTTATAGAGCTGCCAGGTAATGTTGCAGTTCTATAAAACTCTGGTTAGACCACACTTGGAGTATTGTGTTCAGTTCTGGTCGCATCATTATAGGAAGGATGTGGAAGCTTTGGAGAGGGTGCAGAGGAGATTTACCAGGATGCTGCCTGGATTGGAGAGCATGTCTTATGAGGATAGGTTGAGCAAGCTAGGGTTTTTCTCTTTGGAGAGGAGGATCATGAGAGGTGACTTGATAGAGGTGCACAAGATGGTAAGAGGCATAGATCAAGTGGACAGTCAGAGAGTTTTTCCCAGGGTGAAAATGGCTAACACGAGGGGACATAATTTTAAGGTGATTGGAGGAAGGTATAGGAGGGATGTTTTGTTTTTACACAGAGAGTGGTGGGTGCGTGGAACGCACTGCCAGCAGAGGTTGTGGGGGTAGATACATTAGGGACATTTAAGAGACTCTTAGGTAGACACATGAATGATAGAGAATTGGGGGGCTATGTGGGAGGGAAGGGTTAGATAGATTTTAGAGCAGGATAAAATGTCAGCACAACACCATGGGCCGAAGGGCCTGTACTGTACTGTAATGTTCTATGTTCTAAGAAACCCTTGAGACCAAGCCATCAGGTCTTATGAATTCCTCTGATACTTTTCCCCCTTGTCCATGGGATTTTTTTTAACAAGTTCCTCCATTTGAAATTAGACCATCTGTGACCTTGGGGATATGTGCAGTGTCAAGAAATTGATTTAATATATCTGCCAATTACAAGAACTCCTGGGAAGTTCTTCGGGACGTCCCGAGATGGAGGAAGACATCATCTGAAAGCAAAGCTTTTCCCCTTTCTGAGACTGGAGATTTATTTTATTAATATTTCAAAAATAAACTCTATTCATAAAAAAAATACACAGGAAATACAAAGCAGTATACAGCTTTCTTACATTCATATTGTGGTTGTGATCAAGTCAATACACTTGTAGTGTAGTGTATAAACCAAGAAACTGCAGAGAGTTGTGGACATTACAGAAACCAGCCTCCCCTCCGTGGACTCTGTCTATACCTCTCGCTGCCTTGGTGAAGCAGCCAGCATAATCAAAGACCCCACCCACCCGGGTCATTCTCTCTTCTCTCCTCTCCTCTCCCATCAGGCAGAAGATACAGGAGCCTGAGGGCACGTACCACCAGGCTCAAGGACAGCTTCTATCCCACGGTGATAAGATTATTGAACGGTTCCCTTATACGATGAGATAGACTCTTGACCTCACAATCTACCTTGTTTGACTTTGCACCTTATTGTCTGTCTGCACTGCACTTTCTCTGTAGCTGTGACACTTTACTCTGTATTCTGTTATTGTTTTTACCCTGTACTACCTCAATGCACAGTGTGAGGTATTGATCTGTACGAACGGTACGCAAGACAAGTTTTTCCACTGTAACTTGGTACAAGTGACTATAATAAACCAATACATTCTATGTATAAAGCACCAATGCCACTCACGTGGCCTCTTTATACAATAAACACTTTAAGTGTTTGAGGGGCTGTGACAATGGACCCAGACCCTCAGAATAGTGGCAGCAGGACCCTAGACTACAGCTCTATCCCACAAAGCCTTTTGCGTTAGTTGCACCAAGCTTCAGTGCATCCCTCAGCAATACTTTCTTAGGAGGTTAAGGACGTTCGGCTTGTCACTGAACACTCAAACAAATGTCTATAGATGTACTGTTGAAAGCATTGGCTGAATTGGCTGCATCGTGGTCTGGTACGGCAATTCGAATGCGCAGGAACGCAAGAAGCTGCAGAGAGTAGTGGACTCAGCCCTTAATCCACAAGAAAAACCTAAATTAAGGTTATTTGATGCTATGTGCCTGTGATGCTACTGCAAGTAAGCTTTTCATTGCACCTGTACATACATATACTTGTTCATATGGCAATAAACTTGACTTTGACTTACACCTGCATCCTGGAATGTGCCAGTCAGCAGCATTCCCTTATGGACATCTTGTTGCACTAGAAAACCCACAAGTTTCCGGAAGACCAAAGTGTGTCTTTCACCAAGCTGAGTCCAGCAGCACTTGACGTCTGTCCCTAGGAACAACCGGTAGATCAGAGAGTCCTCTGTTATGCAGCTGCTCAGGATGAACTCTTACATCCTTTTCCAGACCTTCTTTGCAAACACATTGTACACAAAAGGCAGCTGCTCCAGCAGTGTGACACTCCCTCAGTACTGGAATTTCTTCCAGGGGCAGACTTGAACTTATAACCTTCCAACACAGACAAGAGTCCTCCCCACCCAGTAACAAGTCCTCGTAGCAATAACCATGCCGGTCAGAATGATCACCTGAAGCGGTCAGATTTCAGAACATCTGCCTTTACTGAACCAATCCAGCACCTACAACCAGCAATATGCAAAGAGCGATCAGTACTTAGACACCATGAAACAACTCTCCCTCCCTCCATCTGCCTATCACTCCCCCCTCACTGGGATTCACCTGTGCACCAAGGACTCCCAATCTTGCTGCAGGCTCTGCAGCATTTACCAGGTATGCCATCCCATGCCTCCTCTGACGGTAGGTCCTGGGGCGAGAGCTCTGATCGTGGTCATTACTTCAAGTAGACAAGTTACTGTGGTGGGATTTGTTCTTGGGCTCAATGATAAATATTACAGGTCATTTCTGGTGACAGGAAATTACAAGGCGGTTATCTAAAACAATACCATGGGGGGGGCGGGCGGAATCAGCAGTGATCCAGTCAACTTCAACTCAAGTGAAACAATAGACTTTAATAAAAATATCCAAGCCGTCCATTGTTGCACAACACAAACTGAGCTCCTGCCAAGGTGAAGCAACCCTGATGATTGCAGTGAGTACACACATACGTGTCCACGTTACGTACGGACACATGCCACTAATGTGTACTTGTGTGTCGTCACCTCTCTCCACACGTGGCCCTAAACCCCTCACCTACCTGCTAAAGACACTGGGCCTCAACACGTCAGGTACAAACTTGGCATTTGCAGGTCCAATATACTCAACTTCCTCCTAAAGTTATTTCAGTACTAAATTCGGCTCTTGAACAAACCTGCACAACTACATCAGTACAGCAATATTCTGACCACTTTGCACAATATACTTTTTTTTGTCCTAATTGGTGTTCTCTTTTGTACAATTTATGTTTTTCTTGTGAATGCTGCATATCTGATGCTATGTGCCTGTGATGCTGCTGCAAGTTTTTCATTGCACCTGTGCGTACGTGTACTTGTGCACATGACGATAAACTTGACTTTGAAACTCGGACAGTTTACTGCTCATAAATGTGTCACAGGGGACCAGAACAAACCACAACCACAGAACAATTGGATAAAATTGACAGCCAGCTGGCTGTTAAAAACAAGCAGTGGAAGCAGGTACGACAGCAACATTTGAGGCTTTAAGACAGGCACATGAATGGGCAGGGAATGGAGGGATATACTCCATGTGCAAGCAAATGGGATTGGCATCATGGTTGGCACAGACATAGTGGGCTAAAGGGCCTGTACCTGTGCTGTACTATTCTATGTTCTATATTCTACATCTCGGACCTTCCAGTAGCTTCAGACCCGCCATTAACACTAGCTTTTTACTTTGCAATTTATTTAAACATTTGAATTTACATTCCCTCGGTGCCTTGATGGGACCTGAACTGACATCTTCACTACCATGTTATCACACTATTGGATACCATCATTCCAGTTAGAGCCACAACTTACTGTAACATTGAGAAAAGACATTGCAAAGTACTTAAAGTCAGCTCGTCATTTCTGAGTGAACTATTCTCCTAGCTTCTGGCTTACATCAGGCAGAAACTTAGCAACCGTCTTCCCCTGGATCACCGTGGCTTACTGCAGAATATAAACAACAAAGTTTTGATAGTCGTGAGCAACTGTTCCAGTGTAAACTCAACAAGAAACCCAAACCATTTCAAGATTTTAATCAAAAAGTTATCTATTCCCATTCGCAATGCTGAGTCTGGAATCTGGGACATTAAGGAGATTTTAATGTTCATCTGTCTGGGCTCCTCTTGAAAAATAAAGCTAGTTTATGCAAGGCTGCTGAAATTGTATAAACAGTAACATGCCCACATTCTTCAAGCTTCATAATTAATGTGACAGATGTTCTAAAGCTGACACAAAGGTACCAGCTGTGGTTGACTGGGTAACATTCTCCTTCCAGTCTTAGAAGGTTTACGGGTGAATCCCAGCAGTGGGGGAACAAAGACCTAAATTTATATAATGCCCTTCACAAACAGAGGAAGCCTCAAAACAGTTAATGAAATACTGCAGTAACGTAGCAGACAACTTCTGCAGAGCAAATTTCCATGATCAATAATGGAAAACTATCATTAATTTCCTTGAGATGGTGCTTGCTGTAACTTTGAGTCCATTTGAGAGAAAAGGCAGAGCTCTTTATAACATCTCTCACAAAAGACAAATCCTTTGGCAGCCAACTCTTCCGGTGCTATATTAAGAAGAGTCCCATTGCAGGATCTCGACCTGAAATACCAACCACCCCTTTGCCTCCACAGATGCTGCTTGACCCGAGTTCCTCCAGCAGTTTGCTTTTTTTTTGGCATTGAGAAGGTGCCACACTGTTAAAGGCGACTGCTTTTGGCAAGAGAAGTTAAACTAAGGCCCTGTCTCAAGTGAGCTCAAAATATTACAAGGCACTGTCTCAAGAAAAGGTGGGGATATTTCGTGACAGTTTTCGTTGTTGATAGTGGGAGCTTGCTGTGCACAAGTTTGGTGGACACAGCATTCCATTGGTTGCACTGAAGTATCCAGTGTTAACGAAAGGAACCACATGAACTCAAGTCTTGACCATGTATTAGAAACTACCTGCAGTCTCAAAACCTCTACATTAGCAGGGCAGTGGGTGTGGAGAGCTGGGTTAGTGATGGAATCCTCTACCGTACAGAGCTGTGGAGTCATTGAAGATTTTCAATAGAAAGACTGAAAACTGAACTGCAAGGGAGCTGAAAGGTATGGAGAGAAATTCAAAGTCAAAATCGAGTTTATCGTCATATGCACAAGTGCATGTCTGCACAGGTGCAATGGTATTGGTTTATTATTGTCACTTGTACCAAGGTACAGTGATAAACTTGTCTTGCATACCATTCATACAGATCAATTCATTACACTGCATTGAGGTAGTACAGGTAAAAACAATAACAGGGTACAGAGTAAAGTGTCACAGCTACAGGGAAATGCATTGCAGGTAGACTATAAGGTGCAAGGTCATAACAAGGTAGATTCTGAGGTCAGGAGTCCACCTCATTGTATAAGGGAACCATTCAATAGTCTTATCACAGTGGGGTAGAAGCTGTCCTTGAGCCTGGTGGTATGTGCCCTCAGGCTCCTGTACCTTCTGTCTGATGGGAGAGGAGAGGAGAGAGAATGATCTGGGTGGGTGGGGTCTTTAATTATGCTGGCTGCTTCACCGAGGTCGCGAGAGGTATAGACAGAGTCCATGGAGGGGAGGTTGCCTTCCATGATGTGCTGGGCTGTGTCCACAACTCTCTGCAGTTTCTTACAGTCCTGGGCAGAGCAGTTGTCGTACCAAGCCGTGATGCATCCAGATAGGATGCTTTCTATGGTGCATCGATAAAAGTTGAAAAACTTACTTGAAGCAGCATCACAGGCATATAGCATCAGATAAGCAGCATTCACAAGATAAATTATACACAATTTTTGCAAGAAAGATCACAATTAGAACTGTAGTGTAACTGATGTTGCTGATACTGAGGTAGTGATTAGAGTTGTGCAGGTTGATTCAAGAGAGGGTCAAGACCAAGATTGGATCAGCCATGGTCCGCTGAATGGCTGAGCAGGTTCAAAAGGCCCAATGACATACTCCTGGTCTCAGTCCATGTGCGTGCATGCGCGTGTGCTCGTGTGCACACGTGATGACAGCTTTGACGTCAGTCTTGTTGGGTTCTTGAAATGGCCTCACTTACTGTCAAGGCGGTTTTGCAAGTGCAGTTGGCTTTCTCTGCACTGACACACCCACAACATTGGGTTCTGCCTCAATGTGCTGGGAGTGGGGCTCCCAACAAATCCTGCACCCAGGGACCTCACTGGTAAAAACAGCTTGACCCAACACAGGCCACCCAGCACTCTGCCCCAACATCTCTCGACGTGGATGCCTGCAAGTGTTTGCCTGATAACCCTCCTGTGAAGCACGCCAGGAAGTTCTTCTGAGTTACAAGCCACGTATGAATCAAGAGCAACAAATGATCTGCTGGAGGAACTCAGCAGGTCAAGCGGCATCTGTGAGGGAAGTAAAGGAATTGTCGACGTTTTGGGTCGAAACCCTGCATCGGGACTGAGAGTAGAGAGGGGAGATGGCCGGTATAAAGAGGGGAAGGAGAGTGGCGAGTGGTGGACTGAGGAGGGGTGAAAGATGACTGGCAGGGGAGGGGAGCAGGGGTGGAGCTGGCAAATGTTGGCGGGTGGAAGATAGATGGAGGAATACAAAAAGAGAGAAAGAGGGAAGAGTATTTAATAGAGAGGCAAACGGAGCAAGGTTGGGGAGTGGAGTGTGAAGATTGGAGACAGCTGCCCCCAGTGTTGGTCCTTTGACTGAAGCACAAACACCTCATTGTTTAGAAGTTAATTCCTAGTCGGGGAAGTAAATGCACTTCGAAATCCAACACAGCAAAACCAGCGGGGCAGAATTTCCGAGATGGTTGGGGCCATGTTGCTCCCTCCCTGCTCTCACGGGGCTTCCAACCACTGATAAAGCCTACAACAAGCTAATATTTTGTTAAAGCCTCCAAGTTATGCATTGTAACACACACACTAAGTGGAAGATGATGATCACTGCCCTTCCCCCCCGGCACTCAGGACTTGTGGCACCACTTCCAACACCACTTCTAATCGATTCCAAGACTTTGGCTGTCACACCCATGCCGATTACATGCATGAAGGACAAATTCTTGGACAGGTCTATGGGAAAGAACAGGGGAGTGGGATTATCTGGATTGATCTCTGAAAGATTGGAACAGACTTGATCGGCCTTCTGTGCTGTTCTAATTCAAAGACATTCGTCCTAAATTTACCTTTTATTAATCTGAACATGAATTTCTCGGCACCTCAGCTGCCTACACACTTCACTGAAATGTTTAATGCATCCTTTGGCAATTTAACTGCATATCTTCTTTTTGCTTTCACTGCCATAGCAAACGGCTGCTGAGTGTTGTATTGCAGTTTCAGATCCGCACCATTTCCTTGTTTTGCAGCGCTAATTTAAACTCAGGCCAAGACAGAATTATGTCTGGAGTCTCAGTGAGAAGCCTCTTGAAAGTTGAGCTTCAACAACTGGAGGGGGGCGGGGGGGGAGGGGAAGGCAATTCACACAAGCCCTCCATTTTATTTTGACTTATGCCTGTTTCAAGTTAGCTCAGTACAATGATCTCCACCACTGACAGCATCTACAGGAGGCACTGCCTCAAGAAGACAGCATGTATCATCAAGGATCACCACCATCTGGGTCAGGCCCTCTTCTCACTGCCACCATCAGGCAGGAGGTACAGAAGCCTGAAGTCCCACACCACCAGGTTCAGGAACAGCTACTTTCCTACAACTATCAGGTTCTTGAACTGACCTGCACAATCATTAGACCATAAGACAAAGGAGCAGAAGTCGACCATTCAGCCCATCGAATCTGCTCCGCCATTCTATCATGAGCTGATCCATTCTCCCATTTAGCCCCACTCCCCCGCCTCCTCACCATAACCTTTGATGCCATGGCTACTCAGACACCTCTCAATCTCTGCCTTAACTACACCCGATGACTTGGCCTCCACCGCTCTCTGTGGCATCAAATTCCACAGATTCACCACTCTCTGGCTGAAGAAATTTCTCCACATCTAACTCTAACTCTACCTCAGCAACGGAACACTACGGACCACCACTTGCACCACCGTGGACTTGTCTCTTTTTGTTTGCACTGATGTCTTGTTTTGCACAGTCTTTTTTTCTTCACAATCTTGTATAATTTATGTTCTGTGTGTTGTCTGGATCTACAAGCCTCTGATGCTGCTGCAAACAGGTTTTTCATTGTATCCATACCTCACCACACTTGTCCGCGTGACAATAAACTGAACTAGACTTTGTTTCTCTCCCTCCTCACCCCACCCAGAAGAACAAGAAAAAATGAGGAGGAGGAGGACATGGTCTGTCATCTATTTTCTGTATCTCTGCTCTCACCCCCTCCGCAAAGGAGGGAGATCCCTCGGTCCTCACCTGCCGCCCCATTCAACCATCATCCTCTGCAATTTCCGCCAACTCCGACAAGCTTCTGCCACCCAACACATACTCCCCTCACCGTTCAGCATTTCAAAGGGATCGCTCCCTCCACAACTTTCAGACTTGCTCCTCCATCCACTCTCTGTGTTAAAGCACTTTCCAATGCAACAGCAGGGGCCTGCCTTTTCACCCCTTCCCTCCCCACCCGCCTAAGAACCCAAAGTCCTTCCAGGTGAAGCAGCGATTCACGTGCACACCTTCCAGTCCAGTGTACGACACTTGGGTGATCACAACGTGGTCTCTACACTGGAGGCACCAACCACAGATTTGGTGGTCACTTTGCAGAGCACCTGTACTCAGTCCGAGCTTCCAGTCACCTGACGTTTTCATTCACTGTCCCCACTCTAACCTTTCTGTCCGTGGCCTCCTGCACTGTTACAATAAGGCCCAACGCAAGCTAGAAGAACAACGCCTCATTGTCCTTCTGGGGATGTTGTAAACTGCAGGACTCAATCTCGAATTCTCCAACTTCTCTCAAATTCTGTAACTCTTTATGTCATCATTTTGGCTCAGTTTTCTCTTTCTATTTGCATAGTCTGGGACATGTCATGGAGCCTTCCTACTAGAACAAATTTCACAGACAATTTAATCCTACCTACTATTCAACCACTACATTTGGTCTCACCCTATCAGAGAAGAATGAGAGGGGACCTCATAGAAACATGTAGAATGTTGAAAGGACTGGACAGAGTAGATGTGGCTAAGCTGTTTCCCCTGGTGGGTGAGTCCAGAACTAGAGGGCACAATCTTAGAATTAGAGGGTACCGGTTTAAAACAGAAATGAGGAGAAATTTCTTTAGCCAGAGGGTAGTGAAATTATGGAATTCTTTGCCACGTACAGCTGTGGAGGCCCAATCTTTGGGGGCGTTTGAGGAGGAGATTGATAGGTATCTAATTAGTCAAGCTATCAAGGGTTATGGGGATAAGGCTGGAAATTGGGGCTAGATAGGAATAGTATTAGTTTAGCTCATGGAGCAGACTTGATGGGCCGAATGGCCTACTTCTGCTCCTGTGTCTTGTGACAGAGTCAGAGTTGTACAGCACAGAAACTGGCCCTTCAGCCCATCATATCCATGCCGACCTTTTTGACCATCTACACTAATCCCATTGCAATCCCAATCCGTTTAGCCCACTGCTCTACTCTCTCTACACTCATGACTGTGTGGACACTATTGCTATTGGCAGAGTCTCAGATGGTGACGAGGAGGCATATAGGAGTGAGGTAGATCAGCTGGTTGAGTGGTGTTGCAACAACAACCTCAGCAAGACCAAGGAACTGATTGTGGACTTCAGGAAGGGGAAGTCGGGAGAACACACACCAGTCCTCATTGAGGAGTCAGCGGCGGAAAGGGTGAACGGCTTCAAGTTCCTGGGCGTCAACATCTCAGAGGACTTAGCTTGGGCCCAACATACTAATGCAATCCTGAAGGCACATCAGTGGTTCTACTTCATTCAGAGTTTGAGGAGGTTCAGTATGTCACCAAAGACTCCTGCAAATTTCTACAGATGTACGGTGGAGAGCATTCTGATTGGTTGCATCACCACCTGGATTGGAGGCTCCAATGCGCAGGATTGAAAGAGGCTGCAGAGGGTTGTAGCCTCAGCCAGCTCCATCACGGGCACAACCCTCCCCACCATCGAGAACATCTTCGAGAGGTGGTGCCTCAAGAAGGCGGCATCCATCATTAAGGACCCTCACTACCCGGGACATGCCCTCTTCACGTTACTAGCATCAGGGACGAGGTACAGGAGCCTGAAGACCCACACTCAACATTTTACCAACAGCTTCTTCCCCTCCACCATCAGATTTCTGAACGGTCCATGAGCACTACCTCGTTATTCCTTTGTTGCACTATTTATTTTTGTAACTTATATTTATTTTTCTGTCTTGCATTGTACTGCTGCCACAAAACAAGAAATTTCACAACGCATGTCAGTGACAATAAACCTGATTCTGATGTCAACCAGGTATTCTCCTTACTCTAGGCACTCCACTCCCACCTTCACTGCTACCGAAAACCAAATTGTTTTCTCTTTCTCAGTTCTGATGAAGGGTCTCGGACCTGAAACATCACCTGTTTTTCTCTCTCCTCAGATGCTGCCTGACTTGCTGAGTGTTTCCAGCCTTTTCTGATTTTATTTCAGAATTTCAGCATCTGCAGTTTCCTTGGATTTTCACTGAGGGGTATATGTGGCTTAGTTAATGCAACTTAAAAAAAACTGTAGTATGCGACTCAAATGTTTTAGTGTAGAACTGACAGAGCTAGTTTGCTTGTCTAGAAGTTAAACACAGCAAGGATGCCATGTTGCACTGTATGCATTTCTTTTGATTAATATAGTAGCCTTGTTGTTAATCTGAATTACTAACTGTCTGCCAGTATCAGGCACTGAGAGCAGAGAGCAAGAGAGAATACATCAAAGACAGAGAGGAGCCCACATCCCCTTATCAGATCACTGCCTTGAAGTCATTCCAGTGAATGAATTCATTTGAATCAGAGTTCATTTGAAGGCCACTTTGCACTCAGATGTACCAGTGCCTCATCTGGGGCGTCAGTGCAACGATCAGTGACTTTGACACTGGAGGTGGTACTTCACCATTATATTAGTGACTACCTCAGAAGTATTTAATTGGCTGTAATGTACATTGAGACTTCACCACATTTCTTCTGAATAGCCTCCTCCTGAATATGCAGGCACTTGGAGCAACCCCACCTCTCCCCACCCCCCCCACCACTAATTTTTCTGCAACCCATTCTCTCTCACCTGCCCATCAACTCCCTGATTTTCCTGCCACCTTCCTACACCAGGGGCACTGCACAATAAACAACTAGCCTGCCAGTACATCTTTTTAATGTGGGAAGAAACCAGAGCACCCCGCGCAAACTCTGCGCCGGAGATCAGAATTGAACCCGGGACACTGGATTCGTGCATCAGCAGCACCAACGAAGCACTGGGCCACCCATAAACGCAGGTCACCCTCACCAAGGATCAACGTCACGTAACATGTGATTGAAACTCAGCACGAAAGGGAGCTGCACCTGCTGCAAGAACCACTCCTTCAATCAACTAATCCATTTACAGGAATCCATTTACCAATCACTAACATCGTTCAGAATGAGCCAACAGATTACAATCTGCTTTGGGTGATGCACAAAATTCAGTGAAGAAGAATAATCGGGAGATTGGGGAGTTAGGCAATCCTGAGTCCTACAGTCTAACGACAAGTCCCTGCATAAAGATGATCAGGTGATTTCCCAAAAGGCTTCAGGTACAAATGAGTGTTTTAAACGTTGTGTTCATAAAACGTACAGCCAATCAAGCGAAGCAGGTTCATAAAAACAGCAAAAGAGAAAGCTGTTATCTTGCTTTTGATCGATTGGTCTGAGCTCTCATTGATTGAGCTCTTGCTTCACATCCATCCAGACAAGGTTTAAAATGGAGACACAAGAGAATACAGATGCTGGAATCGGAAACAAGGGCCTCGACTCAAAACGTCGACTGTCCATTTCCCTCCGTAGATGCTGCCTGACCCACTGAGTTCCTCCAGCACTTTGTGTGTTGCTCCAAGTTTGAACATGGTTTAACATTTTGAATAGAGGACAACACCTCCAAAGCAGCAGGCCCTGAGAACAACACTGAAGCATTCATCTAAATGACGTGTTCAACTCCTGGAAGTGTTTATCTGATTGTTATCACTTCGTGTGCAAGCTTAGCTGCCACGTTTCCTGCATTACACTGTGAAGGTGGGTCCGAAGAACAATACTGGCTGGAATGAAAATGCTGGAGATACTCAGTGGGTCGGGCAGCATCTGTTAACATTTCAGGTCTAGGACCCTCGTTCTGACACCTTAACCGTTTTTCTTTCCGCAGATGCTGCCTGACCTACTGAGCGTTTCCAACATTGTGTTTTTATTTCAGATTTCCAGCATTGATGGTTTTTTGATTTCCATTGGCTATGGAGCATTTTCAGAAGGTTCTGATGGACACTATATAAATGCAAGTCTGTCTTTTAATTGGAACAACAGCCTTTTGATTCAAAAGATAAACGTCCTCCCAATGGGCTAAAAGATCAATAAGGAACAGGGCTGAAGTGCAATACTTGCATGTTGTTTGACATAAAAGGCTTTTAAAAGCTTTAATTCCCAATTCCACTCCTATTCCAACCTCTCTCTCTGCAGCTTTCTCCACTGCCAGTGAGGCCCAACATTTTTTCTTTCATCCAGGCACCTGGCAACCTTCTGAATGGTCCAACAAACGATGAGAGAGCAGTTTCCCATCATCGTGCCTCATTTCTCACCTCATTTCTATAAAATGCCTCCCTAATGGTGGGTACTCATGCTCCTTATCACCTGATCTGTCTTAACTAATCTCCACAGTCTTGTGTCTTTGACCTCACTCCTTCCCCCCAGCTCCGCTTTGAACACTGTAACCCCCTCCATTCTTCCCCCTGTTCTGGGGAAGGGTCCCTGATCCCAAACAACAGAGCAACACACAAAGCGCTGGAGTGGGTCTGGCAGCATGCACGAAGGGAAATAGGCAATCGATGTTTCGAGTGGAGACTCTTCATCTGGATCTGAAACATCTCTTTCCACAGATGCTGCTCTGCTGGTCGAGTTCTTCCAGCGTTTTGTGCTTTTGCTGTTAAGAGCCTGTTCAAATCTCCACATAACATTTCATTTTCAATATATTGCTCCAAGGAACGTAAGACTTTTAAGCTTTACAATAGTCACATAGGCTGAGTCAAAGGTGATTAGAAGGAAGCAAATCCCTCAAGACAGTATTGTCCAATTGCTTGTGTCAGGTCAGTTATACCTTGAAGGTGACCATTACATTAATGCTGTCACTCAGCCTCCAGTCAGTTACCTACCACACCGCTCACCATATCCAAAGCTGAGAGTAGGGCTGTTTCAAAGGGTTCCATCTGTATAGCACCATTTATGTAGCAAATGGAGGCCAATCTGCCCACACGTCTCTGCCTTCTCAGCAGCATCGCTCCTCTGCTCAATGATGTCCATTAACACTCCTGTGAAGAGCACCCTGTCACAGTTACATTACAGTAGTCATTGAAACAAGTAGCTGTTCACCTAGGCTCGAGGGGTGAATTACTTCCAGTTCCCAGGATCCCAGGAATGAAAGGGTTAACGTATGAGGAGCATTTGACGTCTCCAGGCCTGTACTTGATGGAGTTCAGATGGATGGGTGGGGGGGGGGGAAATCTCATTGAGACCTGCTGGATACTGATTGGCCTGGATAGAGTGGACGTGGAGATGATGCTTCCATTAGTTGGAGAGTCTAGGATCTGAGGGCACAGCCTCAGAATAAAAGGGACATCCCTTTAAAACTATCTCGGAGAATTCCTTCAGCCAGAGGGTGGTGAAGCTGTGGAATTTGTTGCCACAGAGGGCGGTGGAGGCCAAGTCACTGGGTGTATTTAAGGCAGAGATTGATAGGTTCTTCATGGGTAAGGGAGTTAAGGGTTACGGGGAGAAGGCAGGAGAATGGGGTTGAAAAGGAACCACCCAGGATTGAATGGCGGAGCAGACTCAATGGGCCAAATGGCCTAATTCTTCTCCTATATCTTATGATCTTATGTTCCACTACTTCAAATGGTTCTCCAGCTTTTAGGATGTTAGAAGCTTGTGGTAGAGTCCTGACCAAAACCTAATGGGCTGCAGTACTGGGTCAGAGGTTTCACTGATACAACAACAACCAGGTTGCACCGTGTTGTGCCAGCCTGGTTCAGTACCTTATCCCAGTCAGGAGGGTTACTGCCTGATCTGTGGTCATAGTCATTCAACTGGGAAACGAGCTCTTTGGTCTACCGAGTCCATGCTGACCATCAAGCATCCTTTCTTTTTACACTACTCCCATTTTATTCACGCTCCCATCAACTCTCCACCTCCCCCAGTTCTACCATTCCCCTACACACCAAGGGCATTTAACCTACCATCCTCCACACCCTTAGAACATGGAAGGAAACTCAACAGTCACGGGGAGAAGTGCGCTACTCTACACTCCCCGTCTACACATGGTCAATTCTGAATACAGTGCACGAAGAATCACTACCAAGGAAGGATTAGGGCCAATTCCTACAACAGTTTAGAAGGAGTTATTCAAGCTATTGGAAATGGCAAAAAGGTCCAATTTCTGAGAACGGGGAATCCACAAGAAATGTTTTTCTAATCTCAGCCTTAGATGGTACTAAGAAACAGTGGAGAGAAATTCCTTTGGTCACGAAACCCATGCAAACGTATCGTTTCCACCTGTACCTGTTCTTCCCAGTTCTTCAGTAGAACCCATCGCTCAAGAGGGGTACGTCCACCACCAACAGCCTCCCATCTATTTATCTTTGGAAAGTAAAGGGAAATTTGCACCCCATCCCTCTTCTCCAGGATAGGGCACACTAGCAAACCTAACATACTTTAAGGCCACCCTTATGCTTGGCTTACAAGCACATTCAGACATAGTGCTCTGTTTCATTCGTATGGCTGGTTAGTGGCGCTCCATGCTATAGACCCTGTAGGCTCCAGGAGCACAGTGTCACCCATTAAGACAAGATTTCTTTATTAGTCACGTGTACGTCCAAACACACAGTGAAATGCATCTTTTGCATAGAGTGGTCTGGGGGCAGCCCGCAAGTGTCGCCACACTTCCGGTGCTAACAATAGCATGCCCACAACTTCCTAACCTGTACATCTTTGGAATGTGGGAGGAAACTGGAGCACCCGGAGGAAACCCACGCAGTCACGTGCAGAACGTACAAACTCCTTACAGACGGTGGCGAGGAATTGAACCCAGGTCGCTGGCGCTGTAATAGCGTTACGCTAACTGCTATACTACCGTGCCTGCCCTTGACAACCTCAATGTTAGGATGAGAACTTGCTGTCAAGACATCGGCTGGATCCGCACCTTCTGCGGCTTTTAAACTCCCAAACGTGGCGTGACTTTTATCCTGAATTACCTCAATCTGCAAACAACAGGAGGCAGGCTCTCCACTGCTGGGATAAAGCTGACAGGTTTAACATTGCAAACAGAGAGAAGATGGGACAAGGGTATAAAGACACATCAGCATCTGAAGAAAGATCTGCATTTACATTAGAATATCCCCAAGCCCTTTACCTAGTCAATGAGGTACTTCTCTAAGCATAGTCTATGTTGTAGGAAACACAGCAGCCAATTTGGGAACAGCAAGCTCCCATAAATAGCAAGGAGATGGGGAGCATTCTTTCCCATTGACAGGTTACTGGGAAAAACACTCCTGCTCTTTATCGTTGGATCATTATGTCTGCCTCACAGGCAACCAAGGTATCAGTTGTAGTTCTTGTTCATATGGCAGGACAGCACTCCCTGAGAGCGTCAGACTCAAGGTTCTGTAGTGGGACACCAGCAACTGTCCGACCCCAGACTGTATGTCTCCAGTACACCAATCCTTTGATGCGATCATGGTTGGAACAGCAGAGCCATCTGTAGCAAGCTCAACTCAATCCCAGTGCCATGGGCAACCTCTGTGGTAGCGTCACTGGGCACCCCAATCCCAGGGTTCATCCCCATTGGCAAGGAGATGCACTGTGTCTGCACTGCTGGGAGGGATTCCAATTGCTCAGCTTGTCTTTCTGGGCCTGGAAGCCCATTTCCCCCACTTGCTATCCCCCAACAAAGCCAAGGCATGTGACTAGCAGTGAACCCACAGATGGACTTCTTCTTGCCTGCCCCTGAATTTATGAGCTGCTGAAGAAACAACTTGTGCTGTATTCGAGAGCCTGTGGTTAGGGGAAAATACAGAGGGCCACTGTAGTCTTCTTGTTGAGAGGGACCTTTCAATATTTGGTAGGTTTCAATGAGATTCCACCCTCATCCTTCTAAACTCCAGTGAGTACAGGCCCAGAGCCATCAAACGTTAATCCTTTCACCCCTGGGTTCATTCTCATAAACCTCCTCTGGACCCTCTCCAATGCCAGAATATCCTTCCTTAGACATGGGGCCCAAAACTGCTTGCAATACTCCAAATGTGGTCTAACCAACGCCTTATAAAGCCTCAGCATTACATCCTTGCTTTTATATTCTGGTCCCCATGATATGAAAGCTATGCTTAGAGACAGATAGGTGGAACAAGGTTAATTGGGGGGGTGGGTGGGGAAGATGATGGGCAAGTGGGGAAGGGAGGGGAGAGGTACAGTTTTATGGAGCTGGTGCATCAGTACATGGCGAAATTAAAGAGAGCAGAGCCACAGACCATGAGCTCCAAACTCAAAAGAAAATCTGCAACAGCCCCCACCCCGGATCTGCAAAGTCAGCATTTAATCAGCTTCACATTTGTCACAGGAAACACCTTGCTTCCTCCAAAACTTCCAGCGAAGAAAAATCCAAGGAATTGTCGGTGTCAGAGTAACGAGTTTGGACCGAAGTTTTATTGTTAGGCTGAATGTTGCAGGGCTGTGGAAGCCCCACACGGCTACAATGGAACAGCTTTGCCCCATAACTACAACTCAGAGCAGAAGCAAGGGACAAGCAAGTAATTGATCAGGCTTTCAACCTTTGCTTTGCACCTTCATGTGGAAGCTGGTGTGGGTTTATTATTGTCATGTGTACCGAGATACAGTGAAAAAATTTTGCTTGTGTGCCATCCAGACAGATCATGCCACACGTTAAGTACATCGAGGTGGAAAAAGAAAAACACAATGCAGAACATAGTGAAGGGAGAAACAAAGGACTGCAGGTGCTGGAATCTAAATGAAAAACACGATGATGCTGGAGGAACTCAGCAGGCCAGGCAGCATCCGTGGAGAAAAGCAGGCAGTCAACATTTTGGGTCAGGACCCTTCTTCAGGACTGAAGATAGGAAAAGGGGAAGCCCAATATATAGGAGGGAAAAGCAGAGCAGTGATAGGTGGACAAAAGAGGGGAGGCGGGGTGGGCACAGGGTGGTGATAGGTAGATGCAGGTGAGAGATAGTGACAGGCAGGTGTGGGGGAGGAGGGCAGAGCAGATCCACCGGGGGATGGGTCAAAGGTAAGGAGAGAGAGGGGAGAAAAAGAGGCTAGGAAAGGGAAGAAGAGAAGCATAGTGGGGGGGGGGGGGGGGGGGGGGGGGGGGGGTGGGGGCGGGTGTGGGGAAGTGGGGTGGGGATTACCTAAAGTGGGAGAATTCAATGTTCGTGCCGTTAGGCTGCAAGGTTCCAAGATGGAAAATGAGGTGCTGTTCCTCCAGTTTGCGCTTGGAATTCTCCCGGCAGTGGAGGCGGCCGAGGACTGACATATCAGTGATAGTGTGGGAGGGGGAGTTGAAGCGACTGGCCACGGGGAGATGCAGATCGCGGTTACGGACAGAGCGCAGGTGTTCTGCAAAACGGTCACCTAGTCTGTGTTTGGTCTCACCAATGTAGAGGAGGCCACATACTTGGATATAGTGTTGTAGCTACAGAGAAAGTGCAGTGCAGGTAAACAAAAAAAAAGTGCAAGGGCCATGACGAGGTAGATTGTGAGGTCAAGAGTTCACCTTTAGCGTATGAGAGATCCGTTCAAGAGTCTGATAAGAGCGGGATAGAAACTGTCCTTGAGCCTGGTGGGACCTGCTTTGAAACTTCTGTATCTTCTGCCCAATGGGAGTGGGGGAAATGAGAGAATGACCAGGGTGGGTGGGGTCCTTGATTATGTTGGCTGCTTTCCCTAGGCAGCAGGAAGTGTAGACAGAATCAGTGGAAGGGAGGCTGGTTTGACTGATGGATTGGACTGCATTCACAACTCTCTACAATTTCTTGCAGTCTTGAGCAGAGCAGATTAATCTGTGGTCAGCCAAAATTCTGCCTGGCGAACATTATCAGGCAAGTACAAACTGAGCAGTAGTCGTCAGACCCACAAACCTGCTCCGCCATTCAGAAAGACTCCGGATGATCCAATTGTGCCTTCAGCTTCCATTCCTGCCCACCACCAGCAACCTTCCACCACCTCACTTATCAGGTATCTATCTCTACCTTATAAATATTTAAAGACTGCTTCAACCACCCCTTGAGGAAGAGACCTCCAAAGACTCACAACCCTCAAAAAATTTTAATTCATTCCAATCTTAAATGGGTGATCCATTATTTTTTTTTAAAAAGAGTACTGAAATATTTCATTGGTTGGCACCATAGGAACAAGATGGAAGTGGCTGGGCTGCTGTCCGTGGGAAATCCATGAGGATATTTGACAGATCTTTTCAAAATAGAGGGCATAGCTTAAAGGTGAGGGGGGGGGGGGGGGGGGGAAAAGTGTAAAGGGGATGTGCTGGGCAAGAGCATTTTATTTTGTTACACAGAGAGTGTTAGGTGCCTGGAACGCACTGCCAGAGATAGTACATAGAACATAACAGCACAGTTCAGGCCCTTCGGCCCACAATGTTGTGCCAACATTTTATCCTGCTCTAAGATCTATCTAACCCTTCCCTCCCACATAGCCCCCCATTTCTCTATCATTCATGTGTCTATCTAAGAGTCTCTTAAATGTCCCTAATGTATCTACCCCCACAACCTCTGCAGGCAGTGCGTTCCACACACCCACCACTCTCTGTGTAAAAAACTTACCTCTGACATCCCCCTTAAACCTTCCTCCAATCACCTTAAAATGATGCCCCCTCGTGTTAGCCATTGTCGCCCTGGGAAAAAGTCTCTGACTGTCCACTCGATCTATGCCTCTTATCATCTTGTACACCTCTATCAAGTCACCTCTCATCCTCCTTCTCTCCAAAGAGAAAAGCCCTAGCTCACTCAACCTATTCTCATTAGACATGCTCTCCAATCCAGGCAGCATCCTGGTAAATCTCCTCTGCACCCTCTCTAAAGCTTCCACATCCTTCCTATAATGAGGCGACCAGAACCGAACACAATGGAAGCAGATACTATAGTGGTTTTCTACAGTCTTTTAGACAGGCACATGAATATGCAAGGATACATACGCCTGTTATGCAGGGATTATAGAAGTAAAGGCTATCACGTGCACGCAGAAGGGTTTTGTTTAATTTGGCATCATGGTCAGCACTGACATTGTGGGCTGAAGGGTCTGTTCCTGTGCTGTACAGTTCTGGCTCTCTGTTCTAAAATATGGAAGGCTTTATTCAGGGATCACATCCAAAGGATCGGTCATTTACTTACTAACGATACAGGAGGTGGCCATTTGTCCATGCTAGTTCTCAACAGCCCCATTCCCCGTCTCCTTACCTCCTTGTAGCCCTGCTACTTACTCTCCTGCACATGCCCAGCAGTTCCCCCTTGATTCTTTTCCCTCTCAGTCAAGGAGTAACTTACGGTGACCTATTAACGTACCAGCACGTCGCTGGGGCGTGGGAGAAAACCAGAGCACCCGGGGGAAACCCACGCGGCCACAGGGAGAGCGTGCAAACTCCACGCAGACAACACCCGAGGTGAGGATCGAACCTGGGCCCACAGAGCTGTGAAGCTACCACCAAGATCCTGCATGCACCCTGGTCAGTAGTTGAGGGCGGATTGTGGTTAGTGGGGGGATGGGGGTCTATTTATACAGAAGTAGGGACATATTACTACAGTGAGGCAGCTCCAAATGTTACAGTTCATTACCTCTCCAATCCCTGAATACTGATTAAGCAACACTGATTAATTGTCCGGAGCTGGTCACATCCGTCTCTCACTGTAGCCAAGAGTCAAGGCCATCTCTGATGATTTGCTTATAGCTTAAAGACAAAGATTATTTATTCTCAGGATATCCCAAAGCTCTTTAAAGGCACACTTTTAGAAGAGCAGCCAAAATCATCAAGTAGAAAGCCTGCAGATTGCACACAGCGATGTGACAGGGATCATCTGCTGCAGTTGTCAAGGCTGTGGGATAAACCTGGGCCAAGGCAGCAGGAAAGGCTCACTCCCTCTTCCACAAAGCCGTTCCACAGTGGCTCTTACATTCCGAGGTGACGGACAAGGCCACGATTTAACACACTGCTGTCCTGGGGATGAGGCAGCTGCCTTCTCGATACTGGGCTGGGATATCAAGTCGCTGGAAGGGGGCAGTGAAATCTCAGAGGCAAAGCAGTGCATTCGAACACCACTGGCTTCCAGCCTACAGGTTACTACTTCTTTTCAGGCAGTCCCTCGGGATGGAGGATGACTTGCTTCCACGCCAAACCCCTGGCCTCATCAGCACCCTCAGGATCCAGTGTCGGAACTGCAGGCCCTTCCACAGTCGGAGCAGGAGGTGGTTGTCAGGGAGGTGGGCAGTTTGTGAGGTGGTCCACCAGTTACATAAGGTGCCCCCTTGATGCAAGGACCCAAGGTTCTCAATGCCGTCCTGAATGCTCCTTCCCTGCTTCATAGGACAGTACAGCACAGGAACAGGCCCTTCAGCCCACCATATCTGTGCTGACCATGATGCCAAGTTAAATTAATCGCATTTACCTGTACATGATCCACATCCCTCCATTCCCTGCAGGTTCACATTCCCGTCTAAATGCCCCTTAAATACCACTATCGTATCTGCTTCCACCAACTCCTCCAGCAGCAAGTTCCAGGCACCTACCACCCCATGTATTGGTTTATTATTGTCACTTGTACTGAGGTACAGTGAAAAACTTGTCTTGCATACCAATCAATCAGGTCAATTCATTACACAGTGCAGTTACATTGAGTTCGTACAGAGTGCATTGAGGTAGTACAGGTAAAAACAATAACAGTACAGAGTGAAGTGTCACAACTACAGAGGAAGTGCAGTGCAAGTAGACAATAAGGTGCAAGGTCACAACGAGGTAGATTGTGAGGTCAAGAGTCCATCTCATTGTATAAGGGAACCGTTCAATAGTCTTATCACAGTGCGACAGAAGCTATCCTTGAGCCTGGTGGTACGTGCCCTCAGGCTCCTGTATCTTCTGCCTGATGGGAGAGGAGAGAAGAGAGAATGACCCGGGTGGGTGGGGTCTTTGATTATGCTGACTGCTTTGCCAAGTATAAAACACTTGCTCTGCACATCCCCTTTAATCTTCCTCCCCACCCCACTTTAAATCTATGCCCTCTAGTATTTGACATTTGGTGAAAAAGATTCTTGACTATCTACCCTCTCGATGCCTCTCATAATTTTATAAACTTCTATCAGGTCTCCCCTCAGCCTCCGATGCTCCAAAGAAAACAATCCATGTTTGTCCAACCTCTCCTTATAACTCATACTCTCTAATCCAGGCAACATCCTGGTGAACCTTTTCTGCACCCTCTCCAAAGCCTGCACATACTGCGACCGGAACCGCACACAGTACTCCAAGTGTGGCCTAACCAAAGTTTTATACAGCTTTTTTAGTTTTACACACTACTTTTATACTCAATGCTGGAAATCATGGGCCAGAGAGTCATAGGACTTGGTGGAGGTGTTGCATTTCTTCTTCAGCACATCCTTGAAACTTCTCCTCCATCTGCCTGGTAAACTCTTCTGGGCAATGCAGACTACAACACAGTCGGTAGAAGCACTGAAGAGGTGAAGCAGGAATGAATCTTTCGTAACTAGTGTTAAAAAGGCTGCCTATCTTACTGCACTTCCTTGCAGTCTGAACAAATAACAAGAGAAGACTACATACCATAGTTATAGAGTAATACAGCACAGAAATAGGCCTTTCAGCCCATCTCATCCATGCCAATGACGATGCCCATCTATGCTAGTCCCATTTGCCCACATTTGGCCCATATCCCTCTAAACCTTTCCTATCCATGTACCTGTCCAAATATCTTTTAAATGTTTTCATTGTATCCTCCTCTCCCACTTGCTCTGGCAGCTCATTCCATATACAGACTACCTTCTTTGTGAAAAAGTTGTCCCTCAGGATCCTATTAAATCTCTCCCCTCTCACCTTAAACCTATGCCCTCTGGTTCTTGATTCCTCAACCCTGGGGAAAAGATTGTATACTTTCACCGTATCTATGCCCCTCATGATTTTATACACCTCCATAAGATCACCCCTCATTCTCCTATGCTCCAAAGAATAAAGTCCTGGCCTGTCCAGCCTCTCCCTATAACTCAGTCTCTCAAGTCCTGGCAACATCCTCGTAAATCTTTTCTGCACTCTTTCCAGTTTAATGGAACCTTTCCTGCAGCAGGGTGACCAAAACTGAATACTCAACAATAGTGTTCATTTAATCACCGGGGTAAATCTTTACCCCACACACTTTATTCCAAACTCAGTAACTGAGAAGAGACCCATCCCCCTCAATCTTCCCCACCCCTGGGTTTTGCCTTCAGACAACAGGCCATAGACAAAGCCTCAACAGCAGTGAATCATACAGTTCAGTCATCAACATCACCCACACACACAGTCTGATCGAGGTACAGCCAGCTCCCATACACTCAAAAGGAAGGGGAAATTCAGTTAGCTCACAGCTGATTTAGAGAGGGCAGACTCTCACGAGGATGTGGAGGAGAGACACAGCACATTCAGGCTCCCTGGACAACTCTAGGGGGGGGGAGTTGCTGGTGAGAGACCTAGACCTCCCCCACTATGTTCTGTCTCGTTTACATTGGGGGGTGGGGGTGGGGGGCTCCTCAATCAGGCCTGCAAAAATAAGCCGTTTAACTGTTTCCTGAAAATCAAAATCAAAATGAAAGGTAGTTCAGAAATCAGACAGCAAAGAGGACCCCTCCCACCGCTACCTCTTGTCCCAGCTCAAGCTTGGCTGATGACTTGCAGGACCGCCCATCAGGGGGTCTCCTGGTAACGTTTGGGTCAGTAGTGACAAGGCCAATGCTTATATACATAGGACCTGGATAAGCCAGTGAGAAGTACAGACACAGAACCATGACAACTGCGATAATCTAGCATCCAACCATTCAGAAATTCTGATGGTTCAGCATTCGGCTCACAAGTGACATTTCCCCTAAAACTCACTGGGCTCCAGGATTCCCATGTTTCACCTTACCATGTTCTACATTACCTGGTTCACAGGAAAATTTGTTATAGCACAACCTTCTAAGAAAAACCCTTCTCCCACCAAGGAAGCACATAGTCATTCAGTGGCAACACTCCCCTGAAGCTGGAAGAGTGCTGGGCTTAAATATCAGCAACTCTGTAAACTTCCAATACATCAATAGAGACAGTCACTGATGCCGTCAGTTTCAGCAGTGTTACACATGGAAACCAAACAATGCAGTTCAGTGAACTCTACAGATGAAGTTCTCGAATATTTACAGAACTATCACAGACAACTTTAAGGTTACCAACAGTGTAGTCTGGATACCGTTAAAAGTGGTAGCACAGCTATATTTGGGCCATCGCATGAAAGTTTAGTCCCATTTCACACAAATTTCCACACCTAAATGAGAGGACCAAACCAATCTATAAAGCTGTTGCAACATAAACCCAGAAAATGTTTGAACATAATAAAACCTGCAGATGTTGGAAATCTGAAATAAAAACCAGTAATGCTGGAAACACACAGCAGGTCAGACAGCATCTGTGGAGAGGAAAAAAGAACCAACTTCCATCTAAAATATTCACTCCAGTTCTCTTTTCACACATGCAATGCTTCAGGTCAACCTGAAATGTTGGTTTCTCTTTCTCTCTCCACAGATGCTGCCTGACCTGCTGAGTATTTTCTGTTTTTTTTAAATCCCAGCAAATGTTTTTCTTAGGGTACAGAGAAGTCTCTTTTCTCATCAACTGCCAGAAATTTTGAGAAAACAAATCTTATGAAACTATCTAGAGCAGAGGCCATGTGGAATATTTCTCTTGCCACTGTAGGTTAAGCAAGACACCAGGTGTCCAAATCCTGAAGGTATGAGGTGGCAGTGTGTTGGGAGCAGACAGGGGAAAAGCAGAAAACCTTTCCTCAAGGTCAGTCTCCATTCAGACTTCAAAGCATTTTCCATTTTGTGAAGCACACAAAGGCTGCTCACAAGGTAGAAACACAAAGCAGCTGTCAGAGACACCCTAGGATAAATAATACAGCAGGTATGATCATTAACACTGCATTGCAGAGTTCTTTCCATTTGAAACAGATCCTATTCGAGATCACTTGACACTCCACCTACAGACACACTGCCACAATATAAATCCACTACATCTCCTCAACAATGCCACACAGAAAGACCATTCTGCCCAGTGTTCTTATGCTTGCCCTTAGTACCAGTGAAACTACTTCCCCTCCCACACTTTATTCCATCAGTTCCTGAAAATTTCCACTCCTTAACCACATTAAACATTCATTACCTCCCTGCACCACAGTTACTCACCCAGGCTACCCCAACAGCACCTCCCAAACACGCAACCTCTACCACCAAGTTCAAGTTTCAAGTTTATTGTCACAGGCAGACATACCCAGGGTATAAATGCCATGAAAGTTAGCTCTTCACAGCAGCAGCACAGTACATTACAAACATGACAAACACATGTTAACATGGACTTAAATTAACATAGACTTAAATTAACATAGACTATACATAACTTATACGACAAAATAAACTAAATTAAACATAACGACATTAGTGCAAGTTGAAAGAAAAAAGAAAAATAGTCCAAGGTAGTGTCAGGGTTTTTTCAGGTTGGTTCAAGAACCTGACGGCAGTGGGGAAGAAGCTGTTGTTGAACCTTGAGGTGTGGGTCTTCAGGCTCCTGTACCTCCTGCCTGATGGCAGCATCGAGAAGAGGGCACGGCCCGGATGGTTGGGGTCCCTGATGATGGGTGTCGCCTTCCTGAGACATCGTCTCTTGCAGATGTCCTTGACGGTGGGGAGAATCAAGGACAAGGGCACAGGCACATGGGAACACCACCACTTGCAGGTTCCTCCCCAAAGTTGTACATCACCCTGATTGGGAAATTCCTCAACAATCCTACATTGGCGCTGAACCCAACTCCTGGAATTCCCTGCCCAACAGCATTATGGGAGAACCTTCACCACTGGGAATGTAAGCAGTTCACCACCACCTTCTCAAGAGCAATTAGGGATGGATAATAACTGGCGGCCTGAGCCACAACTGCTTCCCTACATCCCGTTAATAAATTAAAAGTTATTTATCAATTCTCTTCAGAAAAATACTGCTTAATCTGCTTTTAATCAACTTTTCAGGGATTGCATTCCAAGTCATAACTCAATGCAGTAGGAAATAAAATCCCCTCCTTTTGTCAATTATCTCAAATCTGCATTTTCGGAAGATTTCTAATTAATCTGCCTTCAAATAGAAGTCACAGCTGCTGTTTGCACAGATTTAATCCCCTGCACTCAACCACTGCCCAGAGCCGTAGCGAACATAAGGTGTAAAAAAAATGATAAGAATGCAAAGCTTCGCAGAACAAAATGGGGCCGCAGGTTGCTACGAGAAACGGAGGCACAAATGCTCCATCGACATCAATTAGTCAAAGCTTGATTTGTACAAGTGATTATGCTTGCAAAAAGTATTTCGTTTCCTACAGAGTCCACCATGCCATGTAGTATAAAGTGTTTTTACAAATGCAAGCTTTCTTCCCAAAGTTGACACAAAAAATCAATGCTAATTTACAGGGGCACTAAGTAGACTGATGCCGCTCATTTTATTCAAACTGAAGTACTTGACTAAATTTAGCCATCTCCCTGCTTAACAAAGCCTATCCCAAGGCTTTTTCCACATACTGCCTTTGCCCATTCACTTAACCCATCTATATCCCTTTGTAGCCTCCTCATGCCCTCTTCATAATTTACATTCCTACCTATCGTTGCGTTATCAGCAAAATTTAGCAACTGTAACTTTGGCACTTTTAGCTGAGTTATTTATATAAATAAGAAGTTGAAGCCCCAGCACCAATCCCCGTGTCCCACCACTTGTTAGTTCATGTCAACCAAAAAGAATTATGCCTACTGTTTCCTGTTAGCTAATCTTCTATGGCAATATGTTAACTTCTAAACCATGAGCTTTTATATTCCCCAATAAGCTTTGATGTGTCACCTTATCGAATGCTGCTGTAAGTCTAAGTATAGTACATCCACCGGTTCCGTTTACCACCACCATGTTACTTCTTCAAAGAACAATAAATCAATCAAACACCATTTCCCTTTCACAAGCCATGTTGACTTTGTTTGATTACCTTGAATTATTCTAAGTGCCCTGCTGTAATGTCTTTAATAATAGTTCCTGACATTTTCCCTGTGACGGATGCTAAGATAAGCAGCCTGTAGTTTCCTGCTTTCTGTCCCTATGAATAAAGGAGGCATATTTGCTGTTGTCCAGTCTAATGGAGTCTTCCCCAAATCTAGGCCACGTTGGAAAATTAAAACCAACACACCAGATATCTCACCAGGCCAATATTAGTCGCTCAATCAAATATACAAATTAGGAGCAGGCGTAGGACATTTGACCCCACAAAAGGGTCATGGTCGATCTAACTGCAACCTCAACTCCCCATTCCTGGTAACCTTTCACCCTCCTGCTTGTCAAGAATCTAACACTGCATTAAAGGTATTCAAGGACTCAGCTTCCGACACCTTTTGAGGAAGAGTACAGAGAGAGGTTGATATCTGGAACGTGGTGCCAGAGGTGGTAGTGGAATCAAGTACAATTACATTTAAGAGGCATTTAGACACTTAGATGGGCAAAGTAGAGAAGGATACGGCCTTAATGTGGTCAAATAAGGTCAGTGTAGATGGGCAAAAAGGTTGGCACGGACTTGGTGGCCAAAGAACCCATTTCTGTGCTATACAACTCTTTAGACTAGCATTCCAGACTCACAATCTTCCAAAGAAAAAATCATTTGTGTTTTTACATGCGTGACCCCTTATTTTTAAACAAAGACTCCTAATTCTAGACTCTTCAACAGGAAGAAACATCCTCTCCACATCAACATCACAGAATCCAAGTACCTGCTCATACTATAGTGGATCTTGCTATGTATATGCTGGGGGTTAGAGTTTGAAATTATTTCATTGGCTACCAAGTATTTTATGCCCACCTGAGGCAGAGCAAGGTGCTTTATAAGCACAAGTTTCCCCTTCCTTCTTGCGCAGATGGTGCCATGTTATGACCATCACCATTAAATGGGCTTGCAGTTAAAACTAATTGTCCCCTTTTTGCTTCATCCTCTCTGTAATTAAGGATGCACAACATCTGGATGTACAACGGACGACAGAGAACGCAGACAACTGAAGACATACCAAAAGCACAAAACACAGTCCTAATTAAAGGGGAAGGGAGGAAAATGATTTACAGTGTGGTTGGAAGTGACAGCTTTCAATGGGATACCATTTGTGTTCCATTAACTATTGCAAGAGTAACACTACACCTAGAATTATCAGGATATTGGATTAGGTTAAGTTCCTAAACAGGTCTTTAGCTTCTCCTCTCCTCAAAATACAGCCCACTCAAATGTCCAACAAGAGATCCCATCGCTACACATACAAAGCTTACAGGGTTAATTGCCCATTTCAACACTCCCAGTTTGCTAGTCGGATTGTGGTGGGAGCTGGTCGCAAGATCAGTGTTTGAGTAAACCAGGCAGGGTGGGGAGTATAAAATCCCCAATAACATTCAGCACAGCAGTGCTGCTGCCTCACAGCGCCAGAGACCCGAGTTCGATCCAGACCTCCGGTGCTGTGTGAAGTTTGCTCATTCTCCCTGTGACCATATGGGTTTCCCCTGCTTTACTCCAACATCCTAAGAACATGCTGGTAGGTTAATTGGCCGTTGCAAGTGTGGGTAGATGGCAGGAGAACGAGGGGAGAGTTGATTGGTGTGCTGGAGAGATTACTGGGAAATAAGTGGGGGAATGGGACTGATGGGAATACTGAGAGCCGGCATAGACTTGAAGGGTTGAATGGCCCCCTATCTGAAGAAGTTAACAAGTAATCCAATGGAAACTCACTGGGAAAACATTCACTGATTTTCTAAATTCTTAATTAACTCTCCCCCATCTCCTCCACACTCATCTCCCCGTCTCTTTAACCCCACCTCCTCCATGTCTCCTCCCACTCCCCCATCCTCCACCTACAACTGGGCTGGGGGATTAGACAGAACGAACCTGAGCAGACCGGTCAGTATCTGGTGTCTGTGCCTTTGGTTAATTTGGTAGGATTGGGGGGAGTTGAGGAAAAGTTATTTCAGTCAACGACTGGTGGGGTTTGAAACTTAGTGCCTGAAAGGAGGCAAAATCCTACACATCTTTACGAAGAACCTGGATGGGGGGCTTGAAGAGCAGTAACCCACAGGGACATAGACTGAGAAATGGGAACATGTAATTCTGGTCAGCAGAGACAGGATGGGCCAAATGGCCTCCTCCTGTGCTGTAAATTCCTGTTATCCCAAATGCAAAGAGCTCACAGAGTTTTGTTACTCAGATTAACCCCAAGTCGGGCATCAGACCCACCAGTTCCTCCCTTCCCCTCACTCCAACCCCACCAAACTTCTCAGGTTGTAGAACACAGTGGGCCATCCCAAGCTGCTGAAAGGCGCCACACAAATGCAAATCTTCCCTTCACAGCTCATCTCTGTGTGACGTCATTCCACTTTTTTGTAAATTTGGTCTTGGGACCCAAGTCACACTGTCAAAGCAACATTCCACCCTCAATGGCAATGACTCTTAGCTCTGAAGGTGTGGAAATTTCCACAGAACACCCTCACGACACACTGAGAGTCAACCGACCACATCACAATACCTCATGAACAATAAGAATATGAAGTCCTCATGAACGTTGTTTGATTTTACACAAGAACTGAAACTGGTAAATGTTAACATTCAAAGCAAGGTTGATTTTGTACTGCAATTAGTCTTTGTGTCTACACTGTTTTTATTCTTTAACACAACCAGGCTTTTGAGTGTCTCTTACAGGAGGTCACATCTCACTTACAAACAGATTTAAATGGCGTGAAAGGATTGTAAATCACACACACTGCAGCATTCCAGTGTAGGTCATGAGGTGTTAAAGTGAGCTCCCTTGTTCCTGTTGGAGTACTTTACTAATGAACTAGTAAACGGAAGGTCTCAGAGGTACTGCAGTCAATATTGACCAACAACATTAACCAATGCAGGCAAATGCATTCAATGCTCACCATGTGGTCTCCTCTACACTGGAGAAACCAAGCATAGATTGGGTGACCACTTTGAAGAGCACCTCCGTTCGGTCGGCAAGGATGTCTTACGAGGATAGGTTGAGCGAGCTAGGGCTTTTCTCTTTGGAGAGAAGGAGTACGAGAGGTGACGTGATAGAGGTGTACAAGATGATAAGAGGCATAGATCAAGTGGACAGTCAGAGACTTTTTTCCCAGGGCGACAATGGCTAACATGAGGGGACATAATTTTAAGGTGATGGGAGGAAGGTATAAGGGGGGTGTCAGGAGCAAGACACACAGAGAGCGGTGGGTGCATGGAATGCACTGCCGGCAGAGGTTGTGGGGGCAGATACATTAGGGATATTTAAGAGACTCTTAGGTAGCCACATGAATGACAGAAAAATGGGGGGCTATGTGGGAGGGAAGGGTTAGATAGATCTCAGAGCAGGATAAAATGTCGGCACAACATTGTGGGCCGAAGGACCTGTACTGTGCTGTAGTGTTCTATGTTCCTAGCTTCCCATCACACTAATTCTCCACTCCCACTCTGATCTCACCATCTCTGGCCTCCTACATTTCTCCAATGATCCTCAATGCAAGCTTGGGGAACTGCGAGCCATATTCTGTCTGGGCACATTGCATCCCTCAGGATTTGTACCAAAATAAACAACTTAAGGTAACCCCTCTCTCTCCACTCTCTGTAGCTTTGTTTCAATTCATTTCCATTTCCTTTCTGTCTCCAACTGCCAGGTTTTTTTCTAATCATTACTTTGACAGAACTGGGTCTGCACCCTATCACAGACCTTCCCTCCATTCGCTCTGTCTTCCCACCCGCCCCCCAACTTAAAACCCACTTGCTCATTTCTGATCCTTGATCTAAAATATCAGCCTCACTTCTCTCCCTGGGTACACTGCCTGACCCAAGTGCCTCCAGCAATTTGTGTTTCTGCCTCTGATTTCCAGCTTCTGCAGTTTTTTGCTCCAACAACAAAAACACCTACAAGTCATTCCTTTGAGAGCCATTTATGGGATCTTGCTGTATACAAGTGCCTCTACTTTAGAGCGTGCTCCCACGTAAGATGGCGTTAACATTCGGAACAGTCTTCCCTGAATGGCATTTCACATTGGGCGAAACGTTAACTTTAATCTGAGATCAAGGGTAAAGGCCACAGGTTGCTATGATCTCATTGAAAGGGGCAGGAGACCAAACAGCTTCCTCTTGTTCTTGCATTTTTGGTAAAAGACATAATAAACTGGCATATCTCTTTCCTTCTCAGAGCTGGAGTGTTGTTTTGTCTTGAAGAGCATGGTGTGTCCATTATAAAAGCAGCAAGCGTAGGTTGAAGCAGGTAGAGCAGTCAATGCAAGACAATAATATGAGACAGAGACAGAGACAGAGACAGAGGGAGGGAGGGAGGGGGAGAGAGAGAGAGAGAGAGAGAGAGAGAGAGGAAGGGGGCGGGGGAGAGAGGGGGGAAGGGGGAGGGGGGGAAGGGGAGGGGGGGAGCGCGCGAGGGGGAGCGGGGGAGAGATTGAGTGTGTGAGAGACAGATAACTAATATCAAGTCAAGTTGAGTTTTTTTTATGCTGAACTGTCAATGCTCACAAGCATTAGTGCAAGATCATCTTTGTTTAAAATGAATAAAAATACATGCATCACGAAATGTGCAAATACTCCACACTTGGCTTGTAAAGTCAGTAGCCACAACATCACAAGATGACCAACTGTGATTAGGTACTGAAACCCTGAGGTGAAGAAAGTGGTTGTAACCTGCAGCACAAGGGGAATCAATACAGAGTAAATGGTTCCATTCTAGAGGGAGTGCTGGAACAGAGGGACTCGGGTGTCCATGTGCGAAGAAAATTCTGAGCAAAGGATAAACATTTTTCTTTGACCCAGGATCAGTGGATCTGAAGCTTACTACCTGCAAGGGTAATGGAAGCAAGATCAGTGCCTTCAGAAGGGAATAGGACAGGCATGAGAGAGAATAATTTTCAGGGCTACAGGGAAGGAGCAAAGACTATAAGACCATAAGGTAGAGGAAAAGAATTAGGCCATTCAGCCCATCGAGTCTGGTCCACCACTCAATCATGGCTGAATCTTTTTTCAACACCATTCTCCTGCCTTCTCCCAGAAATCCTTAACCCCCTTACCAATCAAAAACCTATCAATCTCTGCCTTAAATATACCCAGTGACTTGGCCTCCACAACCCTCTGTGGCAATGAATTCCACAGGTTCACCACCCTCTGGCTGAAGAAATTCCTCCTCATCTCAGGTTTAAAGGGCCGTCCCTTTATTCCGAGGCTGTGCCCTCAGATCCTAGACTCTCCTATTAATGGAAACAGATGAGTGGGACTCAAGAAATTGCATTACAAGGAGTCAGCATAGACTCAATAGGCCAAATGCTATAACAATTTACAGAGATTGCAAATTAATGTTCAATGCTCCTTTACCACATTGTGATCCAATTTAAAATCTGCCCAGGGTTCTGATCAAATCTACAGCTCCTATCGGAATGCTTACAGAAATACATAACATATGCGACCAAGGCATAAATAGTGTGGAAATCTGATATCTGGTGCTTTCAGGTTTAAGCTGATAACCCATTAGGGTCCAATTGAATTAACATTTGTTCCAGCACAGAAGCAGAAGGGAGTAGGAGACCAAGTCCAGCCCCCATTGATAGACCTTCATCACTGCCATTCAACATGCTGGATAGTGCAAGCAAGCAGACCACCCAATCACACAAGGGATGCTTGTTGCTGAAATCCACAATGGTCATACCAATGGGCACTTGATAGAGGTGTACAAGGTGTACAAGAGGTGTACAAGAGGCATAGATCGAGTGGACAGTCAGAGACTTTTTCCCAGGGCGACAATGGCTAACACGAGGGGGCATAATTTTAAGGTGATTGGAGGAAGGTATTAGGGGGATTTCAGAGGTAAGAGTTTTTTTTTTACACAGAGAGTGGTGGGTGCATGGAATGTACTGCCGACAGAGGTTGTGGGGGCAGATACATTAGGGACATTTAAGAGACTCTTAGATAAACACATGAATGATAGAAAAATAGGGGGCTATGTGGGAGGGAAGGGTTAGATTGATCTTAGAGCAGGATAAAATGTCAGCACAACATTGTGGGCCAAAGGACCTGTACTGTGCTGTAGTGTTCTGTGTTCTATGTTCAAACTGGCCATCCATTTCCCAACAGGTTTCCCCAGAGGGAGAACAACCCTCATCTGGACCTCAGCCAGTAATGGAGACCGACCTCCTCCTGGTTTAAAACATCCAATGACTTCAGCACCATACTTAAGAACAGGAGCAGTTTCTCCAGCCAGGTGCACCACTAAATAAGATCATACTGCTCTGATCTTGGTTTAATTTGCCTGCTGTTCCCAATTACCCTCGACTCTCCTGAAGTCCAACATTTTGTCCATATAACGTCAGGTCCACAGCTCTCTGGGGTAGAAAACTCCCAAGGTTTTCCACCCAGAGAATGAAGAAATTCCACCACAGTTCAGGAGGTACAGCAGCCTGAAGACCCACACCACCAGGTTCAAGAACAGCTACTTCCTTTCAACCATTCGGTTCTTGAACCAACCAGCACAACCCTAATCACTACAGTTTAACAACACTATGGCCACTTTGATCACTGCACTAAAATGGACTAATTTTTTTTTCTAATTGTGTTTCTTCTGTAAAAATTGTGTATAATTTACGGTTAATGTTTTGCTTGTGAATACTGCTTATCTGATGCTATGTGCCTGTGATGCTGCTGCAAGTAAGTTTTTCATTGCACCTGTGCATACATGTACTTGTGCACATGAAAATAAACTCAACCTTTAAGTGGTGACTTCATGCCAAGGCTTTTCCCAGAGTCCTATATTCCCACCAGAGGAACCATCCTCTCAGGTGAAAATTCCTCTCAGGATCTTATATATTTCAATAAGATCACCTCTCATCCTACGACAGGGGTACAGCTCAATTGGTTTAATCTTTCCTCATAAAATTCTTCCCGAATACCAAAAACTGATCTACCAAATGAAGATCAAACAACAACTGCAAATGGTGCAAATCTAAATGACAGAAAATGCTGGGAACACTCAGCAGGTCAAGCAGCATCTGTGGAGAGAGAATCAGCTAACATTTCAGGTCAAAGTCCCTTTGTCAGAACTGGGAGAGTGTGAAAAGCTGCAGACAATTGAGTCATGATACAGGGCCTCGACCTGAAACATCGACAATTCTTTTGCCTCCACAGATGCTGCTCGACCGCTGAGTTCCTCTAACAGTTTGTTTTTTTGCTTGTTGCAGACAGGTGGGGGGGGGGGGGGGGGGTGGGGGGGGAAGGCAGGATAAGATAGAGGGACCATCACTGATAGATTGAGGCTCCATTACAACCCTGGCCCTATCTTAGAAACATTCCCTTTTGTCCTATCTATTTTCTATAGACTAGGAAATTCAGCACGTCCCTGCTGGAGCTCACCAATTTTTATTTTTAACAGATGCACCATAGAAACCATCCTATCCAGATGAATCATAGCTTGGTTCAGCACTGTTCTGCCCAAGACCACAAGAAATTGCAGAGAGTTGTGGACACAGCCCAGTCCATCACGAAACCAGCCTCCCTCCACAGAACCTGTCTGTACTTCTTGCTGCCTCGGTAAAGCAGCCAGCATAATTGAAGGCCCTTCCCACTCCGGACATTCTCTCTTCTCCACCTTTCCATTGGGCAGAAGATACAAAAGCTTGAAAACACATAGCACCAGGCTCAAGGACAGCTTCTATCCCACTGTTATAAGACTCTTGAACAGACCTCTTGTACGTTAAAGATGACCTCTTGATCTCACAATCTACCTCATCATGGCCCTTGCACCTTAGTTTCTACCTGCACTGCACTTTGCGACTGTATTCTGCATGTTTTGAAATGATCTATATGGATAGCATGCAAAACTAAGTTTTTCACTGTATCACAGTACATGTAACAGTAGTAATAAACCAATTCCAAATCCACAGTACAATTTGGAGTCTTGCCTCAGAATCAATCATGGGCACAGCCCTCCCCACCATTGACAGTATCCATGTGAGGCGCTGCCTCAAGAAGGCTGCATCTATCATCAAGGATCCCCACCATCTGGGCCATGCCCTCTTCTCACAGCTACCATCGGGCAAGAGGTACAGAAGCCCGAAGTCCCCACACCACCAGGTTCAGGAACAGCTACTTTCCTACAACCATCAGATCCCTGAACTGACCTGCACAACCCTAACCCTACCTCAGCAACAGAACACTGAGGACCACCTCTTGCACTGCCGTGGACTTGTCTCTGATTGTGCACTGTTTTGTTTTCACACAGTCTTTTATCCCCCCCCCCTTCACTGTTGTATAATTCATATTTGGAAACACAAGAGATTCTGAGTACTGATGAAGGGTCTCGACCCGAAACGTCGACTGTTTATTTCCCTCCACAGATGCTGCCTGACCTGCTGACTTCCTCCAGCATTGTGTGTGTGTTGCTATAATTTATGTCCTGTGTGTTGTCTGCACCCATGTGCCTGTGATGCTGCTGCAAGCGAGTTTTTCATTGTGCCTGTACCTCACCGTACTTGTGCATATGAAAATAACCTCGACTTGACGACTCTTTCAATAACATACCCATTATCATAGAATCATAGAACGGTACAGGACAATACAGGCCCTTCGGCCCAAAATGTTGTGCCGACCTTTAAACCTCGCCTAAGACTATCTAACCCCTTCCTCCCACGTATCCCTCTATTCTAAATTCCTCCATATGCTTACCTAGCAATCTCTTGAATTTGACCAACGTACCTGTCTCCACCACCACCCCAGGCAGCGCATTCCACGCCCCAACCACTCTCTGGGTAAAAAACCTTCCACTGATATCTCCCTTGAACTTCCCACCTTTAAAGCCATGCTCTCTTGTATTGGGCATTAGTGCCCTGGGAAAGAGGCACTGGCTGTCCACTCTATCTATTCCCCTTAATATTATCCTCATTATACTACCATAGCACAGGCTAGACACTAGACACAGGGACATGTCGTCAACTTGAGACTGTGGGTTGGGCAATGAATACTATTTTGTCAGTGTGGCCTGCAGCACAAAAGGAAACCTCCATTATTCCCAAGTAAGGTAGTGGACACAGTGGTGGTATGATGGGTTAAAGCATTGTCTCTCTTAAGGGAGCCAGTTTCCTAAGGCATGACACAAGGTCAAGGGGCTGAATGGCTGCTATCTCACAGTGTGGGGATGACTGGCTGGGCTCAGTCATGGGTAACAAATAACCTTCGGGGACTGCAGCCCATCGAGAAGCCACAACTTTGGAGCTCCATAAGTATTTTTGGGTTGGACAGGCTTGGGTTGTGTTCTCTGGAGCGGTGGAGGCTGAGGGGAGACCTGACAGAAGTTTATAAGATCATGGGAGGCATAGACTGAGTGGACAGCCTATATCTTTTGCCCAGGGTCGAAATGCCTAATACTCAAAGGGTTAAGGTGAGAGGGGGTAAGTTCAAAGGAGATGTCTGGGGCAAGTTTTTTTTAAATACAGGGTGCCTAGAATGCGCTGCCAGGGGTGGAGGCAGATACAATAGAGACACTTAAGAGGCTCTTAGATAGGTACATGAATGTGCAGGGATATGGACATTGTGTAGGCAGAAGGGATTAGTTTAGTTACTAGTTTAATTAGTTCAGCACAACATCGTGGACTGACAGACCTGTTGTTGTGATGTACTGTTCAATGTAACTGCAGCCACTGTCACAAGGCCCAAAAGAAGGCAGGCAGTTTGAGCACAGCAAGATCCCATAATGTGTTTCAGACCAAATACCACTGTGGTGATATGGACTGATAAGTGGTTGCCAGGGCACCTGGAGATGAGCTCTTCTCAGCTTCCAAACAGAAAAAAAAGTCAAGGGATTATTTTACAGCAATATCACAGAGCAGACGTCCAAGATCTCACCCAACATACAGCACAGCACTCCCGCAACTCTAGAGTGGAGTGTCAGTGTAGATTTCTGGACTAAAGCAGCTGGATTGAGAACCGAACCCACGAAGTCAGAAGTGCGACCACTGAACCACAGTCACCACCCAAGTAAAGGTGGGGAAGGAAATGTTACTTGGGCCTCAAACTATTGTCAAAACTTTAAAACATTACAATCTTACCCAATAAAAACAGATCATGTTGTTAAGTACTCAGCAGGATGCGGAGTGGAAAACAGCCAATACTCCAGTTCCACAACCTATTATCGGAATTGCAACTGTAACGTTTGTTTATCCTCTCTCCACAGACGCTGCCCGACCTGCTGAGGCATATCTGGCATGTTATGCTTTTATTTAGGATTTCCAGCATCTGCAGATTTTTAAAAATTTTTCAGTTAATCTCACAGAGAGATACGAGACAGTTTCTGTTCAAACTCACCCTAGAAGAAATTAAATAAAAATCATAAAGAGTCATTCATTGCCTTACACCCACACACAATCTCTCCTATCGCTAACTCCAGTCTCTACCAATAGTTGTACAGAAACAGTGCGTTAACCCCACTGTCTCCCAGTGCAATCAAGCCCATGTGTGTAACCCGTTCAATCACCTCAAATGCACATCGACCTCGCTTTCCAAATAAAGCCCTGTAAATATTAGCAATGCCTGAGTCAGAAGATAAATCCCAGGGGGGAAAAAAGTGTACCGATGGCAGACAGCCACAAAGACCGGTTGCTTGGAAGAAGGCAATAGCCCAAACATTTACAGAGTTCAGCCCACAGGCAGGGTGCACTGTGTGTCAGCCGGGTTTCTGGAATTAGGATATTGCTCCCTCTCTCTTACACCATCTGCTGCCAAGCGCCAGTCAGCGGAGAGAAAATGCGTACTCACCCGCTCGGCTTTAGCTTGAGGCTTCTTGAAAAAGGAAGTTCTTGCAGTGAAAAAGAACTCCTCGGAATCCTCTTCCAGACTGCTGTAACCGCTGCTCATTGTGCTGTTCCACGTCATGGGCACCGCTCCTGTTCTCTCACACACACACTCACTCACTCTGCAGACTTCACCCAGGCAGCGAGTGGTGAATTTCCCCCACCAGGACCTGCTCTCAGTTGCCTCTCGCTTGCATTGGTTTCACTTTGAGTCCTGACATTCTGCAGACTCCCTCCCCCTCTCTCTCTCCTGGCTGAAAACTTTCCCCCCAACTGCCAAGAATACTTGGAAACTTTTTTTTACACGCTAAACTCAGAGGGAGAGAGGGAGGGGGAGACCTGCACACAGCAGCAACGAACAAACTACTTTCTCATCACAGCGTTGCTCGCGTTGACTAAGCCGAAAGCAAATCAGAAACAACTATTCTGAAGCTCACACCCACACGACTGAGAGATGAAGTCATCACCATCCAACAGTTTACACGCTTTGCAATTAGCAATCAGCTAGGCTTCCTGGAGAGCTTGCAATGGCCACAGTAGGGTTGGATGAGTTGACAAGAGGTTGTACAATTATTTGCAATTTATCTAATTATGTGTCAACTGTAAAAGGGTGGAGATTCTGTAATCAGTGTTGGAACACAGAACAGTATAGCACAGGAACAGGTCCTTTACCCTACAATGTTGTGCCAAACTAGTTAAGGTAGTGTCGTAACGCTATTACAGCGCCAGCAACCTGGGTTCAATTCCAGCCACTGTCTGTAAGGAGCTTGTACGTTCTCCCCGTGTCTGCGTGGGTTTCCTCCAGGTGCTCTGGTTTCCCCCAACATTCCAAAGACGCACGGGTTAGGAAGTTGTGGGCATGCTATGTTGGCGCTGGAAGCATGGTGACACTTGCGGGCTGCCCCCAGAACACTGTATGCAAAAAGATGCATTTCACTGTGTGTTTCGATGTACATGTGACTAATAAAGAAATCTTAAACTCGTAATTACTAAATGAATCCCTTCTGCCTTCACAATCTCCATATCCCTCCATTCTCTGCATATTCATGTGCCTATCTAAGAGCTTCTTAAACACCTCTATTGTATCTGCCTCCACTACAATCCTTGGCAGCGCATTCCAGGCACCCACCACTCTCTGTGTAAAAAAACTTGCCCCGCACATCTCCTTTGAACTTACTCCTTCTTGCCTTAAATGCATGCCCTCTGGTATTAGACATTTTGACCCTGGGAAAAAGATACCGGCTGTCTATCTATGACCCATGAACACTACTTCGTTATTCCTCTTTTGCACTACTTATTTTTGTAACTTATAGTAATTTTTATGTCTTGCACTGTACTGCTGCCGCAAAACAACAAATTTCACAACGTATGTCAGTGATAATAAACCTGATTCTGATTTTGATTATCAGCCTCCACTGCTCCAGAGAAAACAACCCAAGTTTGTCCAACCTCTCGTTGTAGCACATGCCCTCCAATCCAGGCAGCATCCTGGTGAACCTCTTCTGCACCCTCTCCAAAGCCTCCACACCCTTTCTACAATGGGTGTTCAGGAGTGATGGTAGTTAATCTCTGAGTGCAGTCACTTGAGCATTTCTTTCTGCACTACTTCAGACTGCACTACAATCTTTGCACCAGTTTTGCCCTCATCGTTGTATTTATTGCTGTATTTATTGTTACCATGTACACTGTTTACTCTGCGAGCTTCATGCGAGCAAAGAATTTCATTGCGCCCGAGTATGTTTGACAAAAAAACTAAACTAATCAGAAACTAACAACTAACGAATCAGTCCAGATGAAGGGTCTTGTCTGTCCATTTCCCTCCACAGATGCTGCCTGACTCGCTGAGTTCCTCCAGCATCTTGTTTCCTGCTCCAGATTCCAGCATCTGCAGTCTCTTGTGTCTCCAATCGGTGGTAATGGTAGTTAATCTCGGAATGCCGTGGTAATGGCAGTAGGTAAACAAATTACCAAGTTACAGGGTCTAATCAACCAGCTGGCTTTTCACACCCCTCACTATCTCTGTTATCTCCTTCATCTCCACAACCCTCCCAGATTGTTATTCTCCTCCAATTCTGCCCTCCTAAGCACCCCTAATTTAAATCATCCCTTCACTGATGACTTGGTCCTAAACTCAGAGCCTTCCTCCCTAAACTTCCCCCCCACATCCCCACCATCCCCCCCCCCCCATCCTCTCTGTAAAACCCATCTCTTTGACTCAGCCTGCACGAATATGTGGCTCAGTGTCAATTTTGGTCTGATGATACGATATGATTTCTTTATTAGTCACATGTACATCGGAACACACAGTGAAATGCACCTTTTGCGCAGAGTGTTCTGGGGGCAGCCTGCAAGTGTCGTCACGCTTCTGGCGCCAACATAGCGTGCCCACAACTTCCTAACCCGTACGTTTTTGGAATGTGGGAGGAAACCGGAGCACCCGGAGGAAACCCAAGCAGACACGGGGAGAACGTACAAACTCCTTACAGACAGCGGCCGGATTGAAGCCGGATCGCTGGCACTGTAATAGTGTTACACTAACCACTACACTACCGTGCCGCCCTGACCCTCCTGTGAACTGCCTTGGGAGGTGTCTGCTCTGTTAAAGGCGCTATATAAATGAAGGTTTTTGTTGTACAGCACAGATTTTAAATAGGGTTTGTGCCATCCTTTTGCTGGAACTTGCAGCCACCATTTCAAAGGTGCAAGCAGCCAAAGAAAGTAGTTGAGGCAGGTACAACAGCAACATTTTGGATAAGTGCATGGATAGGAAAGGTTTAGAGGGATATGGGTGAAATACAGGCAACTGGGACTAGCTTAGGTGGCACCTTGGTCGGTCTGGACAAGTTGGCTCGAAGGGCCTGTTTCCACAGTGTATGACTCTCTGACACTAATAAGTCAGACGTTTATATGGTGTTGAGGAGTGCTGTGTAAAAGCTGCTTTAGTTTGGTTTGAAGTACTTTCTCATCAACCATATATTAAAGGGTTAATTGTCGGTGCTTCTTGGCAGCTGCTCCTCTGTACAAGTCACCCAACATTCTGGCAAAGGAATCCTTTGGCAAGCGCTGTCAGTAAGCGACGCCAAGCTACAAAGTAAATAGTGACACACTGGCTGGCCCGTTCCCAGACCAGTCCCTGCACCCTTCACAGCTGCTACCACCAATTGCCTTAGGAAGCCCTCGCCTCAACACCTGCCAACCCCATACCCAAAATGTTGGGAATGCAGGATATTGTCACCAGTGTGGGATCTAGCTGTGCTCAATTAGCTTTTGTTTGATCGGTGAAAGAAGGTTCTCATTTGCGTGACCTGAGTATGTGACTGGTGCTTCATAAACCTTTCTTTTCTTTGTCATCCTTTCTTTGTCTTCCAGTGACACTGGCTCACTTTCCTGACTGCCCTTTCAGTTGCTTTGGCCATCACTGACCACCTCTCTCCTGTGTACTCTGAGCTCAGATCCTTCCCTGTCATATTACAGGCACTATATCGCCTCCCGTTGTTTCCCACCCTGAGTACACATTGCCAGAATCAGAATCAGATTTATTATCACAGACTTAGATGACGTAAAATTTGTTGTTTTGTGGCGGCAGTACAGTGCAAAGATATAAAATTACCATAAATTACAAAATAAATAAATAGTGCAATAAAAGAGGAATAATGAGGTAGTGTTCATGGGTTCATGGACCGTTCAGAAATCTGATGGCGGAGGGGAAGAAGCTGTTCCTGAATCATTGAATGTGGGTCTTCAGGCTCCTGTACCTCCTCCCCAATGGTAGTAACGAGAAGAGGGCATGTCCCGGGCGGTGAGGGTCCTTAGTGATGGATGCTGCCTCCTTGAGGCACCACCTCTTGGAGATGCCCTCGATGGTGGGGAGGGTTGTGCCCACGATGTAGCTGGCTGAGTCTACAACCCTCTGCAGCCTCTTTCGATCCTGCACATTGGAGCCTCCATACCAGGCGGTGATGCAACCAGTCAGAATGCTCTCCACCATACGTCTATAGAAACCCTAGCACACACATATACACACAGATTTGCCAGCACCAATGCAGGTTGAAGGCTACAATTAGTCTAGACAGCTACAGTTTCCTCCCTTCAACAGTGTGGCAATCCTAATTTTTTTTAAAATCAATTCATTCACAGACTATAGACATCTGGTCAACATCAGCATTTATTGTCCTTCCTGAATTGCCCCTGAATTGGAGAGGCAGTTAAAAGACCCACATCAGTGGGTCTGCAATCACATATCTTATTAGGTCTGGTATATATGTATTGGTATTGGTATTGGTTCATTATTGTCACTTGTACCGAGGTACAGTGAAAAACTCATCTTGCATACCGATCGTACAGGTCAATTCATTACACAGTGCATTGAGGTAGTACAGGGTAAAACAATGATAGAATACAGAGTAAAGTGTCACGCCTACAGGAAAGTGCATTACAAGTGACAATAATAAACCAACACCAATACCAATATCTACAGACCAGACCTAATAAGGAGAGCAGATTTACTTCCCTGAAGAACATTAGTGAACCAGATGGGTTTTTACAATAATCGGGTAGTTGCCTGGTTACCATTAGCTAACTAGCTTTCTTTTCCAAGTTCTGTATTGATTAAATTACTTGAATTTATCTTCCCCACCTGCCATATTAGGATTTGAACCCATCTCTTTACATCAACAGTGTAGAACTCTGAATGTAAGTATAGAAACTTAAACTGGAATTTAACTCGGACAAATGTGAAGTGATGCATTTTGATCTGTTAAACCAGGGCAGGACATACACAGTGAATGGTGGGGCCCTGGAGAGTGTTGTGGAACAGAGACACTTCGTGGTCCAAGTACATAGTTCCCTGAAAGTGGCAACACAGTTAGACAGGATGGTAAAGAAGGCGTATGGCATGCGAGCTTTCATCATTGAGTGCAAAAGTTGGGACGTCACGTCACAGCTGTACAAGACATAGGTAAGACCACACTATGGTGTGCATTGTCATACTACAGGAAGGAGGTTATAAAGCTCGAAAAGATTCACAAGGAAGTATCCAGGACAACTACTTCCTCTGGCAGCTTATTCCATACACCCACCACTCTGTGTGAAAAACTTGCCCCTCAGATCCCCTCTAAAAATTTTCCCTCTCTTTTTAAACCTATGCCCTCTAGTTTTAGACTCCCCGACCCTGGGAAAAAGACTGTGCCCGTCCACCTTATCTATGCCCTCTACAAACCTTTATAAGATCACCCCTCAGCCTCCTTTGCTCCAGGGAAAACAGCCTCAGCCTATCACCATAACTCAAGCTCTCCAATCTCAGCAACATCCTTGTGAATCTTTTCTGCACCCTCTCTAATTTAATCACATCCTTCCTGTAGTATGGCGACTAGAACTGCACGTAATATTCCAGGTTCTAAATCCTGGAACGCCCTGTGCAACAGCACTGCAGGAGCACCTTCACTAGAAGGTCTGTAGTCGTCTAAGAAAACAGTTCTCAAGCAGAGTTTGGGGCGGATAATAAGTGGTGCCCTTGCCCACATCCTGAAAAATGAACAATAAAAAAGAACACTGTCATAGGGTCATAGAGTCATACAGCACAGAAACAGGCTCTTTGGTCCGAGATTCCCATCTAAGCCAGTCCCACTTGCCTGCATTTGGCTCATATCCCTCTGATCCTTTCTTATCCATGTACCTGTCCAAGTGCCTTTTAAATGTTGTTAATGTACCTCCCTCAACCACTTCCTCTGGCAGCTCATTCCATACACATACCATCCTCTGGTGAAAAAGTTCCTATTAAATCTTTCCTTTCTCACCCTACACCTATGTCCTCTAGTTCTCGGTTCCCCTATCCTCAGATAATAATGTCTACCTGCATGGATACATTTAGATTCTTAGCGAGGCTGAAGAATGCAAAATATAATGGGCAAACTCAGTACATGAGGGAGTGCAGGCCTTTGTAGTTTACAGATAACACTGGCATCCTTTGTAAATCAGAACATCAGTCTCCTCAGGCAAACTGTGTGACCGGAAAGGATAATTAAAGAAAGAACATTTCACTGGACTATAAATGTAAACCTTTTATGAGAATGCCTCAGACCCCAGTGCAGATAAAACCTACCTAGCTGGAGGCTGCTTCTACGAGTGGTAATTGTTCCCATATTTACAAACACTTGTGAGCCTCCCTTGGGTTTCAATCTCCTCTGCTGTTTACTTGTTCAACTCAAGTCTTCCTAATTTAAAATGATATTCAAGTTGTACAAACTATTACCTGCCCTAAGCTTGTAGAAGATTTCCAACTGCAATTTTCGACATTGCCCGTCTCCCCGCTCCCAGAGACAGGCTGGGGTGCACATCTGATGTGTAGTTAATCTGCGGGGACCTAACATCTTCCTCGTTATTCATCTCAACGAGTTTCAGTCCCCTTGAGTGGTTTTCACAGGATGGATGTAGAGAGGATGTATCGAATCTAGAACAGAGGATCGCTGTTTAAAAACAGGGGGACTCCCACTGAAGACAGAGATGAGACCAAACTTTTTCTCTCAGAGGGTTGTGTGTCTTCAGAATTCTCCTCCTCAAAGGTCAATGGAAGCAGAGACTTCAAATATTTCTTAAGGCAGTGGTCAATAGGTTCTTCATAAGCAAATGGAGTTTAATCTGAGCAAGTGTGAGGTGTTGCACTTTGGGAGGTCTAATGTAGGGGGAAAGTGTACAGTTAATGGCAGGACCCTTAGCAGCATTGACGTACAGAGGGATCTTGGGGTCCAAGTCCATAGCTCACTGAAAGTATCCACACAAGTAGATAGGGTGGTAAAGAAGGCATGTGGCATGCTTGCCTTCATTGGTCAGGGCATTGAGTATAAAAGTCAGGAAGTCACATTGCAGCTATATATATCATCTACTAGAACCGATCGTCTGCTCACCGTCACAGCGATTTCTCTGGGAGCCTGCTGTGCGTAAGTCACCTGCTACATTTCCCCACAGTGTACTTCAGAAATACTACATTGGCTGTAACACTTATTAGGAATCTGTGCAGTTGTGAAAGACACAATAGAAATGCAAACCCTTCCTTCTCTATACTCAGCTGTCCTAATTTTGCGAAAATGAGCACTTTGCTGATGAACATTTGTTATCCAGAATTTCCTAGGAGGCTGAAAAACTGCAGCTGAAACTGGCTCCAACCCACGATGTCCTGGTGCGTCGAATATTTTCCTGCCCTGTGCTCTGCCAGTCAGGATGAGACTGCATGCAGTGTCCCGAAGTTTATAGTTTGGGTCAGTCTGTTCCTGGTATTAATACTTACCTGCCTGGTGTAGCTGTAACTGTTTCTCTCAAGTAGAAAGCATAACTATTTATACTAACCTTCAAAAATGTAGTGATGTAATGTGTGCAGTAAAATGTAGTGTTTACACCACAGTCATTGCATCCACCATGGGAATAAAGAGATACTCGGATCTTTACTATACTCTTCCTGTGACCTCAATGTTAAACGCATTTAACCTAGTGATGAAAGACAGAAATACCAGAATAAATTCATTCACTGTTTTCAAGAGGCATGACCTTATAGAGGTTTATAAAATCATGAGGGGCATATATAAGGTGAACGGCCATAGTCTTTTCCTCAGGGTTTGGGAGTCCAAAACTATAGGGCATATATAAGGCATACATAGGCTTAAGGTGAGAGGGGAAAGATTTAAAAGGAACCTGAGGGGCAAATTTTTCACACATGAGATGGTGGGTGTGTGGAATGAGCTGCCAGTGGAGGTGTAGAGGTGGCCAGGCACGGTAGTGTAGCGGTTAGCATAACGCCATTACAGCGCCAGCGACCCGGGTTCAATTCCAGCCTCTGTCTGTAAGGAGTTTGTACGTTCTCCCTGTGTCTGCGTGGGTTTCCTCCGGGTGCTCCGGTTTCCTCCCACATTCCAAAGACGTACGGGTTAGGAAGTTGTGGGCATGCTATGTTGGTGCCGGAAGCGTGGCGACACTTGCGGGCTGCCCCCAGACCATTCTATGCAAAAGATGCATTTCACTGTGTGTTTCAATGTACATGTGACTAATAAAGAAATCTTATCTTAATTATGATATTTAAAAGGCATTTGGACAGGTACATGGAAAGAAAAGATTTAGAGGGATATGAACCAAATGCAGGCAAATGGGGTTAGCTCTGGGTACCGCACTCTGCTAGCAATGGATGCAGAGAAGATGTACAGGGATGTAGCCAGGGCTGGAGGATTATGGTGAAGCGGAAATTGTATAGGCTGGGTTTGTCATGTTTGGAACAAAAGCAGCTGTATAAAACTTTGGTTGGGTCACATTTGGAGAATCATGTACAGTTCTGGTTGCCACACTACAGGAAGGATGTGGAGTCTTTGGAGGAATGCAGAAAAGGTTCACCAGGATGCTGGCTGGTTAACACAGTATTAGCTATAAGGAGAGGTTGGACAAACTTGGATTGTTTTCTCTGGAGCGTTGGAGACTGAGGGGAGACCTGATAGAAGAGTATAAAATTATGAGAGGTGTAGATAGGGTAGATTGTCAGAGTATTTGTCTCAGGATGGAAATGTCAAATACTAGAGGGTATAGATGAAAAACACTACGATGTTGGAGGAACTCAGCAGGCCAGGCAGCACCCGTGGAGAAAAACAGGCGGTCAACGTTTCGGGTCAGGAAACCGCCTGCTTTTCTCCACGGATGCTGCCTGGCCTGCTAAGTTCCTCCAGCATCGTAGTGTTTTTCATCTAGATTCCAGCATCTGCAGTCCTTTGTTTCACTAGCGGGCACAGGTTTAAGGTGAGAGGGGGAAAGCTTTACTGAGATGTGCAAGGCAAGTTTTTTTACACAGAGAGTGGTGGGTGCCTGGAAGGCATTGCCAGGGAAAGTGGTGGAAGCAGATACGACAGCAACGCTTAAGAGGCATTGAAACACACACATGAACAGGCAGGGAATAGAGGGATATAGTCCATGGGCAGGCAGACAGGATTACTTTAATTTGCTATCACAGTTGGCATAGATATAGCAGGCTGTATTGTTCTGTTCTAAACTGAGGGGAAGTTTAATTAATTTGGATAAGATAATGAGAAGATGGACAGAAAGAACCCATTTCCTTTAGCAGGGAGGCCAGTAACCCAGGGAATGGATTTTAGTTAATTGGTAGAAGAATTAGATGGGATTTGAGAAGAAATTATTTGAAACAATGCGGAATGAGTGCCTGGATCTTGCTGCCTGAAGGGTGATAGAGGGGGCAACCCTCAGCACACTTAAACAGTGCTTGGGTGTGCAATTAAAGAGCCATGACCTGCAGGGCTACCAACCGAGAACTGGGAAATGGGATTAACCAAAACATTCTTGGACAGCAAGGATTCAATGGGCCAAATTGCCTCCTTTTGTGGCGTAAATTTCTATGACCCTGGGATAAAACTCCTTACAGCCAACATCTACCAGCTGTGCAGAGTGAACACTTTTCTTTATTTTGTTCTACACATGGCTTTCAAAATGCTCAAATGGACACTAACCAATCCCAACTACCTGTGAGATGTTCTGAACAGGAGCAAGACAATGGCAAGAAAGTAAAAAGACGGGGAGGAACGGGATGAGGAGGAGGAGGTGCTCACAGTTACATGAAAGGAAATGAAGATATTGTTGAAGAAATAGATGAACTCTTGATCTCACAATCTACCTCGTCACAGCCCTGACACCTTATTTGTCTATCTTCACTGCACTTTCTCTGTAACTGTAACACCATATTCTGCATTCTGCTATTGGTTTTCCCTTTGTACTACCTCAATGTTTGGAATGATCTGTCTAGATGGCTTGCAAAATAAGTTTTTCTCTGTATCTCGGTACATGTGACAATAATAAACTAATTACCAACTAGTCTGTAATAGTTACTACTACTGGTTTCAGTTTAGTGGCACTTTATAGAGGTTGAAAATTGATGCACCTCTTGAGTGTATTTTTTAAACAAATGCTAGTGTCCAACCTTGCCAACAACAAATGAAAACCGAACTGAACCAAAAATAAAATCCAAAATATTCAAGGCCTGACTATAAAATAACATAATTGGTGTAAATAAAGTAACATTCAGAATGTCTCTAAATGCTTGAGACGTTACCTGGTAGCCTGTTTATGCACAGCAAGCTCCCACAGGCACTTTTCACCAAGAATGCTAAACAGCTCAGTAACTCGTGCAGCAAACAAACAGATTTGCAAATCATTATTGGGTGTGTCGGCAACTGAATTAACCATTGTGAAAGGAATCTGAGGCAGTGCGATTTGGAAAAGTTATGTGTCATCAGTTCTGACTCAGTGAATGAGTGATTGGTGGGAAGATAACAATGAGTTGGCTCCAGTGTACCAAACCATAGTCCAAACACGTCACACCTTGTATGGGGTAACGAGCTCCCTCAGTGAAGAGGCGGGACACGTATGATCTAATTACAAAACACAGAGCTTCCACCCAAAAAACAACTTCACTACCAAACATCTACTTGCATTGACAAGCTAACATGACCTCAAGTAAATAAACGTTCACAGAAAATAACACTGAAGTTGCCATCTAAAAATGCTTTGAGGATAAAGATCATACCAGCAGGTCATCAAATACTACAGCATAGAAAGAGGCTGATTGTTCCATTGTACCTGTGTAGGTTCTTTGTAGAGATACCCAATGACTCCCACTCCCTCCCCTCCCCTACACACAATTTTCCTTTATCCACTTCCCTTTTGGAAGTTCCCGTTGTGTCTACGTCCACTGCCCTTTCAAGAAGCCTATGTCAGATCACAACAATCTGCTGCATTAAATAAAAAGTTTCATCGTGTCCTCTCTAACTCTAGAGCCAATGTCTGCATCTTCTGCCACAGGAAATAATTTCTTCTTATTTACTCTGATAAAAACCATTTTATGGCACGGTAGCGTAGCGGTTAGCGCAACGCTATTACAGCGCCAGCGATCGGGGTTTGATTCCCGTCGCTGTCTGTAAGGAGTTTGTGTGTCCTCCTGTGTCTGCGTGGGTTTCCTCCAGGTGCTCCGGTTTCCTCCCACGTTCTAAAGACGTACGGGTAGGTTAATTTGGGGGTTTAAAAATGGGCGGCGCGGACTCGTTGGGCCAGAAGGGCCTGTTATCACGCTGTAAATAAAATTTAAAAATTTAATAATCATTAACTACCCTATCTAATCACCTTCCCTGCTGAAAGGAGACGTCTACTCAGATGGTCCATCATTTATTTTTATTTGTGAGGCCTAAATTGGCCTTATATATTAAATAAAGTTATGCATAAAAAGGGTCAACAAAGCAAAGTCCAAGGTTCTTTTATGTACACATAAATACTTATCATTATCGACACAGTAAATTCAGTGATCCGGGAATGTCAACCTCACCCTATCCAATTTTCCCTGATAGGTGTAACCTCTCAGCTCTGGTGTCATTCTCATAAATCGTTGTGCTTTCCTCACAACACAATGCCTTTGTATCCTATTTTTAATATGCGTAATAGTTGAATGTGTTCCAACTATGCTCTGGCCGGGGTTCTATAACATAATTATTCTTTGCTTTAATTTACATTTTGTACATTAGCATCAAATCTGGAATAACAATGAGTTAGTAATGAGGACCATAAAACAAGTGAACTGCTGTTTCAAACCCCATCTGGTTCTCTAATGCTCCTTAAGGAAGGAACTTTTACCAAGTGCACCCTACATGTAACTCCACAATGTGGAGACAGTAGATGCTGGAATCTGGGGCAAAAAGAAACTACTTTGGAGTTGGAATTGGAATTGGAATTGGAATTGGTTTATTATTGTCACATTTGGAATCTGGAAAGCAATAAAAGGTAGAGACAGATTTAACAGGAATGTTCAAAAGGGAGACACAGAGACTGCATTTCAAAGGGAATTGATTAAACACTTCAAGGGAAAATACTTGCAAGGCAATGGGGAAAGAGCAGAGGGAGTAGAAATTTAAATGCAACTTGGCATGAATTGTGTTTCTGTGACCTAATGGTCTGCTTAATAACCATTACACTGCACCAACCTAATTGGCCACACCCTCTGTGGGAACTTCTAAAAGCATGGGGATGTAGGCAATCAAATGGGCTCCAAACATTAAGTTGTACCTTTTGGGCATTATGACTGATGAAGTTATCATAAAACGCTTTGAATGTGATTTTCTTTCCAATTTAAGAAAGCCGCTCTATGAATTTCTCAAAGGTCACTTTTAGTACTCTAAAACTGAGTTACAGCTGGAGAAATAAAACAGCAATTTAAAATAATTATTTGTTGTGGATAAAAACAATTTTCATATGTACATTCCACATAATCTCCCTGAAGTACATCAAGGCAAGTTTTTGAAGACAAAAGACTAAAAAAATCTTAAAATTGGATTTTGCTAGTTCCTGGTGATGTGATTGAGTTTGAGAGGAAGTTCAAGGGAAGAATTTCTCATAAGTTACTTAAGTAACCTCGGGTGCAGTTTGGGCTCAGTTCTCCAATTGACATTAATTGGAGATATCACCACTCTGGTCTTTTACCATGCCAGCATAATCAAGACCCCCACCCGCCCCCCCCCCCCCACCCAGGCCATTCTCTCTTCTCTCCTCTTCCATTGGGTGGAAGATACAGGAGCCTGAGGGCACGTACCACAAGACTTAAGGACAGCTTCTACCCCACTGTGATAAGACCATTGAACGGTTCCCTTATACGATGAGATAGACTCTGACCTCACGATCTACCTTGTTGTGACCTTGCACCTTATTGCACTGCACTTCCTCTGTAGCTGTGACACTTTACTCTGTACTGTTATTGTTTTTACCTGTACTACCTCAATGCACTCTGTACTAACTCAATGTAACTGCACCGTGTCATGAATTGGCCTGTATGATCAGTTTGTAAGCTTTTCACTGTACCTCGGTACAAGTGACAATAATAAACCAATACCGATACCAATACAAGGATAGGGATTTTGAACTTGAGAGCTTGCTAAACCAGCAGCCAGAACCGGTCAGTGACTACAGGGTGGCGGGTGAGTGGGTCAAAGCCAAACAGAACCAACACACAAAGCGCTGGAGGAACTCAGCGGGTCCGGCAGCATCTACAGAGGGAAATAGACAGTCATCATTTCGGGTTGAGACCCTTCATCAGGACTGAAAGAGGGGGGATAGCCGGGATAACGATGTAGAGGGAAGGGGTGAAGCAAGAGGTGGCAGGTGATAGGTGGATCCAGGTGAGGGGATGATAGGCAGATGGGGGGGGGGGAGAATGGGAACGATAGGTAGAATCTGATAGAAGAGGACAGTGGGGCATGGAATAAAGGGAGGCAGGTGGGGTGGGGAACCAGTGGGAGGAGTATGTGGGTGAGGGGCAGAGGGAGAGGGTGGGGAGGGGTGGATCAGGAGGAGAGGGAAAAGAGAAAAGGAAACAGGGTCAGAGGGGGAGCAGTTCCCGAAGTCTGAGAATCCAATGTTCATGCCATCAGGCTTGAGGCTGCCCAGGCAGGATACGAGGTGCTGTTCCTCCAGTTTGCACTTGGCCTTGCCTTGGCAGTGGAGGAGGCCGAGGACAGACAGGTCAGTGTGGGAATGGGAAGTAGAATTAAAATGGCTGGCCACTGGGCGATCCTGGCTGGCATGAATCAGGAGTCAGGAAGCAGAGTTTTGGAAGGAAATTAATAACCAAACATGCCACAATGAGAAGGATAAATGTTTGGTAGGACACCAAGAGAACTCAGTGTTCTTTTACAGGCTTCATGTCCTTGTTTTAACACGTCATTGCTTCATCAGTATATCAGCTTAGATTACCTTTTGCTTTGAACCCTTAACCTTCTGACCCAAGATCTAAGTGTTACCAGCTGGGTAAAAAATGACTCTAATAATGTCAGGAGCCATTTACTGACCTCTCACAAAGGGTTAATGAGCTTTTCCAGTCTGGACTGCACCAGTAGAATTCCTGGTTTGATCCCCAGTCAGTTGATGAGTTAGCTAATGGAAACCAGGGTGTTAATGTGGCACCAGTTGGACATTAAATCTTTCACTGCTTTCTGTCACCCAGTGATTCCTCCTGGGAGTATGTTTGTGTGGAGACTTCGGGATTAGGCTGTAACAAGGAATTCAGGGGAGCAGATAAGCTACATCTCTGCCATTTGCCACTCCCTGGTGTTGTGACACCCTCTGAATGTTACATCAGCCCTACCATATGCTCATGTATGGTACATATCATGTACCATATGTAGGGCAGGCACGGTGGCGTAGCGGTTAGCGTAACGCTTTACAGCGCCAGTGACCCGGGTTCAATTCCGGTCGCTGTCTGTAAGGAGTTTGTACGTTCCCCCCGCGTCTGCGTGGGTTTCCTCCGGGTGCTCCGGTTTCCTCCCACATTCCAAAGGCGTACAGGTTAGGAAGTTGTGGGCATGCTATGTTGGCGTTGGAAGCGTGACGACACTTGCAGGCTGCCCCCAGAACACTCTACGCAAAAGATGTATTTCACTGTGTGTTTCGATGTACATGTGACTAATAAAGATATCTTATCTTATCTGATCTTATCTGTAGTGGAGCTTCAACTCACAGAGTTGAGGAGGACAGAAACTATGTCCTTCTCAACTCAGGCTGAGACCAAAAGCAAGGCAGGACATTCATTTTATTTATTTATTCTTCCTCCACCAGAGGTGTGTACCCCAAGTCCCCTACATCTCATTGGTTGTCAGAGGTGTGTACCCCAAGTTTCCTACATCTCATTGGTTGTCAGAGGTATGAACCCCAAGACCCCTACATCTGATTGGTTGGAAGGAAATCTGATGTCTGGTCTGTATGTGGCTCCAAACCCAACTGGCCAGGGGCAACCAGGGGTAGAGGCACAAGAGGTGGTGATGCTGCCTCACAGATCCAGCAACCCAAGTTCAGTCCTGACCTCCAGTGCTGTCTGTGTGGAGTTTGCACATTCTCCCTGTAACTGCTGGGTTTCCCCAGCTTCTCCATGCTGGGATGTAGGTTAATTGGCCACTGTAAATTGCTTCTAGTGTACGTGGATCAGGAGTGGTGACAGGTATGAGAGAGAAAATAGGTTAGAGAGAACTATGTGGGGGAATGGGCTTCATGGGATTGCTCTATACACTGCTATAAACTGAATTGTTTCCCATATCATGAGGAGGTATAGAATATGACTCTAATAGAATTTAATTTTCTTTGATTTTCACCAACAATGTTATACTTGCAGCAACAGCTAGATTGGGTCAGTTCTGAAAGAAATATAAATCCTGGGGTTGAGTCAGTGTTGAATTAGCCGTGGTGATGGCGGGGTTGGTTAGTGTTCGATTCTGTGCCTCAGCTGTCTTTGAGGCACAATAGGCTGTAGTTGAGGAGGATGTTTGTGTACATCGCTTGGGACCCACCCAGACATCATCAAAGGTAGATGTGGAAAAAACATATGCCTGACAGGGAAGTACTGCATGATCCAGGTGACCAGCGCACCTGGTTTCCAGCTGTAACACTGGAAGTAACCCACCCAAAGCGATTACCACCAGTGTTGAATCTCAGGGCTCCCTAGCTGTTGCAACATATTTCTCTTAATTCTCTCCAGTCTCTGCTGCTCTTATCATTACAATGCAGACATGATAAAAGCCAAATTCTCAAACTATTTTGCAGGTACTACTGAGTCCTGGTTATTACAGGGTGACTGCATCTTTAAGTGTGTTACAGGATGACTGCAGCTTTAAGTGTTTTACAGGGTGACTGCAGCTTTAAGTGTGTTACAGGGTGACTGTGGCTTTAAGTGTATTACAGGATGACTGCAGCTTTAAGTGTTTTACAGGGTGACTGCAGCTTTAAGTGTGTTACAGGGTGACTGTGGCTTTAAGCGTATTACAGGATGACTGCGGCTTTAAGTGTTTTACAGGGTGACTGCAGCTTTAAGTGTGTTACAGGGTGACTGTGGCTTTAAGTGTTTTACAGGGTGACTGCAGCTTTAAGTGTTTTACAGGGTGACTGCAGCTTTAAGTGTGTTACAGGGTGACTGTGGCTTTAAGTGTATTACAGGATGACTGCAGCTTTAAGTGTTTTACAGGGTGACTGCAGCTTTAAGTGTGTTACAGGGTGACTGTGGCTTTAAGTGTATTACAGGATGACTGCGGCTTTAAGTGTTTTACAGGGTGACTGCAGCTTTAAGTGTTTTACAGGGTGACTGCAGCTTTAAGTGTGTTACAGGGTGACTGTGGCTTTAAGTGTATTACAGGATGACTGCGGCTTTAAGTGTTTTACAGGATGACTGCGGCTTTAAGTGTTTTACAGGGTGACTGCAGCTTTAAGTGTGTTACAGGGTGACTGTGGCTTTAAGTGTATTACAGGATGACTGCGGCTTTAAGTGTTTTACAGGGTGACTGCAGCTTTAAGTGTGTTACAGGGTGACTGTGGCTTTAAGTGTATTACAGGGTGACTGCAGCTTTAAGTGTGTTACAGGGTGACTGTAACTTTAAGTGTGCTACAGCATGACTGTAACTTTGTCTGCTTAGATATTTATTTATTAGTCATATGTATATCAAAACACACAGTGAAATGCATCTTTTTGCATAGCCAGGAATGTACTGGGGGCAGCCCGCAAGTGTCGCCACTCTTCCGGCGCCAACATAGCATGCCCACAACTTCCTAACCCGTACGTCTTTGGAATGTGGGAAGAAACCAGAGCACCCAGAGGAAACCCACGCAGACACGGGGAAAATGTACAAACTCCTTACGGACAGCAGCGGGAATTGAACCCGGGTCGCTGGCGCTGTAATAGCGTTACGCTAACCACTACTGGGTGAAGTTCAGAGTCATATGATCACCTGCACTCTAGTTGAGGAAGCCTGGCAGGCCAGGATGGAGAGCCCCTTGCAATAAAGGGGGCACATTGTGCTGTAGGTCTTCAGCTTGTTCAGTCTCCCACCCACCAGTTTACAAGAAGAACCCAGACATTCCATTACTATTTACTTCTTACTCTTTCATCTCCATCCCACCCAACCGTCCCCCCTCCTGAACTGAAATCCACACACTCCCCGTGGGAGTTGGACCCTGACTCACGTTGGTCTTCCTTCCCATCCAGGTTAGAAGCTGGTAGCTGGAGGCTTGGAAAAAAGAGTGGTGTGAGGAGTGCGAACAGGGTGAAAAGAGGTAGTTAGGGAGCCGGGACACTGGTGTAGAATGGATGGGTGAATGGCCTCTTTCTGTGCTGTAGACTTTGCATAATGTTACCATATCAAGATCTACAACGGGGATTGAACCCACAATCATCTGGTTAGGAGATGAAGCTGTCATCAAATGAACAGGCGGGCGGGGGTGCAGGGGGTAACAGAATTTTTCTCCTTAGGTAAAATGTTAAGGGGAGATTTTGAGGAAGGGTTCTGATAATGGTGGCTAGGGGAAAGGGTTCTCATTACCCGCAGAGTCAGCAACCAGAGGTCACAGATTTAAGATTATTGGCAAAAGAAATGCAAGGAAGTGGTAGGGAATGTTTTAAAAGTTTGATAATGGGTTAAAATTCTCCCTTTGTTGCATGAACTTGATGTAGTAACATATCTATGGTGAGCTTGGTCTGAAATTCAGTTCTATTGCTGCTTATGATTATGTTCAATGATTCCAGGAATAGACTTTAAACAAGTGCCAGTTTCAGCTGCTAGGTTTTAATCTGTCTGTCTGTCTGTCTCTCTCTCTCTTCCCTTCTCTCTTTCTCCCACACACACACACACACACACACACACACACACACACACACAGGCCCCTCGACACACAGGCACACACACACACACACACACTCACACACACACAGTCATAACTTGTATTAGGTTTCACCTTGGTGTTGTTTTGAAGGACACTCCATTTTTTAAATCTAATATCTCTTCAGTGAATCACAAACACTATATCTAATTTCTTGTTTTGGTTTGGGAGCAATAAGGTTTCCGTAACTGTGATATTTTAAGTTCCAGTCTCTCTGACTAATCCCTATCTTGGAAGGATAACTGGTTCTAACTTGGAGAAATGCTAATAGCATCAGGTTTAATCAATGTCACACACATAGTTGTTTCACAACACAACCTGGCTCCTGCTATGATCTCAGCAGGTGCTAACAGGTTGGCAGACAGCCCTTGGTCTGGTTTGTTTTAATGGGGGACTCTGAAATCCTGCCAATGTTTCAACTGATAACCTGAACAGGTTATTACCTTGTCAAAACAAAGAAAATAACCTTTATTTCCACAGTGCTTTTCCATCCATAGCATTTAGCAGACAACGAAGTAACATTTGAGGTATAGTCTCTATTTTACAGTGGGATACACAGCATTAAAATATGCACAGTAAGCTCCCAGTAACAGCAATGCTCCACAGATTGAGAGATGAATATTGACCAGGACAACAGGAAGAACTCCTTTACTCTTCTCTGAAATAGTGCTGGTAAATGGGACTAGTGTAATAAGTACAATGGTCAGCATGGACATGGTGGGCTGAAGGGCCTGATTCTGTGCTGTACGACTCCGTGACTGGAGAGCATTCTGACTGGTTGCTTCACTGCCTGGTATGGAGCCTCCAATGCACAGGATCACAAGAGGCTGCAGAGGGTTGTAGACTCAGCCAGCTCCGTCACGGGCACAACCCTTCCCACCATTGAGGACATCTTCAAGAGGCGGTGTCTCAAGAAGGCAGCATCCTTCGCTAAGGACCCTCACTGCCCGGGACATGCCCTCTTCTCGTTACTACCATTGGGGAGGAGGTACAGGAGCCTGAAGACCCACACTCAATGATTCAGGAACAGCTTCTTCCCTTCCACCATCAGATTCCTGGACGGTCCATGAACCCATGAACACCATTCCTTTTTCTTTCACACTATTTATTTATTTTTGTAATTTATGGTAATTTTATGACTTTGCACCATACTGCTGCTGCGAAGCAACAAATTTCACGTCATATGTCAGTGATAATAAACCTGATTCTGATTCATTAGCTTTCAGTTTAGCACTTCATCCAAAAATGGCAACTCCAACTGTGCAGCACTCCCTCAGTACCTCCCCTGCATTTCACCTGAGTGAACAAAAGCCCTACAAAGTGAGATACAGCTGATTATGTTGCTGTAGGAACCTCCTCTTCCTCCCATATTCCCCCACCCAAATAAGAGGTAAGAAAGCCCCGGAGGTGCGTGTAAAGGTGCAGGTCTCTCTGACATAGTAGATAGCACAGGGAAAGTCCTTTACTATTCTTCACTGTACACAATGCAGTGCAAAGATAGCATGTGCTCTCCCCAACTTGACATGGGGCAAGAGATGATTTGCCAAGGGATTCTTTCAGTGAGCATCGTGAAATAGAACTGAGCCCCTTTTTCCACATGCATGTCAAGTGGTCACATTCCACGTGAGCTTTCAGTGTTTGGGATTTAATAGGGAGGCAACTTTAACCACAGGTGTCCATCAGGAAAACGCCAGAACTGGGATTACTGCCAGTTATAAACCAGACCTCAAAGTATTCTTCATGGAAGTCGACCAATATTGGGTGCAGCGTTCCAACGAAGTCCATTGACTCCTGCACAACGACAGATGAAATCTAACCCCCCCCAACCACCACCTTGGTACCCGAGCTCTTATCTCTGTGGCTCAAAATCAGTCGTGGCTCAGAAGCCCTAAACCTTGGACTTAGAATACAGAACGTAGAACATTGAACAATACAGCACAGGAACAGGCTCTTTGCTCCATGATGTCTGTGCCAAACACAATGAATAGGACAAAGGAAATATCTAAGACAATCCAGGTGGACATGGGGATAAAATGTAAATCTCCAAGAAACAGAAAAACTTCATAGATAATGTGGTCTAATTTTTGTTTGGTCATCTGGTTGATGGGTTTATGGAGGCAGTTGAGTGAGAGAACCCAAACAAAGGAACATTAAAGCTCTGAAATGAGGGCAGCTATAGAGTGAGAACACAAACAAAGGAATGCAAAAGTTGCAAAATGCAGAGGCGTAGGACATTGCCCAGTAGGTCAGGCTGGGCTAAAGGAGAGAGAACTGAGGTAGACTGGCCAATTCTGATAGAGACAGAGAAAGCCTAGTATTCAATATTGAATCCACCATCAATGACGTCTACAAGAGGCGATGTCTCAGGAAGGCAACATCCATCATCGGGGACCCCCACCATCCGGGCCGTGCCCTCTTCTCGATGCTGCCATCAGGCAGGAGGTACAGGAGCCTGAAGGCCCCACACCTCAAGGTTCAACAACAGCTTCTTCCCCACTGCCGTCAGGTTCTTGAACCGACCTGAAAAAGCTTAACACTACTTCGGACTATATTTCCCTCAACTTGCACTAATGTTGTTATGCCTATTTTTGTTTATTTTGTTGTGTAAATTATGTATAATTTATGTTAATTTAAGTTTATGTAATTTATGTTTGTAACGTACTGTGCTGCTGCTGCAAAGAGCTAATTTTCATGGCATTTATACCCTGGGGATGTGTGCCCATGACAATAAACTTGAACTTGAACTCAAACTTGAGTCCAGAAATCTGCAATCATCTGTTTTGGGAATCCTTTGTTTCAGGTTAACTACTCTCCAAAAAAAAACATATTCTCGAAAAGTTTCACATTCTTCTTCTTTATGTAAGGTAAGAATGATATCTTGGTTGTCTTTAACTTGCAACAAACAGTACACAGGAAGGAAAATGCAGCATTTGCCTTATGAACCTTGATGAAATCAGTCCTCACTATACGCTTTACCAAAGTGTTTGGTACCAGTTCTTCAAGCCTATGTTCATTAATCTGGGAATTAAACTGATGTCTGTTTGCTCTTCCATTAGCAAAGCCTGAATATCATCCATCCTGTGAAAAGAACTGAAAGAGGCAGAGTATTCTGGCTAAGGCCCAACCAAGGCTCGGTGGAAAAACAAAATAAAGTGTTTTATCTTTTGTATTTATCCTGTTAAATACACCTCCATTCTCTATTCATTGTAACTATTGCTTCTATCAGCTACACGGATAGGTAATGCTAAGAGGAATATGGGCCAAATGCAGGCAAATCAGACTAGCTCCGGTGGACAACTTGGTTGCCACGGGTGAGTTGGGCCAAAGGACCCGTTTCCATGTTGTATAACTCTATGATGTGCCCAGACAGAAGATGAGGTGCCTTTGGTCCAGCTATTGGGCCCCATTCTAACAGGGCAGGAGGTCACAGAGAGATAGATCAGAATGGGAGTGGGGTGGAGAATCAAAGTGACAGGCAACTCAGGTGACTGGGTGTCAAACTTTCTTTGACATTCACCTTGAGATGTTTTGTTAAAGGCCCTGCTATTGCCAACAACAGCTTGTTTAATGTTGTTAGCAACAGAATTGTTGCACAGAATTGTTTCAATACAAAACTTCTGCCACTATAAGGCAAACAATGCCCTTCCTACTAATCTTCCAAAGTCTGGATTACTACAACATACCTGGGCAGTGTTTGGGACCCTAGCCAAGTGAAGAGTAGCTGGTACTGACTGGCATCGAGTGGCAGTGGTGCCACAGTAAGGACGGAGATTGGTTTGCTGTTTGCAAGGTCAGGATTAGTGGAGGTTGCTGAGCTTGGCACCTCATCCACTGAGACACACATCAGCAAAGTGGGTAAATGCACTGTCCAACCAGTTAAAATAAGATATCTTTATTAGTCACATGTACATCAAAACACACAGTGAAATGCATCTTTGTGTAGAGTGTTCTGGGGGGGTAGCCTGCAAGTGTCACCACACTTCCGGCGCCAACTTAGCATGCCCACAACTTCCTAACCCGTATGTCTTTGGAACGTGGGAGGAAATCAGAACACCCGAACGAAATCCATGCAGACATGGGGAGAACGTACAAACTCCTTACAGACAGTGGCCAGAATTGAACACGGGTCACTGGCACTGAAATATCATTACGCTAACCGCTACGCTACCGACCATTTAACTTATACTGAAAGTTGAGGCTTCCATCTGAAAATTACCACAATAGAAATGTAAGAATACGGTTTTTATTGGTAATTCAAATCCAGGATGGTTCCATAAATAACAGAAAGACTAATCACCTGATAGTCCCTCTGAGTGATATTGGCTGAGGATTGAACGTTGGTGAAGACACCAGATAGAACTCGCTGCTTGTGGAACTATAGGTGTGATGGGAGGACTAAATCTCTGTTTAACCAAGTATCTGAAAGACACTGCCTTCTACAGTGTATCGACTCGAGTGTCAGCCTGCTTGGCATGTTCGTTTCTGGTGTGGGGCTTGGATCACTGACCCTGCACTCAGAGATTAGAGTGCCATCACCAACTAAAATCCAAACCAGAGAAGAAAAGTCAAAGACCAAAGATCCTACTTATTTGGAACCCTTCCTGTACTCAGTGATGCTAAACTGGTGAAGCACCTTTCAAGCATAGTCATTGTTGTTACATGCAAATGTGACAATTTGTGCATAACAAGAGCCCATGAGACCAGTCCATAAAGCTACACTGTTCTAATCTAGCAGGAATTGGGAGAGAGATGCACTAAGAACGGTGCCTTCAACTAGCTTGTCCCCAGTCTCTGGATTTTCCACCTTAAGATGCTCTGTGAAGCCATTACTGTTTGTCACTTGCACTAATGTGTCTCCTTTTGTCAGCTGTTATACAGTAACTCTCTTGTCAAGCATCTGGTATAGGTATTGGTTTATTATTGTCACTTGTACCGAGGTACAGTGAAAAACTTGTCTTGCATACCAATCGTACAGATCAATTCATTACACGGTGCAGTTACATTGAGTTAGTACAGAGTGCATTGAGGTAGTACAGGTAAAAACAATAACAGTACAGAGTAAAGTGTCACAGCTACAGAGAAAGTGTAGTGCAATAAGGTGCAAGGTCACAACAAGGTAGATTGTGAAGTAAAGAGTCCATCTCATTGTATGAGGGAACCATTCAATAGTCTTATCACAGTGGGGTAGAAGCCATCCTTGAGCATGGTGGTATGTGCCCTCAGGCTCCTGTATCTTCTACCTGAAGGCAGAGGAGAGAAGAGAGGATAACCCGCTGGCTGCTTCGCCAAGGCAGCGAGAGGTAAAGTCCAAGGAGGGGAGGCCAACGTTATGTCAAACGTGCAAATGTAAATGCTAATTATTGTTGGATGAGACTATGGTAAACAGCAATGTCTGTGAAGATCTGAGCTCCTTGATTACCAATTACTTATAAAGAGGTAACTACCCAGTTTATTCCTGACAGCACAGGGTGTTTAGGCTGATTGTAAGTGTGGGCTTCCCATAGAGTTGTACAGAACAGACTCCTGGCCTTCAGTTTACCCAGCCTGTACAAGCCATCAAAGATCCATTTTAGTCCAATCCTACATTAATCCCACTTTATTCTCCTCACATTCCCATCAACTCCTCCCAGATTCTACCACTCACCTACACAACAGAGGTCACACAAGAGACTGCAGGTCCTGGAATCTGGAGCAACAAACAATCTGCTGGAGGAACTCAGCGGGTCGAGCAGCATCTGTGGGGGAAAGGGATTAGCATTTGATATGTCACCAAATGGGGGAGATTTGGTACATTATTAAAGGCTCTTACAAATTTCTATACATGTACAGTGGAGAGCATCCTGACTGATTGCATCACTGCCTGGTATGGAGCCTCCAAAGCACAGGATCACAAGAGGCTACGGAGGGTTGTAGACTCAGCCAGCATGGACACAACCCTCCCTGCCATCGAGGACATCTTCAAGAGGCGGTGCCTCAAGAAGGCAGCATCCATCACTAAGGACCCTCACCATCCGGGACATGCCCTCTTCTCATTACTACCATCAGGGAGGAGGTACAGGAGCCTAAAGACCCACACTCAACATTTCTGGAACAGCTTCTTCGCCTCCACCATCAAATTTCTGAATTGTCCATGAACCCATGAACACTACCTTATTATTCCTTCTTTTCGCATTATTTATTTATTTTTGTGACTTATAGATTTTATGTCTTGCACTCTACTGCTGCCGCAAAACTTTTTCATTTAAAGGGACATGAACTAAGCTAACAATTACTGCCTCCATCAACCCAAAACTCGGCAGGTCTGACATCACTCTGACCCATCACCTCATAGCCAATAATTAAGCAAAGAAACTCAAGATCGCAAGCGTGTTTCATTTTCGATCATCATTCAAACTGACCCTTTAAATATTAACCATGCCAGTGAGATTTATCCCATGTGTTTTTGGAGCAATGGCCTGGAAACTGCTCCAGTACAGTTGAAGGATCTCGACCCAAACCATCGACTGTCCATTTCTCTCCACAGATGCTGCCTGACCCTTCAAGTTCCTCCAGCAGCTTGTTTGTTGCTCCAGATTCCTGCATCTGGTGTCTCCGCTGGAAATTAAGTCTGGAAGCTCCAGGACAATGCTGGCGTGCTGGCAAACCCTATTGTGGCTGAGGATTATGCTCCTTGGGGAAAATGCCACAGTAACCTTGAACTTCATAAGGTGAACAACTGTGGACAGTGTGACCATCACCATCACCCACTCCACCATCATCAACATCCAGACGGTCACCACTGGGCTGATCTCAGCTGCACCAGCCATATAAATACCATGGTTGCAATAGTAAGTTCAAGGCTGGGCTTCCTGCAGTGAGTGACTCATCTCCTGATACCCAAACCCTTTCCACCATCTCGCAACGTGCAAATTCACTGCTCTGTCTCGTACGTCATGACCAGGGATATTCATGAGCGATCAGGGGTGCAAAAGCTCACAACTTTTACCAGGAGAAACAGCGAGGTTATGGACTCATTTCCCACAAGATTAGAAACAGAAAGTGTGCCCTTCCAAAAGACAAACTATAGTTCCCTGAAAGTGGTGACACAGCTAGACAGGGTGGTAAAGAAGGTGCTTGGTACACTTGCCTTCATTGGTCAGAGAACTGAGTCCAAGAATTGGGACATCCCAAGACATTGGTGAGACCACACTTGGGGTGCAGTTCTGATTACCCAGCTATAGGAAGGAGGTCATTAAGCTGGAGAGGGTACAGAAAAGATTCACGGGGATGTTACTGAGACTGGAGGGCTTGAGTTACAAGGAGAGGCTGGATAGGTTGGGGAATTTTTCCCTGGAGCGTAGGAGGCTGAGGGGTGACCTTATAGAGGTTTATAAAATCATGAGGGATGTAGATAAGGTGAATGGTTGCAGTCTTTTTCCCAGGGTAGGGGAGTCTAAAACTAGAGGGCACAGGTTTAAATGAGAGGGGAGAGATCTAAAGAGGGCAAGTTTTTCACACAGAGGGTGGTGGGTATGTGGAACGAGCTGCCAGAGGAAGTGGTTGAGGCAGGTACAATTACAATGTTTAAAAGACACTTGGACAGGTACACGGATAGAAAAGGTTTTAGAACATAGAACAGTACAGCATAGAACAGGCCCTTCGGCCCACAATGTTGTGCTGACATAGCTAATCCCTCCTACCTACAGAATGTCCATATCCCTCCATTTTCCCCTCATTCATGTGCCCATCCAAGCCCCTCTTAAAAGCCCCCAATGAATTTGCCTCCACCACCCTATCAGGCAACACATTCCAGGCATCCACCACTCTCTCAGTAAAAAACTTACCCCTCACATCTCTTCTGAAACTACCCCCTCTCACCTTAAATGCATGCCCTCTGGTATTGGATCACTCAATAATGGGAAAAAGATACTGCTTGTCCACCCTATCTATGCCCCTCATAATTTTATACACTTCCAACAGATCACCCCTCAGCCTCCGCCACTTCAGAGAAAAGAGCCCAAGTTTGTCCTGCCTCTCCTGATAGCACGTGCCCTTTAATCCAGGCAGCATCCTAGTAAACCTCCTCTGCACCCTCTCTAAAGCCTCGACATCCTTCCTATAGTGAGATGATCAGAACTGCACGCAATACTCTTAATGCGGCTTAACCAGTGTTCTATAGAGATGTATCATAACTTCTTGACTCCTATACTCAATACCTCAATTAATGAAAATGAGCATTCCATAAGCCTTCTTAACCACCCTGCCTACCTGTGTAGCCACTTTCAGTGAGTCATGGACTTGCACCCCAAGGTCTCTCTGCTCTTCAGAACTGTTAAGGGTCTTGCCCTTAAGAGTGTGCTGCCTCTTGACATTAGTCCTACCAGGGTGCAACACCTCACATTTATCCAGATTAAACTCTATCTGCCATTTCTCTGCCCACATCTGCAACTGATCTATATCACGCTGTATCCATCGCTAGTCTTCTACACTATTCACAACTCCACCAATCCTGGTATCATCTGCAAACTTACTAACCCACCCACCAACATACTCATCCAGGTCATTTATGTGCATCACAAACAGCAGAAGTCCCAGCACAGATCCCTGCGGAACACCACTACTCACAGGCCTCCAGCCCAAATAAGTCCCTTCAACCACCACCCTCTTGTCTTCTATGGGAAAGCCAGTTCTGGATCCACACAGCCAATTCTCCACTGACCCCATGCATCTGAACTTTCTTGATTAACCTATCACGTGGGACCTTGTCAAATGCCTTACTGAAGTCAAATGTCTCAGAGGGATATAGGCCAAACGCAGGTAAATGGGACTAGCTCAGGTTGGCAACATGGACGAGTTGGGCCGAAGGGCCTGTTTCTGTGCTGTGACTATAACCCTAAAAGTCACATCAGACACACGGACAGAAACAGGCTACTTGGCACAACCTGTCTGTTCTTGCACATGCCTCTCTTTACAACATCGACTGTACTTGGAAAGTACTTCATTGCTGTCAAGTGCCTTCAGGTGATGCAGAAGGCACTACAGAAATGCAAATCTTCCTTTCTTCACTCTCCAGGGTGCACCACCTGTGACACATGCTGCAGGATAGACCTTTGTTTATCACTGTCTTCATGAGAGCCATGCAGCCAGGCAGATAGAAATTCAAGTGCCTGCTGTACACCAGAGCTGATTACAAGCCTCCTTGCCACGTTCAAGGTCAAAGTCAGAGCAGCGAAAGCTGCCATCTCCTTGTTTATTCTGGAGCAAGTATTCACTAAAATCTGGCCTGGATTCAGGTAGTATCCTCCCTCGGTTTTTAAATGATCCAGCCTCCTAAACTGCAGTGTTGTCAATGCATTCATGTGATGTCTCTTTCCCAACCAGTCTACAACGTCCTGTTAAAATGGGGACTCAAGGAATCTCAACACTTCACTGAGAACGACCGTAATTTAGTGTCCTCTCCACAGATTCCTGATCCACAGATTTCACTGAGAGGTCAAATTAACCCATACCCTTAGGAATGCAAAGACCGACCTTCCTATTTTGATAAGTAAAGGTCAGGCTGCTGGAGGAGGGAGTGGTTGTTAAACCCAGTCAAAATATCTGCCTTACAAGTCACTAACAATTTAACGATTTAGAGCTAGTGACTTTCACAGTCCGAAATCTCCTTCCAACCACTAACCCTCAGAATATGTGCATCTTCTCATTCTGGCCTCTTGGTCGTCCCCAAATTTCATTGCTCACCATCAGTGGATGTACCTGCAGCTGCCAAGACCAAGCTCTGGAACTCTCTCCCTAAACCCTGTCTCTTTCCCTCTCTGCCTTCCCTTAAGAACCCTATCCCTCTGAGCAAACCTTAAGTATAAGAGTAAGGAAGTCATGCTACAGCTGTTTTAAACTTTACTTGGAGTACTGTGTGTGCAGTTCTGGTTGCCCCATTATAAGAAGAATGTGGAGACTTTGGAAAGCGGCAGAAGAAGAACAGAGGGATCTTGGGGTCCACGTCCATAGATCCACACAGGTCGATAGGGTTGTTAAGAAGGCGTATGGTGTGTTGGCCTTCATTAGTCGGGGTATTGAGTTCAAGAGCCGCAAGGTAATGTTGCAGCTCTATAGAACTCAGGTTAGACCACATTTGGAGTATTGTGTTCAGTTCTGGTTGCCTCATTACAGGAAGGATGTGGAAGCTTTAGAGAGGGTGCAGAGGAGATTTACCAGGATGCTGCCTGGATTGGAGAGCACGTCTTATGAGGATAGGTTGAGTGAGCTCGGGCTTTTCTCTTTGGAGAGAAGGAGGATGAGAGGTGACTTGATAGAGGTGTACAAGATGATAAGAGGCATAGATTGAGTGGACAGTCAGAGACTTTTTCCCAGGGCGACAATGGCTAACATGAGGGAACATAATTTTAAGCTGATTGGAGGAAGATATAAGGGGGATGTCAGAGGTACTTTTTTTTACACAGAGAGTGGTGGGTGCGTGGATTGCACTGCCGGCAGAGGTTGTGGGGGCAGATACGTTAGGGACATTTAAGAGAATCTTAGATAGACACATGAATGATAGAGAAATGGGGAGCTATGTGGGAGGGAAGGGTTAGATAGATCTTAGAGCAGGATAAAATGTCGGCACAACATTGTGGGCCGAAGGGCCTGTACTGTGCTGTAATTTTCTATGTTCTAAGAGGTTTACCAAGATGCTGCCTGGATTGGAGGATCTGAGCTATAAGTAAAAGTAGGACAAACTTGAGTTGTTCTTCCTAGAGCATCGGAGGCTGAGGGGAGACCTGATGGATGTTTTCTAAATTATGAGAAGCATAGACAAGGTAGACAGCCAGAATCTTTCCCCAGGGTAGAAGTGTCAGACACCAGAGGACATGCTTTTAATGTTGTGGTGGGGGAGGAAGGTTAAAAGTGATATAGGGGGCAATATTTTTATGCAGAGAGTGGTATATGCCTGGAATATGTTCCCAGGGGTTTGGTGGAGTTTAAGAGGCTTTTAGATAGACACATGAATATGAGGGGAATGGAGGGAGATGGATGAAACACATTTAGTATAAATTGGCATCATGATCGGCCCAACATTATGGGCCGAATGGCCTGTCCCATGCTGTACTGTTCTATGTTCGATGTTCAAACCACTGGTCAGCTCCACTAACATATTCTTGTGTCTCAGTCCCAAAGTTTGTTTGGAAACCCTCCTGTGAAACAGATCACTGTGGGTTCAAGTTCCACTCTAGAAAGTTAAGCTCATGGGACTGAGCCTATAGTGCAATACTGAGGGAATGCTGCATTTCCGTAGGCAGCCTTCAGGATTTGACGTTGAAAAAAAGCCCTGCTAATACTCTCAGGTGGGCCTGATATTTCATAGAGGATTATTTCTAAGAAGAGCAGGGTTCTTTCGATCAAAATTTAACCCTTGACCACTGAGCTGGTTGTTGCTTGGCATAGAACAGTTAATATATTCAACTAATAATTGAAATAAAAACAGAAAATGCTGGACACATTCAGCAAGGTCAGGCAGTGTCTATGGGAAACGGAGTTCTGGTGATGGCTCTTCAGCCTGAAACATTCACCCAGTTTCTCCCTTAACAGATGCTGCCTGACCTGCTGAGTGTTTCCAGCTTCTATTTCAGATTTCCAGCATCTGGAATTTTTTTTTTGATGTTTATCCAGTTATAATTGCTTAGATATTAGCCCACACAAGTCCCTATAAATGTGGCGACATCGAGAGATGAGTCATTGAGAGATACAGCATGGAAACAGGCCCCCCAGCCCATTGAATCTGTGCTGACCAAGAACCAGCCATTTATGTTAATCCTATATTAATCCTATTTTTTATACAACCCACAGTTCATCAACTCCCCCAGACTCCACCACTCACCTACAGACTAGCAGCAATTTACAGCGGCCAATTAACCTACCAACATGCACAGCTCTGGGATGTGGGAGGAAACCGGAGCACCCGGAGGAAACCCACGTGATCACAGGGAGAATGTGCAAACTCCACACAGACAGTGCCCGAGGTCAGGGTCTCTGACGCTGTGCCAAACATTGTTCATTGTGTGAAGAACCCTCTGACTCTTCTACAGCTGAGAACTGAAAGGGCAGGAGCTCGGGGTGTCAGTCCTGGTTTTAGAACATAGAACATAGAACAGTACAGCACAGAACAGGCCCTTCAGCCCACAATGTTGTGCTGATATAGCTATTCCCTCCTACCTAGAGAATACCCATATCCCTCCATTTTCTTCTCATTCATGAGCCCATCCAAGCCCCTCTTAAAAGCCCCCAATGAACTTGCTTCCACCACCCTATCAGGCATCAGGCATCCACCAAAAAACGTACCCGTCACGTCTCTTCTGAACCTACGCCCTATGTAAGGATGACTGTGCACCGTATGTGAATGAATAAAAGACCCCTGGGATTTAGCCTGTTCAGTCTCCTGAAGGGGATGAATCAGTCTGCCATCAAACACGGTAGAAAAGAGAGAAAATACATTTTCCTAATTCATTCACAGGATGTGAGCATCCTTGGCATAATTGCCATCGACCTAAGTAACTTGCTGGGCTATTCCAGATAACTGCAACACACAAAACGCTGGAGGAACTCAGCGGGTCAGGCAACATCCGTGGAGGTCGACAGTTCTGGTCGAGACCCTTCATCTGGATTGAAAGGTGGAGGGGAGATGGCCAGTAGAAAAAGGTGGAGGGAAGGGTGGAGCAAGAGCTGGCAGGTGATAGGTGGACCCAGGTGAGGGGATGCTAGCATCTGCAGTCTCTTGTGTTTCTATTCCACAAAGGTGTCAAGCCTAGAGTCACACACAGTGAGATTTCCTCCCCAAAATCAGATCTACAACAATCATGTAGTTTCAGCGTTACTAGTAAAGGGTAACTGACCCAAAACATTGCCTCTGTTTCTCTTACCACAGATGCTGCCTGACCCACTGAGTATTTCCAGCATTTTCTGTTTTTATTTTAGACTGGAAGCATTCCCTCTGTTTATTTCTCCACAGGTGCTGCCTAACCTGCTGAGAGTTTCCAGCAATTTTCTGGTTTTATTGCAGATTTCTAGCATCTGCAGTTTTTTACTTCAATCAGCAATATTGATATTGCAGGTAGCACTTTATTGTCTACCTGCACTACACTTTCTCTGTAACTGGAACACTAACACAATATTCTGCATTTTGTTTTGTACTACCGCAATGATCTGTCTGGATGGCATGCAAACAGAAGCTTTTCACTGTATCTCAGTACGTGTGACAATAATAAACCAATTACCAATTACTACATTTTTAATTCAAGTTCCTTCAGTTAACTGAGTATATATGCCGGAGTCAGATTTGAACTTGTATCTCTGCAAGGTTAAGTGCTATGCCACCCTGTCATTTGGATAGCTGCCACACTTGGTAACTTCATCTCCAGGGACCTGAGAGTGAACTCAAGCTCAGCATAAAACAGGAAGGCCCCGGCACCTGACGTCCTAGCTTGGTGCACGTCAAACTTCAGCCTGTGGACTGAGGCCTCAGAATTCAATAAACGCTCAAGTCCCCGGACACAAATTGCCTAAATTAACTGGGGCATCATTCTACATGAAGCTCTGCACTGTACTGATTTTGAAGGCACATTTCTGGGTTAAAGCCTTAAACCTTGAGCCCCAAAAAACAGGAAGTGTTTTGATTTGTGCTTGGTTCTGAGTGACACTTGCTTTGCAGAGACTAATGTGTATGTAAAACAACAAAAGAGAATGAGCAAAGCAGTAAAAACACTGCAGCCAGAAGCCAACCCATGTCACGTTACTGAGCTTACCCTTTCAATTCAATTGGTTAATTTAAATCACCTGTAAATTCGCAGTGCGCCACTATACACAATGCCTCTGTGTGATTTCAAACGCTCTCTTAAATCATATTACTGGATAATGTAATCATTCTGACCACCCCCATCAAGAAAAAAATCAGTCTCCTGTTAACAGGAATTGACTGTATCCAGCTACAGTTTAAACCTCAACTTGCGTGTGTAAAGCACTGGTATAGTCGAAAAACATCTCACAGGAGCATAACCATATGGAAGAGTACAGCACAGGAACAGGCCCTTCGGCCCACACTGTCTGTGCCAACCATGATGCCAACTTAAACTGCACATGGTCCATATTCCTCCATTCCCTGCCTGTTCATGTGCCTGTCTAAATGCCTCTTAAACACCACTATTGTATCTGCATCTCCCACCTCCCCTGGTAGTGCATTCCAGGTACCCAGCACTCTCTGTATAAAGAACACTTGCCTTGCACATCTCCTTTAAACTATCCCCCTGTCACCTTAACTCTATGCCCTCTAGTGTTTGACGTTTCCACTCTGGGAAACAGATTCTGACTGTCTACCATATCTACGCCTCTCAGGATTTTATATACTGTATATCCATCAGGTCTCCCCTCAGCCTCCAACGCTCCAGAGAAAACAACCCATGTTTGTCCAAACTCTTCTTATAGCTAATCAATGTGACCCTTTCATATGGAGGTGATCTGAAGCATGGTCAAGGCCGTAGGTCAACGCCATATTACAAAGGCAGTGACTCATAGATATCAGGCCCTTCAGCCCATCGAGTCTGTACCCACTGTCAACCAAGGCCAAAGGCAGAGTACAAGGTTAATGGCAGGATTCTGGGTAGTGTGGAGGAGCAGATGGATCTGGGGGTCCATATCCACAGATCCCTGAAAGTTGCCTCACAAGTGGATAGGGTAGTTAAGAAAGCTTATGGGGTGTTAGCTTTCATAAGTTGAGGGATCGAGTTTAAGAGCCGCGGGGTAATGATGCAGCTCTATAAAACTCTGGTTAGACCATACGTAGAGTACTGTGTCCAGTTCTGGTCACCTCATTATAGGAAGGATGTGGAAGCATTGGAAAGGGTGCAGAGGAGATTTACCAGGATGCTGCCTGGTTTAGAGAGTATGGATTATGAGGAGAGACTAAGGGAGCTAGGGCTTTACTCTTTGGAGAGAGGAGACATGATAGAGGTGTACAAAATATTAAGAGGAATAGATAGAGTGGACAGCCAGCGCCTCTCTCCCAGGGCACTAATGCTCAATACAAGAGGGCATGGCTTTAAAGTAATGGGTGAGAAGTTCAAGGGAGATATCAGAAGAAGGCGTTTAACCCAGAGAGTGGTTGGTGCATGGAATGCGCTGCCTGGGGTGGTGGTGGAGGCAGGTACATTGGTCAAATTCAAGAGATTGCTAGGTAAGCATATGGAGGAATTTAAAATAGAGGGATATGTGGGAGGAAGGGGTTAGATAGTCTTAGGCGAGGTTTAAAGGGTCAGCACAACATTGTGGGCCAAAGGGCCTGTATTGTGCTGTATTGTTCTATGGTTCTATGGTTCTGTTCTATGTTCTATGTTCTGTTCATCCATTTAGACTAATCCTACAGTTTTGTTTAATTCTCCCCCCAGGTCCCACTGCTGATGTACACGCAAGGGGCAATTTGCAGCGGCCAATTAACCTACCAACCCCTTGCTTGTCTTTGGGATGTGGGAGGAAACCCATATGGTCACAGGGAGAACGTGCAAACTCCACACAGACAGCACCTGAGGCCAGGATCGAACCTGGGTCTCTGGCGCTGTGAAGCGGTGGCTCTACTTGCTGTGCCACTGTGCTGCCCCTGAGAGAGAGGGTTACAGGGTTTGAGGGTTGGACAGCTAAAGGCAATGCCAACAACGTTACAATTCAAGGTTGATCAAGAGGGTTGAGTTACCGAGGTCTCGGACGTTTATAGAGTTGAAAAGGGGACAGAGTGAAGGAGGGCTGAAGCCATGGAAGGGTTTGAAAACAAGGATGCAACTCTTCGAGAGATCTATGTAGCTCAGCAAGGTGATGGGCACAGAGGTCTTGGTGTGAGTTGGGAACTGGCAGCAGCATTTGGAATGAGTTCATGTTCCCAGTGTGTGGAGGGGGCAGTGGGAGAGGCTTGGAATCATCAAGCAGGTAGTGTAGCGGTTAGCATAAAGCTTTACAGCGCCAGCGACCCAGGTTCAATTCCGGCCACTGTCTGTATGGAGGTTCTACCCGTGTCTGCGTGGGTTTCCTCCGGGTGCTCCGGTTTCCTCCCACATTCTAAAGTCGTATGGGTTAGGAAGTTGTGGGCGTGCTATGTTGGCGCCAGAAGCGTGGCGACACTTGTAGGCTGCCCCCAGCACATTGTCAGTAACGCAAAAAGATGCATTTCACTGTGTGTTTCGATGTACATGTGACTAATAAATAAATATCAAACCAAATATCAAAATACACCGCTGCTAAAATGTGTAAATTGGTTTATTATTGTCACATGTACCGAGGTACAGTGAAAAACCTTGTCTTGCATACCGTCCATACAGATCAATTCATCACATCAGTACATTGAGGTAGGACAAGGGAAAAGCAATAACAGAATCCAGAATAAGGTGTTACAGTTACAGAGGAAGTGCAGTGCAGGTAGACAATAAGGTGCAAGGGCCATGATGAGGTAGATTGTGAGGTCAAGAGTCCATCTTATCGTAATAGGGGACCATTCAATAGTCTTATAACAGTGAGATAGAAGCTGTCCTTGAGCCTGGTAGTACGACCTTTCAGGCTTTTGTATCTTCTGTCCGATGGGAGGGGGGAGAAGAGAGAATATCCGGGATGGGAGGGGTCTTTGATTATGTTGGCTGCCTCCTACCTGTAACTTTACCCGAGCTTATCCCTCAGTCTGTCATTACTATCAAGATGTGGGATCGTGCATGGTGCAGAAGGACATGCTGTGAGCAGGACTAGATGTGCATAAAACCAAGGTGCCAATCTGGTGAACAGGAAGCAATAGATGGAGCAAGGCAATCTCCCAACAACCGGATCAGATCAAAGTTCTGCAATGCTGCCACATGGAATTGTGAATGATGGTGGACCTCCAGCTAACAGGAGGGGGAGGCTCCGAGAACATCCCTGTCCTCGGTGATGGTGGGGAGGAGTCAAAGCTGAGTGTCTAAGATGTGGCGGAGGTATTGGCAACCATGCCATCCAGAGAGTGAAGGATCCAAATCGGCTTCCGCCTGTTATCCCCACCCAAACCTCAGCATAGATGGAGAAGCAGAGCTGGTAGGAATGGGGGATGTTGAGGGAAAGTTATTTCACTCAGCAACTGGTGGGGGTCTGGAACTCACAGCCTGAAAGGGGGACGGAGGCAGGAACTCCCTACATCGTTAAGAAGAGGGACTGGAGATCGGTACCTCACAGGTACATGGAGCAAAGTTGGGCACCAGTCTAACGTCAAGTGTGTTTTTGGTTGGCAGATACAAAATGAGCCAAATGGCCTCCTCCTGTACTGTGAGTTCCGGTGATCCATGAGTGCAAAGAGCTCATGGAGTTTTGTAACTCAGAACTGAGCGCCATGTTGCGCGTTTGACCCACTATTTCCTCCCTTCCCCTCCTCCCAACCCTGCCAAACTCCTCAGCTTCCACAGTCAGTGGTTGTAGAACAAGGCAGGCCATCCTCAGCAGGAGAAAGGTGCCACATAAATGCAAGTCTTCCCTTTGCATCTCTTCTCCCTGTGACGTCATTCCGCTTTTGTGTAAACTTGGTCATAGTCAAAGCAACATTCATGGCTCCACACTCAATGGCCTCACCGGGGCATTGACCAAAATAACTATTTCGCAACTTGCCTCAACACTACCAGCTAATTGAAGGGCCCAGACACGTGTTACTGATGGGTCCGCTCAGGTCCTTTCTGTTTACCCTGACTGGGCCCCTCATTGGTATTGGTATTGGTTTATTATTGTCACTTATAGCGAGGTACAGTGAAAAACTTGTCTTGCATACTGACCATACAGATCTATTCATTACACAGTGCAGATACATTGAGTTAGTAAAGAGTGCATTGAGGTAGTACAGGTAAAAACAATAACAGTACAGAGTAGGGTGTCACAGCTATAGAGGAAGTGCAGTGCAGGTAGACAATAAGGTGCAAGGTCACAACGAGGTAGATTGTGAGGTCAAGAGTCCATCTCAGCATATCAGGTAACCATTCAGTAGTCTTATCACAGTGGGATAGAAGCTGTCCTTGAGCCTGGTGGTACATGCCCTCAGGCTCCTCTATCTTCTGCCTGATGGAAGAGGAGAGAAGAGAGAATGACCCGGGTGGGTGGGGTCTTTGATTATGCTGGCTGCTTTGCTAAGGCAGCGAGAGGTAAAGACAGAGTCCAAGGAGGGGAGGCTGGTTTCCGTGACGCGCTGGGCTGCGTCCACAACTCTCTGCAGTTTCTTGCAGTCCTGGGCGGAGAAGTTGCCATACCAAGCTGTGGTGCATCCAGATAGGATGCTTTCTATAGTGCATCAACAAAAGTTGGAGTGTCAAAGGGGACATATACCGAATTCCTTTAGCCTCCTGAGGAAGTAGAGACGCTGGTGAGCTTTCTTGGCCATGGCATCTACGTAATTTGACCAGGACAGGCTATTGGTGATGTTCACTTCTAGGAACTTGAAGCTGTCAACCCTCTTGACCTCAGCACCGTTGATATAGACAGGTGCATGTACACCACCCCCTTTCCTGAAGTCAATGACCAGCTTTTTTGTTTTGTTGACATTGAGGGAAAGGTTGTTGTCATGACACCATGTCACTAAGCTCTCTATCTCCTTCCTGTACCCCGACTCATCGTTATTTGACATACGGCCTACTATGGTGGTATCATCTGCAAACTTGTAGATGGAGCTAGAGCAGAATCTGGCCACACAGTCATGAGTACATAGGGAGTAGAGGGCTGAGGATGCAGCCTTGTGGGGCACCAGTGTTGAGAATAATTGTGCTGGAGGTATTGCTGCCTATCTTCACTCATAAGTTTATGCACCTCCATTAAATCTCCTCTGTCTCAGAATTTCACCCCAGTTGTAGGTAGGGGATTGAGGGCATGGTGGAGTGGGAGAAGATGTCAGTTGAGGAGATGGGGAGAGGTTGTTGGAGGAGACAGGGGAGAGTTGGCTGAGGAGATAGGAAATCAGTGAATGTTTTCCCAGTGAGATCCCACTGAATTACTTGTCACACTTCCTTATGAAATAGAAGGAGGCTATTCAGCCCATCAAGTTTATACTGTTTCTCAGAGCATTCCCTTTCCCATTTCCCCACTTATTCCCCTGTAACCTATCCTCTCTCACATACCAACCAAGTCTCCCCTGACTCCCCTGCCACCTACCTACACAAGGGGCAATTGACAATATCCAGTTAACCCCACCAGCACGTTTTGGGACATGGGAGCACCCAGGGGAAACCCACGCAGTCGTGGGGAGAACATGCAAACTCCACGCAGACAGCACCAGAGGTCAGGATCAAACCTTGGTCACTGGTAAGAGCTGGCGCAGGCTCGATGGGCTGAATGGCCTCCCTCTTGTTTTGCTCACTCACTCTCACCTGCCACAGCTTTGTCCTTGTTTCTGAACCACAGAGCTGTGGGTTCAAGTACTACTTGGCTTCAGTGTGATATAATGGAACGATGTTACTTAATGTTGAGAAACTTGATGGAAGTTTAGGGATTGTTATGGATTTTGATGGGGTAGATCGAGGAATGTTCTTGGTGGATAGTTCAAGAGTAGAAGGCACAAATTTAAAATTTTGGGCAAAATGTCAAAGAGATTTTGTAGCTTACGCAAAGCGGAATCACTGCCCGCAAAGGTGTTGGAACCACAATCAATCTGAGCCTTCCAAGGGCAGGCACGGTAGTGTAGCAGTTAGCATAACGCTATTACAGCTCCAGAGACCCGGGTTCAATTCTGGTCACTGTCTGTAGGGAGTTTGTACGTTCTCCCCGTGTCTGCATGGGTTTCCTCTGGGTGCTTCGGTTTCCTCCCACGTTCCAAAGACGTACGGGTTAGGAAGTTGTGGGCGTGCTATGTTGGTGCCGGAAGCGTGGTGACACTTGTGGGCTGCCCCCAGAACACTCTACACAAAAGATGCATTTCACTGTGTGTTTTGATGTACATGTGACTAATAAAGAAATCTTGTCTTGTCTTATCAAAGGCGATTGGATAGGCACCTGCTCTAGGGTAAAGGCAAGGGAATGGGATATAATTGCTTTGCAAGGAGCCAGCACGGATTCAGGGGCTGAATGGCCTTCTCCTATGTTGTAACCATACTATGATTCCAATGGGCTTGGATTCAGAAACGGAATGCAGCTGAATTTGTGGGCGACACCAAACCCGGGGTGCCATGGAAACAAGGGAGGCCAATCAGCGAATGGCAGAACAAGTTAAACCAGACCAAAATAGTGATCCGTTTGAACAATGACAGATAAGATCGAACAAAGACAAGCACAAAACATCGCTTGATTGCAGGCTTGTGTATTTGGAAAATCAATCCTATGGTTTTGCTATTGTTAAGCCTCTCCCAGTTGGTAACAATCGAGTCTTTATGTCAGAAGAAGACCATAGATGTGAGGCATAAATATCTCGGCTCACGCTCCACTGAAGAGATGCTCGATGATCAGCATAGACTCATTAGTCAAAGGGCCTGTCTCAGTCCATGACTATGAAGTACTGAGGGAGTACTGCACTGTTGTCACAGAAAGAATCACACAGCATGTCCCATCACGTCCATGCTGACCAGTGGGCACTCATCTGCATTAATCCCATTTCCCAGCACTTGGCCCATAATATTCTATTCCTAGATGATTCAAGTGCTCGTCTACTTAAATGTGACTCTGCTTTTCTCTCAGGCAGTGTGTTCCAAGTACACACCACTCCCTGGGTGAAGGAGGTCCCCCTCAGATCCCCTCTATTACTCCTTTCCCCAAATCTGTGTCCTCTAGTTTTATCTACCTCTGATATGGGGAAATGTTTCCTGCAGTCTACCCTATCTATACCCCTTACTTTTATATACCTCAATCATTTCCCCTCTTCAGCCGGTCCGCTCCAGGGGAAAACAGATCTAGCCTCTCCTGTCTAAAAGGCTCTATCCCAGGCAACACCCTGGTGAATCTCTTCTGCACCCTCTCCAAGGCTATCACATCATTCTCATAGTGTGGTGACCGGAACTGCAGGCAGTACTCCAGCTGAGGTCCGACCAATATTCTATAAAGTTGCAGCATAACTTCCCTGCTCTTGTATTCAATGCCCTGACTAATGTCCCCCCCAGCATCCCAATACCTTCTTAACCATGTTATCTACCTGCGCTATCACCTTCAAGGATATTTGGACTCGTACACCGAGGTCTCTCTGTTCCTCAAGACTCCCTAGGACCACACCATTCATGGTGTATGTCCTGGCCTCATTAGTGCTCCCAAAATTCATCACCTCACATTTGTCTGGATCAAACTCCATCTGCCATTTCTCAGCCCATTTTGCCAACACATTGATATTACCCTAAGTCTAAGACAACCCTCCACACTGTCAACAACTCTGTCAAACTTTGTGTCATCTGCAAACTTACTGATCATGCCTTCTACATCCGCATTCAGATGTATTACAAACAGCAAGGGTCCCAGCACTGCTCCCTGTGGAACATCCCATCTGGATGCATCACAGCTTGGTATGGCAACTGCTCTGCCCGGGACCACAAGAAACTGCAGAGAGTAGTGGACATCATGGAAACCAGCCTCCCCTCAATGGACTCTGTCTATACCTCTTGCTGCCTTGGTGAAGCAGCCAGCATAATCAGAGACCCCACCCACCCAGATCATTCTCTCTTCTCTCCTCAAGATATAGGAGCCAGAGGGCACATACCACTAGGCTCAAGGACAGCTTCTATCCCACTGTGATAAGACTATTGGACGGTTCCCTTATATGATGAGATGGACTCTTGACCTCACGATCTACCTTGTTATGACCTTGCACCTTATTGTGTACCTGCAATGCACTTCCCTGTAGCTGTGACACCTTACTCTGTATTCTGTTATTGTTTTTATCCTGTACTACCTCACTGCACTGTGTAATGAATTGACCCATACGAACGGTTTGCAAGACAAGTTTTTCACTGTACCTCGGTACAAGTGACAATAATAAACCGACACCAATACCAACATCACTAGTCACAGGCATCCAATCACAAAAATAATCCTCTACCACCTCCCTCTGTCTCCTGTGGTGAGCAAAGTTCGAATCCAATTTACCAACTTACCCTGAACCCCATGGGCCCTAACTTTTTGGACCAGTCTCCCACGTGGGACCTTGTAAAATGCTTTACTGAAGTCCGAGCAAGCCACATCTACTGCACTACCCTCATCAATATACCGTGTTCCCTCTTCAAAAAATCCAGATTGGTCGGACAGGATTTGTCCTTGACAAAGCCATGTTGGCTGTCTCTGAATCGTCCCTGCCTTTCCAAGTGATCATTAATCCTCTCCTTCAGATACTTTTCCAATAACTTTCCTTCTTCTGACGTTAGGCTGACAGTAAAAGCATTGACTGGGACATTAAACAAAATCCCCATCCACTCCTTCAGGACAGTGTAAAATTTGTAGAGTTGTATAGTATGGAAACAAGCCCTTCAGCCCACCATATCCATGCCGACCATTATACTAGTCCCATTTACATGTATTTGGTCCATTGCCTTCCAAGCCTTGGCGATCCAACTGCTTGTTTGGATGCTTCTGATCTGTTGTGAGAGTACCTGCCCCCATCAGCATCTTGGGCAGAGTCCAACCACCCTCTGTGTGAAAGAATTCTCCCTTAGAGAGTGATTGAAAAAGATTCCATGGTACTGCTACGAAGAGAACATAGAACAGTACAGCACAGAACAGGCCCTTCTGCCCACAATGTTGGGCCGACAAAGCTATTCCCTCCTACCTACAGAATGCCCATATCCCTCTATTTTCCTCTCATTCATGTGCCCATCCAAGCCCATCTTAAAAGCCCACAATGAGTTTGCTCCACCACCCTATCAGGCAACGCATTCCAGACATCCACCACTCTCTCAGTAAAAAACTTACCCCTCATGTCTCTTCTGAACCTACCCCCACTCACCTTAAATGCATGCCCTCTGGTATTGGATCGCTCAATAATGGGAAATAGATATTGCTTGTCCACCCTATCTATGCCCCTCATAATTTTATACACTTCCAACAGATCACCCCCCAGCCTCCACCGCTCCAGAGAAAAGAGTCCAAGTTTGCCCTCTAATCCAGGCAGCATCCTAGTAAGCCTCCTCTGCACCCTTTCTAAAGCCTCGACATCCTTCCTATAGTGAGGTGACCAGAATTGCACGCAATACTCTAAATGCGGCCTAACCAGAGTTCTATAGAGATGTATCATAACTTCTTGACTCCTATACTCAATACCTCGATTAGTGAAAGCAAGCATTCCATAAGGCTTCTTAACCACCCTGCCTACCTGTGTAGCCGCTTTCAGTGAGTCGTGGACTAGCACCCCAAGGTCTCCCTGCTCTTCAACACTTTTAAGGCTCTTGCCCTAAAGAGTGTACTGCCTCTTGACATTAGTCCTACCAAGGTGTAACATCTCACATTTATCCAGGTTAAACTCCATCTGCTATTTCTCTGCCCACATCTGCAATTGAAGAACTGGGAAGTATTGGCTTGGGTTGATACTAATCCCACAACCAGTATGACAAAAGATGATTACCTGCTCAAATTCCCATCCCTAATTGTAGGAACCTGCTGTACACACCTGGGTGCTGTGTGCCCGGCAATACACCAGCCAGTAGAACTCTGAGAGAACTTCACTGTCTGTAAACTGCTTTGAGTCACCATGAAGAAGTGAAAAGTGCCAAGGGAGTGCAAGTTCCTTCTTCCATATCCCATAGAATATTAGAAAGTTACAACACGTAGATGGGGTGAATACACTCAGTCTTTTTGTCCGGGAATCAAGAACTAGAAGGTTTAGGTTTAAGGTGAGAGGGGAAAGATTTAATAGGAATTTGAAGGGCAACTATTTTTTACATAGAGGGTAGTATGCATGTGGAATGAGCTTCCTGAAGAAGTGGTTGAGGCAGATACAGTAACAGCTTTTAAAAGACCCTGGACAGGTACATGGATAGGAAAGGTTTAGAAGGTTATGGGCCAAACGCTGGTAAATGGGATTTGCTTGGATGAGGGATCTTGGTCGGCATCGACCAGTTGGGCCAAAGGGCATGCTTCCATGTTTTATGACTCCATGACTCTATGACACTCCAGGATGCCCTTCAGCCCATTGCTTCCATGCTGGTCTAAACCACCTGCAAGACATGGATACTATAGTAAAGTGCATTGGTGTAGACAGAGCAAGGAGCAAAATCACCTCAGCATTGGGTGACTTATTGCATATCGACAACACTTTAAAATCCAGATTGATTAGCGTGTAAACATTACGTGTTAGCCTGCCGCAGAGATTGGCAATAAGTCAGAGGTAGCTGGAGCAGCGACTGCTACATGGAGCAAGCAATCAGGGGAGATTTAAGATGCGAGCTTGTCACCTGAATTAAATGACCGTCTGACTGTTTCTGCCAATTCAGTGCTGTGTCACCAACCACCAACCATCCTCATCAAATAAATCTGTGCCAGTCATCACAGAAATTACAGCATAGAAACAGGCCCTTCAGCCCACTGAGTGTATGCTGACCATAAACTACCTATCCGGTTCCCATCCACATCCCAGAGATGTGCAGTTTGGTAGGTTAATTGTCCCTAATTGGTAATTGATTTATCATTGTCACATGTACCGAGATACAGTGAAAAGCTTTTGTCTGCATGCCATCCAGACAGATCATTCCATACATAAGTACAGCAAGGAGGTACAACAAGGTACGTTACGGCACAGTAGTGTAGCGGTTAGCGTAACGCTATTACAGTGCCAGCGACCCAAGGTTCAATTCCCACTGCTGTCTGTAAGGAGTTTGTATGTTCTCTCTGTGTCTGCATGGGTTTCCTTCGGGTGCTCCGGTTCCTCCCACATTCCAAAGATGTAGGGGTTAGGAAGTTGTGGGCATGCTATGTTGGCGCCGGAAGCGTGGCGACATTTGCGGGCTGCCCCCAGAACACTCTACGCAAAAGATGCATTTCACTGTGTGTTCCGATGTACATGTGACTAATAAAGATATCTTATCTTATCTTATCTAAGAAAACAATAACAGAATGCAGAATATAGTGTTACAGTTACAGAGAAAGTACAGAGCAGGTAGACAAATAAAGTGCAAGGGCCATGACAAGGTAGATTGGGAGATGAAGAGTTTACCTTTATCGAATATGTTCAAGAGTCTTATAACAGTGGGATGGAAGCTGTCCTTGAGTGTAGTGGTGTGTGTTCTCAAGCTTTTGTACCTTCTGCCCAATGGGAGGGGTGGGAGGGGTCTTTGATTATGTTGGCCGCTTTCCCGAGGCAGCGGGAAGTGTAGACGGAGTCAATGGAGGGGAGGGTGGTTTGTGTGATGGACTGGGCTGCGTCCACAACTCTGCAATTTATTGCGGCCTTGGGCAGAGCAGTTCCCGTACCAAGCCGTGACGTATCCAGGTAGGATGCTTTCTGTGGTGCATCTGTAAAACTTGGTGAGGGTGACCAGCGTGTAAGTGAGCGTTAGAATCTGGGAATGCAGGGAGAGTAAACTGGATCAGTGTTGGATCAGTGTAAAAATGTGCGCTTGATGGTTGATGGGAAGTCAGTAAGCTGAAGATAAGGTACCATTCCTTGAGTTTACTTTGGGCTTCATTGGAACAGTGTTGGAGACTAAAGCCAAAGAGGTCAGAGTGGGAATTGGATGGAAAATTAATGTGACAGGCGTCTGGAAGTTCAGAATGGAGACAAACTATAAAGTGATCACCCAAACTGCACTTGGTTTAATCAGTGTGGAGGACACCACACCGTGAGCACTGATACTTCATGGGAACATCCCTCCCCACCATCGAAAGTATCTATATGATATGCTGCCTTAAGAAGGTAAAATCTATCATCAAAAATCCCCACCATCCGGGCCATGCCATCTTCTTGCAGCTCCCATTGGGCAGGAGGTACAGAAGCCTAAAGTCCCACACAAGAGATCAGTTGGCTGTTCAGCCATCCAATCCGATCAAAACTACGCCAACAACCGATTCTTCAGCAGTTTCTTCAACAAACCTCCAGGCTAGGATTTCAAAATGAAAACATTACAGGTAAATGTTCAAGTGAAAAAAAAAATCTGCAGATGCTGAAGATCTGAAGTAAAATCAGAAAGTGTTGCTGGTCAGGATGTGGAGCGAGAAACGGGTTTGGGTCCGAGACCCTTCATCAGAACTAATCACAGGTTCTCCCCAGGTTGGGACACGGGTCCATTCCTGAGAACTGTTCGTAACTCGACCAGTTCACAGGTCGGAAATGGGAATTGGCAATTGGTTTATTATTGTCACATGCATCGAGATGCAGTGAAAAGCTTTGTTTGCGTGCCATCCACACAGATCAATCCATACATCAAAGATCCCCACCATCCAGGCCACGCCATCTTCTCACAGCTACCATCAGGCACCTGAAGTCCCACACCACCAGGTTCAGGAACAGCTACTTCCCTTCAACCATTTGGTTCTTGAACCAACCTGCACAACCCTAATCACTACCTCAGTATAGCAACACTATGACCACTTTGACCACTTTGCACTACAATGGACATTTTTTTAATGTTCCAATTCTGTTCTTTCTTGTATAATTTATGTATAGTTAATGCTTTTCTTGTGAATGTTGTGTATCTGACTCTATGTGCCCGTGATGCAGCTTCGAGTAAGTTTTTCATTGCACCTGTGTGTACATGTACTTGTGCATATGACAATAAACAGGACTTTAACTACTTTCACAACAATATTAATTCCCACTTGTAACCAAGATCTGTTAAAATCAATATTCTGCCACCTTCTGGCAACTACTGTTGTGTTAGGGACCTTGTCTGTTGGGGAACTTACTTGTCAAAAAGCAGTGAGAGTAATGGAGTAATCTGTGTTGTTTACATTAATACCCTCCTTGATGCATTTAAAAATAACTGGTTCAGAAGATCTAGGTCACCAGTCTAAAGAACACGTTATTAATTACCTGTGCAGAGTAGCACAGTGGCACAGCTGATAGAGCCACTGCCTTGCAGTGTCGGAGGTGTGAGTTCAATCCTGACATCGGGCACTGCCTGCCTGGAGGTTACACGTTCTCCTGTGGCTGTGTGGGTTTCTTCCAGATGGTCTGGTTTCCTCTCACATCCAAAAAAAGTTTTGGTTGGTAGTTTAATTGGCCACTGCAAATTGCCCCTAGTGTGTAGGTGATTAGTAGAATCTGGGGGGAGTTAATGAGAATGTGGGGAGAATAAAAATTAGGTTATGTAGGATTAGTGTAAATGGGTGGTAGATGGTTGGCACGGACTCAATGGGCCGAAGGGTCTTTTTCCCTGCTGTATCACTCCATGATTCCTCTTAGTGTAGCGGTTAGCATAACACTTTACAGCGCCAGTGACCCGGGTTCAATTCCAGCCGCTGTCTCTAAGGAGTTTGTATGTTCTCCCCGTGTCTGCGTGGGTTTCCTCCGGGTGCTCCGGTTTCCTCCCACATTCCAAAGACATACGGGTTAGGAAGTTGTGGGCTTGCTATGTTGGCGCCGGAAGCGTGGCGACACCTCCGGGCTACCCCCAGAACACTCTACGCAAAAAGATGCATTTCACTGTGTGTTTCGATGTACCTGTGACTAATAAAGATATCTTATATTATTACCTACCTGAGTACTTCACTTATTCCAGTGTGCATAATTTTACTCAGTTACTTTTTACAACAGGTGAAATTCCCCATTACCAGCAAAAGAAGTCTGTTTTGCTCTGTACAATATACTAAACGTCCATAATTAACCATCCCATTCTAGATAAGATACTTATCGAACAAACCAGTTAATCAATGCTGCCTGTGTACATCACATCCAGTACTACTTGAGCTCCACTGATGCTTGTGAACTAATGTCCCCTTCACAAACTGAATTATTTACTTACAGTATCAGCTTGACTGAACAACTCAAATATTTAAGGACTTGAGCACTAACACCAGGCTGATGACTGCAAGGAGACACAGGAGACTGCAGATGCTGGAATCTGGAGCAGCACACAAAAGCGATGGAGGAACTCAGTAGGTCAGGCAGCATCTATGGAGGGAAATGGATAGCCGACGTTTCGGGTTGAGACCCTTCTCGACCTGAAACGTTGATTGTCCATTTCCCTTCATAGATGTTGGCTGACCCAGCGAGTTCCTCCAGCTGTTTGATACCTCTTCATGTAGTCTCTTGGAGGAGATTAAGGCCTTGTCCATCAAATTCATCCAAAAATATTTAAAGCTGCTCACAGAAAGGTGATCTGATTTCCCATCCAATGGAGTCATGCATGGAAACTAACATCGTTCCATTGTACAAATCACATCTGGTCTGCAGGTCTGAATAGAGACTGGAAGTGCCCCGTCGAATTTCCAAATGGAGACGATTCCACCCAGCAATGGTTGCGATCACATTCAGCTCTCCAAAATGTGGTGCTGTGACTGAATTCTGAGGCAGCTCTTTCAAAGCTTGGAGAAGGCAACGGGACTAGCTCAGTTAGGCAACTTGGTCGGCATGAACGAGTGGGGCCGAAGGGCCTGTTCCTGTGCTTTATAGCTCTATGACCCATAAGGAATCCTTGGTCCTGTCTAGTGGGAGGAGTGCTCTGTGTACTTTCTGTTCTTGTAGACTGAGATTAGATGAAATGATTAGAATATATGCAAAGTACGTAAAAAGTCAGGTGAAGAAAGCAACCGAATAAGTCCCTAAAATACACCATGAAGTGACTTTGGAGACACAAGGGACTGCAGATGCTGGAATCTGGAACAAGCAATCTGCTGGAAGAACTCAGCAGGTCGAGCAGCATCTGTGGGGGTGGGGGGGGAGGAATTGTCGACTTTTTGGGTCGAAACCCTGCATCAGGACTGAAACGTCGACAATTCCTTTCCTCCTGCAGATGCTGTTCGACCTGCTGAGTTCTTCCAGCAGATTGTTTGTTGCATAAAGTGACTTTACTCTCTTCATTAGTAAAGCATCGAACATAGAACAAGCAGAAGTAGCAATAGACACGGAACAATGGCAGCAAGTTTCATACTTCACTGGGCAATTCAACCTGCTGCAAAACGTCTCCTCTTGAGAAAAGATGGCCAAGGAGTGACCTAATACAGCTCGTTAAAATGATGGAAGGTTTTAATAAAATGGTTACAGAGAGAATGTTCCCACTTGTGAGGAAGAGCATTACTAGAGGCCACTGATAAAAAATAGTTGTCAAGAAATCCACATTCTCCCCACTCTTTACCTAGCTGCCTCGTGGCTCCAGTGAACTGGGTTCAATCCTGACCTCCGGTGCTGTCTGTGTGGAGTTTGCACTTTCTCCCTGTGACCACATGAGCTTCCCCCCGGTGCTCCAGTTTCCTCCCACATCCCAATGGCATGTGGGTTAGTTGCTCACTGAGAATTGCTGCTGGTGTGCAGGTGAGTTGTAGAATCTGTGGGGAGTTGACGGGAATGTGGGGGAATTACATGGGATTAGTTAAATGATGTGGGGGGCGAATGGGAAGCTGACAAGTGAGAAAGTGATAAAGCTTCACAGATGAGAAAGTGAAAACATAGAATATAGAACAGCACAACACAGGAACAGGCCCTTCGGCCCACTTGTCTGTGCCTAGCCCTATGCCAAATTCAATTAATCCCTTCGGCCTGTACATGATCCATATCCCCCTGTTCCCTGCATATTCATGTACCTATCTAAAAGCCTCTTGAATGTCACTGTTGTATCCCCTTCCATCACCACCCCTGGCAGTGCATTCCAGGCACCCACCACACTCCGTGTAAAATACTTGCCCCGCACATCTCCTTCAAACTTTCCCCCTTCTCACCTTAAAGCTATGCCCAGTAGTATTCAACATTTCTACTCTGGGAGAAAAATTCTGGCTGTCTACCTTGTCTCTGCCTCTCATAATTTTATAAACCTATCAGGTCTCCCCTTAGCCTCTGACAGCCTCCAGAGAAAACAACCCAAGTTTGTCCAGCTTCTCCTTATAGCTCATAAGATGAGATAAGATTTCTTTATTAGTCACATGTACATCAAAACACACAGTGAAATGCACCTTTTGCAGAGTGTTCTGGGGGCAGCCCGCAAGTGTCGCCACGCTTCTGGCGCTAACATAGCACGCCCACAACTTCCTAACCCGTACGTCTTTGGAATGTGGGAGGAAACCGGAGCACCTGGAGGAAACCCATGCAGACACGGGGAGAACGTACAAACTCCTTACAGACAGCGGCCAGAATTGAACCCGGGTCGCTGGCGCTGTAATAGCATTACACTAACCGCTACACTACCATGCCTGCCCTACCTTCTAATCCAGGCAACATCCCAGTGAACCTCTTCTGCACCCTCTCCAAAGCACAAAATCAGGGAAGAAATGCGAGGGCATGGTGCAAGCATGGTTAGGAAGAGTGCGAGGGTTGAATCTACACCAATGCATCAGGTCAGGTTGGAACTTGAGGTAAGTGTCCTAGACATTTTCAAACCTTGCATGTTGATCTTGGTTGAAATGAGCTGATTAAACGTCTTACCTCATCGTTCCTGAGGAATTGTTGCCCCGTGTTGACAGGGCAGGAGCTGTGATCTACTGATTTACCATTCTTTTGGCAGTCAAGTTGGACCAAGTCTCGACAGTGAGTGTGACACGTGTACTTGCAATCTGGAGAAAGCAAACAAGCAAAGCCAACGTTACAACAGCAGGGTGACCAATGCCGACAGCCAAGGCTGACAGGTTGATGCAGTAGTGTGAAACCCTGCATAAAATGTGGGGCCTCCAGCTTTCCATCATCGTATGAGACAGTCTGTAGCAGAGAGAAGGACCAGAGGAAATAGGTTTAAGATCGAGAAGTGACTGATGGAAAACCTCTGTAACGCAGCAACTGAGAGTGTGGCAGACACAGGTTCAAAAGGGAATTGGACAAATATTTGAAGATAAAACATTCGCAGAGCTGTGGGGAAATGGGATTGGCTGAATTTTAGAACCAATAGTCCCCTTCTGTAATGTAATACGCCATGATTCTGTGATTCAATCTGGAAGTTAAAAGTACTTGGTTACCAGCTTTAGGGATTTGGAACATGGTTATAATTCCAATCACCGTCATGGTGTATTTTTGCATCACGGCTTTCCTTTGGCAATTAGAAACTGAATTCTGCTTGTTGTCGCAGAGGTGTTTTGTGGGAGTTTGCTGTGCGCTTTTTGGCCCTGACGTTTCTGGCATTTTAACAAAGGCGACACTTCGAAATGTGCTACGTCCCCAGAGCACATTGGACCACCTTGGGATTGTAAAAGTTGATACAGGATAGAAAGTCACCCACCATTATACGCAGTAAACACTCAATGTATGCAGGCTGCATTTGAGTGTCTGAAGTTCACAGCATCTCATGGAGTCAGACAGCACAGAAGGAGGCCCTTCAGCCCAACGTATCCGTGCTGATCATCAAGTAACCATCTATTACCAGCACACGGTCTGTAGCCTTCTATGCCTTGGCGATTCAAGTGGCTGTCTAAATGCTGTGAGAGTCTCTTCCTCTCCTATCCTCTCCGGCAGTGTGTTCCATATTCCATCTACCTCCTCAGGTGAAAAAGTTTCTCCTCCAATTCTGCCTAAACCTCTTACTTCTTATTCTAAACCTATGACCCCTAGCTTTAGAAACATCTACTATAGGGGAAAAGTTTCTTCTATTTATCCATGCCAATCATAATTTTGGATACCTTAGTCAGGTCTCTCCTCAGCTTGCTCTGGTTGAAGGATAACAAAGTCAGCCTTTATCCAGTCTGTCCCCACAAACTGAAGTGGATTCAGGTCAAATTCCCGTGTCTGAAATCCGCAGCACCTAACCTGTCCGCCTCCCGAGAATGTTGTATGTCTCAATGAGGTCCAATTCCTGCATCCCCAGAACCGATCCAGAGAACCTTCTTTGCACTCAGCGTTTAAGAACATAGAACAGTACAGCACAGAACAGGCCCTTCTGCCCACAATGTTGGGTCGACAAAGCTATTCCCTCCTACCTACAGAATGCCCATATCCCTCTATTTTCCTCTCATTATTGTGCCCATCCAAGCCCCTCTTAAAAGCCCCCAATGAGTTTGCCTCCACCACCCTATCAGGCAATGCATTCCAGGCATCCACCACTCTCTCAGTAAAAAACTTACCCCTCACGTCTGTTCTGAACCTACCCCCCTCACCTTAAATGCATGCCCTCTGGTACTGGATCTCTCAGTAATAGGAAAAAGATATTGCTTGTCCACCCTATATCTATGCCCTTCATAATTTTATACACTTCCAACAAATCACCCCTCAGCCTCCACTGCTCCAGAGAAAAGAGCCCAAGTTTGTCCAGCCTGTCTGTAAGGAGTTTGTACATTCTCCCGTGTCTGCGTGGGTTTCCTCCGGGTGCTCCGGTTTCCTCCCACATTCTAAAGATGTACGGGTAGGTCAATTTGTGGTTTAAAATGGGCGGCGCGGACTCGTTGGGCCGAAAGGGCCTGTTACCACGCTGTAAATAAAATTTTAAAAAAATTTAAAAACTAATTCAGAAGCAGGAGCATTACCACATAAGCCAATCTGACAATTGCACCTCCTGAGAACATCATTCTACAGTTAATAGTACTGTAAGGTGCTGGTATTGTGTTAAGAAAATCCGTGCAAGAAAGTTGCACGAAAAAGACAGCTGGAAAGAGAAAAAAAATTAAACTTGGAAAAGATAAAGAGCGGCTTGCATTGGTTAGTAAAGTAGTTTTTAAAGTATCATCACTATTGCAGCATAAGGGAATGCGGGAATCAATTTGCACAAACCAAGATCCCAGGAACAGCAGCCAGTTAATTAGTATTGGGTTGAGTGGTGAATGTTGTCCAAGTTACTGGAAGAAATCTCCTAATCATCTTCGAATAGAGCCAATGGGAGCTGTTATGTTCACACAAGACTCCTTATTTTGAGAATGTGACCCCTGATTCTTGACATCCCAGTCAGGGGAGACATCATCCCTGCATCGCCCACGTCAAGACTCATAAAGAATTTTGCGCTTTTCAATGAGATCATTCTTTTGAACTCAAGAAGTAAAGGTTCAGCCTGCTTAATCTCTCCATAAACAATAAACCCACCAGCCCATGAATCAAGCTGAACCCCCTCTATAACAAGTACTTCCTTCCTCAGGAGGGGAGACCAGACCTGTGCACAATCTTCCAAATGTGATCTCACCAGGGCCCCTATATAATTGGAGCAAGACTTCTCCATGAGTCTCAAATCCTTTTCACAATAAAGGCCAACTTACCATTTGCCTTCCCAATTACTTTTTGTACCTGCACGCCAACTTTCAGTGATTTATGTACAAGGACATCCAGGTCCTTCTGAACGCCAACATCTTTCAAAAATCTCCCAACATTTCAAAACTACTTTGCCTTTCCATTTTTTCTATCAAAGTGGATGACCTCATATTTTCCCACATTATACTCCTGCCCCTGCCCATTCACTCACCATGTTTATCTCCCCCTGAAGCCTCTCTACATCCTCCTCAGAGCCCACCCTGGCACCCACACTTGTATCATCAGCAAGGTTTACTTGGACACGGCAGCCAAAAAAGCACACCAACGTTTCTACTTCCTCAGGAGGTTATGGATATTCGGCATGTTCCCCAATGACTCTTAGCAATTTTCAAAGATGCACCATAGAAAGCATCCAATCTAGATGCATCACAGTTTGGTACGGCAACTGTTTTGCGCCAGACTGCAAGAAATTACAGAGAGTTATAAACTCAACACAGTCCATCACGAAAACCAGCCTCCCCTCCATGGACTCTGTCTACACTCCTCACTGCGTCAGAAAAGCAGTTAACATAATCAAGGACCCCTCCCATGCTGGACATTCTCTCCTTTCCCCTCCCATTGGGCAGAAGCCTGAAAGCACCTTCCCCCAGTCTCAAGGACAGCTTCTATCCTACTGTTAACAGACTCTTGAACGGACCTCTCATACACTAAAGGATGAACTCTTGATCTCCCAATCTACCTCGTCATGGCCCTTGCACTTTATTTGTCTACCTGCACTGCACTTTCTCTGTAACTGTGACACTATATTCTGCATTCTGTTTCCTTTTTACTACCTCGATGTTCTTATGTGGGGCATGATCTGTATGGATGGCATGCAAAACAGAGCTTTTCACTGTAACTTGGTACACGTGACAATAATAAACCAGCAAAACCAACCATAGTATCAAACCACTGGCGATGGTTGCTAATGAGTGGAAAAGACAATAATTTTCCAACAGGGTGTGTGACTTGCCAACCACACTCATTTTAAAAGGGTATGTCTTTTCCTATTTGCATTCTGGAGCCCATGAAGCTAAAAGCATGCAAGTATATTTAATATTCTCTGGACAGGAAGCATGAAGCATTGTTTCACCGTTCATGAAAGCAGGGTGGCAGTCAAAAGGAGTCCTGGGAATAATCTTTACAAGGCGATAGAGACTGTGGTTTAGCCCATAACCTCTGTGAATCAAAGTGACACATTAACTCTTGGAACAAGTACATGCAGTGGCTTGTTCTGTAAAGCAAGCTTTATCCACAAGTTGGGCAAGCACGGTAGCGTAGTGGTTAGCGTGATGTTATTACAGCGCCAGCGACCCAGGTTCAATTCTGGCCGCTGTCTGTAAGGAGTTTGTACATTCTCCCCGTGTGTCTGTGTGGTTTTCCTCCCGGTGCTCCGGTTTCCTCCCACATTCCAAAAAAGACATACGGCTTAGGAAGTTGTGGGCATGCTATGTTGGCGCCGGAAGCGTGGCGACACTTGCGGGCTGCCCCCAGAGCATTCTACGCAAAGATGCATTTCACTGTGTGTTTCAGTGTACATGTGACTAATAAAGAAATCTTATCTTTTCTTAAGTTTGGGAACTCACAGGTTAATTTGCAGAGCATCAGCAGAAGATTAGTGTCAACAGAGGAGTTCAGAGTAAGGGAAACCCTCGCCTAGTGCAGCACCATTGCAGCACTAAAGCTGTTTGTGTGCCAATGTAGTGAACCGGTTGCACATAATGCAATCGATGCAGCGATGGCACTCAAGGTTTTCCTGTTAAATTTTGCTCTCTCCAAACGGATTCAGATGATGATGCATCTTTCCCTACCTGCCGATCTCCTTCTTGTAACCTGGGACTTGATTTTACCAGACAGTCTGCAGATGGTTATTCCCATCACTGTGTTGAGAATCCCGGGGATGCTGCTCCCAGCCACAGCACTTCAATGTCAGCTGAAGCAGCTTCAGACGCAACTTATCAAAGGGCAGACTGTGATGGTGACAGATCACTGACCAAGCCCCATCAAACTCTGCTGTACATCTACCTCATTTGTTTGTCTGTTGAAAAGTACAAAGCAGTTGTGAGGTGGGTTTTGCTTTATTCTACTGATATAAAATTTGAATTTCAAATATGATATTATTTTCAACACCCATAAATAACTCTGCTGAGGGACTTAGAGCTTACTACAGAGGTGACTACAGCTTTGGTCAGCCTGTTATAGGAAAGACATGGTTAAACTGGAAAGAGTGCAGAGAAGATTTACGAGGAGGTTACCAGGACTAGAGGGCCTGAGTTTTAGGGAGAGGTTGGCCAGGCTGGGTCTTTATTCCTTGGAACATAGGAGAATGAGGGGCGACCTTATAGAAATGTTTAAAATTATGAGAGGCATAGATAAGGTGAATGGTAGGTCTTTTCCCCAGGGTAGGGGAGTCCAAAACTAGGGGGCATAGATTTAAAGTGAGAGGGGAGAGATTTAAAAGGGACCTGAGGAGTAACTTTTTCACCCAGAGGGTGGTGAGTATATGGAACGAGCTGCCAGAGGAAGTGGGTGAGGCAGGTACAACAGTATCATTCAAGAAGCACTCGGATAGGTCCATGGAGGGGAGGGGCTTAGAGGGATATGGGTCGAACACAGGAAATTGGGACTAGCTAGATGGAAAATGTGGTCGGCATGGACTGGTTGGGCCGAAGGGCCTGTATCCGTGCTGTACTGCTCTATGATTCTATAACTACCCACTCACAATAGCTTTACCTGTTCCAGTGAAATGTCGGCTTAACACTGGGTACTGAAACAGTCCATCTACTGCCTCACTGATTATATGATTCTGCTGTTTTAGCAAGGCCATGTCAATTGCATTAGCCACTACTTAACTGCACATCTTCCAAACATGTAATGGGCTTTGTGTCTTTCCAGCTCTCAATGACCTTGCCCTTCAAGTCCCGTGTAATCTCCATTAAACCCAGAACTCCAGAACTACCCCCAAAAGGGACATAAAGAGTCATATAGCACGGAAACAGACCCTTCGGCCCAACTGGTCCATGCCGACCCAGATTCCCATCTAAGCCAGTCCCATTTGCCTGCGTTTGGCCCATATCCCCCTAAACTTCTCCTGTCCTTGTACCTGTCCAAGTGCCTTTTAATGATTGAGATACAGCATACAAAATGATGAGGGGTATAGATAGGAAAGACTGCAGGAATCGTTTCCCCTTACCAGAGATGAATAAAGCTCGAGGGCGTAGATTTAGGGTAAGGGGGGATCTGAGGGGGGTCTATTTCACCCAGACAGTGGTGAGTACCTGGAATGCACTGAGGGAATGGTAGAAGCAGAGGCGCTGACTGTGTTTAAGAAGTGTCCAAATGAGCACTTGAATCGCCCAGGTAAAGAAGCTATGGACCAAGAGAGAGTTAGTATGGATGGGTGCCGACTGGCCAGTATGGACATGCTGGGCCAAATGGCCTGTTTCCATGCTGTATGACTCTAACGCTTCTAAAGAGCTTTGCCTTTTGTGGGTTCCGCACCTTTCAGTCCTACAGCATGGCAACAGGCCATTCAGCCCATCAAACCCATGCTGAACATCAACCACCTGCTTACACTAATTCGTCATCAATCCTTTTGTTTTATTCTCCCCACATTCTTATTAACTGCCCCCGGATTCTACCACTCACCGACACACTAGGGGCAAGTTACAGCGGCCAATTAATCTGCACCTCGTTGGGCTGTGGGGGGAAACTGGAAACCCACACGGCCAGAGAACTTGCAAACTCCGCACAGGCAGCACCAGAGGTCAGGATTGAACCCAGGTCTCTGGCGCTGTGAGGCAGCGGATCTATCCGCTGCACCCGCCACCATGCCGCCCACGCTCTCTGAAACCCCTCTGCCGCACTCTCCTGTCTATAGGCTGCGTCCCTGCTCCAGCACCATTGCACCTCAGTAGTTGTTTGAAGGTGGATCTGCTTCACATTCAGTTTGTCTGTTCTGCTGTGCTGAAAAACCTTGGGTTTTTACAAGGCACTCGGACAGGTATGTGGATAGGAAAGACATGGTTCAAACGTGGGCAAATGGGACTGGCTTAGATGGGAACCTTGGTCGGCATGGACCAGTTGGGCCAAAGAGCCTGTTTCCGTGATGATTCCATAATTCCATGAGGTGACACTGCCTGCTCCCCACTGAAGACATAGAGCATAGAACAGTACAGCACAATACTGGCCCTCCGGCCCACAATGTTGTGCCGACCTTTAAACCTCGCCTAAGACTATCTAACTCCTTCCTCCCACATATCCCTCTATTTTAAATTCCTCCATATGCTTATCTAGTAATCTCTTGAATTTGACCAACACACCTGCCTCCACCACCACCCCAGGCAGCGCATTCCATGCCCCAACCACTCTGTGGGTGAAAAACGTCCCTCTGATATCTCCCTTGAACTTTCCACCCATTACTTTAAAGCCATGCCCTCTTGTATTGAGCACTGGCGTCCTGGGAAAGAGGCACTGGCTGTCCACTCTATCTATTCCTCTCAATATTTTCTACACCTCTATCAAGACAGAAGAGAAAAGGTGAGAAGCAGCGTTAAGCTAGTAGAAGGCTCAGTGTAGCCACTGTTCCTTGCCAGGAAAGGCCAGGAAACTGATAATGGTCGCTGGGCCCAACACGTATGGTACATGGGCCCCTCTGGTGTAATGTTCCGCTGTACAAGGTACCCAAGTGTGCACAACGTCACTGACCTTGCACCCCTCACACGGGGTGCAAGGAGATCAAGAAGAGGGAGGAGGAACTTGGGTAGGGGGTTTGGTGGGGGATCTGTGGTCACACATCTTTGGAACTCTCCTTCTCAGAGGGTTATCGAAGCAGTATCTTTGCTAAGATAGATTCCTGATAAACGGGGGGGGGGGGGGCAGTGAAAAGTGGAGAAGGTTACAGTCAGATGATCTGCAGAGCAGGCTTGGGGACTGAATGGCCCTACTCCTGCTCCCAATTCACACGTCCATAAACATCACAACATTGAGCAAAGGCCTTGGGGCCTCTGAAGGAAAGAAAAGATGGTGGGTGAAATGAAAGGGGAGGAAAGGTGGTGGGGGTCCCAACAGTGAGGGAAGATGGTGGGAGTTCCAATGGAGAGAAAGGTGGTGGGGGTCCCAACAGTGAAGGAAGATGGAGGGAGTTCCAATGGAGAGAAAGGTAGTGGGGGTCCCATAGAAGTGGAAGTCTCAAAGGCGAGGGAAAGTGGCTGGAGTCCCAAAAGAGAGTGATGGTGGTTCTGATGGGGGGCCACAATAGGAGGCATGTGTTACCTGTCTGTAGGTTCCAATCATCAAATTGCACAGCCTCAGATTGATGAGCCAGGTCCCCTTTGTCTCACTAACCCAGACCACAACACTGTCGCAAAGGCCTACTTTGGTTGACTGTTCGGTGCCAATCACGGGACACAAACACACACACACACAAACACACACACAACTCACACACACACACACACATGCACACACACGTACTCACACACACACACACACACGTGCACACACATGCGCACACACACACACATGTGCACACACATGCACGCGCGCACACACACACACACACACACATGGAGATGAAATTTGCAGGAGTGTTGCCCACCCAAAGTTGCCGTACCACATTGAATACCACTGGGTATATCCAGCTGCTCTATGTGTAACTCCCCACAGACGCAAGAACTCAGAAGGACTTTGGCAATGTTTCCAAAAGACACAATAAGTACCCACAACATGAATGAATTTCTAGATCCACCTCCCAAAAGGATTCCCAAGCACTGGAGAAAGTACAAATGTATTTGTTGGAATTATACCAGAACGAAGAGATTATACCTATCAGGGAAGATTGAACAGTCTGAGGCTTCTTCCTGCAGTAGGGAGATCTGACTGAGCTCCTTGAGGTACAGAGAGAACAGGGGAACTAACTACCCAAGGTACAGTTTGAATCCTGCTCCCCAAATCTGTTTCCTTAATGTGGTCTCATTTATTTTGTCTTCTCCTTCTTAGGCAATCCTCCGGGGGTGAGGATAACTTGCTTAAAATTCAGTTCTGAGGCATGGAAGAAGAATTCTTTTAACATGGGCTGTACATTGCACATCCACTATCACAGCGAAGACCTAGTCCTATGGAAGGGAGGACCAAGATAAGTGGAGGCCCAGCTCTGCTGCACAGACACAGCTTGCATTTATATCTAGACTCTATCTAGTTTCTGAACACATGCTGGGAAGAAGCCACCAGTAATGAGGACGGCACCGTGGCGCAGGGGTAGAGCCACTGCCTCACAGCACCAGAGACATGGGTTCAATCCTGACCTCCGGCGCTGGCTGTGTGGAGATTCTCACCGTAACTGCGAGGGTTTCCCTGGGGTGCTCCGGTTTCTTCCCACGTCCCAAACACAATTGGGTTGGTAGGTTAATTGGCCACCTCAGGTTGCTCCTGGTGTGTGGGTGAGTGGCAGAATCTAGGGGGAGTTGATGGGAAAGTAGGATAAACGAGATTAGTTTAGGATAGTGGAAGTGGAAGGTTAATAGAGTTGTGGGGCAAAGGGCAAGTTTCCGTGCCGTATCTAGAACTCCATGTCTGTAACACACTTGCCAACAACTGTGCAAAGGAAAGAATGATTACGTTTTGAAACTGCCCTCATGACCTGCCCCTCACCCTCACCGTCCTCCTCCTGGTTCCCCACCTCCTTCCCTTTATTCCATGGTCTAGCGTCCTCTCCTATCAGGTTCCATCTTCTTTAGCCCTTTGTCTCTTCCACCGATCACCTCCCAGCTTCTCACATCACTCCCACTTCCCCCCCCCCCTTCCCCCACCTACCCATCCTCCCCCTCCTCACCTGTCACCCGCCAACCCCTGCTCCTTCCCCCCACTCCCCCCACCATTTTATTCTGGATTCTGCCCTCTTTCTTTCCAGTCCTGATGAAGGGTCTCGACCTGAAACGTCGACTGTTTATTTCCCTCCACAGATGCTGCCTGACCTGCTGAGTTCCTCCAGCATTTTGTGTGTGTGTTGCTCCAGATTTCCAGCATCTGCAGAATCTCTTGTGTCTCTGTGTTTAAAAAGTAGATGAATCAGCTCTTGTAGGGCCATATACTGTAGGGTCACGCGCTGATAGTTGGGAAGTGGCAGTCACCTAAATCCATTTATGGAGATGATACAAATGACCTCTTGTGCTTTAAATGTCTTACACACAATGAACAGTTGGATGAACATCATGCAATGAAAGCATTGTAACTGATGTCTCATCATGCTACTGGTGTGGTTTGCTGCAATGTGTTTGACTCCCACCATTTTAACACAGCTGTAATCTCTACTCTTGCTTTAGACTCTACAACAGGAGCTTCCAAATAGCCAATGAAATTCCCAAGTTTGCTCTGGGAAGGCTCAATTGTGGCCCATAAAAATTACCCAGAATCGGTTTGAAAATGTTTCCCAAGAATAAAGTCTGAAGTATAAATAACATGGTTTCCACGCAGTAAAACATCACAAGCTGCTTCTAACGAGCACTAGCATACCTCATTGGACATTGAGCCTCATGAGGAGATGTGGCTACAACTTGGTTGGAGAGGTTGGCTGGTTTTAAATAGCATCTCCGGGCAAGGAGGGAGGGAGAGCTGGAAAGATTCAGGGAGGAAACCCAGTGGTTGGAATTTCAGCAGCTGTAGATCCAGTGGGAAGACAAGACGCTGAAATTGGAGGCAGAGTGTCGAGCTGGTAGTGAAGACAAAGGTGAGGAACGACAAGGCCACGGAGGGATTTAAAACGTTGTAAAGTCATGACATGATCTAACCAGGAGACAGGGTAGCTCCACAGACAAGGCATTCTGCAGTTCCTTTAATTGGGCTTCTTCCCCAAGCTCCCAGCTTGCAGGACAGATGCCAAAGTGTTCAGAATGAACAATCCAATTAAAGTGTCTGCAAAACTATTGGGACAGGAACAGCAGAAATTGCTTCCTTATCTAATTAACTGGCCCACAGTTACTCATCTTGAAGTCTCCGAGGAATATAAAATGACAGCTCATCCGAGCTTTGTGTCAATGCTATATCCCTCTCAGCAGTTGAGCCCTGGTGTTGCTTCCCTCCCTCATCTCCAGGCCTTCCTCTCACCACTCCCACCATGTAGTTAAAGTGTAGGAGAGCCTGCTGCCAAATGGCCATGTTCAGGACACTTCCGATGTTGCACCATTGAAAACCAAAGCTCTGCTGCCCACGTCTTCACTTGTACCAACTTCTCGTCTTAGGTCGAGGATGATTTGCCTCCACTCCCGTTTCCGAGGTGAAGAAGGTGATGAACTGTGGGCTCTTCCACAGGGCAGGCAGGTGGGTAGGTCACGTGATAGTGCGCTCCTTCCAACACTTACACAGGCTTCTGTGTGCTCCTGATGCATGACCTTGAGATTCTCAATCCCATCCTAAATACTCCTCTCGTCTTTGAGTGGTGCAGGGGCCAGAGGTTCCTGGGAGCCAGTGACGTTGCATTTTTTCAAGGAGACATCCTTGTATCTTTTCCTCTGTCCCCCCACCCCCCCCCCCGCTCACCAACTCACATTAGCCCGCAGGTACATCTCTCCATGGTCTCGCAACTGCTGTAAACTCTCTCTCTGCTCCTCCTTCTCCAGCGTCTGATACCTCCAGCACTTTAATCACTCTCCAGGTGACATCCTTGTCCTCAGGTAGCTAGTCTCTGAACCATTGAACTCCTTCCTCTGCCCCTCTCCTTTCCCCTTTAAGACACCCCTTCAAAGTTACCTCACCAAACAAGCTTTCATTCATCTGTCTCACTATCACCTTGTGGCTCCTTGGTCCCTTCAGTACATAGGTTGTGAACAATGATTGTTACTGTAAGACTGTCACCCTTTAACATAGAACATAGAACATACAGCATAAGAACAGGCCCTTCGGCCCACCATGTCTGTGCTGAACATGGTGCCTAATTAAATTAAATCTCTTCTGCCTGTACATGATCCATATCCCTCCATTCACTGCATATTCGTGTGTTTATTTAAAAGCCTCTTAAACACCACTATCGTATCTGCCTCCACCACCACCCCTGGCAGCCTGTTCCAGGCACCCACAGCTCTCTGTGTAAAATACTTGCCCCGCACATCTCCTTTAAACTTTTCCCCTCTCACCTTAAATGCGTGCCCTCTAGTATTTGACATTTCCACCCTGGGAAAAAGATTCTGACTTTCTCCCTTATCTATGCCTCTCATAATTTTATAAACTTCTATCTTTAAGGAATGTAGCATGTGATTAACTTATTTCTGGACTACCACAGTGTTTACACCACCTTCCAGGGAGAGTCTATGAAGAGATCTGGTATAAACAACACAGCTCCTCTTGTGTATAGGTTTGTCCATATTTCCCATGCCTCCTTTCAACAGAAAAAGGATGGGGGATATTCATGCCATTGAGACTATGCCTGCGCTCACTGACTGCTCCTGTGAAATTCGTTAGGGCATTTTAATCTGTTAAAAGCACAGTACGTACTCAATTTCTTGTAATAATTGGGCATTAGGCAAGAAAAGGTGCTAAGTCATTCTGAAATTTGAGGCATTTTTGGGAGTAATTTATTGAATTTCTGTCTCCAGTGGAAAACCTTGGCTGCAGGTGCTATATAAAGGCACATTTGATCACCCCATTGAAGGATATGAAGATTATAGCTCTGTTAATAATACCCCTGTCAGCAAATCAAAAAAGTTGTGGGTTCAAGTTCCACTCCAGAAGGGCAACACAGAATACCAACAGAAAATGCTGGAAATACTCAGCAGGTCAGGTCGCATCCGTGGGAAAATAAAGTATTTCCAGCATTTTCTGTCTTTACTTTAAATTTCCAGCATCCATGGTGTTTTTGATTTTCACCTGCAGCACAGAACATAGGCCGACATTTTCTCTGCAGGTCTCGAGCTCCCGTCTCGAGGCTGCATTTTTAAAACAAGGCTTTTTTGGCCTCCTCACATTCCACATAAGAGGTCCCAGGGCACTAACCAAAGCAGAGAGGTTATCGCGGGCGTCCTGACCAATATTTACCCTCAACCAACGTAAGTAGAGACGCTCAGCAGCTCAGACTATAAATGAGGAGAGAGAAACCAAGCCAGCATTTCAGCTTGATGACCTTTTGTCAATGAGTTAATCAAAGGTCATCAACCGGAACATCAGCTACGTCCTTCTACCCACACGGAGGCTGGCTGACCCACTGAGTTCTGCTTTTGTAATAAGAAACTCGTTGCCTGTTCAGTGTAGCAGAGTTGTTCAGAGTCATAGAGATGTTCAGCCCAGAAACAGGCCCTTTGGCCCAACTCATCCTTCCTGACCAACATTTCCTTCTACACATCTCTTTCAGAGAACTTCTTGCTCTTTCAGATTCCGTTACCTTCAGCATTTTGTCACTTCCCAGCTTCTGACATCACTCCCACTCTCCCCCCTCCCTCACCTGCCTACCACCCCCTCCCCCTCACCTGGATCCACCTATCACCTGCCAGCTCTTGCTCCACCTTGTTATACCGGCTATCCCCCCCTCCTTTCTTTCCAGTCCAGATGAAGGGTCTCGACCCGAGACATCAACCATCCATTTCCCTCCACAGACGCTGCCAGACCCACTGAGTTCCTCCAGCATTTTGTGTGTTATTCTTTCCAAGCTAGTCCCATTTGCCTGCCTTTGGCAAACCCCTTTCTATCCACGTACCTGTCTAAATGTTTGTGGGAGCTTGCTGTGCACATGTTGGCCCTGACATTTCCAATGTCGCAACAATGACAATAAAAGTACCTATCAAGCCATTTGGGGCCTCCTGAGGTGAAACCTGCTGTACTATAGGGTTAGAAATCCATCTTCCACTGTAGCTGCCGAAGGATCCACTGCGTAATGTGTGAGGTGATCTCCCTGTTCTGAAATTCAGTTCCTTTGAAGTCAACAGAGTTCACTGTGCAAAGGTTTACAACACCATGTCTACAAAACAGAAGACAAATTTCTAACCCAAACTAGACTTTTCTTTAAATTATTCATCTGGACATCACCAGCAAGGCCTGCATTTATTGTCCATCCCTAGCTGCCCTTGAGCAGGTGATGGTGAGCTTCCCCCTAGAACCATGCATTCATACAGCAGTACGGATAGGAACAGGCCCTTTGGCCCACTACGTCTGTGCTGAGCACGATGCCAAATTAAATCTCTTTTGCCTGTACATGATCCATATCCCTCCATTCACTGCATATCCATGTGTCTATCACCACCACCCCTGGCAGCCCATTCCAGGCACCCACCACTCTCTGTGTAAAACAAAACTTGCCCTGCACACCTCCTTTGAACTTTCCCCCTCTCACCTGCATGTCCTCTAGTACTTGATATTTCTGCCCTGGGAAACGGATTCTGACTGTCTACCCTAAATATGCCTCTCATAAGGCACGGTCGTGTAACGATTAGCATAATGCTACTATAGCGCCAGCGACCTGGGTTCAATTCCGGCCGCTGTCTGTAAGGAGTTTGTACGTTCTCCCTGTGGCTGCGTGGGTTTCCTCCGGGTGCTCTGGTTTCCACCCACATTCCAAAGACGTACGGGTTAGGAAGTTGTGGGCATGCTATGTTGGCGCCAGAAGCGTGGCGACACTTGCGGGCTGCCCCCAGAACACTCTACGCAAAAGGTGCATTTCACTGTGTGTTTCGATGTACATGTGACTAATAAAGAAATCTTATCTTAACTCATCTTATGAGCCTCTGTCAGGTCTTCCCTCAGCCTCTGACACTCCAGAGGAAACAACCCAATTTTGCCCAATCTCTCTTTGTAGCTCATACCCTCTAATCCAGGCAGCATCCTGGTGAACCTCTTCTGCAGCCTCTTCAAAGCCTGCACATCCTTCCTGCAATGGGGTGACCAGAACTGCACACAACACTCCAAGTACAACTTAACCAACATTTTGTACAGCTTAAATGTCCTTCATTAGGGACATTTAAGAGACTCTTAGATAGCCACATGAATGATAGAGAAATGGGACGTGGGGCGAGGGGCTACATGGGAGGGAAGGGTTAGATAGATCCTAGAGCAGGATAAAATGTCGGCACGACATTGTGGGCCGAAGGGCCTGTACTGTGCTGTAATATTCTATGTTCTATGTTCTGGTGAAGGTTCTCCCACAGTGTTGGTGGATGGGGAGTTCCAGGACTTTAAACTTAGCAACTGTGAAGGACCAGTGATATAGTTCCAAGTTGGGATGGTGTGAGACTTCGAGGGGATGGTGTTCCCAGGGTCCTGTTGTCCTCCCCCTTCTAGATGATAGAGGCCATGCGTGTGGGAGGTGCTGTTAGAGTAGCCTGGGTAAGGAACTGCAGTGTATTTTGTTGATTGTGCACACAGTAGCCACTGTGCACCGGGGGTGGAGAGAGGTGTTTGACAGTCCCACAGTCAGTGCTTCTCCAACAGTAAACAAGGACCGAACTCACACTGGCTTGGAACCTATCCAATGCATTCATGTCAGATGAAATAATTTAAAAATGAGAGGAAGAGGCTAAATAAATAATCAGCTGCTAAGAAGTCTGAAGCTACATTAGTGCTCTAATTATAGGATATACTGTTGCCAGGTTACCATTAAAAAGGATGAAGCAAAGCCTGTGGTTTAAGGTCACTCTGGGAATTGTTTGCGCTTAGCTGGGAAAGATAATCACAAATTAGACACGGCAGCCCTTCTCTGACCCCAGATCGATATGCACAATGCTCAGTGCTTCTTATAACCACCTGAACTACTACTTAGAAGCTTAGTCTAAACATTTTCTGAAGCAAGATATCTTTGACAAAGATGCACTTAATGACAACATTACAACCTAGAAGAGTGGAGACAATTAGTTAGTTCCCTATCAATTAAACTTACTGACCACATAGCTTTAAGTCACCAAGACTGACATCACGCACATAATTTAAATGCAACCACCCTCCACTCAATGCATTTTTTGGAGAAATTGCCTTGCTTTCCTTGGGAGAAGTTGCTGTAGTTTTGGACTAAGGGTCAGCAGTTTAAAATCAAGGTGGGTAGCAATTACTTTGCTCACTGTGTTATGAATCTATGAAGCTCTCTACCTCAAAGAACAGTGAGGCATGAGTCATTAAGAATAGATCGTTAGACTTTAGGGGAATCCAGGGTAATGGGAAAATAGAGACACACGAAACAGCAGACGCCGGAAGCTGGAGCAACAAACCATCTGCTGGAGGAACTCAGCAGTCGAGCAGCATCTAGGGGGGGAAAGGAATTGTTGACATTTCAGGTCAAACCCTGCATCAGGGAAAATGAAGTTGAATCTTTTTCCAGGGGTCAAAATGTAATACCAGAGAGCACGCATTTAAGGTGAGATGGGGTAAGTTCAAAGGAGATGTGCGGGGCAAGTTTTTTTTACACAGAGTGCGATGCGTGCCTGGAATGCGCTGCCAGGGGTGGTGGTGGAGGCAGATACGATAGAGGTGTTTAAGAGGCTCTTAGATAGGTACATGAATGTGCAGAGAATGGAGGGATATGGACCACATTCAGGAAGAAGGGATTAGTGTAATTAGGTGTCATTGGTTTAATTAGTTGGGCATAACATTGTGGGCTGAAGGGCCTGTTCCTGTGCTGTACTGTTCTATGTTCTAAGCCAAAGATCCAATTCACCATGGTAAGTAGCCTTGAGAGACCTGATGACCCACTCCTGATCTTATCTCCTCCTTCAGTCCAGATGAAGGGTCTTGGCCTGAAACATTGACAATTCTTTTCCCCCCGCAGATGCTCACTGAGTTCCTCCAGCAGCTCATTTTTTAACTCCCGCTCCAATACCCTCCGTTTTTATCAGCCACCAATAATTTTTACAAATGGACTCACTTCTGACATTACTCAGTGAAATGTGTTTGAGACCTCTCACAGGCAATGGGGAAGAAGACATGGTTAATGAGAAGGGAGGAAGATCATTTGACGCATATTTAATTGAAGTCTTCTTGGAATTGAAGTCTTCAAAGGAATGACTAATGTGTGCTCTGTACAGCAATTTAAACATTACTCGTCCTTCAATCTGCCAGCAGATTTGTATTACTGCTCTGCTCGAGTTTCAGTCAATTGTGTTTCACCCATTCCAGGACCCTTGTCATTAATCTCGTTGTAATGTCCTTTAAAAAAAAGCAGCAGAGATCACAATCTTTCTTATAGCTTTTTTGCTGCAAACATTTTACAATAAATATCTTGTAAATGGATTAAAGGAGTTTTATCTTATGGATTCTATGTACTTCTGAGGTATCAGAGTATTTGGCTGGAATGTTACTGGTATCAAATTCACATTATCAACATACTGGGGCCACGTCCTTGTGGTTAAGTTACTGGATGAGTAACCAGACGCTTGGATTATTGAACTGCAGGTGAGAGTTTGATTGGCAGCTGGAGAACTTGAATTCAATTAAAGAAATCTGGAATAAACAGTTCCCATGGAGTTACAGGATCATCATAAAACCCCATTCAGTTCACTAATGACCCTCATTAGAGAAGGGAACCTGTGGCTCTCACCCAGTCTGGGCTTTATCTGATCACAGACTCACCAAAGAGTCTGAAATGGCCCCTGGAATGGGCCAGTATGTTGGTCATTTGGGGGTGACCTGGGATGGAAAGCCTTGCCCACACTGTCCACGGCACATGAATTAGTGGGTTAAAAATCATTCGCACTTCCTTTTCTGCCATTAAACTTTCTGATAAAATACTCACAAATCACAGTCATTATGGCACAGAAGGAGGTTACTTGGCCCATTGAGCTCCTGCAACTCTCTGGAGAGCAATCCAGTTAGTCCCATTCCCCTGCACTCTCCCTGCAAGTTTATCTCCCCTGATTTCCTTTGGAGTCATTGATTGTCTCTGCTTCCACCACTTCCACAGAGGTATTGGTATTGGTATTGGCTTACTATTGTCACTTGTACCAAGGTACAGTGAAAAACTTGTCTTGCATACCGATCGTACAGATCAAGTGCAGTTACATTGAGGTAGTACAGAGTGCATTGATGTAGTACAGGTAAAAACAATAACAGTACAGAGTAAAGTGTCACAGCTACAGAGGAAGTGCAGTGCAATAAGATGCAAGGTCACAACAAGGTAGATCGTGAGGTCAGAGTCCATCTCATCGTAATTTCCAGGTCATTCCTACTGCCTGTGAAGATAGCTCTCCCTTACATTGCCAGGATCTCTTGTCTGAATCAGTGGTTTGATGGACGGCACAACATGGTGGGCCGAAGGGCCTGTTTTGTGCTGTATGGTTCTATGGTTCTATGGTTCCCTTGTCCTTGCACTGCCAGCCAATAGGAACAACCTTTCTTTGTTTACCCTGTCGTACTCGTGTCCAGTTCTATCAATCACATCCCACCCCTCCTTTGGTCCAGGGAGAACAACCCCAACTCTCCAGTCTAACCTTGTAGCAACAATCCCTGGGACCATTCTGGTAAATCACCTCTACACCCTCTCAAGGAGCTTCACGCGCTTCCTGAAGTGTGTTCACGAGAACTGAGCGCAAGACTCCAGTTGTTCCCAAAGCCAGAGCTTTAAATTGGTTCATTGGTTTATTATTATCACATGTACCGAGCTACAGTGAAAAACTTTGTTTTGCATGCCGTCCATACAGATCATTTCATTACCAAAGTACACCTAGGTAGTACAAGGGAAAACAACAGAATGCAGAATAAAGTGTCACAGCTACAGAGAAAGTGCAGTGCAGGCAGACAATAAGGCGCAAGGCCATAACAAGGTAAATGGTGAGGTCCATCTTATCGTACTAGGGGACCCTTCAATAGTCTTATAACAGTGGAATAATAGCTGTCCTTGAGCCTGGTGGTACATGCTTTCAGGCTTTTGTATCTTCTGCCCAATGGGAGGGGGGAGAAGAGAGAATGTCTGGGGTGGGTGGGGTCTTTGATTATGTTGGCTGCTTTACCGAGGCAGCGAGAAGTGTAGACAGAGTCCATGGAGGGGAGGCTGGTTTCTGTGAAGTGATGAGCTGTGTCCACAACTCTCTGCAGTTTATTGTGGTCTTGGGCAGAGCAGTTCCCATACCAAGCCGTGGTGCATCGGATAGGATGTTTTCTATGGTGCATCGATAAAAGTTGGCGAGGGTCAAAGGGGACATGCCAAATTTCTGGGGAAGTAGAAGAACTGGTAAGCTTTCTTGGCCGTGGCATCTACGTGGTTGGACCAGGACAGGCTATTAGTAATGTTCACTCCTAGGAACTTGAAGCTCTCAACCATCTCGACCTTAGCACCGTTGATGTAGGAACATGTGCACCATCCATCCCCCCCTTCCTGAAGTCATGACCAGCTCTTTTGTTTTGCTGACATTGAGGGAAAGGTTGTTGTCATGACACCATGTCACTAATCTCCCTAACTCCTTCCTGTACTCCAACTTGTTGTTATTTGAGATTCGGCCCACTACGGTGGGGTCATCTGCAAACATGTAGATGGAGTGAGAGCAGAATCTGGCCATACAGTCGTGAATGTATACCGAGCAAAGTAGGGGGCTTAAGGTTCATTAGTGGTTGTAAAGCTTCAGCATAACTTCCTTGATTTTGTACTCAATTTATGAAGCCTGAGACTCTCTATGCTTCACTAGATACCCTCTCAATATGTTCTGCCACCTTAAAAGTCAGGTGATTCTCCTCTGCACTCTCTCCAGCACTACCGCATCCTATAGTGTGGTGACCAGAACTGCACACAGTACTCCAAGTGCAATCTAGCCAGTGTTTTGTAAAGTTGCAACATAACATCCCAACTTTTATATCCTGTGCCTCAACTGATGAAGGCAAGCATGCTATATGCCTTCTTCACCACACTATCTACCTGTGTTGCCACTTTCAGGGAACTATGGACTTGAACCCCAAGGTCCCTCTCTCCATTCCTTAGTTCCATAGCATTTACTGTATACCTCCCACCCCAAGTTGTCTTCCCAAAAGTTAAGGAGGTTAAGAGAGGAGGCAAAGAGGAAAACAAGACAGGCAATGAGAGAACGAGAATAGAAGGGTAGATAGCAGAACTGGAAACCCAGAATTCTTCCAGTGGTATGTGAGCAGGGAGTAGGCAGTAAGAGGAGGGTGGGACCCATCAAGGACAGAGCCTCTGTTCAATGGACACACTTCACCTCATACTTGATTCAGAGGAAAACAGGATTTGAACTCACGACCTTCTGGCTCAAAGCCAACAGACATTACCAACTGAGCCACAGTTAGTACCTAGCTAATTTGCCACATAGCTTTAATGACAAGAGCAAGTGTTGTAATATTACGATATCTTAAAAGCCCTGTTCAATACTTATTCTTCACTCAATAAAACACATCATAATATTGCTGTTAACATAGAATATTACAGCACAGTACGGGCCCTTCGGCCCACGATGTTGTGCCGACATTTTATCCTGCTCTAAGATCTATCTAACCCTTCCCTCCCACATAACCCTCCATTTCTCTATCATTCATGTGGGTCTCTTAAATGTCCCTAGTATACCTGCCCCCACCACCTCTGCCGGCAGTGCGTTCCATGCACCCACCACTCTCTGTGTGGGAGCTTCCTGTGTACAAAATGGCTGGCATGTTTTCTGCAGATATGATTGAAACATTTAAGAGGCATTTAGACAGGCACATGAACAGAAGGGTTATGGACCATGTGCCTTATAGAACTCTGGTTAGGCCGCATTTAGAGTATTGCGTGTAATTCTGGTCACCTCATTATAGGAAGGATGTGGAGGCTTTAGAGAGGGTGCAGAGGAGGTTTACTAGGATGCTGCCTGGATTAGAGGGCACGTGCTATCAGGAGAGGCTGGACAAACTTGGGTTCTTTTCTCTGGAGTGGTGGAGACTGAGGGGTGATCTGTTGGAAGTGTATAAAATTATGAGGGGCATAGATAGGGTGGACGAGCAATATCTTTTTCCCATTATTGAGCGATCCAATACCAGAGGGCATGCATTTAAGGTGAGGGGGGTAGGTTCAGAACAGACATGAGGGGTATGTTTTTTACTCAGAGAGTGGTGGATGCCTGGAATGTGTTGCCTGATAGGGTGGTGGAGGCAAATTCATTGGGGGCTTTTAAGAGGGGCTTGGATGGGCACATGAATGAGAGGAAAATGGAGGGATATGGACATTCTGTAGGTAGGGGAGAATAGCTATGTCAGCACAACATTGTGGGCTGAAGGGCCTGTTCTGTGCTGTATTGTTCTATGTTCTGTGTGCAGACAGATGGGACTAGTTTGGATTGGCGTCATGGTCAGCACAGACCTCGTGGGCCGAAGGGCTTGTTCCTGTGCTGTTCTATGTTCTATTATAAATGTGATCATATTCCTAACACCCTTCATTAGCTGTCGAGCAGTCTTGGACAACCTGATAATGTGGGTCTGCCAGTCCTACACAATGATAGAATGAGAGGGAGACCATTTAGCTCTGTGAAAGGGCTGCCAGTTAGCCCATCCCCCACACCTTTTCCAAAAGCAAAATTCTGCAGATGCTAGAAATCCGAAATAAAAACAGGAGGAGCTGGAAGCACTCAGCAGGTCAAACAGCCTCTGTGGAGAGAGGAACAGAGTTGACGGTTCAACTCAATGGCCTTACATCAGAACTCATGCCTTCATAGCAAATGTCTGCAGGCATTTATAAGATATCTTTATTAGTCACATGTACATCAAAACACACAGTGAAATGCATCTTTTGCATAGAGTGTTCTGGGGGCAGCCCGCAAGCGTCGCCACGCTTCCGGCCGCCAACACAGCATGCCCACAACTTCCTAACCCGTACGTCTCTGGAATGTGGGAGGAAACCGGAGCACCCGGAGGAAACCCACACAGACACACGGGGAGAACGTACAAATAGACAGCGGACAGAATTGAACCCGGGTCGCTGGCGCTGTAATAGCTTTACGGTAACCGCTACACTACCGCGCCTACCTATCCGATCCCTTCTGAATGTTATGACTGAATCTCCCTCCACTACTTTTAAGGATTTTTTTGTTGTCTTCTTGGCCTTAATTCCCAGGTGTCATTTTGCCTTTTTGTTTTAAAGTAACTTTATTACTTCACCAAAAGGAACAAATTAAAATGCTGCCCATGGTGTCCAGGGTGCATCCTTGTCCTTGCAATACCCACAAATCTCAGAAGGTCTCCAACAAGGCAGCAGACACTGTGTGCACCCTGTCCCATTACACGGGGGAGGGGGGGGGGGTGTGTGTGTGTGAAAGGAACCCCTGCCCCTTTGCACATTAGTCCCAGATGTAAACAGATCTCTGCATAAAATAAATCTTCTCAATGCCAAATGAAGGAGATCTTTACTTATTCTTTTCCAAGAACCCACAAAATAAAGGTTATTTTTTCGAGACTACAGAGAGATTTTGAAGCAACCAACCAGCAGTGGAATCGACAAATGTAACCTGAGAAAGGTTATTGAGTGTCACAGATGGGTGTGTGCTGCCCTCTCGTGGTGAGTTAAATTGGAGCAGGCTTGCTGCAGTATCAGGTCACTGACAGAATATACCTGGTTCCCTTGTTGCCCATAGACATCTGTTTCTTGATGAGCTCGCACTCACTTCCCTCCCAGATGTTACATATCTCTCTCTGTTGTATTTATTTTAGCCATTTGTGGTGGGTTTCTCTTGAACATGCATTGGCACCCCCCCGGGCGATGACATCTTCTCGCAGCTATCATCGGGCAGGAGGTACAGAAGCCTGAAGTCCCTCACCACCAGGTTCAAGAACAGCTACTTCCCTTCAACCATTCGGTTCTTGAACCAACCGGCACAATCCTAATCACTACAGTACAGCAACACTGTGACCACTTCAATCACTTTGCACTAAAATGGACTTCTTTTTTGTTCTAATTGTGTTTTCTTGTAAAAATTGTGCAAAATTTATGTTTAATTTATATGTTTCCTGTGAATGCTGCTTATCTGATGCTCTGTGCCTGCGATGTTCCTGCAAGTTTCTCATTGCACCTGTGCGTATGTGTACTTGTGCAGATGACAATAAACTCGACTTTGACTTTGACTTTGAGGGGTGTTAATCTGAATCTGTGTGATACGTCAACGATCACACTGGTTTTGGGTTTCAGCCTCAGATGCAAAGTGAAGAGCCTTTCTAACTCCCGTAGAGTCAGACAGCACAGAAACAAGCCCACCAAGTCTGTGCTGATTATCAAGCACCCATTTTTACATTGCTTAACAAAGGATACTGAAGGTTTGTTCAGGGAAAAGAAGGAAGCATATGTCGGGTACAGGAGATTGTTATCAAACGAGTCACGAGGTTTATAGGGGATATAGGAGAAAACTTTATAAGGTAATTAGGAGGGCAAAAAGGGGCCATGAAATGACCTTAATGAGTAGGGTTAAGTAGAATCCCAAAATCTTTTACAAGTAGATTAGAAGCAAGAAGGTAGCTAAGGAAGAAATAGGTTCATTCAGGGACCAGGGGGTAATCTATGCCTAGAGCCAGGGAATGTAAGCGAGATCCTAAATTAATATTTCTCAGGTATTCACGAAGGAGAAGGACGTGGAGGCAGGAGACTTCACTGTTATTCCAGAGCACACCAGTACCAGGAAGGAGGAGGTGCTAGAAATAGTGGAGCACATTCGTTCCCTAGTACGACAAGATGGACTCTTGACCTCACAATCTACCTCGTCATAGCCTTGCACCTTATTGTCTGCCTGCACTGCACTCTCTCTGTAACTGTAACACTTTATTCTGCATTCTGCTATTGCTTTTCCCTTGTACTACCTCGACACACTATTTTAATGAAATAATCTGTATTGATGGCATGCAAAACAAAATTTTTCACTGTACCTCGGTACATGTGACAATAATAAACCAATTTACCAATTCAATTTACCAATTCAGAGCCGATATACCTCCAGGACTGGATGGCAGCTATTCCAGGATGCTAAGGGAAGCAAGGAGGAGATTGCTGGAGCTCTGAGAGAGATGTTTGCATCTTCGTTAGCCACAGGTGAAGTAGCAGAAGGCTGGAGGAGAGCTAATGTTGTCCCCTTGTTCAAAAAGGGTAGTCAGGATAAGCTTGAAGACTACAGGCTGACGTACATCAGTGGTCAGGAAGTTGTTGGAGAAGACTCAAGAGGGACTGGATTTACATTCATTTGAAAAGGCAGGGAAGGATAAGGACTCTTCATGGCTTTGTGCAGGAGGGAACATGACGGAGTTTTCTGAGGAGACTGCTGGAGGCAGGGTGGTCATTGGACTTTAGTAAGGCCCTGCACGGTAGGCTGAGTTCAGGCACAGAGTAATGGAATTGGTATTGGTATTGGATTAGTATTGTCGGATGTACCGAGGTACAGTGAAAAGCTTTTGTCTGCGTGCCATCCAGACAGACCATGCCACACATGAGTACATCGAGGTAGTAAAAAGAAAACAGAATGCAGAATATAGTATTGCAGCTACAGAGACAGTGCAGTGCAGGCAGAAAGATCAAGTGCAAGGGCTATGATGAAATAGATTGGGAGACCAAGAGATCAAGAGTTCACCTTTTAGCGAATGTAAGGTCTGTTCAAGAGTCTGATAACAGCGGGATAGAAGCTTTACCACCAAAAGACCAAACACCTTCTTCTAAAATGTATTGATGCAGTAATTCATCGCTAAATGCTGTTATTTTTGTTTAGGGTATTTATATGGCAGCTGCTCCTTGACATTGGTAATTGGTTTATTATTGTCACATATACCAAGCTTTTGTTTGCGTGTAGATCATTCCATACATAAGTACATCCAGGCTGTACAAAAAGTAAAAAAAGAATGCAGAATATAGTGTTACAGATACAGAGAAAGTGCAGTGCAGACAGACAAGTAAAGTGCAAGGGCCACGACGAGGTAGATTGAGGGATAAAGAGGTCCATCCAAGAGTCTTACAACAGCGGTACGGAAGCTGTCTTTGAGTCTGGTGGAACATGCTTACAAGCTTTTGTATCTTCTGTCCAATGGGAAGGGGGAGAATAGAGAATGTCCGGCATGGGAGGGGTCTTTGATTATGTTGGCTGCTTTCCTGAGGCAATGGGAAGTGCAGACAGAGCCAATGGAGGGGAGGCTGGTTTGTGTGGTGGACCGTGCTGATGGACATAAACACAGAGAGGGATTTCAATGAAGCATGATCACCAGCATAGCCCATGCAAATCTAGAACATAAAACACAGAACAATGAGCGGGGACCTCATAGAGACATTTAAAATGTTGAAGGGAATGGACAGAGTAGATGTGGCTAGGCTGTTTCCCTTGGTGGGTGAGTCCAGGACTAGAGGGCACAATCTAGAATTAAAGGTTACACTTTCAAAACAGAGATGAGGAGAAATTTCTTTAGCCAGAGGGTGGTTAATTTGTGGAATTCCTTGCCAGGTACAGCAGTGGAAGCCAGATCATTGGGGGCGTTTAAGGAAGAGATAGATATATATCTAAATAGTCGGGGTATCAAGGGATATGGGGATAAGGCCGGAAATTGGGATTAGAATCATATTTTTTCTTCTTCTTCTTCCTCCCCCCATTTCTCATTTCTCATTTTTTCCCTTTTCCTTGGAGCAGACTCGATGGGCCAAATGGCCTGCTTCTGCTCCCTTGTCTTGTGATCTTGTGGGTACAGGCCCTTTGGCCCACAATGTTGTGCCAACATTTTATCCTGCTGTATGATCTATCTAACACTTCCTTCCCACAGAACCCTCCATTTCTCTATCATTCATGTGGTTATCTAAGAGTCTCTTAAATGCCCCCACAACCTCCGCCGGCAGCGCGTTCCACGCACCCACCACTTTCTGTGCAAAAAAACTTACCTCTGACATCCCCCATAACTTCCTCCAATCACCTTAAAATTATGCCCCCTCGTGTTAGCCATTTTCGCCCTGGGAAAAAGTCTCTGACTGTCCACTCGATCTATGCCTCTTATCATCTTGTACACCTCTATCAAGTGACCTCTCATCTCCCTTCTCTCCAAAGAGAAAAGCTCAACCTATCCTCATAAGACAACACAAATCTGTGCAAATATGGATGTGTTAACAGGGGCAAAGAATTCACTGAAATGCTGGAAATGGACAGCTAACTTATTAACGGCATGCCTTTGTAATTGACTCCAGTAGAATTAGTTTCTGGTAAGTTTTGGCCACAAGAATAAGGAAAGACAAATAGACTAAATGGCAGGGTTGCAAAGACCGTGCAGGAACGGAGGGTGTACACGTGCATAAGTCCTTGAAACTGCCAGGGCATGTTCAGAGAGCGGTTGGGCAAGGCGCAACACTTGCGGGCTGCCCCCAGCACATTCTCAGTCACGCAAGAAGATGCATTTCACTGTGTTTCAATGTACATGTGACTAATAAATAAATATCTTGTGCCTTATCTTAATATTCTCTCTTGGGAGTCTCCAACCTGACGGCCTCAACATCGATTTCCCCAACTTCCGATAACCCCTCTGTTTCCCCTTCTACCCCCTCCCCTTTGTTTTCCCTCATCCCTGTGGCCCCCCCCTCACCCCTTCTCTTTCCCCTCCCCCCGCCCTCACGACCTCCCCACCTCCTCTTTAGTCCGTGGTCCACTGTCCTCTCCTATCAGATTCCTTCATCTTCAGCCCCAGCCCTTTGCCTTTTCCATCCTGTCACCCCCTTTCACCCCCCCCATCCCCCACCCACCTACCTTCCCCCTCACCTGGACTCACCTGTCACCTGCCTGCGTGTGCTCCTCCCCCTCCCCCCACCTTCTTATTCTGGCTTCTGCCCTCTTCATTCCCAGTCCTGATGAAGGGTCTCGGCCCGAAACGTCAACTGTTTATTTCCCTCCATAGATGCTGCCTGACCTGCTGAGTTCCTCCAGCACTTTGTGTGTGTGTGTGTGTGTGTGTGTGTGTGAGAGAGAGAGTGTGAGAGTGTGTGTGTGTGTGTGTGTGTGTGTGTGTGTGTGAGTGTGTGTGTTGCTCTAGATTTCCAGCATCTGCAGAACCTCTTGTGTCTCTGTTCTAATCCCAGTCTAAGGTCCTGCCTCCACTACACACTATGGGGCTAAACCCTGTGTTAAAGCCCCTCCAACACTCAGATTTGAAGTGTGCGTATCGTCCAAAGAGCCCACATGAGAGGCAATGATGCCTTGTACATAGAACGTGGTAAGACAACAGACGTTTAGACCCAGTAACACTATGAATGTATCGACTGAACAACACTATGAATGTAAAGAAAGTCTTGCACTGTTTTTTCATTTCTTGTGCAGATTTTTTACAAATGAAGCGTAATTTTGAAATTAAAAGAAAAGCTTACAGAATCCTAAGATTTATAAATAAAGATATTGAGCCCAAAAAAGGGAAGTTTATTGACAGTGGTTGCAACTGAAGTATTGCATCTTGGTTCTGGTTATCTCACCTTCACGATGTAAAGGTCCTATAGACAGTGCAGGGACAATCTGTTGAAGTGGTTCCAAGATGCAGGATATCATTTCCAGGGTGGGGAAGCTCATGTTTTTCTGAGAACAAAAGAGGCTGACAGATTTGACGATGGTGAGCAAGATCACAACTGGTGTGGACAGGGTAAACAGGGAGAGGCTGTTCCCATTAGCAGATAGTTCAAAGGCCTGAAGGCACAGATTTAAAATTCTGAGTGAAAGAATCGAGGGAGGTGGAGGTGTAAGTAAGTGTGACTTCAGGAAGTGCATGCCTCTATCTGTATTAATGGTGCTGAGGTGGAGATGGTTGAGAGCTTCAAGTTCCTAGGAGTAATTATCACCAACAATTTGTCCTGGTCCAGACACATGGACACTACGGCCAAGAAAGCACACCAGTGCCTCTACTTCCTCAGAAGGCTAAAGAATTTCGGCATGTCCCCAGTAACCCTCACCAGCTTTTACAGATGCGCCATAGAAAGCATCCTATCCAGATGTATCACAGATCGGTACGGATACTGCTCTGCCCAAGGCCGGAAGAAATTGCAGAGAGTTGTGAACGCAGCCCAGTCCATCACACAGACCAACCTCCTCTCCATCGACTCTGTCTACACTTCCCGCTGGCTAGGGAAAGCACCCTAAATAATCAAGGATTCCTCCCACCCCGGACATTCTCTCTTCTCCCCCCCTCGCATCGGGCAGAAGATACACAAGCTTGAGAGGTACGACCAAGCTCAAGGACAGCTTCTATCCCGCTGTTATAAGACACTTGAAAGGACCCCTTGCAAAGCTAAAGATGAACTCTTGATCTCCCAACCTACTTCGTCATGACCCTTGCACTTTATTTGTCCACCTGCACTGCACTTTGTCTGTAACTGTAACACCATATTCTGCATTATGTTCTTTTTCCTTTTCTACTGCCTTGATGGACTTCTGTACGGAATGATCTGTCTGGATGGCACGCAGACAAAAGTGCTTCACTGTATCTCGATACATGTGACAATAATAAACCAATTACCAATTACCCCAAACAAGGCTAGAATTAAAAGGTTCAGCATTTGGTACCTGTTGAAGTAACATCTGGGGGCCAGGCAGAGCTGATGCAGATATAAGAGGTGAAACAACACATGTTCGGCGAAGAGCTCACTGCCTGCAAAAAGCTTAAAGAATAGCCGGGGCATTGCAGAGGGCAGTTGGGAGCCATCCACTGTGTCTCAGGTCTGGAGTCACATATAGGCCGACTGTGTAAAGATACCAGATTACCTTCCCTGGAGAATATGTATGTGATAGTCCTGTATCGATTATCAATTATTAACGATAATCCTGTAGTTTCTAATCCCAGGAAACATTAGTAATGCTTAATTGGAATTGGAATTGGCTTATTATTGTCACTTGTACCGAGATACGGTGAGAAACTTGTCTTGCATACTGTTCATACAGATCACTTCATTACACAGTGCATTGAGGTAGTACAAGGTAAAAACAATAACAGAATGCAGAATAAAGTGTAACAGTTACAGAGAAAGTGCAGTGCAGGTAGACAATAAGGTGCAAGGTCATAACGAGGTAGATTGTGAGGTCAGGAGTCCATTTTATTGTACTAGGGAACCATTCAATAGTCAAAACAGTGAGATAGGAGCTGTCCTTGAGCCTGGTGGTACGTGCTTTCAGACTTATGTATCTCCTGCCTGATAGGAGAGGGGAGAAGAGAGAATGTCCGGGGTGGGTGTGGTCTTTGATTATGCTGGCTGCTTTGCCAAGGCAGCGAGAAGTATAGACAGAATCCATGGAGGGCAGGCAGATTTCCATATTGCGCTGAGCTGTGTCCACAACTCTCTGCAGTTTCTTGCGGTCCTGGGCAGAGCAGTTGCCATAGCAATCAGTGATGCATCCAGATAGGATGCTTTCTATGGTGCATTGGTAAAAGTTGGTGAGTATCAAGGGGGACATGCCAAATTTCTTTAGCCTCCTGAGGAAGTAGAGGCACTGGTGAGCTTTCTTGGCCGTGGTGTCTACGCGGTTGTACCAGGACAGGCTTTTGGTGATGTTCACTCCCAGGAACTTGAAGTTCTCGACCCTCTCAACCTCAGCACCGTTGATGTAGACAGCTGCATTGACAATCTTTCCAGTTAATTTATAATACTTATTCCAGATTACTAATTAATTCTATCTAAAATCTGGATGCATCACGGCTTGGTATGGCAACTGCTCTGCCCAGGACCGCAAGAAACTGCAGAGAGTTGTGGACACAGCCCAGTGCATCACGGAAACCAGCCTCCCCTCCATGGACTCTGTCTATACCTCTCACTGCCTTGGCAAAGCAGCCAGCATAATCAAAGACCCCACCCATCCGGGTCATTCTCTCTTCTCTCCTCTCCCATCAGGCAGAAGATACAGGAACCTGAGGGCACGTACCACCAGGCTCAAGGACAGCTTCTATACCACTGTGATAAGACTATCAAACGGTTCCCTTATACAATGAGATGGACTCTGACCTCACAATCTACCTTGTTTAATCTTGCACCTTATTTGTCTACCTGCAATGCACTTTCCTGTAGCTGTGACACTTTACTCCGTACTCTGTTATTGTTTTTACCCTGTACTACCTCAATGCACTGTGTAATTGAGGTATTGTGCACTGTGAACAGTATGGAAGACAAGTTTTTCACTGTACCTTGGTACAAGTGACAATAATAAACCAACACCAATACCAATACCTTCCCCTTCTGACAGAGTGGAATTTGAACGCTTGTATCCAAGTCATTAATTCAGGCCTCTAACATATCCACGATGTTACAATAATGGACTAATCTGAATCCCAGTACAAACTCAGACTGCCTCTGCTTACCATCCTTTCTAATTGAGAGAATATGACAATGTTACAGCACATGTAAGTATGGAGGAGATGAACTAGAGTATTCTGTCTACAAACTCACAGGATCCGCTGTCTTGACAGTGATGTGACTGACATTCACAACAGTATCCCAGGAATATTTCTGGGAGATTACCATCTAATTACCATTTCTCGTGCCCTAAAATTTCCAATTAGCTAACAGTACAGCAGCTGTTCCCATCAGAAGTTTGCTTATAGTCAAATGCTATCTCGGCCAGAGATAATCAGGCTGATATTACTCTATGCAAGCTTAGTGCAGTTGTCTAAAGACCTCCCCTGACGCTGGAATAGATGCTCTAAACATTTCGATGAGCCGACGAAATTTCCTTCCATAACTGTCGGGAAGTTTGGGATTCTCCTGCAGAAATTCTCAGTCTTCCTGACAGGTTATTTGGATGCCTGCACACCATTGTTGGATGGAGTCCAACACTCTACAATTTCCCATCAATCAAGTCAGTGGCTCCCTCCATTTCAATGGAGAGGAATGGCTGTGAGGGGAGAGGTAAGTTTCGGGAAACTAACGTCCTTTGAAATCAGTTAACTTAAATGTATTTACATACTTATGACACAGCAAGAGGCCATTCAGCCTATTAGGTCCATGCCAGCTCACAACAGAGCAAGCTCCATACCACTGTAGCCCTGCAACTTATTTTCTCTTACATGCCCATCAACTCTCCTTTGATTACTCTAAGGGGTAGATTAAAGCACGTCTTTAATACATGAGATGAAATCAGAGGAGCCGATGGAAACCCACGCAGTCACGGGGAGAACATACAAACTCCACACAGACAGTACCGGAGATCAGGATCAAACCGAGGACCCAGGATCTAAAGCTCTTCCTGCTATGCCACAGCGCGTAATTATTTTTCTGCCTTCTAATGTATTTAAGTTTCAGATTGTTCATAGAACGTAGAACATTACAGCACAGAACAGGCTCTTTGGCCCACAATGTTGTGCCAACATTTTATCCTGCGCTAAGATCTATCTCACCCTTCCTTCCCACATGACCCTCCATTTCTCTATCATTCATATGTCTATCTAAGAGTCTTTTAAATGTCCTTAATGTATCTGCCCCCACAACCTCTACCGGCAGTACATTCCACGCACCCACCATTCTCTGTGTGAAAAACATACCTCTGACATCCCCCTTATACCTCCCTCCAATCACCTTAAAATTATGCCCCCTCGTGTTAGCCATTGTCGCCCTGGGAAACATTCTCTGACTGTCCACTCAATCTATGCCTCTTATCATCTTGTACACCTCTATCAAGTCACCTCTCAGTCTCCTTCTCTCCAAAGAGAAAAGCCCTAGCTCGCTCAACCTATCCTCATAAGACATGCTCTCTAATCCAGGCAACATCCTGGTAAATCCCCTCTGCACCCTCTCAAAAGCTTCCACATCCTTCCTATAATGAGGTGACCAGAACAGAACACAATACTCCAAGTGTGGTCTGACCAGAGTTCTATAGAGCTGCAACATCACCTCGCGGCTCTTGAACTCAATACCCTGACAAATGAAGGCCAGCGCACCACACGCCTTCTTAACAACCCTATTGATCAGTGTGGCAACCTTGAGGGATCTATGGACGTGGATCCCAAGATCCCTCTGTTCCTTCACACTGCTAAGAGTCCTGCCATTAACCTTGTATTCTGCCTTCAAATTTGATCTCCTGAAGTATATCACTTCACACTTTTCCGGGTCAGTTACAAAATCTTTTTTTTTAATATTGTGCTTCATTTTGAGATCTTGAACTTTACAGATTTTTTATTCTTGGTTCGGTTCGTAGAGAGTTTGTCAGTTTGTATTAATGCAACAGTACAGCACAGGAACAGGCCCTTTGGCCCATGATGTCTGCACTGAACACCATGCCAAATTAAACTATGTCTTTTCTGCCTGTACATGATCCACTGAGTTACTCCCACAGATTGTTTGTTGATATTTTTATATCAGTTAGATGTGGCAAATGATTTGTGGTGGACTGTTTCCAACACAAAGCACAAGTACTGTTGTAACATTACTGTCTTGCATTCCTGTAAGATTAAAGAACTATGTTGTTAGGCTGAAGAATACTACATTGCCGTTGCACTGTGTCAGCCCCATGCTGTGCTACGTTTAATCCAACTAGTGCACACTCTGCCATTTCAGGAGATTTTGCCCTGAAGCTGTTAGAATAAACACACTGCTAAGTCACAGATCTGAAAATGGATTCTAATTAACCAACTGTGCCCCAGAGAACAAACAAGAACCAACATTAAAAAATGCAAAGGAGCAATGATGCAAATTACAGAGGAATGCATCACTCCCCCACTTCCACTGATCCATTGAGTCCTCAGATATGTACTCTCCCATACAAAAATGTTCACCATGCAGTTAATAGCCCTTTAAGAGATTGGTTAGTTCTCAGCCATCCAAAACTACACCAACAACCTATTCTTCAGCAGTTTCTTCAACAAAGCTCCAAGCTACGACTTCAAAATGAAAACATTACAGGTAAGTGTTCAAGTGAAAAAAAATCTGCAGATGCTGAAGATCTGAAGTAAAATCAGAAAGTGACGCTGGTCAGGATGTGGAGCGAGAAATGGGTTTGGGTCCGAGACCCTTCATCAGAACTAATCACAGGTTCTCCCCAGGTTGGGACACGGGTCCGTTCCTGAGAACTGTTCGTAACTCGACCAGTTCACAGGTCAGAAATGGGAATTGGCAATTGGTTTATTATTGTCACATGTATCGAGATGCAGTGAAAAGCTTTGTTTGCGTGCCATCCACACAGATCAATCCATACATCAAAGATCCCCACCATCCAGGCCACGCCATCTTCTCACAGCTACCATCGGGCACCTGAAGTCCCACACCACCAGGTTCAAGAACAGCTACTTCCCTTCAACCATTCGGTTCTTGAACCAACCAGCACAACCCTAATCACTACAGTTTAGCAACACTATGACCACTTTGATTCTCAGCACTGGTGCTCCACAAGGCTGCGTCCTCCGCCCTCTACTCTACTCCCTATACACTTATGACTGTGTGGCCAGATTCTGCTCTAACTCCATCTACAAGTTTGCAGATGATACCACCGTTATAGGCCGTATCTCAAACAGCGATGAGTCGGGGTACAGGAAGGAGATAGAGAGCTTAGTGGAATGGTGTCATGACAACAACCTTTCCCTCAATGCCACAAAACAAAAGAGCTGGTCAGTGACTTCAGGAAAGGGGGTGGTGTACATGCACCTGTCTATATCAACGGTGCTGAGGTCGAGAGGGTTCAGAGCTTCAAGTTCCTGGGAGTGAACATCACCAACAGCCTGTCCTGGTCAAATCACGTAGATGCCACAGGCAAGAAAGCTCACCAGCGCCTCTATTTCCTCAGGAGGCTAAAGAAATTCGGTTTGTCCCCTTTGACACTCACCAACTTTTATCAATGCACCATAGAAAGCATCCTATCTGGATGCATCATGGCTTGGTATGGCAACTGCTCTGCCCAGGACCACAAGAAACTGCAAAGAGTTGTGGACACAGCTCAGTGCATCACGGACACCAGCCTCCCCTCTTTGGACTCTGTCTTTACCTCTCCTTAAAAGGTAATAACTCTCAATGCACAAAACAACAAATTTCACAACTTATGTCAGTGATAATAAACCTGATTCTGATTTAATTTGCCACTGTTAGATGGCTTGAACCCATAACCTTCGGAGGTAGAAGAAAGCTTATTAGCCACTGAAAATTACTCCAGCTAAATTGAACAACCTCTAAAACATGTTCCACAATGTGATCGAACTCAATATCGGCCCCAGAGTTCCACTTTTAAATGTCATCTGTAACTTCAGCTTATTGGATTCTTTCCAAAGGTATTTTGGACAAGAAAAATTTGAGGGCAAAATACTTTGTAACACAAAGGGACAGGTAAGTTCATTTTGGGCGTGGACCTTTATGTGATGTAAAAGTAAAACAGGAACAAAAGACGGGGAAGAAACAAATGGTGTTCCCATTGGTTGTGTGCGATGTCGGCTACTGTTGCTGGGACTCGAGGCTCTGGGTTATAGAGGGAGGTTGGGCAGGCTAGGACTTTATTCATTGGAGCATAGGAGACTGAGGGGTGACCTTATAGAGAGGTGTATAAAATCGCGAGGGTGAACGCACGCAGTCTTTTTCCCAGGGTTGGGGAATCAAGAACTAGAGGGCATGGGTTTAAGATGAGAGGGGAGAGATTTAATAGGAACCTGAGGGGCAACTTTTTGACCCAGAGGGTGGTCCGTACATGGAAAAAGCTGCCAGAGGAAGTGGTTGAGGCAGGTACAATAACAACGTTTGAAAGACATTTGGACAGGTAAATGGATAGGAAAGGTTTAGAGGGAGATGGGTCAAATGCAGGCAAATGGGACTAGCTTATGTGGCATGTTGGTCGGCATAGATAAGTTGGGCTGAAGGACCTGTTTCTGTGCTGTGTGACTCTATGACTATGACTCTACTGAAGGGTATAAAATAACCCAGCTTGTTATACAGTGAGTTCCCAGTGAATGTTAAGAACAAATTTTAAGTGGGGGACAACTGACTAGCAGCAAATGGTGTCACCTGGCCTCAGATGTAGCCATGAACAAGACTCAAATCTCCTAACTGGAGCATGGTCAACGTTCTCGGGACACACAACTACCCTCCACTCAATGGGGGAAGTCTCGGTGGACCATCGACATCACAAACCCCGCTCTGGTCACCAATCAAGAGTTGGTCTTCCCATGTTAGACACAATACTCTGTATTCAAACGGGAAGTCACCTGCCTGGTATACCATCAGTATGATTTGATCTCCATCCCATGTAATTTTCCCAGCCTGTAAAGGTTGAGTCCCAAGGGGAATGTCTCTGGAAGGGTCTTCCCCCTACATTTCCCAGCAGGAGCTTCCAGGAACCGCTGGGAGGAATCTTTAACGGTACACCAGGGCGTTGGCGGTTGGTTAAACTGAGCCCCAAACCTAACAGGCTGTCACGGTTTTGTTCATGGGGCAGGGGGAGAGGGAGAAGGAGGCAGTGAGGCTGGAGGAGGAGGGAGAAGGAAGATTGCCTTCTACTCATCATCCCACCAAGATCTCTGCCACCTCCATTCAGACCTTGCCTGCTCTGCCATTCAGTAATATGACAACCAACCTTTTCCTCAAAGCTACTTTCCTGCACTGGATCCAATATCCCTCGAGTTCCTTAATGTTCAGTGACTGATCCTCTACACTTCTCTTGGATGGAGAATTCCAATCATTCACCAGGGACAGTGTAGAAGGTTGCCAAAGGATACAGCAGGATACAGTATAGATCAGTTACAGACATGGGCAGAGAAATGGCAGATGGAGTTTAATCCAGGCCAGTGTGAGGTGATGGATTTTGGCAGGTCAAATGCAAGGGGAAGGTATACAGTAAATGGCAGGAACCTTGACAGCATTGATATACAGAGGGAGCTTGGGGTCCAAGTCCATAGCTCCCTGAAAGTGCCAACGCAAGTAGATAGAGTGGTAAAGAAGGTGTACGGCATGCTTGCCTTCATCAGTTGGGGCATTAAGAGTCAAGAAGTCATGTTGCAGCTGTACAAGGCTTTGGTGAGGCCATATTTGAAATATTGTGTGCAGTTCCGGTCACCCCTTTACAGGAAGGACGTGGAGGCTTTGGAGAGGGTGCAGAAGAGGTTCACCAGGATGCTGCCTGGATTACAGAACATAGAACACTACAGCACAGTACAGGCCCTTCGGCCCACAATGTTGTGCCGACATTTTATCCTGCTCTAAGATCTATCTAACCCTTCCCTCCCCATAGCCTCCTATTTTTCTATCATTCATGTATATTTGTGTATCATTCATAGAGAATATTAGCTATGAGGAGAGGTTTGACAAACTTGGGTTGTTTTCTCTGGAGCAGCAGAGACCTGACAGAAGTTTATAAAATTATGAGCGGCATAGATAGGGTAGACAGTCAGAATATTTTTCCAAGGGTGGAAATGTCAAATACTAGAGGGCATAGCTTTAAGATGAGAGGGGGAAACTTTAAAGGACAAGGTTTTTACACGGAGAGTGATAGATGCCTGGAATAAGCTGCCAGGGGTGATGGTGGAGGCAGATACAATAGTGGTGTTCAAGAGGCATTTTGACAGACACGCGAATATGCAGGGACGGAGGGATGTGGATCATGTACAGGCAGAAGAGGTTTAATTTGGCATTGTGCTCAGCACAGACATGGTGGGCCGAAGGGCCTGTTCCTGCGCTGTGCTGCTCTATGTTCCACCTCCCAATCATTCCACCCCATCTGGCCTCCAGTCCCAGGACCTACCCTGTGCCAGGGGTGGCTCTGTCGCTAGTCAGACAGTACTGAGGGAGTGCTGCCCTGTCGGAAGTACTGTCTAGTGGAGGAGATACTTAACAGAAGTGGACATAAAAGAGCCAGACCACTGCTCTGAAGATGAACAGAGTGAGTCTCCCTGCTGAGCTGATCAGTGGTTTTCCTTCCCTCAGCAGCACAAGAAATAAAACACCGCAGATGCTGAAAATCTGAAATAAAAGTAGAAAATGCTGAAGATACTCAGCAGACCGGACAGCGTCCGTGAAGGAAGAACCACGTTTCAGTTCCATGACTTTCTGTCACGACTGGGCAAGGTTTGAGATAAAGCAGGTTTTAAGTCGCAGAGGAAAATAAGGGCAGCACAGATGTTAAAGTTGCCACCTCGCAGCTCCAGTGACCCAGGTTCGATCCTGACCTCGGGTGCTGTCTGTGTGGAGTTTGCACGTTCTCCCTGTGACCGTGTGGGTTTCTTCCAGATGCTCCAGTTTCCTCCAGCGTTCTAAAGATGTGCGGGTTGGTGGGTTAATTGCCCCTAGTGTGTAGGCGAGTGGCAGAATCTGGGGGAAATTGATGGGAAAGTTGGGGGGCGGGAATAAAATGGGATTAGTGTAGGATTAATGTTTGATGGTCAGTGTGGACTCAATGGACCAAAGGGCCTGTTTCTGCCTGTCATCCTTCACCCCTCCTCGGTCTACAATCACCTCCTGGCCCCTGTCTCACACATCCCCCTCTTTATACTGGCTATCTTTCCTCTCCTCTCTCTATACTGGCTATATTCCCTCTCCACTCTCAGTCCTGAGGCGGGGGCTTTGACCCAAAACATCGACAATTCCTCCCCCTCTCCCACAGATGCTGCTCGACCCGCTGAGTTCCTCTAGCAGATTGTGTGTTGCTCCAGATTCCAGCCTCTGCGATCTCTCGTGTCTCCTGGGCCTCTTTCTGCGTTGGATGACTCTGGGGTAGTGAGGCGGACAGAGAGAACGAAAGAGAGATTGGGAGAGATTGAAAGGTTTCGGTGAAGGTGGTGCCGGCTGAAGGAAGCTGGTCAAGGGTGACGGACACCAAGAGGGTGTCTGAGGAAGTAAGAGATGAAGAAAACCTGAAAATACCAGAACATAAAACACAGCACAGGAACAGGCCCCTCAGCCTACAATCTCTGTGCCAATCATGACGCCAAATTAAACTAATTCCCTTTCTGCCTGCACATTGGTATTGGTATTGGTATTAGTTTATTATTGTCACTTGTACCGAGGTACAGTGAAAAACTTGTCTTGCATACTGATCGTACAGGTCAATTCATTACACAGTGCGGTTACATTGAGTTAGTACAGAGTGCATTGATGTAGTACAGGTAAAAACAATAACAGTACAGAGTAAAGTGTCACAGCTACAGAGAAAGTGCAGTGCAATAAGGTGCAAGGTCATAACAAGGTAGATCGTGAGGTCAAGAGTCCATCTCATCCTATAAGGGAACTGTTCAATAGTCTTATCACAGTGGGGTAGAAGCCGTCCTTAAGCCTGGTGGTATGTGCCCTCAGGCTCCTGTATCTTCTACCTGATGAAAGAGGAGAGAAGAGAGAATGACCTGGGTGGGTGGGGTCTTTGATTATCCTGGCTGCTTCACCGTATCCATATCCCTCCCTATCCCTTCACATGGTCCAGATCCCTCCATTTCTTGTAGATTCGTGTGTCTATCTAAAGGCCTCTTGGAGAAGGAACAAGACTGTGAACACAGGAACTGTGAGGGAGAAAGCTGAGAATGGTGGTTATCTGAAGATAATAATCTCTCCCTCAATATTATCCAGTCATTATAAAATCAGAAAATGGTGGGGATACTCAGCAGGTCAGGCAGGAAACGTTAAGGGAGAGACAGATGCCTATCCCTCTTCTGTGTGTCCCTAGAGGAGTGCACGGTATGCACGGGTACAATGGGGGATTTCCGAGACCAGTGGGTGCCACAGGGACTCAAGATAGAGATGATTGTGTTATAATTTGAAACTGTAAATAGTGTGAGTCATGGAATACCGTAATGTTGGAATAATGTGATGCTGTAATCACCGAATAAACCTCCTTTGGAAAAAGGAAAAATAAGGGAGAGACAGAGTTAATGTTTCAGGTCAGTGACCTTTGGTCAGAAAGTGAGAAAACAAAAATGTTTTACGTTTCAGAGACAGAAGGAGTGAAGAACGAAGAGCAAGTCTTTTATGGGTGGAGCTTAAGGGAACTGAATGACACAGATGGTGGTGGAGCTGACTCAGGGAGGGCGTTGGGCTCTTGTTAATTGTAAACGATGTTGGAACAATGAGATCCAGAACAATGTTGCTGCTGGAAGTCTTAAATTAAAGGAGAATGCGGGAAATACTCAGCCATTCAGAGATAAACCGAGTTCACGTTTCAAGTCAACGACTTGGCATCAGAACCCCTCACATTTAGCACAAACTGGAAAGACTGGTTATCTGAAATTGTTGAATGAAGCAATGAGCCCTAAGAGAATGAAGGTGAGGTACTGTTCCTCAAGCTTGGTTGGAACAGTGTAAAAGGACAGACTCAGAGGTCAGAGTGGGAGTGGAATAGAGGAATAAAGTGACAGACAGGCCAGCCACTCCGTCTGCAATTGGTTCTCCAGTGTATTAGTATTGGTTTATTATTGTCACTTGTACCGAGGTACAGTGAAAAGCTTGTCTTACAAACCAATCATACAGGTCAATCCGTTACACAGTGCAGTTACATTTTGTTAGTACAGAGTGCATTGAGGTAGTACAGGTAAAAACAATAACAGTACAGAGTAAAGTGTCACAGATACAGAGGAAGTGCAGTGCAATAAGGTGCAGGGTCACAACAAGGTAGATCATGTCAGAGTCCATCTCATCATATAAGGGAACTGTTCAATAGTCTTATCACAGTGGGATAGAAGCTGTCCTTGAGCCTGGTGGTACGTGCCCTCAGGCTCCTGTATCTTCTGCCTGATGGAAGAGGAGAGAAGAGAGAATGACCCGGGTGGGTGGGGTCTTTGATTATGCTGGTTGCTACACCAAGGCAGCGAGAGGTAAACGGTCCAAGGAGGGGAGGAGACCTCATTCTGAGCACCAAATGCAGTACACTAAATTGCAAGGGAGTCTCTGCTCCATCTGGAAGGATTGATTGGGGCCCTGGTTGGCAGGGAGAGAAGAGGTAAAACAGCTGGTCTTGCATCCCCTACGGCTGTGTGGGAAAGTGCCATGAGAAGGGGAATGGGAGCTGGGGGGGAGATGGAAGAGATTGGCAGGGAAGTCATAGATGGGGAGGCGAAGGAAACATGTGTTAAGTTGTGGCAATTTATTGAAGATCGAGGAAAGACTCCGTCTACACTCCTGCTGCCTCAGGAAAGAAGCCAACATAACCGAAGACCCCTCCCACCCCGGTCATTCCCTCTTCTCCCTTCTCCCATCGGCAGAAGATACAAAAGTTTGAGAACACATACTGCCAGGCTCAAGGACAGCTTCTATCTCATTGTCATTGGACTCTTGAACAGACGCTAAAGATGATCCCTTGATCCCTCAGTCTCATTTGTCATGGCCCTTGCACTTTATTTGTCTACCTGCACTGCACTTTCTCTGTAACCGCAACACCATATTCTGCATTGTTTTATTTTTACTACTGCGATGTAATTATGTGCGGCATGAGCTGTCTGGATGGCGTACAAAACAAAAGCTTTTCACTGTATCTCGGTACATGTGACAGGCATGGTAGTGCAGTGGTTAGCGTGACGCTATTACAGCACCAGAGACCCGGGTTCAATTCCTACCACTGTCTGTAAGGAGTTTGTACGTTCTCCCCGTGTCTGCGTGGGTTTCCTCCGGGTGCTTCGGTTTCCTCCCACATTCCAAAGACGTACGGGTTAGGAAGTTGGCGACGGAAGCGTGGCGCACTTGCGGGCTGCCCCCAGAACACTCTACGCAAAAGATGCATTTCACTGTGTGTTTCGGTGTACATGTGACTAATAAAGAGATCTTATCTTATCTTATAATAAACCAATACTATTTTATGGAAGGTGATCTGCGGAAAGTCACGATTGGTGGTTCGGAAGGTGAGGACAAAGAGGACACTATCCTTGCTTTTTGTGGAGGGGGAGGTTTGAGAGTCACAGAACAGACACAGGAAAGCATTGTCAGGTGTGGTAGAGGGGAAACCACGGTTACGAAATAGGTAGGACACCTTGGAAGCACCGATGTGGAACATATCACCATCAGAACGAACGCAACTGAACCGGAGACGCCGCAGAAATGGAATGGAATCATCTACCCCTCACCTTCCCTAACACGTGGCCGTTACTTCCCCTTTCCCAGGTCTGATGAAACTTCATCTGTTGGAACGTGAGCTCTGCATCTCCCCACCTGACCTACTGTCATTTCCTCAGTTTACTTCAGATCTCCAGCTTAAGCTGTTTGTAACTGTTCCAGTCATCATGGCTTTATGGGATCTTGCAGTGCGATGCCGGCTTCCATTTTCCTGGCACTTCAAGAGTGACGACAGTTCAAAAGCACATCCTTGGACGTAAAGTGCTCCGGGACATCCCGAAAGAGGGGTGAAAGTTAAATTCCTCTTTGACCCAAAGCAGAAATGTTCTTTGCCAGGGATCGCTCTGGGTTGGTCCATCCCACGTAAGAAGGAGCTGAGGACCAAATCGGGAATGGCTGGAGCCAACCCATCCCATGCTGAGATGGATCCCTGAATCCAGTTCTGCTGGTGAGAACCAATTTCCAGGATCACGCCACCACGACCCTACAACTCCCTCCAAACAACACTCAACTCTTGGAGACATAAGGGACTGCAGGTGTTGGATTCTGATAAGATATTTGTATATTAGTCACATGTACATCAAAACACACAGTGAAATGTGTCCTTTTGTGCTACTGAGAATGTGCTGGGGCAGACCGCAAGTGTCGCCATTCTTCCGGTGCCAACATAGCATGCCCACAGCTCCTAACCCATACGTCTTTGGAATGTGGGAGGAAACCGGAGCACCCGGAGGAAACCCACGCAGACACAGGGAGAACTCCTTGCAGACAGCGGCAGGAATTGAACCCAGGTTGCTGGCGCTGTAATAGCATTACACTAACAGAGGAAAGGAAGTTTCGACATTTTGGATCAAAACCCTGCATCAGGACCCAACACAACAGAACACTCAACTCCTGATCAGTCAGTAATATCTGTGCTGTGTTTGAATTATCCCACTGTTGTAAGTTAGGCAGCATTAAACCACAAAGTCCCTGACAATTTTGTTCTGGGAAAAACAGGAAAAATTATTCGAATGAGCTGAATTACATTCAAATTAATCTTGGAGACATACAGCACAGGAACAGGCCCTTTAGCCCAACATGACCATGCTCCCTGTTCTACCCACCTACACTCATCCCATTTACCCACATTAGGTCCACAGCCCTCTGTGCCCGTGCAATTCAAGATGCTTGTCTAGATACTTCTTAAAGGTTGTGAGTGCATCTGCCTCCATCATCTCTCCAGACACCATCACACTCTGTGTGAAAAAAATTGCCCCTCAGATCCCCACTAAACCTCCTACCTCTCACTTTAAACCTGTGCCCTCTTGCCTTAGTCACCTCCACTGTGTGAAAATTATTTTTACTATCTCCCCAATCCATCCCCTCAGAATTTTATACACCTCAGGTCACCCCTCAGCTAAGGGAAAACAAGCCCAGCCTATCCAATCTCTCCCCAGAACTAAAGTCGTCCAATCCAGGCAACATCCTGGTGAATCTCCTCTCCATTCATTCCAGTGCCACCACATCCTTCCTATAGTGTGGCGACCAGAACTGCATACAATTCCCCATTTATTCCAGAACTTCCTACTTTGAGTAGACTATTGTTATATAATGGTATTATAAATTGGCCTCAAAGTTCACAAACATTTTACAGGGCAATTTGTTTTTCTGTCAGTTCCCATGAGGTATAAAAGCTAAACTTGTGCACACAGTAACCGCCAGCCTGAAAATAAAAGAGCAACATTTAAATAATTCATTACTTCTTGATTAATGTTTAACTCTATCACGGTGCAGAGATTCAAGGGTTCTTTGAAGCCTCTTCCATTCTGTTACAAATTCTGTTACCAATGGCACAAGTTAACCACTAATCCTTATTCCAAGACAAATAGATAGATTGTCCACCTAGAGAAACAAAGGACTGCAGATGCTGTCTAGATTTCATCCAGATTGTCCACCTGGTCAGTATATTAATTTAATGCAGTGTTGTGAGTGTCAGCAGGTCGTTCACCACCTGTTAGTGGGACACCAGTTTCTGTGTTTCGCTCCAGAGAGGAAGCTCAGACATCTAGATGGTGCTCCAGTGCAGTCCTGAAGGGGTGCTGCACTGCTGGAGATACCATCTATTGGATAAGTTATTAAATTGTGGTTCTGTCCACCAGCAGAATGTAAAGATCCAATGGAGCCATTTTGAAAGCAGTGGTGCACCTTGGTGTCTTGACCGATATTTTATCCTTCAACCAGTATCACTAAAACTTCCTGGTTACTTGGTGTTTGTGGAACCTTCACACATCCAATGTTATCACAGTGATCATGCTACAAGAGGGATTTATTTAATGAGCTGAGATCCTAAAAGGTGCTGAATAACTGCTTATATTGGTATTGGTTTATTATTGTCACTTGTACTGAGGTACAGTGAAAAACTTGTCTTGCATACCGATCGTACAGATCAATTCATTACACAGTGCATTTAAGTAGTACAGGGTGCACTGAGGTAGAGAGTGCATATACAGTGTGCACACTGTATTCTTAATAGAACATTACAGCACAGTACAGGCCTTTCAGCCCATGATGTTGTGCCAACATCTTATCCTGCTCTAAGATCTATCTAACCCTTCCCTCCCACATAGCCCTCCATTTCTCTATCATTCATGTGTCTATCTAAGAATCTCTTAAATGACCCTACCTTAAATGTATCTGCCCACACAACCTCCGCAGGCAGTGCGTTCCACGCACCCACCACTCTCTGTGTAAAAAACTTACCCCTGACCTCCCCCTTATACCTTCCTCCAATCACCTTAAAATTATGCCCCCTCGTGTTAGCCATTTTTGCCCTGGGAAAAAGTCTCTGACTGACTACTTGATCTATGCCTCTTATCATCTTGTACACTTTCTTACTTCTATTTGGTCTGCAGACAAGTGCACACCAGTACCTCTACTACTCAGAAGGCTGAGGAAATTCTGCATGTCCCTGATGACTCTCAGCAATTTTTACAGATTCACCACAGAAAGCACCCTATCCAGATGCATCACAGCTTAGTATGGCAACTGCTCTTCCCAAGACAACAAGAAATTGCAGAGTTATGAATGCAGCCCAGTCCATCGCACAAACCAGCCTCCCCACCATTGACTCTGTCTACACTTCCTGCTGGCTTGGGAAAGCAGCCAATATAATCAAGGATTCCTGCCACCCCGGACATTCTCTCTTCTCCACCCACCCATCAGGCAGAAGATACAAAAGTTTGAGAATAGGTACCACCAGACTCAAGGACAGATACTATCCCGCCGTTATGAGACTCTTGAATGGACCTCTTGGTATTGGTATTGGTTTATTATTGTCACTTGTACTGAGGTACGGTGAAAAACTTGTCTTGCATACTGATTGTACAGGTCAATTCATTACACAGTGCAGTTACATTGAGTTAGTACAGAATGCATTAATGTAATATAGGTAAAAACAATAACAGTATAGAGTAAAGTGTCATAGCTACAGAGAAAGTGCAGTGCAATAAGGTGCAAGGTCACGACAAGGTAGATCGTGAGGTCAGAGTCCATCTCATTGTATAAGGGAACCGTTCAATAGTCTTATCACAGTGGGGTAGAAGCTGTCCTTAAGTCTGGTGGTACGTGCCCTCAGGCTCCTGTATCTTCTAACCCGATGGAAGAGGAGAGAAGAGAGAATGTCCCGGGTGGGTGGGGTCTTTGATTATGCTGGCTGCTTCACCAAGACAATGAGAGGAAAAGCCAGAGTCCAAGGAGGGGAGGCTGGTGTCCGTGATGCGCTGGGCTGTGTCCACAACTCTCTGCAGTTTCTTGTGGTCCTGGGCAGTGCAGTTGCCGTACCAAGCCGTGATACATCCAGATAGGATGCTTTCTATAGTGCATTGGTAAAAGTTGGTGAGAGTCAAAGGGCACAAACCAAATTTCTTCAGCCTCCTGAGGAAGTAGAGGCGCTGGTGAACATTCTTGGCCTTGGCATCTACATGATTTGACCAGGACAGGCTGTGATGATGTTCACTCCCTGGAACTTGAAGCTCTCAACCCTCTCGACCTCAGCACCATTAATGTAGACAGGTGCATGTACACCGCCCCCTTTCCTGAAGTCAATGACCAGCTCTTTTGTTTTGTTGACATTGAGGGAAAGGTTGTTGTCGTGACACCATTCCACTAAGCTCGCTATCTCCCTCCTGTACCCCGACTCATTGCTGTTTGAGATACGGCCTACAACGGTGGTATCATCTGCAAACTTGTAGATGGAGTTAGAGCAGAATCTGGCCACACAGTCATGTGTGTAGAGTAGAGGATGAATTTTTGATCTCGTCGTGGCCCTTGCACTTTATTTGTCTGCCTGCACTGCGCTTTCTCTGCAACTGTAACACTATATTCTGCATTCTGTCGTTTTCCTTTTGTACTGCCTCAATGTACTTACGCGTGGAATGATTTGTCTGGATGGCAGGCAAACAAAAACTTTTCAATGTATCTCGGTACATGTGACAATAATAAACTAATTACCAATAATCGTACACTCTATGACTTGCATAGTATTTTACTTCAACCTTTCATGCAGACACTGATTGTGCGCAAGCACAAAAGATTGCACCAGTGAATAAGGCCATTGATTTCATTTGTTTTCTTTCCTGAATGTGAAAAATGCATCAATCCACAAGTCAGATCCAAAGATAGCCTGTCATTGGGACATCAACATCAACCACCATTGACTCAGTGATGAGACGTAACAATTCCTCTGTCTTATTCAACTGAAGGCACACTTGCCTTTATTAGTCGAGGCACTGAGTTCAAGAGTCAGGAAGTCATGTTGCAGCTTTATTGAACTCTGGTTAGGCCGCATCTGGAGAATTGCATTCAATTCTGGTCGCCCCATTATAGGAAGGATGTGGAGGCTTTGGAAAGGGTGCAGTAGAGGTTCACTAGGTTTATAACACATGCCTTCATGTGTTATAAAGAGAAGTTGGACAAACTAGGGGTTTTCTCTGGAGCAGCAAAGGTTGAGGGGACATCCGATGGACGTTTATAAAATTATGAGAGGCATAGATAGAGTGGACAGCCGGTATCTTTCTCCCAGGGTTGAAATGTCTAAAACTAGAGGACATGCATTTAAGGTGAGAGGGGGAAAGTTCAAAGGAGATGTGCAGGGCAAGTTTTTTACATAGAGAGTGGTGGGTGCCTGGAATGCGCTGCCAGGGGTGGTGGTGGAGGCAGATACGATAGGGGTGTTTAAGAGGTTCTTAGATAGTCACATGAATATGCAGAGTATGGAGGGATATGGACCATGTGTAGATAGGCAGGATGAGGTGTCATTCGCTCAATTAGTCCGGCATAATCTCGTGGACAGAAGTGCCTGTTCCTGTGCTGTACTATGTTCTAACTCTGCCCATGTTACTGCTCCTACATCCTACCCCTGTTTATACCTTGATCTAGCCACAGAGTCACAGACCTCACCATGTCTGTGCCAACCATCAAATACACATCTAAACTAATCCCATTTTACCAGCATTTAATAGCACTGTTGACATCTTCAATCCCTTTGATAGCCTGGTGCAGTATCTAACTGGAAGTTAATGATCTGAAGTGGCCTTTGGGCTCTGAGGCCAAGTAGAAGAATTTAGAATCCTCAAATCAAAGCAAAACTTGAATAAATTAAGCACTTTCTGTCCATGTGCAGGGTAGAAGAGCAGGAATATTTCAGTACCGACAGTCCAGAGGTCTGGGCTATTGCCATCCCTGGAAAATAGGGGAGCTTAGGTTCGTGGAATCATGGAGTCATTGAGACATAACACATAGAACCAGGCCGCTTGGTCTACCATAACCATCAAATACCTATTGATACTAATCCCAATAATGCAGTTAATTTGTCTGGAAGAAAATAGCTTGTATCAGTAATGGTGAACACCTGGTCTAAAATCTCACTTCATGTCTTGTAGAGAAGGAAATCTACCTTCCTTACCTGGTCTGGCTCATAGACTCATGGAGTTATTCAGCACAGAAACAGGCCCCACGACCTTCCAAGCTCATGCTAACTACCTACACCCATTTATACTGATCCTCCCCATGTTTCCCTCAACTCCTCCCCATGTTTCCCTCAACTCCTCCCCATATACTACCTCTCACCTACACACAGTGGCTAATTAACCTACCAACCTCAGGTCAAGTAGGGTTTATTGTCATGTGCACATGTACAGTAAGGTCTAGGTATAATGAAAAACTTGTTTGCAGCAGCATCACAGGTACGTGGAAGTCAGACAGCAACGCACAGATTATGTCTTTAGGATGCAAGAGGAAACCGGAGCACCCGGAGGAACCCACACGGTCACAGGAAGGACGCGCGAGGAGCATATACGCTTAGGAAGGATGTGCTGACGTTGGAGAGGGTTCAGAGGAGATTTACGAGAATGATTCCAGGAATGAAAGGGCTTAAGTATGATGAGCGTTTGTCGGCTCTTGGACTGTACTCGCTGGAGTACAGAAGGATGAGAGGGGACCTCGTAGCGACATTTAAAATGTTGACAGGTAAGGATAGAGTAGATGTGGCTAGGCTGTTTCCCTTGGTGGGCGTGTCCAGGACCAGAGGGCACAATCTTAGAATTAGAGGGTACAGTTTCAAGACAGAGATGAGGAGAAGTTTCTTTACCCAGAGGGTGGTGAAATTGTGGAACTCCTTGCCACACACAGCAGTGGAGGCCAGATCAGTGGGGGTATTCAAGGAGGAGATAGACAGATATCTAAATAGTCAGGGTATCAAGGGATATGGGGATAAGGCTGGCAAATGGGATTAGAATAGTTTTTTTTTCTCTCTCTTTTTTCCCACCCCATTTCTTTTTCCCTTTTCCTTGGAGCAGACTCGATGGGCCGAATGGCCTGCTTCTGCTCCCTTATCTTGTGATCTTGTGATCTTGTGTGACAGCTTCTATCCCACTGTGATGACTATTGAACGATGAGATGGACTCTTGACCTCACAATCTACCTCGTTATGACCTTGCACCTTATTGTCTATCTCCACTGCACTTTCTCTGTAGCCGTGACACCTTACTCTGTATTCTGTTATTGCTTTTACCCTGTACTACCTCAATGCACTGTGTAATGAATTGACCTGTACGATCGGTATGCAAGACAAGCTTTTCACTGTACCTCGGTACAAGCGACAATAATAAACCAATAAGATAAGATATTTATTAGTCACATGTACATCGAAACACACAGTGAAATGCATCCTTTGTGCAGAGTGTTCTGGGGGCAGCCCGCAAGTGTCGCCACGCTTTTGACGCCAACATAGCATGCCCACAACTTCCTAACCCGTACGTCTTTGGAATGTGGGAGGAAACCGGAGCACCCGGAGGAAACCCACGCAGACATGGGGAGAACGTACAAACTCCTTACAGGCAGCAGCCGGAATTGAACCTGGGTCGCTGGCACTGCAATAGTGTTATGCTAACTGCTACACTACTGTGCCTGTAGGCCAATACCAACACCAAACTGCACACAGACAGCACCGGAGGTCAGGATTGAACTCGGATCTCTGGAGTTGCATGTGGGACACCAGATCCATGTGAGAAGGATTTTCAACATGCAGCTTTCTGGGGCGGGGCCTTTCAAGGGGAGGCCCATGTGCACCTGAGACCCACATGTGATATCCAGGGATTCTGCTTGAACAGGGATTGATTCACACCCAATGTGTGAGCACCTGAATACTCTGAGCTTGACCATGGTTCAGGAAAGTGCCAAATCCCACAAACGCTCTGAGAACAATAACTGGTCAAATGCCAATTATCCACACACCTTCTCAGCGATGGGCCAGGTGTACTTACCTTAACTCAGAACATCCGTGATCATTACATGTACTCAGAGAATCATTGCAGCTGTGTTGCAGCTATGAAACCTTGGTTAGGCCACATTTGGAGTCTTGTCTGCTCTTCTGGTCACCCCATTACAGGAAGGATGTGGAGGTTTTGGACAGGGTGCAGAAGAGGTTCACCAAGATGCTGCCTAGATTAGAGATTATTAGTTTTAAGGAGAGGTTGGACAAACTTGGATTGTTTTCGCTGAAGAGTTGGAGGCTGAGGGGAGACCTGATAGGAGTTTATAAAATTACGAGAGGTGTAGATAGGGTAGATGGTCAGAATCCTTTTCCCCAGAGGACATTAGTTTAAGGTGAGAGGGGGAAAGTTTAAAGGAGATTTATGAGGCAAGTTATTTACATAAAGGGTGATAGGTGCTTGGAACAGGCTGCTGAGGAGCTGGTGGAAGCAGATACAGTGGTCATGTTTAAGAGACATTTAGACTGACACATGAATGTGCAGGGAATGGAGGGATACAGACCACGTGCAGACAGACAAGATTAGTTTAAATTGGCATCATGATTAGCACAGACATCGTGGGCCGAAGGGCCTGTTCCTGTGTTGTACTGTTCTGTGTTCTATGTGCTATGGTACAAAGGAGGACTTTCCGCCCATCAATTCTGGCCGCTGTCTGTAAGGACCTTGTACGTTCTCCCCGTGTCTGCGTGGGTTTCCTCCGGGTGCTCCGGTTTCCTCCCGCATTCCAAAGACGTACGGGTTAGGAAGTTGTGGGCATGCTATGTTGGCGCCGGAAGCGTGGCGACACTTGCGGGCTGCCCCCAGAACAATCTACGCAAAAGATGCATTTCACTGTGTGTTTCGATGTACGTGTGACTAATAAGGATATCTTATCTGTTTTATAACATCATACACAGAGCTGAACCCTTGTGATTATTTATAGTATCACAGAGTCGTACAGAATGGGAGCAGGCCCTTCAGCCCACATTGTCCATGCTGACCATTGTACTTATCTATATCAGTCCCATTTACCAAGAATGGTACTGACAGCTTTTTGTGGGTTTAGTGAATGCTGTGACCCTCTGATCGATTCCCATCTTACATTCCTTTCTCACCCATTTCTAAAAAATTTTTATTGATGCACCATAGAAAGCATCCTATCTGGATGCATCACGGCTTGGTACGGCAACTGCTCTGCCCAGGACCGCAATAAACTGCGGAGAGTTGTGGACACAACCCAGCACGTCACAGAAACCAGCCTCCCCTCCTTGGACTCTGTCTACACCTCGCTGCCTCGGTAAAGCAGCCAACATAATCAAAGACCTCAGCCACCCCAGACATCCTCTCTTCTCGCCCCCCCCCATCGGGCAGAAGAGATGAAAGCACGAAAGCACGTACCACCAGGCTCAAGGACAGCTCCTATCCGGCTGTTATAAGACTATTGAACGGTCCCCTAGTACGATAAGATGGACTCTTGACCTCACAATCTACCTCGTCGTGGCCTTGCACTTTATTGACTGCCTGCACTGCACTCTCTCTGTAGCTGTGACACTTTATTCTGCATTCTGTTATTGTTTTCCCTTGTACTACCTCAATGCGTTGATGTGATGAAACGATCTGTATGAATGGCCTGCAAAACAAAGTTTTTCACTGTACCTTGGTACGTGTGACAATAATAAACCAATTCAATTCAATTCAATTCAATTCAATTCAAAATGCCTCCCTAATGGTCTGCAGTCATGCTCCCCATCACCTGTCTTCACCAATCTCCATTCAGTCTTCTGTCTGATACCTCACTCGTCCCCCCAGCTCTTGTTTTGAAAACTGGAACCCCCTCCCACTCTTCTCCCAGCTCTGGGGAAGGGTCCCTAATTGCAAACATCAACCAGTTACTCTTTCCATTGATGCTGCTTGACTGGCTGAGCTCTTCCAGCATATTCTTTTTCTTGCGACTGTGAAACAGAACCCAATATAAACAAATCCTTTGTCGCCTCTCGACCTTGATCTCTAATAGGGATTATTTTCGCAAATGTGCCCAAACGGACAACATTCGAAAATGTCCCAGTTTTGAGGAACTGGGTCACAAGGCTGTCGGGTAGTTGGTATTGGTATTGGTATTGGTTTATTATTGTCATTTGTACCGAGGTACAGTGAAAAACTTGTCTTGCATACTGATCGTACAGGTCAATTCATTACAACAGTGCAGTTAACATTGAGTTAGTACAGAGTGCATTGAAGCAATACAGGTAAAAACAATAACAGAATATACAGTAAAGTGTCACAGCTACAGAGAAAGTGCAGTGCAATAAGGTGCAAGGTCACAACAAGTTAGATTGTGAGGTGAAGAGTCCATCTCATCGTATAAGGGAACCATTCGATAGTCTTATCACAGTGGGATAGAAGCTGTCCTTGAGCCTGGTGGTATGTGCCCTCAGGTTCCTGTATCTTCTACCTGATGGAAGAGGAGAGAAGAGAGAATGGGACAGATACGATTGCAATCATCGTGCCCAGGAGTGGTTAATACAGGCGAGTCAGAACCATCAGCGGGAGGGGAGGAGGACTTCATTGTTTATATGGGGCCCTTGTTGTTAGGAATGACACTTGTAATATCTGAGGACGAAAATGTCAGCATGGCAGTGATGTTCCAGCAATTGTACCCATAATTATACGAACCTACCATCAACTTAATAAAGCTGATAACATGTATAGCCATTCATCCGTAGGTAGAAACCAGCACCTCCTAGTACAGACAGTAAATCACACGGTTTGACATTTATTGAAGAGAATAAAATGCTCAGTGAATTCTCAACGATTGGCCATTTTTCCAGGAACATGGCATTGATAGCACAGTTGGAGAAGAGTCTCTGTGACCTTAAAAGCAGACAGAGATTGTTGCCTTGCCAAAAATAGCGTAAAGGATTATACAGAAAAATATCTTGAGTCAACTTCACTCTTGACAGACAAGTTAACAGCGGTGTCGTGAAGAGTTTGTGGGGCATATACATACAGACTGCGGCAGATAGAAGAGGCATAAGTGGGGGGAGCCTTAAGATGGAGGAATTTAAAAGGAGACAGAGGGTGGTACAATGACTCAGCGGATAGTATCGCTGCCCTCTGGCTCCAGTGAACCAGGTTCGATTCTGACCTTGGGTGCTGTCTGCGTGGAGTTTCTTTCTCTAACCATGGGCGAGGTTTCCCCGAGTAGGTTAATTGGCCACTGTAAAGTAGTTGGGAGAATAAGAGCAAAGTTGATGGGAATGTAGGAGAGAATTCAGGGAAATAAGGGGAGGAGTTGGGACTGATGAGAGCTTACAGAGACTCGATGGGCCAAATGGCTTGCTTCTATGTCTGAAGAAGAGAGGGAGTTAAAGTTGAACTCGAATAGCTACAACCGCTGTCTGCATCAGTGCAACATGAGGGGGGGGCAATAAATGCTGGTGTTTATTGTCCATCCATAACTGCCTCAGAACAGAGTAGGCAGTTAAGAGTTAACTACAGGTGAAATAGTTTGCTATGCAGAGAAATATTTTGCCTCAGGGCACTGCTGGGATGGTAAGCATTCTTCTGCAAGGTGGAGGAAGGTGATTCCATCAATGATCTCTGAAGGAAGTTGGTTGAGAAAGTACCTAACGCAATTTCAGACTAAAATGTAGTGGTGAGAAAACAAACAAGAGCTGCATAGGCACGATGGGCTGAATAGTCTCCTCCTGTACTGCAAGCTCCTGTGATTGAGTGAATTGCAAAAAAATTCCTAGTGTCATAGAGTCAGAGAGTAATGCAACACTGAAACAGGCCCTTCAGCCCAACTCGACCACGCCGACCAAGATGCCCATCGAAGCTAATCCCACGTGCCTGCGATACAATCACAGCACAGAAACAGTAGGCATGATCTGAAATGTATTGATCGCACCATCATGAATGGTGAATTCTTAGATCACAGGTTGACCATACAAAGGGTTAAAGATCGATTCCAAGGGCACATTTGATGCCAACAACCTCAAAGCATTAAGTGTGGAGGTGTAGCAGTAGACAAATATTCCCCCAAACCATTAGACACACTGCTACATCTTACGATCAGTAAATAGAAGTCTGCCGGCAGGCACGGTAGTGTAGCAGTTAGCGTGACGCTATTACAGTGCCAGCAACCCGGATTCAATTCCGGCCGCTGTCTGTAAGGAGTTTGTACGTTCTCCCTGTGTCTGCGTGGGTTTCCTCCGGGTGCTCCAGTTTCCTCCCACATTCCAAAAAGACGTATGGGTTAGGAAGTTGTGGGCATGCCATGTTGGTGCCAGAAGCATGGCGACACTTGCGGGCTGCCCCCAGAACACCCTAAGCATTTCACTGTGTGTTTTGATGTACATGTGATTAATAAAGCTATCTTATCTTATAGAAGATCCTGGGGAGATTGCTCATTTCCTACTTTAGCCCACAACCCACAAATGGGACAAGAAAATTCAAACTGTCCTCCCTCCAATTAGTTACTGGGTAAGAGTATACTCATCAATATTGCTTCAACAACATCCCCAAACCCACAATCTCTCCAGCCAAGGACAAGAGCTTCAGATACATGGGACCACTCCAAACTACAGGCTCCCCCTCTGAGTCACACACCACGTTGACTTGGAAAAGTATCACTAGTCGTTCGTCATTGCAACTCAAAGTCCCAGAACTCCGTCTCCAACAGCACCGTGGGGGTCATGCTCACTAACACGCGGTTCAAGAAAGCAGCTCACCACTGCTGGCACAGTGGCACAACTAGTAGAGCCACTGCCTCACAGTGCCAGAAACCCGGGTTCAATCCTGACCTCTGGCGCTGTCTGTGTGGAGTGTGCACGTTCTCCCACATCCCAAAAAAAACGTGTGGGGTTGGTAGATTAATCGGCCGCTGTAAGTTGCCCCTGGTGTGTAGGTGGGTGGTAGAGTCTGGGGGTGGGCGGAGTTGATGAGAATGTGGAGAGAATAAAAAAAAATGGGGATTAGTGTAGGAGTGCAAATGTGTGACCAATGGTCAGTGCCGAATCAGTCAAAGTCAGGTTTATTGTCATGTGCACCGGTACATGTCTGCACGGGTGTAGTGAAAAACTTACTTGCTGCATTAGAGGCACAACATTCACAGGGAAAAAAACATAAATTATAGAGCATAGAGCATAGAAAGTACAGCACAGGACAGGCCCTTCACCACACAACGTTGTGCCGAACTAATTAAACCAATGATTCCTAATTAATCTAATCCTTCTTCCCCACACATTGAACATATCCTGCCTTCCTCTGCACATTCATGTGCCTTTCTAAGAGCCGCTTAAGCATTCCAATGCTATCTGCCTCCTACCACCACCCCAGGCAGCACATTACAGGCACCCACCACTCTGTGTGAAAAAAAAACGTGCCTTGCGCAACTCCTTTGTACTTTCCCCTTCTCACCTTAAATACATGTCCTCTAGTGCTAGATGTTTCAATCCTGGGAAAAAGAAACTGGCTGTCTATTCTATCTATACCTCACATAATTTTATAAACCTCTATCAAACCTCCCCTCAGCCTCCGCTGCTCTGGAGAAAGCAGCCACAGCTTGACTAACCTCTCTTCATAGCACATGTCCTCCAAACCAGGCAGCATCCTGGTAAACAACCTCCGCACCCTCTCAAAGCCTCCACACACAATTACAACAAAAACACGTGGGCCGAATGGCCTGTTTCCATGCGGTATCTCTTTATAATTCAATAACTCGCCTTCTGAAGGGCAATAGATGACAAGCCCTCCCACATACTGAGAATTCCTCTCCTATGAGGTCCATTTCTGGGGGAGAACTTGCCCCCACCACAATTTTATATTTTCTTTCTGAAAAATAAATGAATACAGAAGACTTGGCCCAATGCCAGAGGAAGTTGAGTCTGAGCACAAGCTGGGCCATTGCTGGGAGGGGGTGTTGTCGTTTACCCAGACTGCAGACACTGTGGGGCAGAACTGACCTGTGCATCGGAGGGACTGGTCCCAGATAAAGAGGCAGCAGAGGTCACACCAGGCGTTCGTAGCCAGCGACTGCTCGAAGTGGTGACCTTCCCCTCGCTGCCCCCCAGCCCGGGGGTCTCCATCCTCGGTGAAGATGGTCCTCACGTCTGGTGGTCGGTACCTCTTGCGCCCCTTGCCCAGGGGGCTGACATCGTCCTTCGCCTTCCAGGGTCCCGGTTGCCTCTGCTCTGCCCCGCCGTTGGAGAGTGGGGGTGGAGCCGGGAGAGCGGCACCGTACCTGGGCACCTTTCCGCCCTTCATGTCCCTGCGGTGGCCCGGGCTTCGCCCCCGAAGCCTCTTCCTGCAGGAGGTCAGGACGGAGCTGGTTCAGTCAGTGCGGCATCAGGGCAGAGATGTGAGTAAGTCTGACAGGCGGGGGATCCGGTTTCAGAGCACCGTGCTGGGTGATACAACCCCAGGAGCGACACCTGACTCACACACCGCCCGCACCAACTTCAAGGAAGTCTCTGCGCTGGATGTTATTTGCATCTTTTTAAGCAGTTTGTTTTGCAAGCGCCTGACAATGGATCCTTTTAACAGCACGCTCAGGTTGTGAGTTCAATCCCCACTCCCATCTCCCATCTTCCCGTTACCAATTCTCCCCCACGTACCATCAACACCCCCCAAATCTTCCCACCAGCCATCTACATTAGGGGTAATTTACAGGAGCATTAACCTTCCAAGAAGAAAATTCTGCAAACACTCAGCAGGTCAGGCAGCATCTGTGGAGAGAGAAACTTGATCCAGTTGATCTGTGCCTCTTATCATCTTGTACCTGGAACTTGGTTAAAGTTGATAATATTATATATATATAATATGACAAGACAATGAGGCATAGATCAAGTGGACAGTCAGAGACTTTTTCCCAGGGCGACAATGGCTAACAGGAGGGGGCATAATTTTAAGGTGATTGGAGGAAGATATAAGGGGGATGTCAGGGGGATGTTTTTTTTTACACAGAGGGTGGTGGATGTGTGGAACGCACTGTCTGCAGAGGTTGTGGGGGCAGGTACATTAGGGACACTTAAGAGACTCTTAGACACATGAATGATAGAGAAATGGAGGGCTGTGTGGGAGGGAAGGGTTAGGTAGATCTTAGAGCAGGATAAAATGTTGGCACAACATTGTGAGCTGAAGGCCCTGTACTGTGCTGTAGTGTTCTGTGTTCTAAGAACCCTTTGTCAGAATCTCAATCTGAAACGTTATCTGTTTCTCCGTCCACAGATGCTGCCTGACCTGCTGAGTGTTTCCAGCATTTTCTGTTTTTATTTCAGATTTCCAGCATCTGCAGTTGTTGCTTTTTGGTTTTCATTGACCTACCAACCCCCATGTCTTTGGGGGATGTGGGAGGAAACCGGAGCACCCGGGGGGGGGGGGGGACCACAGGGTCACAGGGAGAATGTGCAAACTCCACATAGACAGCGCCCAAGGTCAGGATTGAACCTTGATTGCTGGAGCTGTGAGGCAGATCTCGTCTTACAGCCCATTGGGTAATGAGGGAATGCTGCATTGGTATGCCTTCCAGTTAAGAGACTTCCTGTTCATGTTAAAGACCCCCTGGCATAAAGAGGAACAATGGGGTTACTGCTGCCCCTCACTGGTGGGGAGAGCTGTACTCCTGATGGAACTGGCTGAGTCCACTCCTGCATTCCTGTGCATTGGAGCCTCCACACCAGGCTGTGACGTATCCAGTCAGAATGCTTTCCACTGTACACCTGTAGAAGTTTGACAGCATCTTCGATGACAAATATATCAAATGTGACAAAGGTGTCAGAAACAGGAGTAGGCCATTCAGCCCCTCGAGAATGCTCTGAACAAAGGGGGTCCCATGCCTCAAGGACACATGAGAAAGGGTCATCAACTCTTTCTCTCTCCACAGAATCAGAATTATCACCGACTTAGATGACATGAAATTTGTTGGTTTGTGGCAGCAGTACAATGCAAAGATATAAAATTACTATAAATTACAAAAATAAATAAATAGTGCAAAAAGAAAGGAATAATGAGGTAGTGTTCATGGGTTCACGGACCATTCCGAAACTTTACCAAGGCAGTGAGAAGTATAGACAGAGTCCATGGAGGGATGACTACAATGATAATGGTCACCATTACTGACCACCATCACTGTGACCTGGATCAAAGAACCAACAGCATTGTGGCCAAGATGATTCCTATATAGATGGAGGGACAGGGAGTGTCGCAGAGGCAGGGAGTCTGCAGAAGGACTTGGACAGGTTGGGAGAGTGGGCAAAAGAAGTGGCAGGTGAAATACAGTGTAGGAAAGTGTGGGGTTATGCACTTTTCGGAGAAGAATAAAAGGTGTAGACTATTTTCCAAATGGAGAGATTTCAGAAATCAGAGGTGCAAAGGGACTTGGGTGTCCTACTTCAGGATTCCCCAAAGGTTAACTTGCAGGTTGAGTTAGTAGTAAAAATGGCAAATGCAACACATTCATTTTGAGAGGACTGGAATATAAAAGCAAGGACATACTGCTGAAGCTTTAGAAGGAGTTGGTCAGACCGCATTTGGAATTTTATGAGCAATTTTGGGCTCTGTATCTAAGGAAAGATGTGCTGGCCCTGGAGAGGGTACAAAGAAGTGTCACAAAAATGATCCCAGGAATGAAAGGCTTAACCTATGAGGAGCGTTTAATGTCTCTGGGCCTGTAGTCGATGCAGTTCAGAAGGATGAGGGGAGATCTCATTGAAACCTACCAAATACTGAAAGGCCTGGATAGAGTGGACGTGGAGAGGATGTTTCCATTAGCAGGAGAGTCTAGGATCCAAGGGCACAGCCTCAGAATAAAGGGATGTCCCTTTAAAGCAGAGATGAAGAGAAATTTCTTCAGCCAGAAGGTGGTGAATCTGTGGAATTCGTTGCCACAGAGGGCGGTGGAGGCCAAGTTATTGGGTGTATTTAAGGCAGAGATTGAGAGGTTCTTGATTGATAAGGGAGTTAAGGGTTACGGGGAGAAGGCAGGAGAATGGGATTGAAAAAAAAATTGCCATAATTGAATGCCAGAGCAGACTCGATGGGCCAAATGGCCTAATTCTGCTCCTCTATCTTATGGTCTTATAATGGCCTTTCATTCCAGGTTTAATGAATTGCATTTATACTTTTCAGTTACTGGCGTGGGTGGTGAACTCATATCTCCAGATACTTAAGCACAAGTCCATTCAACGGTAAAGGACAATTTGTGCCAGAGGATCAGATGCCTTAATGTAACAAAGTGCAATCAATTTACAATCCTACTGTAAATGCAAATACTATTTATAATTTTAGTGACAAATCTACCAACAGAAGACATTGTACACAGAAGTACATGCAGAGGTAATATTTTTAATATTTATAAATGGTTTTCCATTATACATTGTATACAACAAATAGACATAACAGATTGCAAAACACAGCCATTGCATTATCTTGTTGAAAGTATAACGAAACCCACTGTGCAGGTCTTCACTGAGCAGGTCTTCACTGAGCCAGAAGGGATTGACAAATTTCCAGATCAAAATCCAGTCTGTATTGGAATACCCACCATTTTGTCCCAGTTTAATTTCAAGACCAATGCAGTCCGACAAACAAAGTTACTGAATGCATTCTCGATCATTAGGATTTAAAGATATATATATCATTGCTAAATTTCATGAGGGAAAAGTGCTTTACTGCCCTCACTTAAAAGCGGGACTTGATTTGAAGGGTGAGATTTAGACAGCTTTTCAAATCTGGGAGAATTAATCCCAGTTTCTATAAATCTGCTAACAGCGTCGTTTCCCTACTTTGAAATAAGCTCTGTGCATCTTTCATCCAAACTGCCAAATCTGTTCAACAGAAGATTTAAACATCAAGTTATGCATAGAAATATATACAAATATATACAGGCACAAATGCAGTTAAAAAAGGCTGTATTCACATTGTTTACAAAGGCACAGTTAGCCTTTAAATTCCAGTGATTTAATCTGATTATTTAGGTTTTGTGTTTAATATAATTTTTGTCAGCTGCAGCAAAGGGCTTATCTGAAGATAACACTTGCAAAGTAAGTGCAAAAAAAAGGGTCACAGCCATATAAATGGTCCTGAAAGTCCAAGGTGGTCACTTCCGTGATAAGTGGTACCCTGCGGATACTTGGAAAGAGGCAGAGGTGGGGGTCGAGAGCTGTATGACCTGCACATATCCTGGTCACTGCTTTTGACCAGTTCCATCTCCTCTTCCAAGTCCTGTGCTGACACGAGCTTCAGTTCAGCAACACCTTCAGTTTAAAGCTCTTATCCTTGTTTTCAAATCCCTCTGAGGTCCCCTCACCTATTCTACCTCCAGTCCAACCTGTCTCCATGCTCCTACAATTGTGTCCTCTCAGACATTTCGGAAGTATTGCCAGACACGTCTTAAGGTAACAAAGCCCTAAGCAGAGGAATTCCTTCCCTAAAACCACTCAACCTTGATGCTTTATTATGCTTCTTAAAACTTAGCTCTCTAACATGTAGATCTGTATCTCCTAACCTGGGTCAGGGTCAAATTTTCATTAACAACACACCTCTGGGTGGTTCCCGTGTTCAAGTACAAGCTGTTATTGTTTGGCTCCAGTACCTCCCACCACAAAAAGCATTGGGCAAGTCAGCCTCTGCAGACACTAAGTAAATGTAAGCAGCTGTTACAAACTGGAGGAAACAAGAAATTGTACTGTACTAGTGTGTCTCTGTAGCAGCGAAAAGCATGGTATGTCCTGCACAACATCAGGGAAGCAGGTAATGACACTAGAGACTTTCACCTCTGTTCAAATGACAGGGTGTAGGGACTAATGAGAATTAAACTTCAAGGTAAAGACAAAGATAAAAAATAAAACGTTGAGATTCTGATGCAGGGTTTCGACCCAAAACGTCGACAATTCCCTTCCCCCCACAGAGATGCTGCTCAATCTGCTGAGTTCCTCCAGCAACTTATTAGTTGCTCCAAACTCCAGCATCTGCAGTTTCTTGTGTCTCCTTCTGAGGCCCACTGTTTCCACTGCATGCAGAGCATTTTATTCCTCTTTACCCATTTTGTTCTTATTTGTGGAATTTAACTTCTCATTAGTCTCCATTACTCTCATCTGACAGCCTTACAGGATGCAAAGATGAAGAGCAGGTGCTGGGACTGACACTGCAGAGGGTGGTGGCCACAGTCGGACTACACGTGGTCGTGCAGCTCATCTACAGGCGATCAGGACTTTGAATTCCTCCATCTACGGTCAATGCTCCGAACCTGTTAAACGACCAAAACGCAAGAACAGTTTCAACCACTAGTGCGAGGAGAAAGTTTTCAGGGTCATAGAAAGTACAATGGAATCCAAAACTTTAACCCTTTTAAAAAAAACAAATGGAATGACTAAAGTTTCAGAGTTATGAAATGTTTCCTGTTAGGAATTACTGAAAGAGTTAATTTTCAGGAATTAAGTAGTTAAATCTGGCAAATTACTAAAATGTTTTGGTAGACTTTTGGCCGGTTAATTCTAAATATCCAACTTGACAGTGGTGACAGCAATTGTACTTCTTATTCAAGTCAGACAAACTACATTACCACATCGCAGGCTGTAGTTAACACTCAACCCAGACACCGTGGGTATACAGCAATCTCCCCAGTTACCTCTCTACCTCTATTGCTGCCCCTGGTACTTATTCAGACCACAGTGTGTCTCAGTTCCTTTGACTGCCTGCCTTTTGCTGACCGTGCTTTAGCTGTTAGTTCCAAGCCCTCAGAACAAGTAACTCCCTCCATTCTCTTTCCTTCACCCTGTGCCCCCTCCCCCAAAGGCTTACACAAATCCTACTGCCCAGTTACAGGGAGGCAGAGGGTAAGTATCACATCTCTAGCCAGAACATGGCAGAGATCTATATTTACCTTTTAACTCTGTGTTGTTGGATAATCCATTACCATCTCAAAGAGCAGCCTCTCTCGTTAAGGCTCTTGATGGTTATTACTAATTAGCTTCATTCCAGAGATGTGGTTAGGTCACATTTGCAGTTGTGTGTGCAGTTCTGGTCGCCCCCATTACAGGAAGGATGTGGAGGCTTTGGAGAGGGCGCAGAAGAGGTTCACCTTTTGATGTTGCCTGGATTGGGGAGTATTAGCTACAACGAGGTTGGACAAACTTGGATTGTTTTCTCTGAAGCGTCGGAGGCTGAGGGGAGACCTGATAGAAGTATGTAAAATTATGAAGGGCCTAGGGTAGATTGAATCTTTTTCCCTCAGAGTGGAAATGTCAAACACTAGAGGGCGTAGCTTTACGGTGAGAGGGTGAAAGTTTAAAGGAGATTTACGAGACAAGTTTTATTTTGTATACAGAGGGTGGTGGGTGCCTGGATTGTGTTGCCAGGGAAAGTGGTGGAAGCAGATATGATAGCAACATTTAAGAGACACTTAGACAGGCACATGAACAGCCAGGGAGCGGAGGGATGTAGACCATGTGCAAGCAGATGGGATTAGTTTGGATTGGCATCACATGGTCGCCACAGACACTGTGGGCCGAAGGTCCTGTTCCTGTGCGGTACTGTTCGGTATGTAGGCATCTCAGTGGAGCACAATGAAGGAGTGAAGTGGATCCAATCATGGCTTTCAAAAGGGAATTGGATCAGTACTTAAGGAAGAAAGAGATTGGGAAGGGAGTTTGGGAAGTAGGTCAAAATGCACTCCTTTTGCAGAGAGCTTGCATTGACGCAAAGGACTGAGTGGTCAGCATTCGACGTGTTACGGTGCACAGGAGTCTCAAGCCCTTAGTTACTGTGTTCAAGCCTTATCAGTGTTTTCAATGACGTTGTGAGTAGACGAATATTAGTGAGGTGGTAAACACTGGGATTACCCCAACCATTTGCTGCACTGGTACCCAGCCAGATTTTATGGTTTTGAATGACACAAATCTCGAGCTATTTGCAGGATTTAGGTGTTAGTCCTGACTCAGTAGGTAGTTCTCCTGCCCGAGTCAGAAGACTGCAGGTTTAAGTCCCATCCCAGGACATAAATGCACAGTCTAGTCTCTCAGTCCCGAGTCACTCTGAGGGAATGCTGCACTGCTGAATGAAGCAGTGAACAAGCTGCCCTGTCAGACGAATGGTGCAGAGACTAGGGATCCCACAATTCAACACCACATTATCTGGTCGGTATCTCATTGCTATTTATGGGGTCTCACAGCCACCAATTTGTGCACAGCATTTCCCTACAAGTGAAAAAATGCCCCTTGGGGGTAGCCCGACTCCTGTACTGAATAGTCCCAAGGTCTTTATCCAATTACTTTTGAATCCAGACCTTAATTCCCTTTATGGATTGATTGAAGTTGGACGAGATTTACCTCTCCAGGATGTGATTATTCTCCGCAAGCTCCCTAACAACTCCTTCCATCTCTTCCTTCAACTTCTTCATTCTATTGGGAGGATTTAAAAATGCACATATTTGAAAGAGGAAGACTGTGCTATACAGAAACAAAATACTATGGATACTTGAAACCTAAAGAGAAAATACTGGACATACTCAGTGGGTTGAGCAGCATCTGTGGGGAGGGGGGGGGGGGGGACACAAATGTATGTGTTGGAATGCTTTAAGATGAACAAGATTGTTTATATCAATTTTGTTAATTTAAGATTAACCGTGATCAGACCAAATTCCACTTAATGTCACTGCATTAAAAGTTAAAAGTAATTTCTTTAAATCTGTCCATAATAAGCTGACACTGTAAATACTATGGCCATACTAGCCTGAAGACGCCCGAACTCATCTGATCTCGGAAGCTAAGCAGGCTCAGGCCTGGCTAGTACTTGGATGGGAGACCGCCTGCAAATACCAGGTGCCGTATACTTTGGGGCGGCACAGTAGCATAGTGGTTAGCGCGACACTATTACAGCGCCAGCAATCGGGGTTCGATTCCTGTCGCTGTAAGGAGCTTGTACGTTCTCCCGTGTCTGCGTGGGTTCCCTCCGGGTGCTCCGGTTTCCTCCCACATTCCAAAGATGTACCGGTAAGTTAATTTGGGTTTAAAAAATGGGCGGCGCGGACTCGTTGGGCCGGAAGGCCCTGTTACATGCTGTAAATAAACATTAAAAAAAAATTAAATTCTATGATATTTGTGTCCTTTTAAGAAACTTGTGTCTACCATTATCTACCCCCTTCCACTAAATACAATTTAACCTGTTATACTTATGTTGGTTAAATATTAAAAGGAAATACAAAGAACCATTTCATGCATAAATAACAGATATTCGAGACTAAATGTAATTTCTCACAATAATCAGCTACGACAAGCTTGTGTTAACTCCAGCCCAGCTGGTTCCATTCCATTTGAGCTACACGTTCATTGCCCACAATTATGATAATTTATTCCGATTTCAATTCTCAACAAATTGCATCTCAGACAGAAAATTCTATTCTCATTCTGAAAGGGAATCCAATTCTGCATTCCAATCAATAACAACAACTTGCATTTCTGTAGAACCTTTAAAAGAATGACGCATCTCAAGTCACTTCACAGGAACATTTCCAAACCAAATTTAACATCAAGCCACATATTGGGACAAATGAACAAAAGCTTGGTCATAGAAGTTTGAGGAGAATGTTATACAGAGGTACCCAGTCTCCTGGAACTACCATAGCAATTTTGTGTTGTTCTTCGTCACTTGTTCTTGAGCAAGACATAACATCGAGTCTATGATGCTGTAACATGAATGGAGATGGCTGATGTACCAATCTGGGTTTGAAATATGTATCCCAGTCGATATTTATCCATACTAGCCCTGGTGTGGAGATATTGTACTCAAGCTGTATTATTACCACCAAAAGATCACAACACAACAGTCCACAAGTTGGCCCCACGGAAGATCCATCTACGAAGAAGAGTCCACCACTGGCATCTTGTCACAGCTCTTCATGAGAATACTTGTTTGGGCAAATCAGGGTTAAAGAAGAGCTCAGAACCAGCGTCAGCAATAGGAGGAAATACAGTTTCCCCAAAGCTTGAAATCATCGCCCATGGAGAAAAACCCAATATAGAACCACATGGCAGAAGGCAGGCCCAGGTCATACGATGTCATTCTTTTCAGAGCAGAGCACAACTCTTTGATGCAAAAAACAAAGTGCTGAAGAAAATCAGTGGGTCAAGCAGCATCTGTGGAGGGAAAGCAATTGTCGCCATTGACAATTCCTTTGCCTCCATAGATGCTGCTTGACCAGATGAATTCCTCCAGCAGTTTGTTTTTTGCTCCAGATTCCAGCATCTGCAGTCTCTGGTGTCTCCATAACTCCTGTGATGATTTATTTTATCACCCTTCAGTGCTGAAGGTAATCTAGGAAGTTAAATTCCCTTGTTAACTATCTACTAGGGCTGTGTGGAGCTTGTACGTTCTCCCTGTGACTGTGTGGGTCTCCTGCAACATCCCAAAATGCATGCTGACAATAGGATAATTGCCCACTGTAAATTGCCCCTTACTGTAGGATCTGGGGGGAGCTGATGGGAATCTGGGGAGATTGTAAATGGGGGTTTAATGACAAAGGCAGACTTGATGGGCCGAAGGGCCTGTTTCTGTGCTGTATGACTCTTATCCTGTTGTATCTGTAAATATCAAACGCAAACACAACAAATTTCTTGATGGTCAAAGACTAGGGGAGTTCAATTGCTCACAACCTGTTGTAGTTTAATTTTTCTCTGCCGAACTGGCGTCATAAGAAAGAGAGACAGGAGAGTGACTAATAAAGGTATCTCATCTTATCTCATCTTATTGAGCCTTCTCTGGCACTCAATAACATTATGGTTGATCCTGTGCCTTGTACACCTTCCCACCGCAACCTCATGTCTGGATTTGCATACTGTCTAAGAATCTATCAGTCATGATCATACTAAACCACTGGGAATTCCAAAGAATCATAATCTTGAGGAAAGATATTTCCCCTTATTTCTGTTCTAGATGGCCAACACCTTTTGGCACAGTGGCACAGCTGGTAAAGCCGCTGCCACACAGCTCCAGCGACCCAGGTTCAATCCTGACCTCTGGTGCTGCGAGGAGCTTGCAACGTTCTCGCTGTGACTGTGTGGGTTTCCTCCAACATCCCAAAAGGCGTGCTGCTGAGAAGATAATTGACCACTGTAAATCGCCCCTGTAGGACTTGGGGAAAATAAAATGGCAACATCGTAAATGGGGGTTTAATGACCAAGGCAGACTGGATGGGCCAAAGGGCCTGTTTCTGTGCTGTACGACCCTTATCCTGAGAATGTGCCAACTAGAATTAGACTCACCAGCCCATGGAAATTTTCACTCAAGATATACCCTTGTGAGCCAGGCTCAAGGACAGCATCTGTCCTCCTGTTATGAGACTCTTGAATGGACCTCTTATATGTTAAAGACGAGCTCTTGACCTCACAATCTACCTCGTTGTGGCCCTTGCACCTTATTGTCTGCCTGCACTGCACTTTCCCTGTAACTGCAACACTATACTCTGCATTCTGTTATTGTTTTTCCTTTGTACTACCTCAAAGTACTTATGCTTTGAAATGATCTGTACAGATGGCTTGCAAAGCTAAGTTTTTCCACTATATCTCGATGCAGGTGACAATAATAAACCAATTCCAATACTCAAGACCACTGAAGTTCTCCTGAACTTGTTGAAAGATATCATCCTTCTTTGAACCAACCCCTGTTTACGACAGATGTGCAGGCCCACTGCAATAGACTTGTATAGTCAAAAATCCCATTATGACACGACTGAACATTTTGGACTGCCTCTTTTGTTTCTTTACACATTATGAATAGAGCATTCGCTTACAGAGATGCCCAAAGTATTTTCCTAAGGTCGGTCACATTCTACGTGAATCCATCTTTTGTACATCTTATCACATGGCACATCCTTTTTGGCAACTTGATGGCAAATTATGAAACAGAGCCGACGGCACAGGCTGTGCTCTTGTCCCTGGGACAACTAGCGCATTGTGGAAAGCTGTGGTGCCAGATGAGTGCAGGTCCATATGCCACAGCACTAGCCTTTATTTCGGATGTCCAGTTGCAACATTAACTTTTCCCTGTCTCCTCTGTTCTTATTCATTTCCAGCCCTAGACAATTAAGCCCTCACCATTTTCTCTCACTACCATTTGCATCACAATTTCCCTTTGTCTCTACCGCATCACAGATATTCTCTTTGTCCTCTTCACTGCCTTCTTTGCAACTTAAAAGTCATTTTCTAACTTTGTTTGTTCTGACAGACCTGACACATTGACAGCGTTTCCCTCTCCATAGATGCCGTCGGACCTGTTGAGTATTCCCTGAATTCTGAGAGTTAAGTTCACATTTGCAGCACCTGCAGTTTCCTGCTTTTACATATTGCACTTCGTATCAACTCAAGGAGTATTTACCCAATGGTCATTTCCATCAGAGTATTCTGGCTGGGGTAACACGGGGACATGGGAGGCTTCCAGTCACTGGAGGTCGCCATGAGAGATTTCTGAGGCAGCAGCTCCTGCAGCTGGAGAGGGAAGTTAGGGAGGGTGGGGGTGATGGGAAGGGCAAAGGGAGAACAAGAGGGATGCAAGGGGTGAGAGAATGAAAAGAAACTCAGTAGTAATTCGGCACAAATACTTTTGCACAACTCATTCCCATCCAACTGTGGATAACGTGAATTAGGATCAGGTTCTGTACCGTGGTGGTTACGGTTTGGGACGAATGTCCCCGGGGGTTGAGAGAGCCCCAGTAAGGCGAGGTGGGTTACCAGCAGGAAGGGAATGATGATATTAATGGCCAGGGAAAGGAAACCAGCTGGAGTTACCCATTCTGATCAATGATCCTGTTGTAGCCGGGTCTAACCCTGGTGATTTCATTATAATGTCCTCGCCCCAGCCGTCCAAAACACCTTCCAGTTCACTAATTAAGAAGCCAATAGACCCTTAGTTTTCATGACCTCTTGGCAAACTCCTTTTCGTCCATTGGCAATATTTTTTGGACCGTTGGACAAAAGAGTTCAAGGATAACTGAAAACACATTTTACAGGTGGCTCTTGGGCATTTTCACTCTGTTGCTTAGAGCAGAGTCCTGGAGGTTAACCATCACCTCCTGGGGATTTCCACACATGGCTCAAGAGCTGGCAACCCTCAGGGTCCCATCTGACTGGTTCTTAATACCTTCTGCAGTATCTCAGACTGCCTCTCGATGCGACTCGAAAAGGTATCACCACCAACTTTGGAGATGTTCAAACCCACAAACACATTTTCAAAATAATGTGTCAGCCATCTTTCCCAAGACTAAGCCAAGGTACCTTTTTGATGTGCTCTTGATAGGTGAATACTTCCTGCTCGATGTTTACAAACTGATTAGCAACGTTCAGCATCTGCTTTCTCAGAAAATACATCTTCCTGGGAAGGAAGCAGAACTCATTACACTCAATTCACATTACCTGGGGACAGAACTACAGCAACGTTACTGTTGGGTTACTAAAAGGATTAGATTTTATTAAGGAAATGGAGTCTGCTGTTCAACATGCAGCCATTACAACTCAAGTTAAGGAATACTGCCTTCAAGTAAGAGTTCTAGGGCACTTTTGTTGGTATGAGTAGCTAAAATTTGACAGAGGTAGTAGAGATGCTGTGGTAAGAGTGAGGCATGCAATTAATACAAGAGATCAGACACCCATTCTACTAATCCAACTCAAAGTGGCACTGCCAGGGAACTTGAACCTATTACTTTCTACTTGAATCAAGTGGGAAGTTATACCTTTTTAAAGACTGCATTCCAAGTACCAATGAGAAATGAGGCTTGGTTGGTGCTAGTTGAGGAAAAGTTGTGCCAAGATACCTGGCGAATTTAACTGCTTTTCATTAAATAATTATGCCCAGCAGTAGAGAGACAGACAAGAATTTAACATCCCTGCCACAAGCCAGATGGTGCAGCATTCTGTCAATTAACAGTGTGTCTGCATACAGCAAGTGCACAGAGAAACTGTTCTGTGTTTGTGGCTCAGAATTAAAAACACTGCGTCTGGACACCAAAGGTTAATCCACACAACTTCATGAGGAAGCTGGACTGTTCCTCGACCTAGGGATGGGCAAGGTAAGAGGAATGTTCCGAGAGTACTTTTCTGTTGTGGGCCTTTTTCCCATTATTGAGCGATCCAATACCAGAGGGCATGCATTTAAGGTGAGAGGGGGTAGGTTCAGAACAGATGTGAGGGGTACGTTTTTTTTTCCACTCAGAGAGTGGTGGATGCCTGGAATGCGTTGCCTGATGCGGTGGTGGAGGCAAATTCATTGGGGGCTTTGATGGGCACATGAATGAGAGGAAAACAGAGGGATATGGGCATCCTGTAGGTAGGAGGGAATAGCTATGTTGGCACAACATTGTGGGCCAAAGGGCCTGTTCTGTGCTGTACTGTTCTATGTTCTAATCTAATATCATGTTTGCCTCTGTCAAGGGATTGCATAACTGGAAGGTTACAGTTACAGGGGTAGAAAGAAGAACACAGTAATGATGCTCCAACCATCATGACAAGGACAGGTACAGTGGATATTCATGACTCTGTTGCTTGACTTACTGTCAGTGGTCACAGTAAACTGCTGGTCCTGAGGATACACCAACTGCATCAATAAACTCAGACTTACAAATCTAATTAATCCAAAAGTAGGTAAAAACCTACATTACATTATCAATTACATGAACTAAAAAGCTGCTCACTTCATCCAGTCGTCTGCTGTGTCAAGAAACGTTTGGTACTTTGCAAAACATTCATCTTTGAACAAGGACATGGCTTTTGTAGCATGGAGCCACATTTTCTGCCTGAAATGAAAACAACCTCATTACATTCTAGTCCCAAGGTAATTTTAAGGAACCGGTATTGTTTACGGTGGAGAGGTGGTCCCATGCAGTACACGGTGAAATATGGATTCAACTGGTTCTCAGATCCCTGAAGAATGGATAGGTAGTTGTGCATTCATCAAGATGCAAAACTGGACAGCGGGGTGGATTGCCAGCTTTCCTTTTCAGCAGGATACTTTGCTGTAACTAGTGTTTCTGAAACCAAACAACCAGAGCAGATATTACTGAGCGCTTCACTACCATAGCAGCTGGAGGGATAACCTTTTGAGGATATTTCAATCTCTCTCTTTAATAGTGATTTTTGCATTCCTCTGAAGAAGAAGAACACATTGAAAAGGGAAAAAATTAAGCTAGAGGGCAAAAAAGGAGCAATTTTAAAAAAAAATCCACACCAATAGCAACATGGTGTTTTCAACAGGGACATGGATAGGAAAGGTTTAGAGGGATATGGGCCAAATGCGGACAAATGGGATTAGCTTAGATGTGAATCTTGTTTGGCATGGACCAGTTGGGTTGAAGGGTCTATTTCTGTGCTGTAATGACTCTATGGTGTCTTTAAGCACCAAAACTTTACTGCAGCAATAGCAAAAAAAGACCGATACCAAGGCAAATGAACCTTAGGGCAGACTTAGTCAGAGGCAGGTTTAAGGATGTATTTAAAATGGAATTACAGAGCTCCAGGTCTGGGCTGCTGAAGGTAATGGTGGAGCAAATTCCGGGATGATAAATCGGTCAGAAGTCGAGGCTCTCCAATTTCAGAAGGTTATAGGCTGAAAGAGGTCACAGAGATTCCCCACCTCGATAACCATGGAGGTGTGGTGGGCGAGGGAAAGAGGGGCGTGGAAACAGTCACTGAAAGAATCAGAGCATTGGGTCATTGCTGAACGAGCAGAGGGGTGGAGAGGGGACAAATGGGATATGGTACAGAGCAGAGGGCACCCTTGCAAAATGTTCACCAATAAAGGGGGAGAAAACACTGGTCTGGCTTAAAAGTGATTCCAGTCCTGCACCCTTTGGTATTGGTTTAATATTGTCACTTGTACCAAGGTACAGTGAAAACTGTCTTGCATACCGATCGTACAGGTCAATTCATTACACGGTGCAGTTACATTGAGTTAGTACAGAGTGCATTGAGGTAGTACAGGTAAAAACAATAACAGAATATACAGTAAAGTGTCACAGCTACAGAGAAAGTGCAGTGCAATAAGGTGCAAGGTCACAACAAGGTAGATCGTGAGGTCAGAGTCCATCTCATCGTATAAGGGAACCATTCAAAGGTCTTCTGCCTTCTCAAGTTGCCGAACAAACCAGTGAATTCAGGGCAATTATTGAACTTTTCAACAACTACAGAACAGAGCAACTTTTCCCAGGGTTGGGGAGTCAAGAACTAGAGGGCAAAGGTTTAGGGTGAGAAGAGAAAGATTTAATAGGAACCTGAGGGGCAACTCCACCACCCAGAGGGTGGTCTGTATATGTAACATGCTGCCACAGGAAGTGGTTGAGGCAGGTACATTAACAACATCTGAAAGACACTTGAACAGGTACATGGATAGGAAAGGTTTAGAGGGATATGGGCCAAATGCAGACTAGCTTAGATGGGTGTCTTGGCCAGCATGGACCAGTTGGGCCAAAGGGCCTGTGTCCGTGCTGTATGACTCTACTTGTGGCAATAACATAGTCTTTATCAGGGATTTTCATTGCGTGAATGATTAAAGAGAAACTTGGGTGCAAGGTGGAGGAAAACCCAAGTTAAAGGCTTGTCAGCCTATTGGAGACCGGGCTGAACTTCCTCATGCACTAAGGGGATCGAAAATCTAGCCAGTCTTCCTTACTGGTCTCTGCTCCTCCCCACCCCAGTTTTCCCTCAATGTGGTGGGCTCTAGCAATCCAATTCATCTGGGGCCTGGAGCAGGAGAATCATTAGTTGTATCTTGTGAAAGATGCTTCACAGCCCAACAAAACAGCTTTGAAAACTGTTGACAACGATGGCATTTCCTGTGAAGAATTAGAGCTGGTGTACTGAGTCCGCCCAGAGCCTAATTAGCAATACAGATGGCACAGCTTACAGTGGTTATCCGAATTATGCAACGGGTAGAGGATGTGGGATATATGAAAATAGCCTCGCCAGCATTAAGCAACACTGAAACCAAGCTACTCTGAATGGTGCCAATCATGCAGGAAGTCTCAGATTAGCACTGGACAGACATTCTCCTCTGTCTCCTCTCCAGGAGGCTCTAATAGAGGGAAAACCATAAACTGTTTTTTTGTGTGTGTTCCAGAGCTTTGGTCAATGTGTCAAGGGCAAAAATTGATGGGAACCGTGGAAGTTAGATGCACCGGAAACTGAAATACTGGGCACTAAGAAGATTCAAAGGAATTATATACAAGCAAAAGAATTATTTTATCTTGCCTGTTACCGTGGCTCAATACAAATTATCGAGGGATATTCTGTTGCAAAACTTAAAAATAATTGTAAGCTCAATATTTTGAACAATCTTGAAAGGAAACTACAGAAATTTAGCATGAAAGCAAACTAACTAGCATTTGTATGAGACCTCAGCATGTAAAAAATATCAACTTTTACAGCATGGGCAATTGACAAACTCGGTGTGTACTGAATACTTACTTATCAAATTTGTGAATCTGCTCCTCATTATAAGGCAGCTCTGGAAGAGAAACAACGGTCTGGGTAATATCCTTGAAGTTTGGAAGTAATAAATACAAGATGATATGCAACACTAACTGCAAAAGAATTCTGGAAAGACTCCTTCACCCCAAACAGTGGTAAGGATGTAGGAGTTGCTACCGCAAGAAGCAGTGAACAGTTAAGCAATATTTAGGAAGAAGCTGGATAAGTACAAGAGAGAAAAGCAGCAGATAGGTTGAGAGGGCGAGGTGAGTTGAGCTGAGGAATAAATAAATAGTTTTATGGTCTAACTGCTACATAATACTTTGTAATCAATGCGGAAACTATCTTAATGACCAGGCCCAGGAAATAAGGAGATTGTACAGCTCCTCGGACATTTACTTCACTGCACATCACAAGAAACAGTGGGGTTAGGCTCTACCACATCATCAAGCACATCCATTTTCCCCAGCTGGAACCTTGATTCCATCATTCCCAAATGTCTGTCTCAGCCAATGTCAGAGTATCCACAGGTCTCTGAAGTGGAGAACCTTAAATGTCCACAACCTTTTCCTGTGTCTCTGTCACGTAGATCGGCTGTGGATTTTAAGATGCACACCCTTAAGATATTTCTGTCTGATTTTGATAACTAATGCATTGAAATGAATAGGTCTATTTACTTCTTCTTCCACAGAAGGAGCAGTGGCACCTGTCACCACCTCCCCCAGCCACATCCCAATGAGAGATACACCAGTGTACCTAGGGACATGGCTGTTCCTCTGGTTAATCACAAGCATCACAGAAAAAATATTTTGTTCTGCATTCCCAAACCTTCTCCTACAAGGAGCAGCCCTTCGACAATGAGAGTTGTTCAACATCACACCTTCCATGCACGGTTAGCTAGGAAAGCCTTCCCACTCCCCACCTCTTCAACTCCAGTTTTACAGGGATTAGGCAGGGGAATGGGACCAACCAGACAGTTCAGAAGTTGAAGGAGACTCAGTGGGCCGAATATTCCCTCCTACGTCGTAATGACTCTGCAAGTGACATTCTTAAGAAGGCCATATCCTTCCATTAACAGCAAGATTTTTTTTAAAAAGGGTCACTGTTACTCAAAGGTCACTGTCCCCTCAGCCAGTAAGTGATGGACCACCCTGCCACAGTGTATATAACATTGCCTACTTACTGTGCATTGCTTTGTCCTTTTTGAACTGATGATAGATGTCAGTTATCAAGTCCAGAAGAACCTGAAGTTTCTCAGTGCTGGAAGAAAAAAATGTCTGATTTTAAACACAATGACTGGTAGCTTTACTAAACACTAATATTTGGAAACTTAAGCTTACATTTTGTCCTCTGGATGTGTCCCAACTTGATATGTCCAGTGATCTGACAGCTGGCTACCAGGTAAAAATGCACCCTCGATATCCTTCAAATTGTGGTCAATGGAGTCCAAAGAACCTGCCAACTGTACAACAGTGTTACATGGTTCAAGTGTAATGGAGGGAGACCAATACCTGGTACAGACTATGTAAGGAACACGAGCAGGGCATTCAATCCCTCAAGCCTGCTCTGCCATTTGGTAAGATCATGGCTGATCCAATCTTGGTTTCAGCTCACATTCCTACTATCTCCCCATACTCCTCAATTCCCCTGTAGTTCAAACGTCTGTAAATCTCCACCTCAGTGACTGTCACCACAGCTCTGAAAAGAAATTCCTCCTCGTCACCATCTTAAATCGGTGACCCCTTACTCTGAAGCTCCAGATATCTCCTCCACAGAAACATCAGCTCAGTGTCAGATTCAGATTAGTTTACCATCATATACACCAGGATGAAGTGAAATTCCTTGCTCGTGTGAAGTAGTATAGATGGTAATAATAAATACAGCCACGAGTGCAAAGTCCCACCTTGTTGGTGCCCCTCAGAATCTTGTATGTTTCAATAAAATCACCTCTCATTTCTCTTAACTCCAATAAGCACGTCCCCAACCTGCTCAACCTCTCCCTTTATCCCAGGAATTAATTCTCTCAGCACCACTTCCAACGTAAGCACACTTTTCCTTAAATACAGAGACCAAAACTGTACACAGCACTCCAGGTCCTGTCCCATCAGTGTCCCATAACATTGCATCAAATCTTCCCTATATTTCTACTCCATATCCCTTGCAATTAATGCCAGCATTCCATTAGCCTTTCTAATTACTTGTTGTACCTGCATCCCTGCTATTTGTGTTTCATGCACTAGGAAAGCCAGGATCTCTTTGTACTACAACATTTTGGATTCTCGTTCCACTTAAATAATAATTTGCTTTCTCATTTTCCCTTCCAAAGTGGGAAACCATACATTTCTCCACATCATATTCCACCTGCCAACTTCTTGCCCACTCATTTAATCTATCTGAATCCCACCAAGCAGTACAGAAGGAAATTAACAGGCAGCGAGTTACTCCTCAAAGTTCAAATATACATCTGCAGGGCATGTCATAATCAATCCATCATGCAACTTACCCAAGTCTTATAGCCTTATTAAAGTCTACAAAATATTTTTGTTGGTGATTCCTTCTGAAATTCTAACTGAAGATTACCAAGCACATACCACCAGACTCAAGGACAGCTAAAGCACGTACTACTAGACTCAAGGACAGCTTCTATCCCGCTGTCATCAGACTCTTGAATAGACCTTTCATACGCTATAGATGATTTCTTGATCTCCCAATCTACCTCATCGTGGCCCTTGCACTTTATTTGTCTACCTGCACTGCACTTTCTCTGTAGCTGCTACATTTTATTCTGCATTCTATTTTCTTTTTACTATCTCGATGTACTTGCGTGTGCCATGATCTGCATGGATGGCATGCAAACAGAAGTTTTTCCACTGTACCTCAGTACATGTGACAATAATAATAAATCAAACCAAACCATATGTCCTTTTTGCTAACTTCAAACAGCTCAAGTTACTTGTTGGGGGGGGGGGGGGGGGGGGAGAGTGGGTCACAATTGTTAACAGTGTCTTTTAATCATCCCCTGAAAGACTGTAACAGATGCCTTCTTTTTATATAAACTCAATGTGCCTGAAGTTACTTTCTCCAAGCAATACTCCATTCCTTGGAAACATAAACAGAACTCTACACCAGTCACTCTCAGTAATATGCAAACTTCAAAGTCTGAAGCACTTTTCTAAACTGATGCTGCCTGGTCAATAATAAACCCAGGATGTTTTACCTTTGCACCTTCATTAAACCAGCAACTGACACAAAGCAATATGACTCAATTCTTCATTGTTACAAGGTTAAAATGCTAAAACTCTCTACTGAACAACACTGACAGTATCTTCATCACACACACACAGCTTGGTTCAAGATAGCTCCCTAGTAGCATTTCAAGGTCAATGAATGCAGGCTTTAAGAGCACCACATTCCATTAAAGGATAAAGGAGCATTAAATAAGATGGATATACTAAAAAAAATCTGTGGAAGCAAATGGAAGATCAATTCTGGCCTCCAGTTCTACAAGCAGAGTGACGATGGTCGATCACTTACACGGAGAAGCTTGTTGTGTATTTCTGGAATTTCATCCAGTTCTGATGGCAGTATGGTTGTCTGCAGCAAACAGTTATACCTATCAAACATAGACGAGGCAACAAAGAAGACCATTAGCCCAGGTCCAATATATTTTGTCATGATGGTAAAATTATCTGGATTAACAAAATTTAGCTTTATCGCAAAAGCAACCCATAACGGCAGTCTGAATTTACAGGAAAAAATGTAGTAAGTGAATTTAATACTTAGTCGAGATTCTAATCTCTCCTCCAACCACAGACCTTCGTCTGTTTTCAATCCCCATCCCACTTTTCACTACTCCTTAGATATCATATCTGTTAACTCCTACATAGAGCAACACAGAGTCAGAGCAATACAGCACAGTCCATGCCAACCACAGTGCCAACCCAGCTAGTCCCAATTTCCTGCATTCGGCCCATATCCCTCCAAGCCCCACCCCTCCATGTACCTATCCAAGTGCTTCTTAAATGATACTATTGTACCTGCCTCACCCACTTCCTCTGGCAGCTCACTGCATGATTTCTGATGAAGGTTCATGGACTTGAAAATTTAATTATTTCTCTCTGTCCACAGATGCTGGGTATTCCCAGGATTTTCTTTTTTGAGATTTCTAGCATCTACTATATTTTGCTTTGGACTCATTAAAGAAAAAAAAATAACATTCAATAATATTTTTTAAAAATAACATTAGTTTACATCTTGTGGAGGCAGGAAGAAGCAATGAGGAAGACTCCATTCTCATCTCTGATGCCTTGCTTCAAAAGTCTCTTCTGCTAAGCTTGAAGCAAAATGTCCGTAATACCAATGAAGAGCGAGTTATGACTACAAGACCAATACTTACAGATTTCTGGCCCTTTCCACAGTGGTGATGCAGTAATTTAGCTTCAGAATTACTTCAGTCTTCTTGTGTAAAGTCTCACGAAAATTGTCCATGATGATTCGACTAGGAGAGAGAGAAAAACTACAAGTTCAAATTAAAGTCCACCGGGAGAGTACATTTTTGGCATTCAGTGTACAGGTACTTGCAATGTTGTGGGTGGGAGAGGGGAGTTGATCTGTGGGACCTGGGAGTCATATCTTCTCAAGTTTCTTGGTTATTTTTGCAACTATCAGCGGTATGATAACATGTCGGGTAATTCAGGAGGTAGAACCGAAGGTTCAATGGAGACACAAGAGAATGCAGATGCTGGAATCTGCAGTAACAAACAATCTGCTGGAGGAACTCGGTGGGTAGAGCAGCATCTGTGGGAGGAAAGGAATTTTCAATGTTTCAGGTCGAAACCCTGCATCAGTCCTGATACAGGGTTCCAACCCGAAGCCTCAAAAATTCCCTTCCTCCCACAGGTGCTGCTCCACCCGTGGAGTTCCTCCAGCAGATTGTTGATCTAATGACACAAATTCAAGTTCCACAGCACTAAATACTGGCCTCACAAAGCAATATGATATTAAGCAGCTATTTCCTTCTCCGTGTGGAATTGGTGGCAGGGAACATGGAGGTGATTTGACAGAGCCGAGTAGTCACCAGACTCGATGTCGCTCAACTTTCGTTAAATGCCGTTGACCCTTCTATGCGGGTATTTTCCCTTCAATCTTAAACAATTGGGATTTAATTCATACAATGCAAACTGGGCGGTTAATTCGCCACTGTAAGTTGCCCCTAGTGTGTAAGTGAGGGGTAGAATCTAGGGGTAGCTGATGCGGATGTTAAGAGAATGAAAATAGGTTAGGATAGGATTAGTGTAAATTGAATGGTTGATGGTCAGCACGGACTCGATGGGCCTGTCTCTGTGCTGTACGACTATGAAGTGTGGCAGGTGACATGGGAGTAAGTCTTCAAGTGCCATATCTGGCCCTATTCCCCAAAAGTTGAGTTTTCCTCTGAGGTTTAATAATTCTGAAATCGTTAGAATTTCCCCTTGGAAATAAAGGCAGAGATAGCTCATGGGAGGCCCAAACAGTGGCTGCATGAAAAACCATCACTGCATTCCAGCATCTTTCAAACAGTTCAAGGACTGTGCAAGAGTACTGAGGGACAGCTGCGCCTTCAGAATGCTTGCTTCCACACTAGTCATTAAACCAAGACCCAATGTAACTGCACTGAGTAATGAATTGATCTGTACGAATGGTATGCAAGACAAGTTTTTCACTATACCTCGGTACAAGTGACAATAATAAACCAATACCAATACCTCCCCTGTTCTCTCAGGCGGATGGAATAGACCCAATGGCATTAGTTTGAAGAGAAGCAGGGCAGTTACCCAAGTGTTCTGGTTAATAATAATCCCCCAATGAACATCAGTAAACCAGATTGTTTGGTTATTGTCACATTGTGATTTTTAGGAATTCATTCTATGCAAATTAACTGTGGTGTTTCCCAGAATACAATCACGACTACACCTCAGAAATACTTCATTGGTTGCAAAGTGCCTCAGGACACCCTGAAAGGTACATCTTAAGTGCTATTCAAGTGCAACTTTTCTTTTGATTCATGATTATCAGATACCTTCAAAGTTTATTGTGTCCAAGCAACTTCTAGTCTTGAAAGGCAGAAATAAATAGTCAGAGTTAAATTAAAACAATTAAATTAGAAATAAACCTCATGAGCCTCACTTAAAATTTGCTATCACATAATTAAGTTCATGCTCAGGAGTGCAGTGTGGTGGCAACAACTTGGACTAGTACAGCATCATTTACACGGTAGTGGAGCACTTAGTGTAATGTTATTACAGCTCCGGCGACCCGGGTTTAATGCCCGTCACTGTCTGTAAGGAGTTTGTACGTCCTCCCTGTGTCTGCGTGGCAACACTTGCGGGCTGCCCCCAGCACATTCTCAGTAACACAAGAAGACACATTTCACTGTGTGTTTTGATGTACGTGTGACTAATAAATAAATATACACTGTTCAAAAGTCACAAAGTGCTTCATGGAAACTTTCCTTGACAAAAACTGACACCAAGTAGAAGGTCAGTTTATTGCTTCCTTAGTCAAAGAGGTAGGTTTTACATAGCGTAAGGAAGGCAAAAAACAGACACAGTAAAGTTTAGGAAGGGAATCGTACAACTTCGGGCTGAACGGCTGGGGCTTGCCCACCATCAATAATGCTGGATATGTCTACGTGAGGCAAAAGTTAGTGTACACAGGGCATTGCTAAAATAACATATGCTTAAAATCACAGAACTTTCAAGAGAGTGACAGGTTTTTTGCATTTCGAATGCAGAAGAAAACTGTTAAAAGCAAATTTTCGACATATTTTTGTAACTGAGAAAACAATTTACTCACATCAACCATCGAACACCCTTCCTCACCAGTTCCTGATGGTGCAACAGCGAGGAGGCTATTTTCTGTATTTGGCAAACGACACCTTTAACATTCTAGGGCAGAAAATCCAATATTCAGTTTGACATTTTCTCAGAATTTCATGGTAGTGTTGAAACTTGCAGGAAATCAATACTTAGAGGAAGGTCAAAACAAACCTAACCTTTGTACAGGAGGCATCGAGCTCCAAATCGTAACGAGGATGCAACTTTGGAATGGAAGCTGCGATAGAAAATATGATTTCATTATTGATCCAATAATGGATGTTGATGAATACCAATGCCGATCTGGCCCTACTTTGGATCGTTATTAAAAGTAATTCTGCTAATAACGCGTTACCACAATACAAATCAATTATAACACAATTGATATTATTATCATGGTTCATTTGCACACTGCCTTCTTATTTCTTTTATACTTTATATTTGTGTAAGTATGTTTGTTTTATTTTATAGTTATAATTGCTCTTATCAAATTACTGTTTTGGTTTTTATTAGGCAAGGGAGTGCCATCGTAATCTCATTGTGTTGTTGTTGTTGCAACAGTACAATGACAAATAAAGAAATAGACTGGAGAACACTACTTGCATTATGCGGGCTGCAGTGGTTATAGGAAAACCTGTTTGAATCTTTGAAGGCAGCCTGTTCTACCATAACACGACTTTCTACAATGCGAGGTTTGATAGGAACTTAACTATCGTGTTATAGTAGAACTACTCGTACCAGGAACGGACATACACCTAGCAGAAGGAAAACAAAAATCCCATAGCTGTGTATAGAGGGACAAGAAGACAAAAGAAAAAGAATGGGGTGTGACCTGAAGCTCTGAAGACGATTCCACCCCACCCCCAAACACAGGATCGTAAGTGGAGGCAAGTGACTTAGGGAGATCAGTTTCAAGCTCTGGAACTATGTGGCTGAAAGCACAGACGTCAATATTAAAGTGAAGGAGATGGTCAGCAGGAAGGACATGAAAGAAAATATCAATCCATATAGAACCATCGCTGATTAGTGACCGCAAAATTTTCTTTTCCCTTAGTTAAGTGCTCCATGTATTATCCACGGTTAATTTTGCCATCTCCTTTTCCAAATGGCTGTTACATCATCTGAGAATATTGACTGTGCAAACGCAGGGCGCATCAGTCAGGTGTGGTAGCAAAGGTTGCCCTAAGTGAACATTGGAGGCACGAGAGACCGCAGGTGCTGGAATCTGGAGCAACAAAGCGCTGGAGGATCTCAGTCAGGCAGCATCTATGGAGGGAAATAAACAGTCAAGGTTTCAGGTCAAGACCCTTCATCTAGACAAACGTTGACTGCCCATTTCCTTCCATAGACGTTGCCTGACCCACCGAGTTCCTCCACTTCTTTGTGTTGATCCAAGGGTGATGTAATGCTTGTCTTTTAAATGCACTAGTACTTGGATAATTGGACTTTTTGATATAGCTATGTCACTTTTGGACTTCCAACACTGGCAAATTGATTCATTGAACCCATAGGACTGCTATATAGGTTGGAATATAGAACATTACAGCAGAGTAAGGCCCTTCAGCCCACATAGCCCTCCATTTGTCTATCATTAATGCAGCTATCTAAGAGTTTCTTAACTGTCCCTAATGTATCTGCCCCCACAACCTCTGTCGACAGTGTGTTCCATGCACCCTCCACCTTCTGTGTAAAAAACATACCTCTGACATCCCCCCATACCTTCCTCCAATCACCTTAAAATTATGCCCCCTTGTGTTAGTCATTTTAGCCCTGGGAAAAAGTCTCTGACTGTCCACTCGATCTATGCCTCTTCTCATCTTCAACACCTCTATCAAGTCACCTCTCATCCTCCTTCGCTCCGAAGAGAAAAGCTCTAGCTCGCTCAACCTATCCTCATAAGACATGCTCTCCAATCCAGGCAGCATCCTGGTAAATCTCCTCTGCACCGTCTCTAAAGCTTCCACATCCTTCCTACAATGAGGCGACATTACCTCGCGGCTCTTGAACTCAATACCCTGACTAATGAAGGCCAACACACCACATGCCTTCTTAACAATCCTATTGACCTGCGCGGCAACCTTGAGGGATCTATGGATGTGGACCCCAAGTTCCCTCTGTTCCTCCACACTGCTAAGAGTCCTGCCATTAACCTTGTATTCTGCCTTCAAATTCGATCTTCCGAAGTGTATCACTTCACACTTTTCCATATTGAACACAGATCCCTGCGGAACACCACTGGTCACCGACCTCAAGTCAGAATAAGCTCCATCTATAACCACCCTCTGCCTTCTATGGGCGAGTCAATTCTGAATCCACACAGCCAAGTTGCCCTGGATCCCATGCCTCCTGACATTCTGAATGAGCCTTCCATGAGGAATCTTATCAGACGCCTTACTAAAATCCACATACATCACATCCACTGCTCTACCTTCATCAATGTGCTTTGTCACATCCTCAAAGAATTCAATCAAGCTCGTGAGGCACGACCTGCCCCTCACAAAACCACAATGACGGTCCCTAATCAGCCTATGCTTCTCCAAATGCTCATAAATCCTGTCTCTAAGAACCTTCTCCAGTAATTTGTCCACCACTGAAGTAAGACTCACTGGCCTATAATTCCCAGAGTTATCCCTACTCCCTTTCTTGAACAAAGGAACAACATTTGCCACCCTCCAATCACCTGGCACTACTCCTGTGGCCAGTGAGGACACAAAGATCATTGCCAAAGGCGCAGCAATCTCTTCCCTCACTTCCTGTAATAACCTTGGATATATCCCATCTGTCCCTGGTGACTTATCTATCCTAATGCTTTTCAGAAGTTCCAGCACATCCTGTTTCCTCACGTCGACATGCCCTAGCATATCAGCTTGTTGTACGACATTCTCACAGATGTCAAGGTCTCTCTCTCTCTCTGGTGAATACTGAAGCAAAGTATTCATTAAGGACCTCCCCTACTTCTTCCAACTCCAGGCACGTTTCCTCTTTTATCCCTGATCGGTCCTACCCTCACTCTAGTCATCCTCCTATTCTTCACATGCGTGTAGAATACCTTGGGGTTTTCCTTAATCCTACTCACCAAGGACTTCTCATGACCCCTTCTAGCTCTTTTAAGTCCATTCTTAAGCTCCCTCCTGGCTACCTTGTAACTCTCCAGAGCCATCTGATCCTTGCTTTCTAAACCTTAGGTAAGCTTCTTCCTCTTGACAAGATGTTTTATGTCTCTTGTCAACCACGGTTCCTTCACTCTACCATCCTTACCCTGCCTCAATGGGACAAACCTATCCAGAAGCCCATTCAAGTACTCCCTAAACAACCTTCACATTTCTGTTGTGCACTTCCCCAAGAACACCTGTTCCCAATTTACGCTCCCAAGTTCCTGCCTAATACCATCATAATTCCCCCTCCCCCAATTAAATACCTTCCCGTTTCGTCTGCTCCTATCCCTCTCCAAGGCTATGGTAAAGGTCAAGGAGTTATAGTCACTGTCTCCAAAATGCTCTCTCACCCCTTCTCCCCCCTTCCCTTCTGCGCCACACAACCAGGCTCAGTGCCAGAAACTTGGGCACTGCGGCTTTCCACTGGTAGGTCGTCCCCCCCCAAACAGTATCCAAAGCGGTATACCTGTTATTGAGGGGAACGGCCATAGGGGTACTCTGCACTATCTGCCTATTCTCCTTCCTTCTCCTGAGTCACCCAGCTACCTGCCTCCCGCAGCTTAGGAGTGACTGCCTCCCTGTAGCTCTTATCTATGAACTCCTCCTTCTCCCGTAGGAGCCAAAGGTCATCCAGCTGCAGCTCCAGTTTCCTAACACGGTCTGTAAGGAGCTGCAGCTGGATGCACCTCGTGCAGATGTAGCTGTCAGGGAGACTGGAGGTCTCCCAGCATCTCACAAGATGAACACACCACTGACCCTGGAACCATTCTCAAAATTTCTCTGTTTGTTAGCAAATAGAATTTGGATTTAGCTTTTCCTGCTAACTATGGCTACAGTCAGAATGATGGCTTAATATCTATTTGAGTGGTCATTCCAAGTTTTGAAACCTCTATGAGTTATAACCATGTTGATGGTTCTTCCTCAATCCCAACTACAGGCCTGTATTACGTTTAAATGCATTATAGTTTCTCGCCCTGGCTACTCTGACAACCTCAGCATCACTTCTGCCACCGAGGAGGACAAGGGCAGGAAGCGCATGGGAACACCACCACCTGCAGGTTCCCCCTCCAAAGCACACACCATTCTGACTTGGAAATATTATTGTCCAGCCTTCATTGCTGTGTCCAAACCCTGTAACTCCCCATCCAACAGCACCATGAGAGCACCTTCACCAGAAGGACTGCAATGGTTCAAGAAAGCAGATCACCGCCACCTTCTCAAGGGGAATTAGGGACAGACAACAAATGCTGGCCTCGTAGACAATGCACAGATCCCGAAGGAGGCACAAGAGACTGCAGGTGCAGGAATCTAGAGCAACAACCTGCTGGAGGGACTCAGCAACAGGGCTTCGTCCCAAAACATCGACAATTCCCTTCCTCGCACAGATCCTGCTCGACTTACTGAGTGCCTCCAGCAGATTGTTTGTTGCACAGATCCTGAATATGGATTTTTAAAAAAAGGCCATTCTGATGACAGAGTCATTGATCTGAAAAGTTAATCATTTCCTTCATCACGGATGCAGCCCAACCTGCCGAACGACTTGCATTTTTATCTGCATCCAGAATCTTGATTTTATAAACTCATCAATTGTTTTCCAATCCCATTATTAAAAAGAGAAGCTACTTAAAATGAGCTTTTGACCACAGTGCTTTAGACTATTCAGTATCTACACACATACGTTCCTGGAAGATCAGTCCGATTATATTCACGGCCTCTCTGCTCGTAAGTATCAGAGGGTTATCTTCCGACGTTTTGGGGAAATGTTGGGTTTGTACGTTGGGATCGAGCTCAAGGGATCGGCCCTCATATATCAGTTCCTGATGCTCAGGAGCAATGTCAGTCTGCTTATAGACCAAGTCAGAAAACACATGGGCCCTGGAAAGGAAGGGAGAAAGCTATAAATATATCTTTATTTAATTACATGTTGGAAGTCAGAAATGTATCTGTAATGAATGCAAAATTGTGACAAAAAAGCTAGCATAAAATCCACTTTACTTCAATTAGCAGTTTGACTGATGACAAAAAAATGTGATCTAGCTATAGGGCAAACTGTCCCTCGGGCCAACCAATCAATATGATCACGTCTGACTTTGGACCCGATCTCCATTTACCTGTCCAATACCCATCAAGTTTGATTCCGCATTAGTCCAAAAATTGAACCCATCTCTGAATATACTAACGACTCGGCATCCATAGCCCTTTTGGGTAGAGGATACCATCAAAAGGAACAAAATCGTATCTGTCATTAGAACATACCACACACACACACACACACACACACACACACCCCCACCCCAGGAAGACAAATCCAATTATATTCACAGCTTCTCTGTTCCTAAGTATCAGGAGGATATCTTCAGACTCGTATCAGACAAATCCTCAGCTGGTGAACCTCTTATTTTGAGACTATGTCCCGTCCCATCAGGGGAAAACATTCTCGCTACGTGATCCCTTAGAATCTTGCATGCTTCAATGAAATGTCATCTTCTAAGTACCAGAAAGTATAGTCCACTCTGCTTATAGTTCACGGAATTGCCACTGAATACTTTACTCATTCAGTACTACATGTTGTGCATGCATATACAAATATAGCACAGGTATTGAACACGTCTGCGCACATGTCCACAGAATCTCAGGATTCCTCATTATAATTTCCACATTCAATGTGGAATATGCCTTGGCTGTCAAGCTGCAATTACTCCCCCTAATGGTGGTGGCCCAGATGTACATTTCTTTTAATTTTTAAATCTACTCAATCTGCTACAAACTTTGCCAGTAAACTATAATATCAATTATTCGTTCTAAGGTGACATTAAAATGGGGATTGTATCACATGTAATATCCTGTCTAATTATTCCCTCGCACAGGTGCAATGAAAAACTTGCCTACAGCAGCATCACAGGCACATAGCATCAGATAAGCAGCATTCACAAGAAAAGCTTAATTTTTTTTTACAAGATAGAATACAATTAGAACAAAATTAGAACAACTAGAACAAATAGTCCCCATTTAAACATAATACTTGATTTATAATACATAATAATGACTAACAGAATAAACTAGACAAAAAATTCTGCAGTTGCTGGAATCTGGAGTAATACACAAAAAGTGCTGGATTAACTCAGCAGGTCAGGCAGCATCTATGGAGGGAAATAAACAGCCAATGTTTCGTGCTGAGACCCTTCATCAGGACTGGAAAGGAAGAGGGCAGAAGCCAGAATAAGGTGGAGGGAGGGGGAGGATAAACTAGCATGTTATCTCTTTCTCTCACACAAGTGCAAACCACAAATATATTACAAAGATGAGAGTTTAATTGTCATTCAAGAAAAAAAGCACTTTTCTCAAAATTAAATCCAAACATAATCCCAGGAGGCTGTGTAATTGGTAGCATTTCCTATCATTCTAACTATTCCACTGGTTTAAGAGGAAGAACAATTTAAAAAGATAACTTCTCATTAATATGAACCCAGCTCAGTAACTGGTTATCATCTGGAGTACGCCAAAAGGTCAAGTTGCTTGTTTTACTATCAACGTCTAATAACCAATTGGACCATTAATCACTGATAAAGAAATCAAGTAATTTACTAATTGACTAAATAGGGAAAAAACATATTTTCTTTCTTCATTATGATATATAGGTTCCAAACAAGTGCACAAAGAATTGTGAACAGAATTCTCAAGTGAAAGCTTGCAGTCTTGCGCAAAGGTTCTCACTTCAACAACGTACATACTTGTTGTAGCTTTGAATGTAAATCTTGTGCAATGTGACTTGCTGCAGAGAGAAGACGTGGATCACAATTCGGTGCAAAACGTCGTTGGTTTCTGCGAAAAACTGATCAAAGCCCCAGCACTTCTCCTGATCAGCTTCAAGGATGTTTGCCAGGATTGGTGTCAGCAAGGACTGTAGGCCTCTGCAAGAGAAAAAGAGCAACAAAGTTATCCAAATTAAAATTTCAAGTGCCATTTCACGTCAGAAACCCTATTCTGAAGGGTCTCCAACCTGAAACATTAACTCTGTTCCTCTTTTCACAGATGCTGCCTGACTTACTGTGTGTTTCCAGCAGTTTGTTTTTTTGGTTTTTATTCCCAGTACCCCCACTGAGTGTGGTCACAGCTTGGTACGGCAACTGCTCTGCCCAGGACCGCAAGAAGCTGCAGAGAGTTGTGGACACAGCCCAGCGCGTCACAGATATCAGCCGCCCCTCCTTGGACTCTGTCTATACCTCTCGCTGCCTTGGTGAAGCAGCCAACATAATCAAAGACCCCACCCACCCAGGTCATTCTCTCTTCTCTCCTCTGCCGTCAGGTAGAAGATACAGGAGCCTGAGGGCATGTACCACCAGGCTTAAGGACAGCTTCTATCCCACTGTGATAAGACTATTGAACGGTTCCCTTTATATGATGAGATGGACTCTGACCTTACGATCTACCTTGTTGTGACCTTGCACCTTATTGCACTGCACTTTTTCTGTAACTGTGCCACTTTACTCTGTAGTGTTATTGTTTTTACCTGTACTACATCAATGCACTCTGTACTAACTCAATGTAACTGCACTGTGTAATGAATTGACCTGTACGATCTGTATGCAAGACAGGTTTTTCCACTGTACCTCGGTACAAGTGACAATAATAAACCAATACCAATGCCATGGAGTTTCCAAAAGGAATCATTATTTAGAACAGAGAACAGTACAGGAACAGGCCCTTTGGCCCACGATGTCTGTGCTGACCCTGATGCCAACTTAAACTGCACACCTGCCTGCATGTGGTCTGTATTCCTCTATTCCCTGCCAGTTCATGTGTCTGTCTAAGAGCCTCTTATATGAATGGGGTGTTTCTACCCAACAAAATTATGGGTCTAAGTGCTGGAACAAAAGACATTTGGACCGATACTTAGACTGGAAAGACATAGGAGGGTCAGGGCCTAAAGCAGACAAATAGGAATAGCATAGAAAGGCATCACTGTCAAAATGGTGGAGATGGGCTGAAATGACCCGTTTCTGTGCTTGATGATTCTACGATCCTAAAAACAGAAAACGTTGGAACTCAACAGGTCAGGCAGCTTCTTTGGAAAGAATAACAGTCAATGTTTCAGGTCTGTGACCCTTCATCAGATCTGATGTTGGTGGTTAGCCTGTAACACCATCCCCAGCCCACCCACCCCGAGATGGCGAGGGCCGGAAAGGGATAGGAAGGTACAGGGGTGGACCAAGTGAAGCTGGGAGCAGGGTAGAAATTGGCTGCTGAAGTGATGAATTTTTCTGAGTTCTGCGTTAAGTGCAGGAAGCAGCAGCAGTGCAGTTGTTCATGTACCAGAGAAAGAATTAAGCAAGTGGGCCCTTAGTAGGACTGAAACAAACAATATTATTAATTGCTGGAAGTCCCTACTCAATTGTGGGAATTCAAGTCTTGAGCCAACCAGCAGAACCCTAATCACAACAGTTTAGCAACACTATGACGACTTTGATCACTTTGCACTACAGCTCAGCACATTACAGAAGCCAGCCTCCTCTCCATGGACTCTGTCTACAATTTTCGCTGCCTTGGTAAAGCAGCCAACATAATCAAAGACCCCATCCACCCATGACATTTGCTCTTCTCCCCCCCTCCCAATGGGCAGAAGATACAAACCACCAGGCTCAAGGACAGCTTCTATCCCGCTGTTATAAGACTGTTGAACTGACCTCTTGTACGATAAGATGGACTCTTCACCTTACAATCTACCTCGTCATGGCCTTGCACCTTATTGTCTGCCTGCACTGCACTTTCTCTGTTACTGTAATGCTTAATTCTGCATTCTGTTATTGTTTTCCCTTGTACTACCTCAATGCACTGTTGTAATAAAATGATCTGTATGGATGGCATGCAAAACAAAGTAGTTCACTGTATCTCGGTACATGTGACAATAATAAGCCAATTTAATTTTTTGTTCTAATTGTATTCATTCTTGTAAAAATTGTGTAAAATTTATGTTTTTCTTGTGAATGCTGCTTATCTGATGCTATGTGCCTGTGATGCTGCTGTAGGCAAGTTTTTCATTGCACTTGTGTGTACATGTACTTGTGCACATGACAATAAACTCAACTTTGACTTTCACAGAAGGACTGCAGCAATTCAAGATACAACTCACCACCCCATTCTCCAATACAATTAGAGACAGACAATAAATGCTAGTCTTGCGAGTGACACCCACATTTCATAAATGAATAAAAACAAAACATAACATCTTATTAAAAAGAGGTCCACTGACATAAAGGAAGAACCTTGTGAACAAGGAAGAACAATGTTGTGCCGACCTTTAAACCTCGCCTAAGTCTATCTAACCCCTTCCTCCCACATATCCCTCTATTTTAAATTCCTCCATATGCTTATCTAGTAATCTCTTGAATGTGACCAATGTACCTGCCACCACCACTGCCCCAGGCAGTGCATTCCATGCCCCAACCACTCTCTAGGTAAAAAAAAACCTTCGTCTGATATCTCCCTTGAACTTCCCACCCATTACGTTAAAGCCAAGCCCTCTTGTACTGAGCACTGGTGCCCTGGGAAAGGGGCGTCCTAAAGCACCTTAGAGCCAATGTGAAAAAAAAATAACCTGTTGGGAGAACAACGGGTTCAACAGCATCTGTGGATGGTCAAGGTTTCAGGACAAGACCCTGCATCAGGACTGATGCACGGTGCTCACTATGTGGCCTCCATTGGCGGGACCAAACGTAGACGAGGCAACGGTTTTGCAGTGCACCTGCGCCCTGTCCGCAACGACCATCTTGAGCTTCCAACAGCACATCAGTTCAACTCCCCTTCCCACTCCCACACTGTCTGCCCCTGGTTTTCTCCACTGCCTCAGTGAGGCCACATGCAAGTGACAACAACACCATCTCATATTCTGCTTGAGTACCCTAGAGCCCAATGGTTTGACCATTGAGTTTTCCAATTTTGGGTAACCCACTCAAGGTGATATTTTCCCACTTCCACCAGTCCCGTTCCCCCCCCCTAGGGTCTCTCTCCCTTTGTTCACCTTTTCCATCCCTCCCTACTTGTTAAACAAAAACGCTCCACACCCGCATCTTACAGCCAATGATGTGTTTCTTGAAATGGGGTCACTTGGAATGCAAAGTCTCTTCACAACAGGTGGGTCTGATGAGTAGGCTTGTGTGGGGCATTAGACCATAGAACACTACAGCACAGTACAGGCCCTTCAGCCCAATGTTGTGCTGACATTTTATCCTGCTCTAAGATCTATCTCACCCTTCCCTCCCACATAGCCCCCTATTTTTCTATCATTCATGTGTCTATCTAAGAGTCTCTTAAATGTCCCTAATGTATCTGCCCCCACAACCTCTGCCGGCAGTGCGTTCCACACACCCACCACTCGCTGTGTAAAAAAACTTACCCGACACCCCCCTTATATCTTCCTCCAATCACCTTAAAATTATGTCCCCTCGTGTTAGCCATTGTCGCCCTGGGAAAAAGTCTCTGACTGTCCACTCGATCTATGCCTCTTATCATCTTGTACACCTCTATCAAGTCACCTCTCACCCTCCTTCTCTCCAAAGAGAAGGTCCTAGTTCACTCAACCTATCCTCATAAGACATGCTCTCCAATCCAGGCAGCATCCTGGTAAATCTCCTCTGCACTCTCTCTAAAGCTTCCACATCCTTCCTATAATGAGGTGACCAGAACTGAACACAATTCTCCAAGTGTGGCCTGACCAGGGTTCTATAGAGCTGCAACATCACCTCGCGGCTCTTGAACTCAATACCCCGACTAATGAAGGCCAACACACCATACACCTTCCTAACAACCCTATTCAGCTGCGTGGCAACCTTGAGGGATCTATGGACGTGGACCCCAAGATCCCTCTGTTCCTCCACACTGCTACGAGTCCTGCCATTAACCTTGTATTCTGCCTTCGAATTCAATCTCCCGAAGTGTATCACTTCACACTTATCCAGGTTGAACTCCATCTGCCACTTCTCAGCCCAGGTCTGCATTCTGTCAATATCCTGTTGTTATCTACAGCAACCTTCTACACTATCCACTACACCACCAACCTATGCATCATCAGCAAACTTACTAACCCACCCTTCCATGTCCTCATCCAAGTCATTTATTAACCCCAGGATAGCCTAGATGGACAGAATGGCTTGTTTTGGTGCTGTAGTCTTTTCTATAATTTTATGGCTAGTGAACACATGACTTCCTGTTGTTAAAAAAAAGGTGAAAAATTCTTCACAGTCCTTATGCAAGCTGGCAAGGCAAGTACATCAACACTATAGAACAGTGAAAGGGAGCACAAAGGAAGTACAGGACAAATCCTAGCTACAATGATTACAAACACAGTAGGAAGAATTTTACAAAGTTATAAGGTTATTGCTCGTATTCAATGAATTATCGGTGTTGTCGAGAGCCGACTTACCTAGAAAGGTTGCAAGATATTGGTAATTCACGATGCCAGGCTATTGGTCCATTTTCCGATTTTTGAACCCCAGATATTGTTCCAGGGGGTTTCTCTGTGATTATTCTGTACCTAAAATTGAACAGTACAGTTACCTCCTCAGATACAAGAATGTTTCACAAAGTCGGGTGGCATTAACTCTGTGTGGCCAAGAGCCATGGGATTTACACTATGCCTTTAACACAAGAAAGGTACAATGGAGATGGAGCTGGGACCAGGAATGAGAAGAATTAAGAGTGGAAAGAGGCATGATTAAAAAAGGTAGCACCCAAAGACGATTTTTGAAAGTGCAGAGCAAAATCTCAAAGGTATAGTAACAGAATGACATATTGTAGAACTCAGAAAAGAACGAATTGCTGGTGGAATTACGATAGGAATTAGAGAAATAGAAGACAGAGGGAGCATGGGAAGGGGAAGGGAAACTTTTGCACAAGGAAGGGAGGGGAGTCTTTTACTCAAAGAGAACAGAGAACCCAATGGAGATCAGAATCACTCTTTAAGAGAACAAGAGGAGAAAGAACGGAAGAGAGAATGGAGGAAAAGGATGGAAAGACACAAGGCAGAGGTGTAATCAGAAGTTTGGAGAAAGGGAAGGAGCAACACAATTGGAGAGGTGTTGCCTGTACAGCGCAAGAGGCAGCAAGGAGAACACCAGATGAATCAAGCCTGCAGCTATGTAGAGGCAGAACTGAGCAGCTTTGGCAATTACTGAAACATGGGTTCTAACATCAAGTCTCAGTCACACAACTGCAAGTTGTTTGGTTTCAGTGAATAGCCTGCGGGAGGGGTTGGAAAGCAATTATTTTTTTTGATCTGAGATAATTAGAATGGCTCTGATGCTTGTTAGTGACTTATCATCTACAGCAATATCTGCTTTCATATGCACAAACTTGTTTTGTACCCAAAATTACTTCCCAAAGCAAAATTGATCACATTCACACATGGCTATACACGATGAGGACTGATAGAGATATTCATGTTTAATGGACATTGAATCTCTAAGTTAGTAATATACTAAGATAAAAAATAGAAACAGCTGGAAAAACCAACTCCACCTCAGATTTCCAGCATCCACTGTATTTCGCTATCGGACTCATTCCAACACAACTACTTTAACGGCCTCTGTCCTGGCTGCCATCTGTGACAGCGATCAGCTTGATCTTGGCAGTCAGGACACTTCTCAAAGATCAGAGGTGAACTTGACCTGAATTAGAATTTCCTTTAAATTCTGATCCAAATTTCTTTAGAAAGCCATGTCTGAATAAGTCTGCAGTGCCAGCCAGCAATGCATCCTAGATACCCAAACACTTCTACAATAAACAGTTTCTCCACTTGTAACTAACCACTGATACATTCTCTTTTGGAGAAATAGAACTACCTTGATCTTGTGCTATTCACTTGCCCCAGTGTCAAACTGTATTACCTATGGCAAAGTTCAGAGGCGCAATGGAGCTTGCATTACCTCCAATAGCACTTACATTACTTCCTTATTCCTGCGGGGTCCTTCAAATGGTCTGAAAGGGAGGCTGCCAGTGGCTGCATGGTAAAACGTGACTCCAATACTCCAGAGGTCCACGGTTGCTCCGTACGTCTTCTGGTGAGGTTTTCTCAGCACAGCTCGCTCATACATATCTGGGTGCTAATCAGATTTTAATGCTCTGCTCAAATGCTGCTCATAAGTTTGGGAAACATTCACGAGACAATTTATTTTGGCTAGTTCACAATTAAACATTTATGAATTTCTTATGGTAAATGTATCAAAAAATGTTAAATCATACCTAGTTTCTTCAACAAAGTACAATTATTAAGTGCTGAGAAAGAGAAGTCTTTACGAGCATTGCTGCTTCCAAGGTTCAATGGGCTTAGTGCAAACTCAACAAATTGACAGCAGTTTCAAAAGCCAGGTTCAGCAGATGAGGAGCACCGGCAACACAACAAGAAATCATAGGCCGCTGAAGTCAAACAGCAGCAACTTCCGTAAACCTGCCCCTTCCCACCTCCTGATCCACCTGGCCCCCATCACCCTCTCTCTTTCCCCTCTCCATCTTCCCATCACTCCCACTCTCCTCCCTTCCCCCCCCCCCCTCACCTGGATCCACCCATCACTTGCCAGCTCTTGCTCCACCCCTTCCCCCCACCATTTTATACTGGCCATCTCCTCTCTCTCCACTCCAGATGAAAGGTCCCGACCTAAAACGTTGACTGTCCATTTCCCTCCACAGCTGCTGCCTGACCTGCTGAGTTCCTCCAGCTCCTCTGTGTGTCGAAATAATTTCCTGTTTACTTGGATCTCAAAATGCATTACAACATCAAACAGCTACTGAAGTAAATGTTGGCTGTCATATTCCTTGCACATTTGTTTTCAGCCTTGCCAAGACATTGGTCCCTTGGTGGACAATAGTGCTAAAGTCACCAGTCACCTTCAGTATCCAAACCAACGAGCCCATGAACACGTTGCAGACTTCTGGGCCACAGGAGTCATCGGGGCAAATCCAATTGATCCTCTCCTCCCACCCCTGTATTCACAGTTGTCAATCAAGGGAAACTCCAGACACAGGCAGGTGGTATTTCTCAGAGAATAGAGTCATACAGCACAGAAAAAGGCCCTTCGGCCCAACTCATCTATGCCAACCGAGGTGTCCACCTGAGCTCATCGCACTTGACTGCATTTGACCTATATTCCTCTAAACCTTTCTTATCCACATACCTGTCTTTTAAACAGTGTAATTGTGCCCACTTCCACCACTTCCTCTGGCAGCTCATTGCATATACCCACCATCCACTGTGTGGAAAAAGTTGTCCCTCAGATCCCTTTTAAATCTTTCCCCTCTGACCTTAAACCTCTGCCCTCTAGTTTTAGACTCTCCTACCCTGGAAAAAAAGACTATGACCATTCACCTTATCCACATCCCTCATGATTTTATATACCTCTATAAGGTCACCCCTCAGTATCCTATACTCCAGGGAAAAAAAGTCGCAGCCTATCCAGTCTCTCCTTATAACTCTTCCTCCAGTCCCAGTAATATCCTTGTGAATCTTTTTTGCACCCTCTCCAGCTTAATGACATCCTTCCTATAGCTGGGCGACCAGAACTGCACACAATACTGTCACCAAGGACCTGTATAGCTATAACATAACATAGAACACTACAGCACAGTACAGGCCCATCGGCCCACAATGTTGTGCCAATATTTTATCCTGCTCTAAGGTCTATCTAACCCTCCCACATAGCTCCCTATTTTTCTATCATTCATGTGCCTATCTAAGAGTCTCTTAAATGTCCCTAACGGACTTGCCCCCACAACCTCTGCCGGCAGTGCGTTGCACGCACCCACCACTTTGTGTAAAAAAATATCCCCCTTATACCTTCCTCCAATCACCTTAAAATTATGTCCCCTCGTGTTAGCCATTGTCGCCCTGGGAAAAAGTCTGACTGTCCACTCGATCTATGCCTCTTATCATCTTGTACACCTCTATCAAGTCACCTCTCATCCTCCTTCTCTCCAAAGAGAAAAGCCCTCGCTCACTCAACCTATCCTCATAAGACATGATCTCCAATCCAGGCAGCACCCTGGTGCTGTCTGTCTGTTATAACATCCCAACTCTATATTCAATGCCCTGACTGATGAAGGAATCTTGAAGATATTCTTTGAGTGCATCAGTGCAACTGGCCAACAGCTCAGCTTTTTGTGTTCTTGATGACAGAAGCATCCGACCAAACATCTAGCATGACCCATGGGCAACACAGTGGCACAGCTGTTAGAGCTACTGCCTCACGGCACCAAAGACCTGTGTTCAATCCAGACCTCAGGTGCCACCAAGTTCTCCCTGTGAGTGCGTGGGTTTCCCCCGGGTGCTCTGGTTTCATCCCACATACCAGAGTCGTGCGGGTTGGTTGGTTAATTGGCCACTGTAAATTGCCCCTGGTGTGTAGGTGAGAGGTCGAGCCTGGGGGGAGTAAACGAGGATATGGGGAAAAATTAAAAAATGAGGTTAATGTGGGATCAGTGTAATGTTTGATGTGGACTCAGTGGGACGAAGGACCTATTTCCATGCTGACCACAAGACACAAACATCCAACTCTGACAAAGTGACTGAAGCCGTGATTCAACCTTCAGCTTTTAAATACTTGACTTTTAGGCTAAAAGTGACTGATTCTTACCAAATACTCCTCCGTTCCATAAAGTGAGACAAACTGCTCATCGTCTTCCAGTTCCCTGGCAGCACCAAAGTCAGTGAGCTTGTAAACGGACTGCCCGTCCTCCCCAATCACACGCATAATGTTTCCGGGTTTGAGGTCTCTGTGCACTATTCCATTCTCTCGCAGGTGGTTCATGCCGGCCACTGTTGGTGAGCATCAAGACTCCAGTTCAGAAGCAGAAAGAATGAGGTTGGCAGTCAACAGAGTCACGCACATCAGTTTGAACTGGCTCGTCTTACCTTTTACAAGTTTCTAAATTTAACTAATCTTTCTCTCTCTCTCTCTCTCTCTCTCTATTCCTCCACAGCCACTAAAAGTAGGACCTCTCCTCAAATCCTGACCTCCAACAATGTTATATGAACCCAGGGTAAATTATAATCCTGGATAAATTAAGTAGTCTCACACAACCTTAATTTAGGAATGAGGCTTTGTGAAATTCTGTTAAGTTTTTGGGAGGCAGGATTTTTTTTTAAACAATCAAAGAAACTGAAGTTCAGAAAAATAGGGCAAAGACAAAATGCACAAGACATATTTTGTACAGATACAGTAAGGGTCTGCAGTGAGACAAATACCCAAAAGATCTCCTTTTTCAGCAATAAGAAATCCTCAGTTCAATGGTGCCAGCAAAGAAAGGGATAAATTTGGACTTATAATGAATTACCAAGGCAAATGAAAAATCAACACTTTGGCAATGGTCCGGGATAGGAGGATGAAGCCCAATATAACTTACCATATCTTATTTTGCCAAGATCGTTAATATAAGCTATTCATGTGCAAGAATCAGTACAGTAATTTCGGCTTTCATTTAAGACAAATAAGTAAAAAAAAGCATCGAGAACATACCTACATCTCGCAATACGATCAAGAACTCTGTTTCTGGCAGACCGAATGCATTCCCTGTCTCTTCCAGAACAGTGTACAGACTTCCACAAGAACAAAACTCCATAACAAGCACTTTGTTTCGACTGGTATTCTGCACGAGAAAGTACAAGAACATTTCACAGTCAATGTGTTAGCCCATTTACTGCTAAAACAAAACCTTAACATTGAGCTACGTATAGATTCACCAGGACCTCAGAACCTGTTGGAAAATGGCCAGTGGTAGTTCAACATCTGCATCAAGAACCCAAGGAGCCTCAATACAATGAGGACTCGGCCACCTAACCCTCTAGCACGTCCCAACACAGGAAACTTGGCAAAGTACATCTTGGGACACATGTCAGGGAAGCATCGCATGGTGCAGAAAAGTAACTGAACATAAAAAGACAGGAGCAAATTGGGATTGAAAGTGACACGCTAAAAACGTAGAGCTATCTCTACTGTATGCAACTTCTCTGGGTCATTTTTGGTGTGGAGGGGGAGATGGGGCCTCCAGTTGGAACGATGAACAGGGGCAGGTACATGCCTGCTGTCCAATCAAACATTCCTGTGGCAGAAGTGAAACAGTGGTTCTACTTGAGAAGCCCCAACAACCCACCACATTACGTCATGCGTGGATGGTGTCTCTGCATAATGGAAGATAGCTGATGCTCCAGTTTGAAGCTACTAATACATTTCAGATAAGGTGATGCATAAATCACACATCATCAATTCCATCGTCCTGGCCAAATGATCAATATCAGATTGTGATGTGGATTCAGAGATAAAGTCCTATACAAAACACAGGACGGATTAAGCTGCTAATCCCACAAATTACAGAGTTTAACCTACAGAGCAGAAACAAAGCAGTAGTAACAGTAGCAATTCACAGGAGGATTACTAAGCAAAAACTGACAATGAATCACAATATTAGGGAAGATGGAGGTGGATTTATAAGGCATTTATTTATTAGTCACATGTACATCGAAACACACAGTGAAATGCATCTTTTTGCGTTACTGAGAATGTGCTGGGGGCAGCCTGCAAGTGTCGCCACTCTTCCGGCGCCAACATAGCACGCCCACAGCTCCTAACCCGTACATCTTTGGGATGTGGGAGGAAACCGGAGCACCTGGAGGAAACCCACGCAGACACAGAGAGAACGTACAAACTCCTTACAGATAGCGGCGGGAATTGAACCCGGGTCGCTGGTGCTGTAATAGTGTTATGTTAACTGCTACACTACTGTGCCACCTCTTCAAGAAGAGGCACTTTAAGAAGAAGTGTTTGAAAGGAGGAATGAAAGACAAAGAGACAGAGAGAAGGTTTAAGGAGAAAATTCCAAAGCTTGGGAACTTGGGCTGAAGGTGCTCCCACTAATGGTAGAGTGAGCTAGATGATCAAAATGCCACAGTGAGAGGAGTACATAATGGAGGGTTGGTTTCTTACCCATTATAACATGGGCGGAGGCCATCTGGCCCATTGGGTACATGCTAGCTTCCAACAGAGCAATCCCACTGGTCCCACTTCCCCATACCCTGCAACCTTCTGTGTCACACATGCCCATCAAATCCTCTCTGATTCTTTTGTCTCTTCCTACACTGAGGGGTAACTTTAGGGTGGCCGATTAACTTGCCAGCGTGTCTCTGAGATGTGGGAGGAAACCGGAGCATCTGGGGAAACCCTTGGGAAAACATGCAAACTCCACACACGCAGCACCCGGGATCGTACCTGGGTCCCCAGAGATCTGAGGCGGCAGCACCAACTACCACAGCATCCTACTGCGCTAAAGGCTGGAGGAGCTCAGAGAGACAGTGAGGACAGGAGTGGGTGAGGCAGGATGGGATCGAGACAAGGATGAGAATTTTAACAGTGAGGCAATGCTTAAGCAGGATCCAATGTAGTACAACCTGAACAGGATTTGGTGCGAGTTAGCACAGAGGAGGTGGTGTTCCTGACAACCATTATGGAGTCTAAATAGTAAGTAACATAGATGTGGAAAACCCAAGACAAAACTCATGGTGTAAACTAGGTACGAGTCTAGGACCAGAAGGCACAGCCTCAGAATAGAAGGACGTCCCTTTACAGTAGTGATGAGGAGGAATTTCTTCAGCCAGAAGGTGGCGAATTTGTGGAATTCATTGCCACAGACGGCTGTGGAGGCCAAGTCATCGGGTGCATTTAAAGTGGAGGTTGATAGGTTCTTGATTCTACGCAAAAGATGCATTCCACTGTGTGTTTCAGTGTACGTGTGACTAATAAAGATATCTTATCTTCTTGATTAGTAATGGTGTCAAACGTTATGGGGAGAAGGCAGGAGAATGGGGTTGAGAGGGAAAAATAAATCAGCCACGATCAAATGACGGAACAGACTCGATGGGCCGAATGGCCTAATTCTGTTCCTATGTCTTATGGTCTGAAGTTGATCCCACGTGCGCGAGTCCATTGTATTAGACAAATGGTGAGTACAACAACATGACCTCCATACCTCCTCTTCCACAGCGAAGAGTTTCACAATGTTCTCATGGTTCAGTTTCCGAAGGATTTCAAACTCCCGCATCTGGACTTCAATTGGCCGCAGAAAGCTGATGTTGTTAAATACTTTGATGGCGTACAGGTTACCGGTTTTCTGTGGAAAGTTACCCAACATTGAAAGTTATGAGGTGTCACAGCAAGGCATCAGGGTGAAGCACTGTTACTTATACAAGCAAGCGCAACTACCATCAACGTCAGCGACTTGTAGCAACAGTAAGGTGAATGGGAACTCAGCACGAGGGACTTTTTTTTCTGTAGCAACAGCGGAGGAAGCAACCTCGGCCTGAACTCTAGGAGGATTCCATGCTCCTCCGAGCAGCATCATCAGATCTTTGATGGCTACCCAAACTGCAGGAACAAGCAGAGTCACTTCAGTTTATTGTGTCACAGAGTCATACTGCGTGGAAACGAGACCTTCAGCCACTGATTTACACTAATCTCATTTCATTCTCTCCCCGCTCCCATCAACTTTCCTCAATTCTTTCAACTCACCCGTAACGTGAAAGGTCATGGCTGTCATGTGACACCACTGAGTACTGGTCGAAAGTGACACCACTGTCAATCAGGGTCTAGCCCCACCCAGCCATCAGCAGCAAACTCTGACCATTGGTCCCTGCGCACACCTCTCATACCTGGCCCCGACCCAGACCCATTGGACTTCTTGAATTACCTGAGCTAGCTCCACCCAGCTCTCCAGCACAATAAAGGATGCCACATGTGTGGCCCTTCCTCTTTTGATTGCTGCTGGGGTTGAAACCACGTTGATGGGCCACTGGTAAGAGTGTGCACATCCACAGGGGTTTAGGGGTGTTTTTAAGTAGATTCCCAGTAGTGTACAGCCGTTGCTCCTCCCAGAGGCAGGGAGGGGTTCAGGCACCGTATTACGTTTTTCCCTGACCATCTGTAACTAGCTTACTGTGTGTGTGAGCGCACCTCACCCCCGTTGCAACTCCCCTCACGTTTCGCGATTACCCAAGTGCGTGCGTGTGAGTGTGCATCCGTTCCCGTCATTCTGTTCCCGCGTTTGTCTTCGTAAATAAATTCTTTTTAAAATCCAAAGACTGTGTCTGGATACCTCTGCCTTTGAGACCCGAAAGAACCTTTTCTCACCTACACACCAAGGATAATTTACAATGGTCAATTAACCTTCCAACCTGCACATCTTTGGGATGTGGGAGGAAATTCCATGCAGACAGCACCCGAGGTCAGGACCGAACCTGGCAGGCAGCAGCTCCACTTGCTGCATCTCTGTGACTCCCTTAGCTCTGCAGTATATCACCTCAAACGATGCATCCTTTGCTTAATTCTGTGCCGGGGTGGCATCAGCCCATCAATACAAGACCTCAAACTTTTGGACCTGAAGCCAAGATGATTACCGAGCAAAACAAGCAGACCAAGTATGAAACAAGCACGGTGCAAAAACAAAGTACTGGATTGAGAGGGATAGGCTGCATCTGTAGAGAGAGAAAAACAGAGCTAATGTCTCTGATTAATTGGCCCTTACACAGATATGAAAGGTCATTGACCTGAGACAGCAGCTGTTGCTCTTTCTACAGATGCTGCCTGATCCACTGAGTATTTCCAGCACTTTGTGCTTTTATTTCAGACTTCCAACATCTGCAAAATTTTGGTGTTGAATTAATGCGACACTGATAAGACCATTGGTAAATTACTGTTTGATTACATTTCAATGGGGGAAGTTCTTGCAAAATGCGGCAATTTAAGAACTTGACTGATAGGAAATGAGCTCTTTGCTATTAAAAAAACTGGTTGCTGTACACACCCAAAGAGGAAGCAGTGACGGAGGATACACGTGGGAAGTTGACCTTTTGAAAACAATATTGTTGAATGTTATCCAATCTCATTTTCATAACCCAAACCAAAGTTCTACCAGTTGTCCTGTTCCACCATTGAGCCCTCTTGCAATACCTTGTGGTTTAGAAAGTGCAGCATCCTGGCTTGGGCAGGGGACATACGTTCCGCTACCACAGGTTGAGACTGGAAGGCACTATTTCCAAAGATGCTGGTCTGCACCTACATGACATTGTCAAGTCGAGTTTATTGTCATGTGCACAAGTATGGTGAGACACAGGTACAACGAAAAACTTGCTGTAGCAGCTTCACAGGCACGTAGGTTCAAACAAGACTTAGGACAAAAATTATAGACAAATTATACAACAGTGAAGAAAACAAGAACTGTGCAAAAAACACCCCCAATCAGAGACCAGTCCCTGGCAGTGGAAGAGGAGGTCTGTAGTGTTCTGTTGCTGAGGTCGGGTTAGGATTGTGCAGGTCAGTTCAAGAACCTGAAGGTTTAGGAAAGTGGCTGTTCCGGAACGTGGCAGTGTGGGAATTCAGGCAGTGAGAAGGCATGACCCAGATGGCGGGGTTCCTTAATGATAGACGCTGCTTTCTTGAGGCAGCACCTCCTGTAGATGCTGCCAATGGTGGGGAGGGCTGTGCCCGAGATGGACCAGGCTGTGTCCACTGCTCTCCGCAGCCTCTTGCGTTCCTGTGTGTTGGAATTGCTGTACTAGGCCATGATACAACCAGTCAGGATACTTTCAACAGCGATTCAGTAGAAGTTTGTCAGAGCATTTGGTGACATGCCAAATCTCCTCAAGCTTCTAAGAAAGTTGAAAGATATCCATTGAGCCTGCTCCACATTCACAATGCCCAGAATATAATGAGTAGACCCCCTTCTCAAACAACCAAACCCTACCATAGGTACATCATTTCTCAGGGCTGAAACTTGCCAAGAAACACAGAATGGAAAGTTCCTCCCTACATTGGCCCTACCCTCAGATGCTCTGGAGCATCTGGACAGTAAAGACACCTACATTAGACTATTGTTTATTGACTCCAGCTCTGCCTTCAATACAATAATCCCAAGCAAGCTTGTCACCAAACTCTGAGACCTAGGGCTCAACACCTCCCTCCACAACTGGATCCTTGACTTTCTAACAAACAGACCGCAATCAGTGAGGATAGGCAGCAATACCTCTGGCACGATTATTCTCAACACTGGTGCCCCACAAGGCTGCGTCCTCAGCCCTCTACTCTACTTCCTATATACTCATGACTGTGTGGCCAGATTCTGCTCTAACTCCATCTACAAGTTTGTATATGATACCACCGTTGTAGGCCGTATCTCAAACAGCGATGAGGCGGAGTACAGGAAGGAGATAGAGGGCTTAGTGGAATGGTGTCATGACAACAACCTTGCCCTCAATGTCAACAAAAGAGCTGCTCATTGACTTCAGGAAAGGGGGCAGTGTACATGCAACTGTCTACATCAATGGTGCTGAGGTCGAGAGGGTTGAGAGCTTCAGGTTCCTGGGAGTGAACATCACCAACAGCCTGTCCTGGTCAAATCACGTAGATGCCACAGCCAAGAAAGCTCACCAGTGCCTCTACTTCCTCAGGAGGCTGAAGAAATTTGGTTTGTCCCCTTTGACTTGCACCAACTTTTACCAATGCACCATAGAAAGCATCCTATCTGGATGTATCATGGCTTGGTACAGCAACTGCTCTGCCCAGGACCGCAAAAAACTGCAGAGAGTTGTGGACACAGCCCAGCGCATCATGGACACCAGCCTCCCCTCCTTGGACTCTATCTCTGCCTCTCATTGATTATGCTGGCTGCTTCACCAAGACAAAGACCCCACCCATCCAGAACATTCTCCCTTCTCTCCTCTTCCATCGGGTAGAAGATACAGGAGCCTGAGGGAACGTACCACCAGACTTAAGGACAGCTTCTACCCTACTGTGATAAGACTATTGAACAGTTCCCTTATACAGTGAGATGGACTATGACTTCACGATCTACCTTGTTGTGACCTTGCACCTTATTGCACTGCACTTTCTCCGTAGCTGTGACACTTTATTCTGTACCGTTATTGTTTTTACCTGTACTACCTCAATGCACTCTGTACTAACTCAATGTAACTGCACTGTGTAATGAATTGACCTGTACGATTGGTATGCAAGACAAGTTTTTCACTGTACCTCGGTACAAGTGACAATAATAAACCAATACCAGACATGATTACAACCGAGCCTGGAGATCCCAAGAACTGTTAACCCACTTAAAAGAAAAATCAAACAAAAAACAACCACAGGTACTGGAAACCTGAAACAAATAAACAGAAAATGCTGGAAAAACTCAGCAGGTCAGGCAGTATCTGTGGAAAGAGAAATAGTCAATGTTTCAGGTCTGCTGTTGACTGTTTCTCTTTCACAGATGCAGCCTGACCTGCTGAGCGTTTTTCCCATTTTCTGTTTTTGTTAGTCTGTTTACTTTGTTTCTGGATTCTGTGCACAGTTTTAGCTGCCCTGTTATAGGAAAGATGTCATTAAGCTGGAAAGAATGCAAAAAAGATTTACAAGAATGCTGCAGAGACTCAAGGGGCTGAGTTATAGGAAGAGGTTGGGCAGGCTAGGACTTTATTCATTGGAGTGTAGGAGGATGAGGGGTGACCTCATGAGGAGCACAGAGAAGGTTAATGCGCACAGTCTTTTTTTCGGGGAAAGGGAATCAAAAACTAGAGGGCATAGGTCTAAGGTGAGTGGGGGAAGATTTAAAAGGGATGAGGGGCAACTTCTCAAACAGCGGGTGGTGCGTATATGGAACGAGCTGCCAGAGGAAGTGGTTGAGGCAGGTATAATGACAACATTTAAAAAGGTGCTTGGACAGGTACGTGGACAGGAGAGGGATACGGGCCAAATGGAACTAACTTAGATGGGCATCTTGGATGAATTGGGCCAGAGGGCCTGTGTCCATGCTCTATAACTGTGACCTAATTCAGAGCAAAAATAATTATGAACATTTTTGTCATACTTTGAGAAGATATGAAATAAATTGAGTGTGGTAACACCCTGCGTTTCAAAAGAAAATTTAATTACTTCACTGAAATAAAAATATTGTTCTAAATCTATCACCAGCCAAGCAGCAGTACCATTTTGGTATTGGTATATTACTGTCACTTGTACCGAGGTACAGTGAAAAGCTTGTCTTACAAACCGATCGTACAGGTCAATTCATTACACAGTGCAGTTACATTGAGTTAGTACAGAGTGCATTCGGGTAGTACAGGTAAAAACAATAATGGTACAGAATAAAGTGTCACAGCTACAGAGAAAGTGCAGTGCAATAAGGTGCAAGGTCACAACTAGATAGATCATGAGGTCAGAGTCCATCTCATTGTATAAAGGAACCATTCAATAGTTTTATCACAGTGGGGTAGAAGCTGTCCTTAAGTCTGGTGGTACGCGTCCTCAGGCACCTGTATCTTCTACCTGATGGAAGAGGAGAGAAGAGAGAATGTCCCGGGTGGGTGGGGTCTTTGATTATGCTTTTGATGATGATTAGTTTAACCCTCCAGACCAGAAACATGTAAGAAACATTCAACAGGACAGGTAGCAGCTGGGGAGGGAGAAACAGAATTAACGTTTCAAGTCAATGACATTCTGCCGGAGCTCACCTTATGCCGCCCACGATAGACATTAGCAGTGGCTCCTTGGCCAAGTATATCGGAGATGAGCCAGAGATAATTCGTTGTGCTCTGCATGTCTGATGTGTTTGAAATCCCTTCTATTCAGAAAGCTGCAGAGAGAGCAGAGAGGAGATTTGACACCCAGTTTCAGGATGACTCAGTGGCAATTGCTGGAAACCTATTCAACTACACTTCCCAAAAGATTAATCTGCTCAGAATCATAGGTATTTCCTCACAGCAGATCCTTCAAGTGTCGGTCTCAAGCATGCAGTCTGTTACCCTGAAATATTACCCTTTGAATCAAGAATGGTTGGAATAAGTGAGATGATCATCCCACATTTTTTCTGAAACTTTACAATGCCTTATGTCCTTTCCTCCACAAGACCAGAAGTAATGGACACAAGAGATTCTGCAGATGCTGGAATCTGGAGCGACACACACAAAATGCTGGAGGAACTCCGCAAGTCAATTCTGGCAGGATCTATGAATGTCAGAAGTAATGGGCTAACTTTATTACCATTATATCATGGGAACTGTAGGTTATTCTCCTTGATTCAGTTTGATTATGATTGAACTGGACCTTCTTGCACCAACCTAGGTTCTGCAATCCCTTATTTTCTTGTCAAAAACGTCTACTGATCTGAATTTTGGAATTCTCAAGCTTTGAAGAGCAGTGCGCCTAAATTTAATCAAAATTGCAAATTATAAACTATATAGGCAAGCACTTGAGTAAACCCGCTGAATTAACTAAAGTTGAATTAACATAGAATTTCCAAAACAAAACATGGATCGCTGATTACTGCCCAGAATCACTCAACAGTGGAATAATCACGGGCACCATGACACATTAATTTGCATCAATAGACAAGACTAGATCACATTAAGCCCTACAGTTAAAATACTGCGTTGTGACTCTGTTAATGAATGTGGATGATGAAATGCTTCCAATGTCTGTCATTACACGAGTGAGGTAGAACACTCTGATCTTGAACTGGCCAACCAGGGTCCCAGGCAGGGGGGTGACAGGACAGAGCCTCAGAGAGGGAGAGTGGTGGGCAGAGAGGGTCCAGAACCCCTGGTGGTATGAGGGGAGGGGGGATGGTGAAGGTAGGAGGGATGGGGGAGGAGGGGGCGAGGAGGTGGGATGGGGAGATGGGGGGCGAGGTGGGAAAGGGGGCGAGGTGGGAAAGGGGGCGAGGTGGGAAGGGGGGCGAGGTGGGAAGGGGGGCGAGGTGGGAAGGGGGGGGGGAGGGGGGGAAGGGGGGGGGAGGGGGGGAAGGGGGGAGGGGGGGAGGGGGGGATGGGGGCGAGGTGGGAAGGGGGCGAGGTGGGGGAGTAGAACGGGGAGGGATGGGGAGATGGGGGGCGAGGTGGGATGGGGAGAGGTGGGATGGGGAGAGGTGGGGGATGGGGGAAGGAGGTGGGGGATGGGGGAAGGAGGTGGGGGATGGGGGAAGGAGGTGGGGGATGGGGAAGGAGGTGGGGGATGGGGGAAGGAGGTGGGGGATGGGGGTGGGACGGGGAGACGGGGAGAGGGAGGTAGGACGGGGAGAGGGAGGTAGGATGGGGAGATGGGGGGAGGGAAAGGGGGAAGGAGGGATGGGGGGGAGGAGAGAGCGGGGATGGGGGGAAAGGATAGGGTCCAGAACCCCTTGGAGGTGGGGGGGGGGCGGGAAAGAGGGTCCAGGCCGGGATCCATCACCATGGCAGCGTGTGGGGGTCAGGGGAGTGTCCGGGGAGGATAACGGGGTCGAGGGGTGGGCGGTCTCCGGGACCGGGACGGTGGGTCGGGGGGGGGGGGTGGGGGGGCGGTGACCGGGGGTCGGGGGGTGGTGACCGGGACCGGGACGGTGGATCGGGGAGGGGGGCGGTGACCGGGACCGGGACGGTGGGTCGGGGGGGGGGGGCCGTGACCGGGACGGTGGGTCGGGGGGGGGGGGGGCCGTGACCGGGACCCGCTCGCCGTTTATTTACCTCCCGACTCCGCTCCGAGCCGCCCGTTTCCGGCTTCGGCCTCTCCTCCCCGCCGCTTCCGTGTGCAGCAGCCTTTAGCGTCCGGCAGCGACGCGGAAAGTTCCGGTTCCCAGCAGATCTGGGTGGGGAGGAGGTGGTGGGAGGTGTCCTGCTAACCATGGACCCACTGGCTGCTCCCCTGCTAACCATGGACCCACTGGCTGCTTCTCCTGCTAACCATGGACCCACTGGCTGCTCCCCTGCTAACCATGGACCCACTGGCTGCTTCTCCTGCTAACCATGGACCCACTGGCTGCTTCTCCTGCTAACCATGGACCCACTGGCTGCTTCTCCTGCTAACCATGGACCCACTGGCTGCTTCTCCTGCTAACCATGGACCCACTGGCTGCTTCTCCTGCTAACCATGGACCCACTGGCTGCTCTCCACCACTGAGCTTCTGGCATCCTCACAGTTTTGTACCTGGCCTGCAGGGGAAGGGGGAGAAGACCCCAATTGCACACAAGAAGTGTGGCAAACCTGTAAAAAGCACGGGCCAGTCAACATCAGTGGAGAGAACAGTGAAGTCAAGGAGGGGACACTGCCTCAAAACTATATTTTAAGAAACAGATCACAAGATAAAGGAGCAGAAATAGGCCAATCGGCCCATCGAGTCTGCTCCGCCACTTCACCATGAGCTAAACTATTCTCCCATCTAGCCTCAATTCCTGACCATTTCCCCATATCCCTTGATACCCTGACTAATTAGATACCTATCAATCTCCTCCTGAAACACCCCCAATGATCGGGCCTCCGCAGCTGTATGTGGCAACAAATTCCATAAATCCACGACCCTCTGGCTAAAGAAATTTCTCCTCATCTCTATTCTAAATGGGTACCCTCTAATTCTAAGACTGTACCCTCTTGTCCTGGACTCGCCCACCAGATCAGCCAAGGGAAACCATAGAATTAAACAACAGAATATGAGACCATTTGGCCCATTCTACTGCTTGGATGAAGGGTTCTGACCCAAAACATCGACTGTCCATTTCCCTTCATAGATTCATAGCTTCACTTTCCAATGGTGCCTTGGAATTTTTACACCCAAGTAAAAGAAAGAACAGATACTTCTTCCAAATGACAGAACTTCGAGTCCCTCACTTTTCCCTCCACACCGCCAACTGCGTAGGGTAGTGAAAAATCATACTGTATTGTTGCCGTCATAGGCCAATGATTGAGTATAAGAATTGGGATGTCATGTTGCAATTGTACAAGACATTGGTTAGACTGCACTAGGAGTATTCTATACAGTTCTAGTTGCCCTACTACAGGAAGGATATGATAGGAATAGAGAGTGTGCAGTAGAATTTTGAAGAATGAGAGATCTCATTGATACACCATGTTGTGGAGGGTCGTGGCTGTCACGTGACAACACTGCCCCTACCTGGTCGGAAGACACACCACTGTCAATCAAGGCCCAGCTCCACCCCACCCATCAAGTGCTCACCTCACGATTGGTCTCCAGTGATCAATTAGTTCTTGCTGGCACTGGGCCATTGGCCCTTTTGAACTACCTGGGCTGGACCACCCCCAGCCCTCCAGCACTATAAAGAGTGCCGCATGTGCGTGGTTCTCTCTCTTTTTTGTCTCCAAGGGATGCTGAGGTAAACTGTGCACTGCTTAAGAGAAATTAGTTAGGATATCCCTCTAGCATAGAGCTATGCCGACACTGAATCAAGGGGTGGCAGGTATTGTATTGACTGTTCTTTGATCGTATGTATCCAGTTCGTTGTGGGTATCTTACCCTTGTTGCGATTTCCCCCACGCTCGCTATCACCTGTGTGTGTGTGTGTTGCCCCCGTTACCTTTTCCCCACGTTTGTCTTTGTAAATAAATCATTTTAACTCCAAAGACTGTGTCCAGAGTCCTTGCCCTTTGAGACCTTTCGAACTTGTTTCACAACACACACAAAATTCTGACAGGGCTCATCAGGTGGATGAAGGGAGGATGTACCCCTGGCTGGGGAGCCTCGAGTCAGGGTCACAGTCTCAGGGTATGGGGTAAGACATTTAGGGCTAAGATGAGGGGATATTTCTATTCTTTGAACCTCTCTACCAAAGGTGCCAAGTCACTGAATATATTTAAGCATGGGGTATGGGGAGAAGGCAGGATTATAGTATCGAAATAGAGCTTCATCCATGATCATATTGAACGGTGGAACAAGGGTAGAGGACTGGATGGCCTACTCCTGGTCCTAATTTTCTGTGTTCTGGTTCAATGTTAATCCTTTCTTTATATTGATTTGTAATGGAAAATACAGATTATAACCTCAAGGTTGCCACGCAGGTTGATAGGGTTGTTAAGAAGGCGTATGGTGTGTTGGCCTTCATTAGTTGGGGTATTGAGTTCAAGAGCCACGAGGTGATGTTGCAGCTCTGTAGAACTCTGGTTAGACCACACTTGGGAGTATTGTGTTCAGTTCTGGTTGCCTCATTATAGGAAGGATGTGGAGGAGATTTTCAGGATGTTGTCTGGATTGGAGAGCATGTCTTATGAGGATAGGTTGAGTGAGCTCGGGCTTTTCTCCTTGGAGAGAAGGAGGATGAGAGGTGACTCGATAAAGGTGTACAAGATGATAAGAGGCATAGATCGAGTGCAGAGGTTGTGAGGGCAGATACATTAGGGACATTTAAGGGACTCTTAGATAGACATATGAATGATAGAGAAATGGAGGGCTATGTGGGAGGGAAAGGTTAGATAGATCTTAGAGCAGGATAAAATGTCGGCGCAACATTGTGGGCCGTGGGGCCTGCACTGTGCTGTAATGTTCTATGTTCCATAACACATGGCTTTGAAATGAGAATAGAATTTTGACTGCTCATTCTAATCCTGCACATTACCTTAATGCATTCAGATCACATTTTATCTTCATCTTCTGTGTGCAGCAGGTACTAGAGCAACAGGTACACTGGAACCCCATCACTCCAAGCTTCCAAGTCACAGACTGCCCCGATTTGGAACTGTATTTCATTGCTGCTGGGTACAATTCCTGACTGGAAGCACCTCCACCAGAATATTTGCAGCAGTTTAAGGTAAATCACCAGCAGCACTTTCTCAAGCGCAACTAAGATCATTTTTTCAGATCCCGTGAGCAGCACCCACATCTTTTAATAATACACACCCATCCAGGGATGAGGATTCCTCATACAACCATTTTTTAAACATCTGGCTGTCTTTTGACATATTTTCCCCTCCCTTGCTTTTGTGATTCTATTTATACTTCCACTATTTTTCATGTTACAGTTGGTTTGGCCTCAGTTGGAGCATCGTGTGCAGTTCTGGTCACTACGTTATAGGAAGGATGTAATTAAGCTAGAGAGGATTCAGAAGAGATTCACTAGATGTTGCCAGGACTGGAGGGCTTGAGTTATATGGAGAGATTGGAAAGTCTGGGACTGTTTTCCCTGGAGTGAAAGAGGCTGAGGAGGACCTTGTATAAGGTGGATAGTCGCTGTCTTTTTTCTGGGGTAGGGGTGCCTAAAACAGGGCATAGGTCTAAGGTGAGAGGGCAAAGATTTAAAGGGGATTTAAGGGGCAAGTTTTTCCACAGAGAGGGTGGTTGGTACAGGTCCCACCATTGGTTATGACAGGGTTCTCTTCCTTGGAACTGTTCATAAGTTGGAAATGAACAACAACAGTGGGTAGGAGAGGGTCACAGAAACAACTGGGATGGGAGAGTGAGCCGGCCTCACTCAGCGAGTGTGTCTGCTCGGTGCTCCCAGCTCTGCCCAACCCAAACCCCCAATTGTTGCAGTGCGGGTGGTGGGATGGGTGATGCCTCATTCCCACCCAGCAGAAGATGCCTGCAGTCCCATGGCAGCCAGCAAGTCCATCCCATGGTCTCCCAAATGCATGTTCATATGTACGGGCCGTCCAGAAGTCGGGCGTTCCTCACCTGGGGAGGACCTGAATTATAGGGAAAGGTTGAATAGGTTAGGATTTTATTCCCTGGAGCTCAGGAGAATGAGGGGAGATCATGTAGAAGTATACAGAATTACAATTGCTATAGATAGGGTGAATGCATGCAGGCTCTTTCCCCTTGGGTTGGGTGAGGCTAGAACTAGAGGTCATAGGTTTAGGGTGATAGGTGAAATATGTAAGGGGAAACATCTTCACTCAGAGGGTGGTGCGTGTGTGGAACAAGCTGCCAGCCAAAGTGGTAGATGTGGGCTCAATTGTAACATTTAAGAGAAGTTTGAATATGTGCATGGATGGGAGGGGTTTGGAGGGCTATGGTCCGGGTGCAGGTAGATAGGACTAAGCAAGAAGATCAGGCGGCAGGGACTAGATGGGCCGAAGGGCCTGTTTCCTTGCTGTATAACTCTGAATATAAGACTGGGTGCAGAACTGAAATGCATTCTCAAAACTGAGTCAGACACTGCATTTAATGGGCTGGTAGTGTAGATGCTCACAAGAACAATGGATTCTCACAGAAACAGAGCACAGCCCATCAAAATGACCATCAACGCATAGCTCAGTAGGACAGATCAGTGAGTGCCTCTCTAAATGGAAGTTAGTAGTTCTGTGTTCTGAAAAGTGAGATTGGGGGACTATTAGTTTAGGTTTCAAATTTAACAGAAAGCCAGATCATCGGTGGCATAATTTTAACTTTTAAAGGAATGAACCACCAAGTGAAGCCCATTGAGTCAAAGTGGGTTTACTTTGAAATTCGAGGTGAAAGGGAGCAAGGTAAAGACAGGCAGACAGACGGGAAAAAAAAACAAGCTGCTTGAGGAACTCTTGTGGGTCAGGCAGCATCCGTGGAGGGAAATGGATGGCCAATGTTTTGGGTCAAGACCCTGCATCAGGACCGAGAGTGTAAAGGGGAGATGGCCAGTATGAAGAGATGAGGGGGAGGGGTGAGGCAGGAGCGGGCAGGTGATAGGTGGACCCAGGCGAGGAGGGGTTCATGGGCAGAGGGAGCCAGGAGGGGGAGGAAAGGGTGGAGACGGAGGCAGGGAGGAGATGTGGAGACTGCAGATTATGGAATCTGATAAGGTGATGAGTAGAACCAGATAAGAGAGGGATATTGGAAGATGGCAACAGTACGTGAAGGGGAGGGGATCGGGGACCCAGTGGATTGAGTGTGTGGGTAGATTGAACCAGGTGGAGGAGGAGAAAGAAACTGGAAAACGTTGGGCTTGGTGGGGGTGGTTTGGAAAGAAGGGGGTGTGCAAGAGCACCTGGGTGGGTCAGGAGGGGAGAGAAAGGAACAGGGGGGGTGCAGTTACCTGAAAGTGGAGAATTCAACGTTCATGCCATTGGGTTGTAGACTATCCTTTAGTTTATGTTGGGCCTCATCCTGGCAGTGGAGGAGGCAGAGGACAGGTGAAAGATCATTGACCAATGAGTATGCCGAGGTTGACATGGGAATGGGGCGGGGAGAGAGTTAAAATGAATTGCAACTGGGAGCTCAAGATGGGCATCGCAGGCAGAGGAAGGAGACAGGGTCGGCATCAGGGACAGAGAAGCAAATGGGAAGATAAAGGTGAGGCGCAGACAGGGTGGGAGGCAGACGGGCAGGGTGAAGGGAAAATACATCGTGGGACATGGAGAAGTAGCACATGCAGTTAACTTGCCTATTATGGTATAAAATAATGTAGTGAAATAAAAATATATTTCTTCCCCACCAAAGTTAACTTGGTGTACTACAAGGCTCAAAAAGTACAAAATGAGGAATAAACAGTCCCCTGGAATGTTCCCTTAAAGATAACCTCTCTTTACTAGAGATCATCGGGTTATAGCAGTTTTTGTGGCAAGTCCATGGCAACGAGGGGCCTGGGTCAGCCCAAAGACACGTCAAGCAAGATGATGCAGTTGAAGGCGAGACAATTGATCTGTTGTCTCAATAAGCAGGCTGTGGGATACCTGGGAAAAGTGATAAGTGGACTGTTCACAGGTAAAGGCATCTCAGAGAATGGGGACAAAGCTCTGTGGCCTCTGTGGAAAATGATGGAGGAAGAGATGGTTCCCAATATAACCAATCTCTGCAGAGAATGGTGACACATCTTTTGGGCATTAATAACCCCAGAGGAAACGTGGCCTGTGAAAACAGGTCTGTTGAGGAATTGATTGAATCGAAGGGATGTTTTTATTATGGTTGGATGTTGACCAGAGGTAGGCTTGCCAAATTACAGGAGGGCCATACAAGGAAAGTAAAAAAAAACGAATGGTTGATCATGCACTCTCTTGCTTCGACTGGTTGAGAGATAATTGAACCTCTGCAGTAGTGGGATCATTGTACCTCGTGTTCAAAGTGTACATAATGCTATGCTTTGTACAGCATGTGGGCCATACATAAGGTAGTCTGGCCTCTACCTTCTACAAGTGAAAGATCATTGACCGATAAGTACACAGGTGAGCTAGAGAAGTGCGATTCCAAGAAATAAGTGTCCACTTCCTACTGCCTAAGGAATCCCCTCCCACCCTGGGCATTCTCTCTTCTCTCCCCTTCCATCAGGCAGATACATGTGAGAATAGATACCACCTGGCTCGAGGACAGCTTCTAGCCCAGTTACAAGACTCTTGAATAGACCTCTTATGTTGATGAGGATGAACTCTCAATCTTTCAGTCTACTTCACTGTACTTTCTCTGTAACTATAACATTACTTCTCATTGTTTTGTTTTCCTTTGGTACTACCTCAATGTATTTATGTATGGAATGATCTGTATGGATGGCACAAAACAGAAGCTTTTCACTGTATCTCAGTACATGTGATAAAGTAATACTAATTAGTTAACAGGAATATTTGCCTTTATTTCAGTGAAGAAAATTAGTAGGGAGATCATGCTGGAACCAAATAAAATAGTAGTTAGGACTAAACTAAGAAAACTGTGGTGTTCCATTCACCACACTGCAAGGATGATGTGAATGTACCAGAGGATTCAGAGACTTGAATGTGTTGCCAAGGCTGGGAACTTGTATGGAAGTGTGTTACAGTTTCCCCTGGGGGGGGGGGGGGGGGGGGGGGTGGGGGGTGGAAACAAGGGAAACCAAGCGGTAAATTATGAAACAACACAGATGGGGTGAAGGACCCAATTCCCTTCACAAAGGGCTCAGTACTAGGAATCACATTTGAGGTAGCTGGTAGAATGATTGCAGATGGAACTGAAGATATTTTTCTCCAACCCAAGTCATGGTGGGATCTGGAACTCAAAGCCTAAAAAGGTAGCGACCAATGTTTGTACATTTAGAAAGACTTCCTTGAGCATCGACAATTCCTCTCTTCCCACACAGATGCTGCTTGACCATCTGACTTCCTTCAGCAGATTATTTTTTGCTTTAAACTTAACATGTTAAGAGTAACAGTTAACTGTCAAAAGCACATTTGTTTAAGAAAAATATCAAGGTTGGAACAATAGGGTTGCTCTGGCTGAGAGCCAGTGCAGACACAATGTGCTGGGCTTGTGTTATAACCATTCTATAATTCCAATAGTCCTTTTAGCTCTCACATTTGGAATGACATCTCATGGCATTTCATAAAGAAAAAGGTACTCCCAACAGATTAAAAGAAAATTGTTTAAACAGTTGCTTTGAGTAGAAGATAAGAGCTCAGCACTGCAAAAACATCACCCAAACAGAAACAAAACACTTGGAAAAGACATCTGACTGAAATTTATTTTAGTTCATTATATGCCCGGGACTGAAATTCATGTTTAGCTTATTAGACATCTTCGACAAACGTTTTCTCATCAAGCCATAGAAATTTACATATAATGTGATGGCCAACCACTATTAACAAGAACAATTCCATATTTTACAGTGAACTCTTCTCATCTGAATCTTTTTTCAAAAAATATGAGACTTGTGTATTATGGCATTCAGATGCTGCATTCATACTACAGCACATAATTCAGTTTATTGTACAGGAATGAGTGTTTAGGCAATAGCACTGACACTTTCTCAATAAATGTCTAATAAGACAATAAGTAATCGGTTAACAAATTACTTTAATGTAATTTAAATAATGAGCTAAAATATGCAGCCTACACAAAACAGCCTTTCTGGGAACTGCACAAGGCTTTTTCCAATGTAATTAAGAATCAATTTCAGCAAACTGCATAAATTAAGTGAAACGGAGAGATTTTTGAGATGCTAAAACAAAAATCCAGATTCATTCTCAAGGCTTCGCTCGCTGAAAGAACACCTACAAGAGAAGAGAAACAACTGATTAGTCTGCTAGCTTAGGACAGCTTTGGAAGAGATTTTTTTGAAATCGCAATGTTGCAGAGTTTAGAATGCTCAGCTGTTTAATTGGGCATAAATTTGCCTGAGATATTGCAAGCTTCTGCAAACTGAAGATAGAATAAATGCCCATTAAGGCCACTTGTACTTTCCAGAGTTATTCCCCGTATCCCTGCCCAGATCTTTTTTTAACGTGGAGGACTCATCTCTGACGTGGTAGAATTGAAAAGAAAAAAGTTAGGTATTACCCACTTAGTGAATATCATAGCCATGATCCATTTAATAATCTATATTTCACAACAAATATGGATTCTGGCAGGGAATTAAAACCTCATGGGAAATGTGGTTTAACCGTGGGAACCAAGTTAAAGATATTTAAGAAAGAGTTATGACATTGAGAATTATATTGTAAATATAGACATTGTATCAGGATAACTAGAAAATCATTACTTCTGGAATAATAGATTTATGAACGATATCATGTTAATCCACAAACACATCCCAAACAAGGGGAATAAATAGAACAGTTTAGTGCACTAATTTTTCATAAAGCATTCAATAAGTTGGCACACAAAGAAGCAGAAATAGTATTGTTTGTAACATTTTAGCCTTCATTTCGTATTGGTTAATGTAGAAATCATAAGCAACTTTCAGGCTGGCAACCTGTAACTGGAAGGATCAGTGTTTGCATCCCAGCTGTTCACAAATCTATAAACAATGACCAGGTACAGTGTGTCCATGTTTGCCAACAGAACTACGTGGTGTTTAGGTGAGTTCACAGAGGGGTGTACATAAATTAAATGTGGGAGAATATAGCAGATGAAATAGAATGTAGCGATATGCAAAGTTAATCAAGTTTAAGGAAAACAGAAAAGCAGAGTACTTTTCAAATGGCAAGAGACTGGTATGAAAAACCTGGGCATCCTTGAAGAATCACAACATTTTCTTGCAGGTCCAGCAAAACAACCAGGAAAGAAAATGGTTTTATAGCCTTTGTTACAAAGTGATTGGGACACAAGAGTAAAGTGCTCTTATTGTAATGAAATATGGCTTTGATGAGACCAGGGTGCAATTTTAGTCTTCGTATCCAAGGAAGGATATACTTGCTTTAGAAGGAGAGTGATAAAATGTTTAATATACCAAATCCTGGAATATTGTGTCCCCCAACAGGAAGAGATTGAGTACACTAGGCCAATAGTTCCTAGAGTTCCGAAGAATCATGAGGTGATCGCATTTAATTTCTCTTTTCTGACCAGTCTAGAAATGAGGATCAGAATCCAGAGTTAACCACTGAGGACAAATGTGAAGAAATTTCTTCACTCGAAGGTGTGAATCTCTGGAATACCCTACCCTGCCATGGGCTGTCAATGATGATCATATTTAAACAAAGGTGTGAATCTCTGGAATACCCTCCCCTGCCATGGGCTGTCAATGACGAGCATATTTAAACACAAACAAAATTTGTTTTCACATAGTAGGGAAATCAAGAAATAGAGGAATTGTGTGGGAAAGTAGATCATCCACGACATATCCAGATGGCAGACCAGGTGTAAAGTGGTGAATAGCCTACTCCCACTTCTCTACCTTCATCTCTTGTGAAAAGCACCTCAAGAAAGCAGCCAATGTAATCAAGGACCCCTCCCACCCTGGTCATTCTCTCTTCTCTCTCCCATGAAGAGGGGAGAAGAGAGAACACGCATCATCAGTTCAAGGACAGCTTCTGTCCCACTGTTCTAACACTTGAACAGACCTCTCGTATGCTAAAGATGAACTCTTCATCTCTCAATCTACCTTGTCGTAGCTCTTGCACTGTGTCTTCCTGCACGCACTCTCTCTGTAACTAACATTATACTCTGCATTTTGGTACTACCTCAATGTACTTGTGTATGGAATGATCTGTCTGGAGGGTGTGCAAACAAGATTTTCACTATATTTTCATGTGACAATAATAAACTAATTACCAAATTAACTGAACTACAGACTCAAGTTTAATGTGCTGAGATATTTTCACTCTAGAAGGCAAATGGAGGGAGTGTGCTCCCAATTAGCCTCCTTGATCTACTAGAAGAGGATAATTCCCGGGCAGCTAATTCTGGTATCACGGAAAGGACAAGTTGGTTGTTGAGTTTGAGCTCAGCTGTGATGGCAGCAATAGTGCAGCTGGTGAGGTTTCTGCCTCACAGATCTAGCTCTCATGTTGAGTACTGACCTCTGGTGGTCTGTGTTTGTATGCTCTCCCCATGAACACATGGGCTTTCCCAGGTGCTCTGGATTCCTCCCACAGAGTAGATGTGGCTTTGTTTCCCTTGGTGGGTGAGTCCAGGACAAGAGGCCACAGTCTTAGAATTAGAGGGTACCCATTTAAAACAGATGAGGAGAAATTTCTTTAGCCAGAGGGTCGTGGATTTATGGAATTCATTGCCACATACAGCTGTAAGGCTCGATCATTGGGGGTGTTTAAGGAGGAGATTGATAGGTATCTAATTAGTCAGGGTATCAAGGGATATGGGGAAAAGGCTGGGAATTGGGGCTAGATGGGAGAATAGTTTAGCTCATGGTGAAGTGGCGGGGCAGACTCGACAGGCCGAACGGCCTACTTCCGCTCCTTTGTCTTGTGATCTTGTGACCCCAAAAGATGGGTGCACTGGTAGGTACATTGCCCCTAATGAGTTGGTGAGTTGTAGAACCTGAGGGCAGTTGATGGGAATGTGGGGAGAATAGGTTGCAGGGAGAGAATGAGTGGGGGAAATGGGACTGCACTGTGAGCCAGCATGGATTTGATGGGTTGAAGCAGCCTATGTCATAAGGAAATATGGAGGAAAACCAAGGCTTATATATGGACAAATATGTATGGGGTAACATGCCCACAAGTACCAACAACCCCATAAGATGGCTGGTGAACAGCTTCAGAGAAAGATAAGGGGCGGCACGGTAGCGTAGCGGTTAGCGCGACGCTATTACAGCGCCAGCGATCGGGGTTCGATTCCCGTCACTGTCTGTAAAGAGTTTGTACATTCTCCCGTGTCTGCGTGGGTTTCCACTGGGTGCTCCGGTTTCCTCCCACATTCTAAAGACGTATGGGCAGGTTAATTTGGGGTTTAAAATGGGCGGCGCAGACTCTTTGGGCCGGAAGGGCCTGTTGCCACACTGTAAATAAAAATTTTAAAAAAAAGCAACTTCACTGTGCCAGTAATGATTGTGACTAACGGAGGTTGCAAGATATCTGTTGAAGATTTATAACTACCAAATAAATATCATTTCTATACTTACACACATTTTCCCCCCTTGTCAACTTACCTTTAGATAATTTTTAAAAATTTTGCCATCAGGTTGCTGAAGTGCTTGACAGAACTCCTGTATATAAAAAATACAAACACATTTGATTTCTTTTGCCATTCTCCAACATTAGATTATTAAAAAAGAGAACTTTGTGTTTTAAAACACTGAAGGTGAAGAACTTATTTTACAAACAAAAGGGAAAGCAGGTAGGAAATCTGTCACATTTAAATACTCCCAGGTTGTTACAAGTGACCCCCTGCAGCCAATCTTGGGGTGTGTCTGGCAGGGCAAGAGAGACCTCTCTTCTATGCTTCCACTGCTCGGGAATAAAGGAACAGGGAGCAACAGTGAAGGTGCAAAATAATCCCAGATCAATCTCATGCCCAAGTACTGGCAACATACGACAGACAGGAGTAGTCAAGTGGTACGGGAGTACCTCCCCCCGAGCCATTTCTGGTGTTAACCTGCTTTTTAATCCTCCAATCTGGGCGGCTGCAACCATGCTGATTTTTCATGCTTCCCTTGTATCTAACTGCACATTTTAAGCCTTTCTTCTCGTCTATCTCAAGCACGTCACAGATCATTTTATTTACTTTGTGCGAGATTTTCCCCTTTTTCTGACATCAGACACCTGCAACATTTCCCGGTCTTAATGAAGGGCTGAATAACTAAAATAGTTCCTGCATGGACAACACCCAACTTACCAAGGCTGCTGAATGGCAGCATCATCAGCTGTCCCCGGGAAATGAAACAGGTTGTTTTTACAAATGTTCTTAAGTTGACTTTGTCCACAAGTTGAAAAATGCATAAAATGATTTTATGCGGTAACCATATCTCCACAGTATTGTAATAAATGGCATCAAAAACAAGACGGATAGGAGAAACAGGTACAACTGTGTTTAAAAGACATTTGGACAAGTACATGGATAGAAAAGGTTTAGAGAGATACAGGCCAAATGCAGGGAAACAGGACTAGCTCAGGAAGGCAACTTGGTCAGCACAGACAAGGTGGGCCGAAGGTAAAGTTGGTAAATTGGTTTATTATTGCCACATGTAACAAGGTACAGTTAAAAATTTGCCTTGCATACCTTTCATACAGATCAATTCATTACACAGTGCATTGAGGTAGTACAAAGTAAAACAGTAACAGAATGCAGAATAGGGTTACAGTTACAGAGAAAGTGCAGTGCAGGCAGACAATAAGGTGCAAGGTCACAATGAGGTAGACTGAGGTCAGGAGTCCATCTTATTACACAAGGGGGTCATTCAGTAGTCTTATAACAGTGGGGTAGAAGCTGTCCTTCATTCTGGTGATACGTGCTATAAGGCTTTTATACCTTCTGCCAGATGGAAGGGGTGGGGGGGGGGGGCCATGGGTGTAGGGAGTGAAGAGATAATGTCCCAGGTGGGTGGGGTCTTTGATTATGCTGGCTGCTTTACTGAGGCAGTGAGAAGCAAAAAGGGCCTACTTCTTTGCTGTGTAATTATGACTCTTATGGTAAGAAACAGCAATTACTAAAAAGGGGAGAAAGAGAGGAAACTAGTTCTGCTGTTCGTAGGGATGAATGTATGCATGTACATTAGACTTTTGAATTTAATATTATTATTGGAGCTCGTGCATATGTAGGAGTGTCCATAAGCCTGGCATTCACAACCGGCCTGTATTCCAGCTTTCAGTGTGTAGCCATTCTGTGGCTGAAATTTAATATCAAAATCACACAAGTGAATCTGCACCCAGCATAATGAATGAGCCTCTATCAAGCAAATCCCATTCACCCGACAAATATGGCTGTGAAGCATTGCTTTCAGATTTCATTTTATTTTATTTCAATTACCAGAAGAAACTAAGAGATGGGAGAGGGGTGTGGATGGTGGGGGAGGTGCAGCTTTACTTTGCTCCAAATTCTGTTTTCGTTATTGTGTGCAGTTCTGGTCACCTAACTATAGGCAGGATATCAGTAAGATTGAAAGAGTGCAGAGAAGATTTACTAGAACGTTGCCGGGTCTTCAGGAGTTGAGTTACAGGGAAAGATCGAACAGGTTAGGACTTTATTCCTTGGAGCGTAGAAGAATGAGGGGAGATTTCATAGAGGTTTACAAAATTATGAGGGGTATAGACAGAGTAAGTGTGAGTTGGCTCTTTCCACCTAGATTGGGAGAGATAAGTACGAGAGGACATGGCTTTAGGGTGAAAGGGGAAAGGTTTAGGGGGGACTTCTTCACTCAGAGTGGTAGGAGTGTGGAATGGGCTGCCATCTGATGTAGTAAATGCGGGCTCACTCAAGTTTTAAAAATAAATTGGATAGATACATGGACAGGAGAGGTCTGGAGGGTTATGGACTGGGTGCAGGTCAACGGGACTAGCGGAATAATGTTTCAGCACAGACTAGAAGGGCCGAATGGCCTGTTTTCTGTAAGGTAGTGTTCTATGGTTCTTGTTTTGTCAGAAAATTCTATTTTAACTTCTAAATAGTGTAAAACATCTTGTATTGTGAGACCAATGAGCAATTCTGGTCTCCATAACACAGAGGAGCTGGAATTAATCCAAAAATAAAATCAGAATAAATCCAAAAGGGAGCAGTTACACAATTATTGCTCTGTTAGTACATGCTACTGTGAATTAATTTGTGTCCCATTGTCTCCAGAATTCCATAACAGCCAAAATGCAAAGATGCAGGGGACCTGCATGTTGCATGCAAGGCTGAATCTGTTCCTTTCTCTGACTGATCTCCAGGACATTCCCAGCATTTCCTGCTTTTTTCAGATTTCCACTATCAACAGGATTTGCTTTCACTTTCATGCTCAAGAATGGTTTCTAATATTAAAATCAAACAAATTGGATCTGTATTTGCAATAACACAGTTAGAAGAAAACTGATGCTCCAAAGTAAAAATATTTCAATCTCACTAACCTGGCTTATTTCTGGGGCTACCTGTAATGACTGCAAATATTCCTGCTGAAGATACTGAATGAATTCAGGCCCCTGAAATGCACAAACATAACAGAACAGATATGGTGACATTCAGTTAGCAATGAAATTAAAAATGGAACAAACACTAAAAATGTTGGGAATACTCTAGAGGTCGGTCAATATCTGTGGAGAGAAACAGCCAATGCCTCAGGTGACTTGTGTTCTAGGATCACTTAAGAAGTCAATGACATGCAAGGCTGAATCTGTTCCTTTCTCTGACTGATCTCCAGGACATTCCCAGCATTTCCTGCTTTTTTTTTCAGATTTCCACTATCAACAGGATTTGCTTTCACTTTCATGCTCAAGATTGGTTTCTAATTTTAAAATCAAACAAATTGGAGATAAAAGAACAAAAGATCCTTACCCTCTTGAGATGAATTGTTTTCAATGTTACCGCACACTCTGATAAAGCCTATTAAAAAACAATTTTAAATCATTAAAAGAGTTAACAGATGATGTTTTAAAACCTGCCATATTTGGCCCCCACACCACTGGGTTGCTTGTGGGAACATTTGTCCAATATACACGGTGAATAGTAAAAGCAAAAGATTTAAGTGGCCAATCTGTTTAAAAAAAAAATCAATCCTGTTGACAATTGCATCCAGAATCTTAACACTAAGGTAACAGCTCATCCAGGGTGCAGACAAACAAGTGAAACTTATCACACGAATTTTCCTGAAAGCAACAGAACTTTATAAATCATGAAGTGCAGGAAAAATCTTATGGAATTGCCCATAATATTTAATGCGCAGTCCCTGTAACTGGCTCCTGGTAATAACATACGGGTTACAAGACAGAAACAGGCCTTTGACTCAAACAGTTCATACTCACGTTTAACCTTCACCAGCTTCCTTGCACACAGTGCTAACTCATACCCTCACCAAATCCTTACATTCCTTTCTCCATTCTGCTCACGTCGCCATCACCCACTAACCAAGCCTCTCCGATACTTTAAGTGTATTGATGGTAATCACCTCCTGGATTTACAGGTGATTGATGGCAAATGGTCAGCACCCCTTTCCTGATACAGGTGGCATGTGTGATGAGTATCATCTGTGGAGAGTCTCAGTTCAACCCTCGATGGCAACAACCAAGATTGAATTTAGGGCCAGACTCATCCTGTGAGTGTCACTCATGGATATACTGCCATAGGTCTGTAACTAAAGCAGAATGAAGGGGCCATGGGAGCAGGAGGCAGCCTAAGGGGGAGACAGAGGAGGGATTGGGGTAGAAAGTCTGACAGAGTGTCTATGTGCAGGAGCAAATACATCACAATAGCAGTCACAGAATCATACAGCACAGAACCAGCCATTTGGCCCAACTTGTCCACGCTTACCAGTGGGAACCCATCCTATCAATCCCACCTCCCAGCACTTGGTCCAGAGCCCTCTATGCTCAAGTGATTTAAATGCTAATCTAAACTCTTCCTAAAAGCATCAGTGACCCAGATTCAACCATACTTAGGCGCATCGTTCAGGTACTTACCACTGACAAAGTCCTCTTAGGTCCCCCTCTAAATCTCTTCCCCCTTATCATAAATCTATGTCCGCTAGTTTTATCTACCTCTGATATGGAGGAAGTTTCCTACAGTCTACCCCAACTATCCTCTTCAATTTTATATACCTCAATCATGTCCCCTCTTAACCTCCTCTGCTCCAGGGAGAACAGACTGAGCCTCTCCTGTCCCCCTCATAACTGAGGCACTCCATCCCAGGCAACATCCTGGTGAATCCCCTCTGCACCTTTTCCAGCATGATCACATTCTTCAGCATGGTCTTCAAATTGGTCAGAAAGTTTTGCCCTTGACAAAGCCATGTTGGTTGTTTGATTAGTCCCTAGCTTTCCAAGTTATCAATAATCCTTTCCCTCAGATTTTTTATATATATATATATATATATATATATATATATATATATATATATATATATATATATATATATATGGGCCCCATGGGATCCAGGGCAATTTGCCAAACTGGATCCAAAACTGATTTGGCAACAGGAGACAAGGTGATGGTAAAAGGTTGTTTTTGTGATTGGACACCCATGACTAGTGAGTGCTGGGACCTTTGCCGTTTGTAATATATGTGAATAACTTGGATGTGGATGTGAGAAGCATGATCAGTAAGTTCACAGTGGAGACACAAAGCTTGCAGGAGTTGTAGATTGTGTGGAAAGTAATAGGTTGAGTGAGCTAGGGCTTTTCTCTTTGGAGAGGAGGAGGATGAGAGGTGACCTGATAGAGGTGCACAAGATAAGAGGCATAGATCGAGTGGACAGTCAGAAACTTTTTCCCAGGGTGACAATGGCTAACATGAGTGGACATAAGTTTAAGGTGATTGGAGGAAGATAAGGGGGATGTCAGGGGTAAGTTTTTTTTTTACACAGAGAATGGTGGGTGCATGGAACTCCCTGCCGGCAGAGGTTGTGGGGGCAGATACGTTAGGGACATTTAAGAGACTCTTAGATAGACACACGAGTGATAGAGAAATGGGGGGGGGTTACGTGGGAGGGAAGAGTTAGATAGAGCTTAGAGCAGGTTAAAACGTCGGTCCAACATTTTGGGCCGGAGGGCCTGTACTGTGCTGTAGTGTTCTATGTAATCTTGGGCTACAAAGAGATATCAATGTGTTGATGAGATGGGCTGGAAAAAATGGCAAAATGGAGTTTAATCCAAGCAAATTCAGGTGGTGTGTTTTGGGATACACTTCTTCAAAGAATTTAATCAGATTGGTCAGAAGGATCTGCCCTTGACAAACCCATGTTGGTTGTCAGATTAGTCCCTGCCTTTCCGAGTGGTCATTAATCCTCTGCCTGAGAATTTTTTTTTTGGAAACAGTATTTTCCTTACCACTAACGTTAGGCTCTGATGTCTATGGTTACCAGGCATTTCCCTGCTGCCTTCTTGAAAAAGTGGGACGACATTTACTGTCCTCCAGTCATCTGGTACCTCACGTGCTCAGTGAAGATTAAAATCTCAGCCAGAGTTCCAGCAATCTATTCCCTCGTCTCTCATAGCAGCCTGGGGTAAATGCCACCCAGTGCTGGGGATTTATCCAGCTTTGTCTCCTCCAAAACATCTAACACATCCACCTTCTTAATGCTAAGATGTTCTAGAATATCACCAACACCCCCCTCCCTGAACTTTCCATCTACCAGGTCTTTGTCAGTTTATAGTTTTTTTTCCCCATAGGTTCAGAATTTTGTCCTGCCGACCCAGAGTATCTGCAAGTTTTCATTTAGATAGTTCTCACAGATTAAATCAAATTAGAAGCAAACTAATCTCCAATAGTTCAAATACTGAAAGCTGTAATGTCCAATCATTGCTGGTGTTATTAATGCAATTAAATGGTAATTTAAGTTATTAAAACTGCAAAAGATAATCAAATGACATAACAGGTTGCCAGAATGGGATTGGGTAACACTGCTGTATTCAAACATGAGGTGGGTAGAGGGCAGTGAGCCATTGTCTTTGACGCTGAAATTGTAACGTTGATGAAGCCATGCCTTGGTCAAACATGTTGAATGCAAGGATAAACAAATGGTGACTGTACATAGAACTTCAATTTGATTCAGTTATGGTCTATTATATAATTAACTATATGCAAATTAATATATACAGGCCATCCCTGGTTTACTTAGGCTCGACTTAAGGATATCCATACAAGCGAGATCCCAAGACATTACATTCAAAAGTCCAACATACATAGAAACACTCGTTCCTACGAACAGCAAACTGGTTTCCTCTCTCCACTTTTAGTAATTATTCTTTCAGTCTTGTGCTTTTGATGTCATTCATTACAATTCATTATCAAAGGATAATTGATTATCCTTTGCAGTTTCAATAACTTATTTACCATTAATAACATCAGCAATGGTTAGACGTCTACAGCTTTCGGCACTTGAACTACTGGAGATTAATGTGGTTACCATACCAAGCGAGTGATTTTTGTGTACTTTCCGACTTATGAACAAAATAAACTTATGGATGTCTTAAAAAGGGAACCCATTCCATTTCCTACAGGCTGAGGGGGGCCTGTAATTAAATTAGTCAACCTGTCAAACTCTTTTCTAAAATCTCTAACTTGGATAGCAATTAACATTTAAAATAAAAACCACGGAAACTAACTCGCAAATTAAAATTTTGGAAAAATACACAGCACATACCAAGACAGTCTGCGCATCAGCTAAATCAAATGTTGGTTTCAGAGGTGCCAAAAAACAAGCAGGCACAATGTGTTTGTAGATGAAGTCTTCAAATCCTAAAAGACCATCTTTACCCCCTGGAATAAAACAATACTTGGTCAAACCAGGCAAACCATTTTGTTAAAAACAAAATTAGACTTCTCGTCAGATGAAAAATAAATCGGTTCTTACCCCAAAGCTCTACAAGTTTTGAAAGGATAATAAAGCAAGTCTTCTGGGCAATCGGATCTGGAAATTCCACTGCCCCTTGAATGACTGTAAACAGGACTTGTTCTACATTCTGTACACCTAGGAGAAAGAAGGTTACTTAAGATCTGTAAAATAAAAATTATTCTGCTGACTAAATTATGAAACCTATCAAATTTATTGCAGGATTAGTGTAGCACTGCAAAGCCTTGTTAAAATTGGACTCGGTTAGACCAATTATCAAAACCCCAAAAGCACCCCAATAATCCAAATCCAGGCAACAGATGGCAACCAAGAAACTTGGAGCAAGGGAGGATTTGATGGAGGCATTCAAAGCCATTAGGGGTTGTGACAGAATAAATCAGCCACTAGGCAATCAGATTGGTAACAACAGAACATGGACTTAAGGTTGTTGGCAATAGTTAGTAGTGAAAAGATCTCTTTTTAATTACTTTGAAGTTATGATGACCTGTGAAGAATTGCCTGCATGGATCGTGAAAGCAGATTCAGTGGTAATTATTTGGATAGTTATTTCAAAGGGCCAATGTGATCGACCAAATGGCTTCATATTATTAGATAATCAAAGAAATTATGTTCATTTCAACTTCAAGAGCAAACTAAAATTATGGTCTGACTTACCTTGATTAGCAATGACCTCACTCATCCCACTCCCTGCAACAGTCTGAAGAAATGCAAAGTAACTTCGGCGTAGCATTTGGTTTTCAAGAGCGGCAGTTTGGTCATTTTCTTCTGCAGGTCGTGCCAATACTTCAAAGATAGCTTGAACCAAAGGCATAAATACTTGCTGTAAAAATGGCGAAATTTGTGTCTGTGGAGAGAACGGCAACACCCAAAAGATTAATCTGAATAGATCACCAAAAGAGAAAATTATTTTGTATCTTCACAAGTTCAAAAATTTAAAATAAAGCAGTTTAACGACACCAAGAATCAAATATCATAACCTCAAAACTATAGCCTCCTCCAAAGACAGGACACCCGTAAGATCCCTTCATTTAAAACAGCACCCAATGGAAATACATTGGCATTCCTTCATTCTCACAGGGTCTAAAGCCCGGGACTCCCCATTCCATAGCATTGTGGTGATACTTTCACTATGTTTAATGATGCTGGGAATCAAATGTACTGCAGCTATTGGCCAAGAGTACTCAAGCAGCACCACCCAAACCCAGCACCTCCACAGAGAAGGAGGACGACACTAGGAAGTTCCCTCCCAGCCAAGCACATTCTATGGAAATATTGCCATTCATTTTCACTGGATCTTCACAAGGAGGACTGCAGTATTTTAAAAAGGCAATAAATGCTGACCTTGCCAGCAATACCCACATCTCCTAATGCTAAAAAAAAGTTTATGAACAGTCCAGTCCAACACAAGGCATTTATGTGTATAACTAAAATTATTTTCACTAGTGTCTGTTAACTGACACCAACTGGTTCTGGGCTGAATACCCGACATTCAAACAGAATTGTTATACAAGGAGTGACACAGAATAGCAAGCTCAGAGTTTGACAGATACTCCCATTTGACAACCATTGCTCAGTAAACTATGCCAGCTTGTTTTTGATGGGCAACATACTATAATCAGGTGAAGCAACACAATCTGCTGAAGGAACTCAGCAGGGGTGTGTGCGTAAATTGTAGATGTTTTGGGTCAATTTCAACCCCATTTCAAAGAGCCAGAATAGTAGTCCTTATAGGCTACAATGTATGACGACATAATCAAAAGAATTGAAACGGAAATAAAATTCTGGAAATGTTCTGCAGAAAAGGCAGCATTTGTGGAGACAGAAACTGTTAACCTTTAATGCTGATGACCTTTCATCCGTAGTTTTTCTTTCAAATGCAGTAGTTTATGCTAGCAAACACCATTGTGTTCTCAAAGTATTCCACGAACAGCCACAAGACTACTGGTTGTGAAATGACTCTCAGCTTCATCGAGATGCACTGCACTGAAACAGCCCCTTTGGCCCAGAGTCCATGACAATCATCAACCACCCATTTTACACCAGCACTAAACTAGTCCCATATTTTATTTCCCCCACCTTCACATCAACTCTAGCCCGATTCTGCTACTCACCTACATAATAGGGGCAACTTACAGAGGCCAATTAACCTACCAACCCACGTCTTTGAGATTCAGAAGAAAACCAGAGCACCCAGAGGAAACCCACACAGTCACGGGGAGAACATGCAAACTCTATACAGCAGCACCCAAGTCTCTGGCACTGTGAGGCAGCAGCCCTGCTAGCTGCACCACGTTAGCCAAGGGGTCTTCTTTGAAGATCAACTCGCAATCATTTCCGTCCAGCTACACAAGTAGACAGGACCTGTGGTTTAATGCCCGACCCCAAAGGCAGCAGCTCCAACAACACAACACCCAAGTCTACTTCACTGGAGTATTTGCTTAGACTTGTCCTCAAGTCTCTTGAATTGGGAAATTTGACTTGGAAGTCTGAATGAAACCAGGACAATCGGGTTTAAAAAGTAGGCTGAAAAGATAGGTGAAGATTCAAGCTATATAAAAAACAGAAGTACCTTAAATTTTGCTGTAATCTGATTAATAAGTGGAATAAATTCTTGAAGGTCCTTTGCCTCACAGTCCTTGAGCATGTGTTCTGAAGCAGTAGGAATGAACGGAAGAACTTCCTCCTCTAAGCAGATGATCATTCTGTGAAGAAATGTCCGAACTCCACTCCGTAGCACTTCCTTCTGCAAAGGGCAACTTAGAGCTGGCAGGAATGTTTGCAGACAGTCGCGATACACTTCTGAACAACCGCACTGCTTCACGGTCTGCTTGTTGCTGAAGGCCTTACTGGTGCGGCTGAAAACCAGGTGAGAAAGGTGGACTTAGAGCTGCACTGAGGTGCCACAGTTCAATTCACAGAATTACATAATGAATGGACAGTGCTGAAACAGGACATATAGCCCAAGCAAGAGAATGAGTTGCAATGGTAATAAGGGGGGGGGGGGGGGGGGGGGGGGGGAGGGAGAACTGGAACTGATGGGACTGGTCTGCTGAGAGCTTGCATGGACCTGATGGGCCAAATGGTGAGTAAACAGTCCATGGTAGCATTTAAGCACCAATTGAGCCTCTTTTCATCCTTCCTGATCCAAGGGCTGAACTTTATATTCTGTTCTTCATCATGTGCATCTAGTTTCCATTTAAATATTCTTCCCCCCCCCCCCCCCCCCCCCCCCATGTTCTTGGTGGCAATCCCATACTGATGGTTACTAATTTTGCACTTTCCTATAAGTGGAAATGCACCATTGCTCTATTCTGTCACACACCCACAAATTTGGAGATATTTTGGATTCTCATTGGCAATTCACTTTCAAGGAAGGGAGCTGGCCTTTTCCCCTATAGGTACATCATTGAATTTCTGTTATCAACCTTGTAAATGCTTTCTACACCCCTGTGTATTTTTATCTTGTTTATATGGCAACCAAAACTGTTGTACTATTTCATGTATTAAGATTCAATACAAGTTTAGCATAGCCTCTTCTTTTCAATTCCATCCCTCTGAAAATAAACTGCAGTGCTATGTTTGCTTTTCATTTTAAAATGATTTTTTTTTGTACATTTGAAATCCCAGGTCCATGTGTTTCTCTGGCCCATTTAGATTTCTTTTCCTCCAACTAATATTTATAATTATCTTAACCGATATTTACTGCCTTTTACCTGTGTTGAAATTCATTTTCCAATTCTATGCTCATTCTGCAAATTAACTAACATCTTCAAAATAACTTGTTGCTGTCATCAAACTGACAATCCCTCCCGGAGGGAAAGTGCTACACACCCAGCTGAAGGAAACTTGCAAAGCTACCATATTACATTGCTCTCCAAAACAGAAGTCAATTACGGACCCAAAAAAAAATAACAAGCCTCTACAACCAGGGTATTTAAATATTAAGGCACAAGCTTGTTTTTAAAAAGAGTACCAACCTTGCAAAGCCCACAGCGTGATTTAAGCAGTCTGCCAGTACAGTTTGCCTCTCTTCGTCCTGCTCTGTTAGGAGTTTCTCTAAAAATACCTTGAATTTCTCCATTAGTGGAGTGAGCAAGTCCCTCATCAAAGTCTGCTTCCTCTCTGCTGGGTATTCGCTATTCACAATTAGTACGCCTGCCGTTTCATAAATAAACAGTTGATCATCGCTGCTCAACAGTGTCTGGAAACCATTCTCCTGAAATAGACCCAAGGCAGCCATTACAATCTTTGGAGAACTAATACAAAGCATAACCATAAATGCTTACATTGAAGAAAATGATTTTAAGATGAATTTCAGCATTTTATTGGTTCAGAAGGGAGGTGGGGGAAGAACATCTGCTAGCAGTCTTTCTGTGTTGTATGTGAACACTTGCAGGTTAAACAATAACACATTTTGGTTACTTTTTTTTTTAAAAAAAGCAGTCTCAAGGGGCTTCACACGTTAATAAAACTACATTTTACTGGTACAACAACAACATTTAAAAGACATTTGGATAAGTACATGGATAGGAGGGGTTTAGAGGGATATAGGCCAAACATAGGCAAATGGGACTAGCTTGGTAGGCACCTTGGTCGACATGGACGAGTTGAGCTGAAGGGCCTGTTTCCACGCTGTATTACCCTGACTATATTGTTTGGATAAACTGCAGCTCAGAGTATCTTGGATTGCACAGACTTAAACATGTACAAAGCTCGGCGTCTAGAACACAAAAATGCTAAGGTCTCTCACCCATCCGGTAAAGATTAAAATTACAACCAATTTGCAATGCTTTTTATTTATGGATCTGGACTTGTGTTTCTTTTTCCTGACAATCCAAGAGTGTCATGATCTTAAAACCAGCACTGTACTATTACAAATCGTTACAATTACATGAATTTAAATTCCCAGCTGCCACAAATTTTGTCTCTCTGGATACCAATCCAATAATTTGGAGACTGAATTGCTACACATACCATTGTTCTAGAAAGATTTAACCCACTTCAAATCAAAAGAAAATTCAACACTTACACAAGGTGAAAGCACCAGTAAATCTTGTATTCTGTTCAGAATATCCTCTATGTAAGGATTCATATGCTTGCTGTAAGAAAAAGCCAGTTTAGAAGTAATGAATTGCACATTTGCAAGGTAGTTTATAATTTATTAACTGTTGTGAGAAGCAGCATCATTTGCTCTCAAACCAACCACTACAACACAGTGGGAACAACTGGGAACTCTAAAAAGAGGTTCATGTCTCTTAGTGAATGTGTTCAAAAAATGTTCTGTGATCAATACTTCTGTATTAAAAATGTTACCATGAGACAAAAGGTGAAAAAACAAAAAGATGGAGGGAAATGCAATGCAGGAATAACCTACCTCAGAGATTTAATGAACCTGGAGAACAGGTAAGCTGTCCTACTTCGCACTTTTGGACTATTATTACGCAATCCTCTATGATCCAAAAATGACATCTGCATCAAAATCAAACGTGGTAAATCAGATAGTAAAGGGACAGATAAGAATTTTAACAAGATTATCAAAATTATGTACTAATCAAATTTTTTTTTACTAATCCTTGCTGAGGAATCTATATTCTATACCAATTTTTGTCACCGTCTCAATGCATTATTGTCATTACTCTGGCTCAAAGCAAAGTATCAAATGACTTGATACTAGTTAAGAGTTGCAGCAAGAGCAGCACCAGTTGTTAAAATTCAAAGTATATGATGGGAACTAACAAAATTACATCAATGTTGCTCAAGTTCTAGCTATTTCTTCCCACTCAGTTTTTTCAATAAGCCAATGTGCAACAGTCCTTCTTCCTCAGAAGCAAGCACATAGAATGCTGGAGCATTTCCTTCTGTTATTTTGCTTTTAAAACTTGAAGTATTAAAAATTACACCTTCAGACAAAAGCTCAAAAGTATATTATTTTATATACGTGATCACAGGACATGAACACGACTGGTAAGCCAAGATTTACTGTCCATCCTTATAGTCTCCAGAGCAGAGTGGCAGGAATGAGCCAGGGTGGAGATGGAGAGAATGTTTCCTCTAATGAGAGACTACAGAACGAGGAATCACAAGTGGTTTGCCCATCAAGACCAATTGTTTCCCCTCAAAGGGGAGAGAGTCTTTGGAACTCTTCATCAAGGAGCAGTGGAACGAGAGACCTTGAATATTTTAAATGCAGATGAGCAAGGAGGCAAGAGGTTACCGCGTGTCGATGGGAATGAAGAGGTGAGGCTACAATCAGATCAGCCATGGCCTTATTAAATGGTGGAGTAAGCCCGAGTGGCCCACTCCTAATTCCCATGTTTGGGTCAACCTCACTGGTTCATTGTTGTCTATTCCCACAGGACACAAGCCAAGAACAAAAACTCAAATAATGTTTTCCTTCCCACCTCCCACACTCACCATCTCTCTCCAGCACCATCATAGCCTTGATGGTCTGGAGTTTTCCTTCCCGAACGATATTAATAAACCAGATGGGTTTTAAAATTAGTTGAATTGAAATTCCCCAGCTGTAATGATGGAATTCAAGCTCATATCTCCCGATCAATGATCCAAGCCTTCACATAGTAGTGGCAGGATAGTGGCATAAAGGTTAGTACAGCTGCCTCACAGCTCCAGAGACCCAGGTTTGACCCTGACCTTGGTGCTGTCTGCATGGAGTTTGCATGTTCTCTGTTGCTCCCTGTTGCTACATGGTGACTGTAAACTACCCCTAGTGAAGGTAGGTGACGCGAGGAATGGGGCGGGGCAGGAATAGTTGATGGGAATGTGAGAAGAAATACAGGATTGATGTAGTATTAGTGTAGATAAGCACAGAGGACTTTCTTCCATGAAGAAAGACCACAACTCTAAATTTTAGAACTTTACTAATATAGTAATACAATACTCATTGGATAAAAGTCACATAACCAACTACCAGAATATAGTGACCGAATAACTAAAACTAGCATGTTAAGTAGAACAAGTCAGTTTTACACAATTCTAACACTATTCCAGATACTAAATATATTTATTTCTGTAGGCCACTAAATCTAAAAGGCATCTGTTAAGTAAATGTAGAGCGTTACAGGAAAGAGGTTTGTATCTAAATCAACTCACCAAAACAGTAGGAATGTGCTGTGGTTCTACAGTAAAAAATTTCTCATAACGAACTACAGTTTCAAAAAATTCCAATGTGACTGATGTATGCTGGTACTGACTCACTCCAGATGTCACTAACTATAGGAACAGAGAAAGTGTTATATTTTAGAAATTAAACGGCAGTCATTTATACACAGAATGTAGAACACTACAGAACAGTATGGGCCCTTTGGCCCTCGATGTTGTGCCAACTTTTATAAACACCTACTCCCTGATCAATCTAACCCTTGCCTGCTACACAGCCCATAATCCTCCATTTTACTTTGGTCCATGCGCCTATCTAAGAGTCTTTTAAATGTTCCTTTTGTATCAGACTCTCCCACCACCCCTGGCAGTGCGTTCCAGGCACCCACCACCACGTTAAAAAAAATCTACCTCTGACATGTCCCCTAAACTTTCCTCCTCTGACCTTAAACTGACGTGCTCTGGTATTAGCCACTGCCGCCCTGGGGAAAAGGTGCTGGCTGTCCACTCTATGCCCCTCAATCTTATACACCTCTATCAAGTCACCTCTCATCCTGCATCACTCCAAAGAGAAAAGCCCTAACTCGCTCAACCTTTCCCCATAAAGCATGTTCTCCAATCCAGGCAACATCCTGGTAAATCTCCCCTGCGCCTTCTCTAAAGCTTCCACATCCTTCTAATAATGAGGCAACCAGAAATTAACACAGTACTTCAATTGGGGTCTAACCAGTATCTTATTGAGCTGCAATGTTACCTTGCAGCTCGAACTCAATCCCCCGACTAACGAAGGCCAGCACACCTTCTTAAACACTATCAACTTGCGCGGCAACTTTGAGGGATCCATGGACTTGGACCCCAAGATCCCTGTTCCTCCACACTGCTAAGAATCCTGCCATCAACATTGTACTTTGCCTTCAAGTTCGTTCTTCCAAAGTATATCACTTCACTTTTCCAAGTTGAACTCCATCTGCCACTTTTCAACCCAGGTCTGCATCCTGTCTACATCCCGTTTTAACCTACGACAACCTTCTACACTATCCACAACACCTCCAACCTTCATATCATTTGCAAACTTGCTAATTCTTCCCTCCACTTCCTCATCCAAGTCATTTATAAAAAAAAAATCACAGAGGGCAGGGGTCCCTGATCAAATCCCTGCAGAATACCCCTAGTCACTGACCTCCAGGCAGAATTCTCTCCATCTACTACCACCCTCTGCCTTCTGTGGGCAAGCCAATTCCAAACCCACACAGCCAAGTCTCCATGGACCCCGTGACTTTCTGGATGAGCCTACCATGGGGAACCTTGTCAAACGCCTTACTGAAGTCCATATACACCACATCTACCACTCTACCTTCATCAATTTGTTTTGTCATCCCCTCAAAAAACTCAATTAGGCTCGTGAGGCACGACCTGCCCTTTACAAAGCCATGTTAACCATCCCTAATAAGACTAAACTTCTCTAACTGCTCATAAATCCTGTCCCTAAGAATCCTCTCCAATAGCTTACCCATCACTGACACAAGACTCACTAGTCTATAATTCCCAGGATTATCCTCATTACCTTTCTTGAACAATGGAACATTTGCCATCCTCCAATCCCCGGTACCACTTCTGTGGCTAGGGAAGTTGCAAATATCATCAACTCCCCAGCAATCTCTTCCCTCGCCTCCAGTAGTAACCTGGGGTATATCCCATCTGGTCCTGGGGACTTATCTATCCTAATGTTTCTCAGAAGCTCCAACACTGCTTCTTTCTTAACCTCAACATGCTCCAGGTCATTAGCCTGTTTTACACTGACCTCAGATTCGTCAAAGTCCCTCTCCCTAGTAAGCACTGAAGCAAAGTATTCATTAAGGACGTCCCCTACTTCCGCGGCCTCTAGGCACACCCCTTTATCCCCGAGCAGTCCTACCCACACTCTAGTCATCCTCCTGTTCTTTACATACATGTAGAACACATTGGGGTTTTCCTTAATTCTACTCACCAAGGGCTTTTCATGTCTCCTTCTAGCTCTCCTAAGTCCTTTCTTAAGCTCCTTCCTGGCTACCTAATAATTCTCAAGAGCCCTGCCTGATTTTTGCATCCTAAACCTTAGTATGTTTCCTCCTCCTTCTTGCCCAAATGCTTCACCTCGTCAACTATGGTTCCTTTACCCTACCAACCTTTCCCTGTCTCAGTGAGACAAACCTATCCAGAACCCCATGCAAGTGTTCCCTAAACAGCCTCCACATTTCTGCTGTGCATTTCCCTGACAACATCTGTTCCCAATTTACACTCCCAAGTTCCTGCCCAATACTGTCATAATTAGCCCTCCCCCAATTAAAAACTTTCCCATATCGTCTGCTCCTATCCCTATCCATAGCTATGCTAAAGGTCAAGGAGTTGTGGTCACCACCTCCGAAATGCTCACCCACAGAGGTCTGTCACCCAACCAGGTTCATTGCCTAGTACTAGATCAAATATGGCCTCTCCTCTGGTTGGCCTGTCCACATACTGTGTCAGGAATCCTTCCTGGACACATCTAACAAATTCTGCTCATCTAAACCTTTTGCACTAAGGAGGTGTCATCCAATATTAGGGAAGTTGAAGTCTCCCATGACAACAACCCTGTTATGTTTGCACCTTTCCAAAATCTGCCTATTTATCTGCTCCTCAGTGTCCTGGTGGCTATTTTTGTTGGGGGGGGAGGGGGGAGGGCTATAGAATACTCCCAATAGAGTGATCGCTCCCTTCCCGTTTGATTTCCACCCACACTGACTCAGTAGACGATCCCTCCATGATGTCCTCCCTTTCTGCAGCTGAGATACTTTCCCTGATTAGAAATGCCACTCCCTGACCTCTTTTACCTCCCTCCCTATCCCTTTTGAAACATCTGAACCCTGGAACATCAAGCAGCCAATCCTGATCTTGCAACAGCCAAATCTCTAATGGCCACAACGTTTTAATTCCACGTACTGATCCATGCTCTAAATTCATCAACCTTATTCTTAATACTTCTCGCATTAGACACACTTCAACCCATCCAGCTGACAGCACTTATGCCTTATCCACT